>NW_026944383.1:1813208-2417610 GCF_033439725.1 Neurospora tetraspora
TGCATCCAGAGTTTCCTTGGCTGATGGGGATGGAAACGATGAATGGAGAACAGACGAAACGAAGCTTAGACGAGTGAGGGTAGTGGTAGGTAACGGTGGTGTTGTCTCGTATCTCCTCGCTAGAGACGACGTCTTTTGATCCAAAAACGGTAACTGTTTCGCAGTCATCTCACGACCCACAGAGGAGATGGAGACTTCAAAGACGGAAGCATACCCAGGCTCCCGCGGTGTAGAATGCTGTGAACGTGGTTGTTTTCAAAGAAAGACAGCCGCTAATTTTGGGCGGATACATCAAAAGGTTAACTGTGGCCTCTCATGTCGTGAGGGAAGACTCCATTTGGCTGCAGCGAGTGCTGAAATGGGTTGAGCGAGTGCTCCTGGCTAATCCTTTGGTGACTAGTAGATTCGATTTCAAAAGACACGCAGACGCCACAAGATCGATGTGGATGTCCCCAAGTCCCAAACGAAACAACCCTACACACGAACAATGTCCGCTTTGCAGGAGTTCAGCTTGTTGTGTGGGGAGCCTTATTCCCAGGAACCGCTTGATCGCGGACATGTGGCAGCCTTGATGTTGATGATGCTACCATTCATTCGGAACCTGTGGGCTTTCATCAACTTTAAAAGCGGATGGCGGACCATTGTTTACTATCTGACTGGAGCCCCCCACTCCAAACCACCACTGAAAATGTTAGCTGATTGTAATGTAACCCAGAGATCCATCATCATAAACTGGCCTTGCATCGGGTTGTTGACTTGCCGTGTGTATGCACGGTGATGGGCCTTGCTTCCGGGCTGAAGCCTTCATAACAACACGAAGACGGTGCTGCCGAATCGGATCCATGCCCTATGGCAGTTCTGGTTTTGGCTTTGGTGACAAAAGGGCCATTTCACATGCGGTGGATCGCTGTTCGGATAAAGTTGCTCGAATTCAGGGTTGCTTCCGGCCGACCTTAACGATCCGATCAGGCAGGTAGGGCGCAAGGGATACCTAAAGGCTGTGATTCCTTGCACTGTGTCGCGATGGCACTCATGTTGTTCCTCTACCGCCATTGCTACCAGGGAGCGTCATCTTCTCAGCAGTGTAAGCATAGAGGTACCGTGTGGCTGGATGTTCGAGTTCTTTCTGAGAAGGAGCCATACCGTCGGCAGTGATCCTGCGCTTAGCCGTCCGTCCATGGCGGTCCGTGAAATTTAGCGGTGTTGTGTTACCATGTGGCACAGGGCCTGGCCAGTGAGACAGATCTCGGCACGCTTGATCGCCATGCGTTAGTGATGTTTCCTAGGTAGGATGGACCAGGTCCCTTGTCATGTCGAGCATGATGTGTTGTTGGTACTGTAATAGCAGGAGGCGATAAGGCCACACTGTTTGCTCCCGGGACCGCAGGGTAAGTGGCACGTCACTGTCCTTTCCCAGAGGTTGACTGCATGGCTTGTGGTTGGTGAAGCGTACATGAAGTGGTTGATGACTTGCTTCTGCAAATAAGAGAATTGGGAAATGGGATGGATGAAAGCGGGGGGTCTGAAACTTGGCTGCATTTCTAGTCTGGAGAGGGTTAACGAACGTAGAGGGGTATGGCGGTTGACCTGTCACCCCTCTAACGTAATGATGATAAAGGATTGACATTGACTCTTCAAACCTTTGCGTTATAAAGAATCGAAAACTGAGATGGGAGGTTCGAAGTCGGAAATTTTGAGTAAAATATTTTTGGTAAAATATGCATTGTTGTTCGTGAATTACAAAGTCCACACTACAGCGTAAGAGAATTATTTGATACTACAATTTGACGATAAAATCTTTCCCTAACAACCTGGACAAGTGCTGTCTTCTTTTCACCAATGTCAGCGGGGTTAGTACAGGTACCTATAGTCCAATACAGTCAAATCCTCATGTTCGCTTGTTAGCGAGGAGCATCATTATCGAGGTTGGTGCACCATGTACCCTCAATATCACTTCTCATATTTCGAGCAACAGCCAACCGCAGGGGATAACATCTCCAATCTCCACCCCGATCCTCTTTCTTGCTAGACACGGCCCATATATCGCAACTTGAAAGCCAGGTTTCAGCGCCTCATGCAATGGCTGCATTGTGACAGGGCCCAGAAAAGCAAAGTTCCATCCCCATCAGTCAGCATGCCCCTTTGCAAGCAAAACACGCCATGGCTTCAACTTCCCAAACCATGTTGACGGCATTCTCGATTGATTTCTGGAGACTCTTCCGAGTATATCTTGTTCATATCACTTGTGTCAGTTACCTCGGGAGAGTTTATATGTAAAGAGGACATCCCATGGACGAACTCCTAGTCCCCTTTCAACATCGGAATCGTCACAAGTCGAATGAAGAAATAAAGCAGTGTCCTCCTATCATTACTCCAAGGACTCTTCTACATGCCGACAAATATCAACTCGCCCGTCTCGTATTTCTGATATTCTCTATTCGTGTTACCCCAAGGATCAACAACATGGCGATCTCCCATGATCCGCCCAGCGTCCTAATCGGTCCAGGTGATTTCCACACTGGCCCCTACTACATCATCATTAGCGGAGTAAGTGTACTTCTAAGCCATAACCTCCTTTCCTTGAACTTACAGGCCTCCCAGCTACCGGAACGGACAAGCTGGCAAGATGTCAAAGACTTCATCAAGAGCCAAATTCCGTGGAAACTCGACATCTACGTCAGCATCTTCGGAAAACGCCAGGACTCAGGCTGGGTCCGTGTTATAGGATTCAAGGCGTTCAATCATGTGAGGAGTATGTATTTTCAGGCACAAAAACAATCTATGCCGATGCTCTTACTAACCTCGTCATTCTGATCAAGGAGTTCTTGGGGAGTCGCTTTTCCGAGGCCGAGAGATACTTGCCCATAACCCCGGTTACGACGAGACTGGCGCCGGCCTCGTCCTAGTCAGAGCTCCCTTTTTCAGAGATCGAAGTCTCTTCATCAACCCGGAAGCGCTGGCTGATCCTACTACTACCACCGTATCGGTTCAAGCAGCAGAGGAGTATACCACCACAACCACCACCCCGATAGCATCAAATTCCCCCTCGGAGCAGTCCTACCCAGGAACTTGCGGTACTACCTCAGGGGCACTTTTGGAGCTACCGCATGGACAACAACAATCACAAACACAAGGACAAGGACAGGCACAAACATCACCACCACCACCAGACGTGCAATTCCCCCCCACCCCCCCAAACACCCCCAAAACCTCCCGCTCAATCTCCGAGCCTTCCCTCTCCGGATTCCGGAAACTTGCAATTACATGGAGGGAAGAAGAGAACCCCAAACCCATTGTCAAACCTTCTCCTCCCTCTTCTGCAGGGCCTCTCTCCCCAAGCACCCAAGAAAAAATGGGTTCCCAAATCAAGTCCGAGCTCGCCCCTCTCCTCGCCCCTCTCCTTGCGCGCGGCGGCGGCGGCCCCGTGGACCCTCTCGAGACACTCGAGTGTTTCCCTGGTATTGCGCTGGCGACGTTTAGTTCGCATGAGCTTGCCAGGCGGGCGATCAAAGTGCTGAGACAGTCGGAACGGTTGAATGCGAGACCGGTGGTTGATGAGGTGCCGGAGTTGACAGAGAAGGGGCAGAGAGTGAAGGGGGGGAAGAAGAGGGGAGGTAAGAAAGGGGCTGCTGGTAGGACTGTTTCTGCTCCTGCGGCTGCGGAGGCTGGGGCTGGGGCTGGGGCTGGGGCTGGGGCTGGCGTGAGGGGGGGTGATGATGAATTCCAGGTTCGTAACGAATTCCTTATGGTTTTGGACTCACATACCTACCTGAGGATGTAAAAGACTAATCAGTGAGAAAGCAGACGAGCCAGGGGAAAGATAAAGAAACTACGACGATGGGATCTCGCACCGTAGCCGACGACAAGACCATAACCTCTGCAAGGGGGACTGCCACCACCACAACCGCCACTCGCAAGACTCCAGCCGTGCTTATTGTTAACGGCAGCTGGAAGATATAAAACACGAAACCCCGTACAACTTCAAGATGGGCGTCTCAGCACGGAGAGGAGGCGTCCTGATTGACTAAAATCCAATTAGAATGGAAACAACGATGATGATCAGCATTTGCCTCCTAGCAGACGGATATTAGACTTTCAGACGGGAACGGAGGAAAAAGAATACATACCTGTAGGAACGGTTGATGAGCATGATGAAGCTATGAGGCTACAAAAAGATGCACACAAGACGGAGTTCGGATTGGCATACCCCAAGTTTGTTGTTGTTTGTAAACAGCCATGAGACTGTTTAAGGCCTTTCTTCTCTTTCACTCATTGTTCTCTTCTTGAACTGGAGCAGGCACATGAGACCGGTTTACGAACAATAAATGATCGTAGTATTAGAATAACAACGCTATAATGAATCTAAAACATTTCCCAACCTTGTTGATGCAGGTCTCAACCTCCTCTTGCTTTGCTTGATGATATAGAAAGCGATGGACATGAACCATGCTCTATGATGAATAACGCTCGTGTATGCTCATCCTATAAGGTACCGCTAGGTTTGCCATGTTGTTCCATGCTTTCCCCAAAGCCCTGTTCGCTGATTAACCATGCCTAAAACCATACCACATTCGTAATAATCGTGCGTCCTATAATGATAATCGACAGAGTTGCAACGTAAGGAAACGAGCCTCCTTCTCATGACAGTAACGAAACAAAGGCCCTATGATCTGGGATAATGTCCCCACTCACCTATTCTTCGCCTCCTTGAAAACGCCTATATCGCCGATCCAGTGCCCGGAGAATGTGGTCCCCCATGAAAGTACCCGCGAACAAAACAAATGACCATACCAAACGCCGCTCAGGGAGTAAAGATAAGGGATATGGTGATAGAAAGAGTGCCAGCCGACCAAAGTGAAGATCAGTGCAAACCCTCGACAACCTCATAGGGTTGTTCCTTCCGATACCCTCGCCCGTACTTTGCCGTGATTTCCTCGCCATCGCGTATGTCTCTCAGGGCCACCAGCATCACCCTCCACTTCCCAGTGATCTTCATCACCTTGAAAACCGCCGACGGGTTGACGCCATCATGACGAACCTTGCGAACCCAGTTTCCCATCTGCTGAGGATATAACTCTGCCACCAGCTGGTCGTGAAGATCAGGGCGGCGGACCTCCATCGTCCACTCGTAATTGTTTCTGTTGCTGTCGTGATTGTTCAATTGAGCATGGCCGTTGGGTATGTTTGAGTAATGATGATTGGAGTTGTAAGGAGCGCCTGTCGTGTGTGGTGGCCGCAACTCGCCGACGAGCTCGCCGAGAAACTCATCCGCCTTGAAGGAACCAACCGCACGTACACCTGCACCTCTGGATCCGTCTTCAGTTATGCGCGGGATATGTGGGAGCCTTTTCACCAGACACTTGCAAGATGACTTCTCTGTCGTCATCCGTTTGCTGCTATTGCAGAGGCTGCAGGCCTTCTTGTCTGACTTTGATACAGACATAGGATCCGATGGCCACGGGTCAGTCCAACCGAGCGGTGGCGGCTGTATCCCCCAGTTGTACTTGAGACGGTCATAATGATTCGCCTTGATGAGTTTGAACTGGGACAGAAGCGGGGAAATCTCATCAAGAGACAACTCCGATGTATCCACAGATTCCCAGGCAAATTCTGGCAGTTCCAAGTACTCCCAGATGGACTTCTCTAGTATTTGGCCCATAGCGCACATCCTTCGGACGGCATTGGTGCTGAGCTGAGCATGGAAGTGAGCAAGCTGGTCCTTGAACATTGCCAGTTCCAAGAACCTATTGTCTGAGGGCAAAAGGCACAGGAGCCCATCATACTTCCCACAAATGGTCCGCCAACATTTTCCTTCACGAACGTAGTCGTTGAGCTGGTTCCTACCAGCTACGTCCCAGTTGAGCTTACGGAAAAGCTCACCCCAATCAATATGAGATGATACAGGGCGATCGGAGACGTCCTTTGGACCGTTAGCCTGAGCTGAGGTTTCAATACATTGCGAGAGCTTCATCTTAAAAAACCGACGGAGGAAGACATGTAGCTCCTGGCTGATCTGTTCTGCGTCGTCAATATGATCAAGGAGGTCGAAGCCGCCTCCGGGGATGGATACCGATCTAGAGTACTCCCTCCAATCCCTGATCAGGCCAGCCAACCTCAAAAAGGCTGCTTTACTCCATACCTGTTCAACAGGGGGGCTCTTGGCTGTTCTAAGCAGATCGGCAAGGTGCCCGAAAGAAGTTGCTTCGTTGTCCGGCTTCGTTCTCTTGACTGATGACTGCATTGATATCTCTGCAGGTCTCTTAAGTCCAACTCCGGAGGCCGCTACATTATTCCAAATTGATGGACTCTCCGAAGAAGTTTGATGAACGTAAGATCCGATGATTTGGACAGGAAAGTTACTCTGCTTCAGTGCAGGTGGAGGCTGTAAGATTCCGTATGAAGGCTGCTGAGCACTGAACGTATGCGTCTGAAAATCCCGGTCAAATGCCTGAATAGCTCCGTCGAATGGTTGGAGAACAGGCGGTCCTACAAACCGGATATCTGGTATCTTAAACAGCGGCGTAGGTCCAGTTGCCACAAGAGGAGGTGCTGTCGATTGCTGCAACAGGGGGAAGGTGGCCTGTACTCTCGGATGCTCTTGGTAGTGGTCAACAGAATGACCCAAAGCCTGAGCCTGAGAGGGATTCAGAATCCCTGGCTCAGATCGAACCATGCCGGCCTGTTCTTGCTGTTGTAAAAACATGGCAGTTTGTGAAAGAGGTTGTATTGGTAGAAGATCAATCTCCTCTTGCTCTGGAGTTGCCTCTGGCTCTGTAATAACCTGCTGCACTTCCGGAGCTGCCTGTTGTACTCCTAGAGATGCCTCTGGTTCTGTAATAACCTGTTGCGGTTCGGAAACGACCTGCATTGGGCCACGATCAGCCCGTCCGGAGTCAAAGACAGACGGATTGGCTTCAGATATGCCCGAACCTGGCGGTTCATGGACCGTGGTAGAAACCGTGCTTGGTTTTGAAGGTGGTACTGCTGACTTTGGCTGTTGAGAGTGATAACTATTGACGTCTTCGGGTTTTTGCTGCGGAGGTCCCGAGACTGGGTGTTGTTGTTCACGTTGCTGATCGGTTGCCGGCGCAGAACCCGATGGTATGCCATCATTTAACAAATGGCGCCCCGGGGAAACGGCCCCCGGTTGCTTAGGCTGTGCCATCATTGTCATGGGCTTCGTCTTGGCTGGGAGTGCCATTTTGTCCATAGCCGTCGCATCTGGATTTATGCGAAAGTCTTCGGCGGAGATTGCAAACTGATCGGGGCAGGCTTCGTCGCAGAATGTGTAATTGGGCGGATCGTCGGGTGATGATTCGTATTCGACATTGATCGCTATTGCATAATTTGGGCCAAGATTGAGAACTTGATGGTATGTACCCGGCTCAGTAACCACGGCCTGGCCAGGAACGCAATAGTCAAGTGTATACTCAACCCCCCATTCGTCCAACTTGGCGGGAGGAATATGGCGGCTTAGGTGACGGAGGGCTTGCGAACAGCCGCGCATTTCAGGAAAGTCGTGGCGCATCCGTTCTTCCAGCTTTGCAGCAGAACCCGGCTTCACAAAGCACCAAAACTTATTTTCACCGGCGCGTAACAAGTTCTCCGACCGAACGTGGGCATCTTCTCGATGCATGACCGTGATTGTCTTGCCGGTAAGGTTGAAGTAGATATACTGGGTGTTGATGCCTTCTAGGACTGTCGGGCCTCTGCGTCTCAGCTTATCTCCCGGTGACAGCTCGACATCATCAAATAGCGGGTTGCCGATAATGTACGGTCGGGCTCCATTAGGCGGGTGTGCGGCCGTAGAGTTCCACAGATGCTTTTGCTCTTTCAACGACCAATTTTGCTTCTCGGTCGGAGGGAGAGGAAACTTGGGCCACCTGATTCTCGGTTTCTTCCCGGTGTCAACCTTGACGAGGCCTAGATTGTCCTTCTTGTAGACAAAAGATGTCGCATGGTTCTGATCCGGTCTGCCCATTTTACCAACTTGGAGAGGTGGAAGGTCTCTGACCTGAAGTTTGAAATAGCCTCTGTCCTGGACATCAGGATGAAGCGAGCATTGCTCAAACAGCTCCTCGTTGAGGACATGGACGTCCTGGTAAGTGCAGTCGAAGAGAGGGGCGCTGTCCTTGGGAACGAGAAGCAGCTTGGGAGGCGGAAGCTGAGCTGGCTCTCCAGGCCGTACTTCTACATTATGACTAGTGCCGCAACTTGTTGACGAGTGTGTAGGGATCCTGTTTGTAGCTGGGGCTGGTAAAATGACTCGAGGGGCCGTTACAACGGCGTGTATCTCGTCCTGGGTTGGCGGTTCCGGCTGTGAGCTCTCTTCTCTAGTGACTGCGCCAGCTCCCGCATTCGGGACAGCTTCTGGGACAGCTTCTGTGTGCCGGTGCTCTCGTTGCTGGTATTGTAGCCGGTTTTGCTGGTCTTGTTGAACTTGTTGCTGGCCATGTCGCTGGTCTTGTTGTTGGTGTTGTAGCTGAACTTTTTGCTGGCTCTGTAGCTGGGCTTGTTGCTGATCATGCTGCTGGTCTTGTCTTTGGGGCTGTAGCTGGATTCCTTGCTGACCGTCTAGCTGCTCTTGTTGTGGTACTGCTTGTTGGGGTTGTAGCTGGTCTTGCAGCTGGGCATGTAGATGGTCTCGTTGTTGGCCTTGTAGATGGTCTGACAGCTGCACCTGTTGTTGTACTGGTTGTTGTGGTTGTAGCTGGATTTCTTGCTGGCCTTGTAACTGGTCTTGCTGTTGGACTTGTTGCTGGTCATGTTGCTGGTCATGTTGCTGGTCATGTTGCTGGTCATGTTGCTGGTCATGTTGCTGGTCATGTTGCTGGTCATGTTGCTGGTCATGTTGCTGGTCATGTTGCTGGTCATGTTGCTGGGGCTGTAGCTCGGGTTGTAGCTGGACTTCATGCTGAATTTCTTGCTGTCCTTGTGGATGGTCTCGTTGTTGGCCTTGTAGGCGCTCTTGTTGTTGTACTGGTTGTGGGGGCTGTAGCTGAATTTCTTGCCGACCTTGTAGTTGGTCTTGTTGTTGTACTGGTTCTTGCTCTAGCTGCACCTGTTGCGGCGGTTGATTCGGTTCAACACTCTCGGCGGGAACAAACTGTTGTTGATGGTGGACAATGGATGAGACGTCGACGTTGGATATGGGAGTGTGAGGACCATTGGCCAATGGCTCTGGAGGGATGTCTGAGGATGGGAACGGCAACTCAGCCACCTTGGTTGACACATAACCGATACGAGCTATGATCTGTTCAAATAGATCTCGGGCCGCTTTAACATCGGGCGGTTTGACTTTTCTGATCGGGGTTTCTCCTTCGTCGAGGTAGCGGCGCAGGTCATGACTTATCCGGGCCAAGTCATCACAGATCGAGTCGACGTTTCCCCGTGGTGGTAGACCCTGGCCGTCCATCGTTGTGTTGCACGAGGTTGTGAGCCCGGAAGCTCACCAGAGGCCGAAGTTGGGTTGCCGCAAACCAAAAACGATGTATAAAGCCGCGGGATCGACCGAGGTGCAAGTGGAAGCGGGACGGATTCCACAAGCGATGGAGGGGAAGGGATGAAGTGTTCGAGGTGAGGTGGTGCTCTGGCCCGTGACGCTGGAGTGGGTCAGTAAGTCGATCAGTGGAGGCGCATGCGGTCTTAGGGCTGACCTAAATCGAATCTTAGCTTCCAGATTGCCCTAAAAACTCGGAAGCTTTCCGGCCGCTGTGGAGGAGAGAGGGAAACTGGCTGCACGGCCCGGGCCATCCTCGAACGTGAACCTTTTCCGTTTCTATGTTTCGTGTTTGTTCATGTACAAGATGGTAGACAATTGTTTGTTTTTGGGAGGAGGAAATTACATACGAATACTAGTTCACAGGCGGGGGACAGCCTTTCCTTCCAATACGGATATTACACATGACCGGGCAAGTCCAGTCCAGGGTTGTTTCCAAACGAAACCCGTGGTTTTAGGTAGAGGCAACTACGTCGGGCGTGTTTCCCTTTTCGCGCGCCCTAAATCTCAACGGTCAAAGTCGGTCAAATTCAATCCATCAGACCCCTTCTCCGAATCGCAAAATTATATGGAAATTTCCGGCTTGACCTGCCATCCATCGCTGCAGTGGCCTTTATGCTGTGGCAGCGAACCCCTCAACTTTGCAATGCGTCGGTCGCGGGGAGAGGTGTTTCCAGCTTTATCGATAAGGCAAGCCTCACCGGTCAAACAGCCAAGACCTGGAGCTGTCGGGTTTCCACTTCTGCTGCAATCGATAAGCGTAATGCGCCCCACTTGATTGCAACCTTGTGCTTTCTCCTTCTGGATGCCTGCCGCGCCCCTTGCTTGCATCGTCACTGCACTGTTGGATCTCGGTCGTCGAACTCGGCAGCCTGGATGTCGCAAGACGGGAACTTCCCATTTTTTTCATAAACACTTTTAGTTCTCCATCAATTCTTTATCTACCCCCTTGCCAATTTGCTGGCAATTTCTGAAACCAATTGTTGCAAAACACCATTGTTTGCCATGGGCAACGATACCATGATCACGGATGATTATGTCGCCGAGCTCCTTGCCAAGGAAGCGAGCGAGGCCTCGATAAAGTATTCCTCCATGGGCCTCGAAGCTTTCAGATCGACAAAGTACGTTTGAATCGCCGCGACACCGGGAGTTGAACCATTCATGACTGACCTCCCTTCACCAAAGACCTGCGAACAAGGCAAAGCCAAATACCAACTTCTTGACTCGCATCATTCGCGAAACCGACTCCCACAATGCCGCAATCAAGGCCAAGGAAGCCGCCGAGGCGCAGGCGCGACTGTCCGGCTTAGAAGAAGCAGAAGAGAAGAAGCGACTTAAAACCAACCCTTCGCTACAGGACATACGACGACGGCAGTTAGGCGCAATATCCTCGTTACTTTCCGGGCAAAAGCAAAGGCGTGGGACTGAAGAAGATGTTCGGTCGAGCGCCAGAACGACGTCTTCCAAAGATCACAAGGACAGGAAATCTAGCGACAAGGAAAAATCGAAGCGGGGCGAGAGTCGACGTTCGGATAACGAGGATACAAAAGATACATCGCGAGAAAGGCGCCACCACCATCACCACCACCGACATCATAAGGATGAAGAGAGGTCCTCGCGCGAGGAACGGCGGCACAGAGACAGATCCAGATCGCGCTCTCCACGACACCGCGAGCGCAGACACCGACATCGGTCTCGTTCCCCGCTCAGCAGCGACCAAGAAGGCGCGAAGCACAGCCGCTCGTCGCTCAAGTCCCGAAGCAGCAGATCCGAAAAGGAGAGCCGTTCCCGCAAGGACCGTGACATAATTCCAGAAAAATCATCTACTCATAGACGACACGGCCGGCTGGCCGAAAAAGAGCTATCCGAAAACGAAGATTCGGACCCGCTTGAGGACCTCATCGGGCCAGCAGCACCGCCTCCTGTTGATGCTTACCCCCCACCTGTTCGCACTCGTGGAAGAGGAGCAGGAAGGGGCGGAGCCGCCATGGACGGAAGATTTGCGAACGACTACGACCCAAGTGAAGACATGCAGTTGGATGAGACTGACCTCAAGGTCTCCAAGAATGACGACTGGGATGACATGGTGGAATCTTTCCGTGACCGGCAAAAGTGGCTCAAGCAGGGCGCGGACAGACTTCGGGCTGCTGGCTTCTCGGAAGAGGACATCAAAAAGTGGGAAAAGACCGGTCCCAATGGGGAGAAGGATATCGAGGATGTCAAGTGGACCAAGGCTGGGGAGAAGAGGGAATGGGACAGAGGCAAGGAGGCTAACTAGGCGAAATCACTTCCAGCGTCAAATTTCAAGATCTGGAGGAAAAAACTGGCAAGCAACTCGTTTACATCATGTTGAGGGGCGTTCTTTGTATTATTGGTATGGGTGGCTTCCTTGGGGTTTAGCATTACAAAGGGAAAGGTGTTTAGGCTGCTAAAATGCGGTGATTCAAAATGGTCGCCTATGGGATTTTTTTATGGTTCAAGCAAGCGTAATATCACAGGGAGCACGGCACATTAGGGGTTCAATGATATGTCTTATTTGCTTTTCCTCCTAGCCCTTTCATGTGATTTCCCTCTGCTGCTCAGAGGTTCTAGACCATCTCGCTCGTCTATGTGGGTTATTAGACTACACTAGTTTTCTAAACGTTCTGACTATTTTCCTGATTGTGTACCGGCCTATAGTAGCTATACCAATGCCAACAAAGACTCTTTCAAGGACTGCAAGAAAACCAAGTTCCGTACATTGCTTCCTTAATGTGAAGTGTTTAATCTGCTCTTTTGCTGGCCGTCGATGTTCCAGCAAAGAGCCTTGTAGTGAAGTGACTGGGTATAATCCAAATTCGTGATTTGCTTGCAGTATTCATCTAGGAATTCATACAAATGAGCACACAAAATAAACGAAGGCTTCACACAGCCAGATATTCTAGTTCGAAAGTGTCTTGATCTTCACCCTACTGCAGAGTTTGGTTCCTCGGACATGTACTTGGCACAAATAGCATGTATGTATCCTATAACAGTCTATCATGTAAAATTACAAGTTCATTGACAATAACAATACTACAGCCAGCTCAAGTGCTCCTAGAGCAAACCATATCCTGCATCTGTCGATCTACCCGCGCTGTCTGCCTCAGACACTTGAATATCGCGGTTCTGTCGTGATAACCTCCCTTTCCGGTTGATCAAAAGCCTTACAGTATAGTGTATAGCGTTCAGTCCTTTATAGCCAACAGCCCAACTCCACCTCGCTACTGATGAACAGACATATGCCCCCCCTCTCATTCCTGCTCCAAAGGTCCCCACGTAACCTTGACCTTCTCACCATGCTTATTCTTGAGCTGAGTCTCCGCAACATCAGTTTCCACAACTCCCGCCTCATCAAAGTCATTAGTCGCCCATAACCTCTCAACGCAGAGCTCATACGGCCCGGGCTTCCTGTCCGTAGTCGAGAACCCGATCGACAAGACCTTCTGGCGCAGCATTCCCGTCTGCGGCTCGATGACCTTGCCATGGTTCGTGCGCACGAAATCGTTCCACTTGATCAACACCGTCTCCCACTGGCCGGGCTTCACAACAAAAAGTCGATGCTGGTGCAGATCGAGCGGCACCACCGACTCAGTCCGGACGTTGACAAAGTAACTGCGCGCGTCCGTCTTGACACGCATAGCGAGGTAGGCGTAAGGGTCGATGTCCCACACGCCGCGGCCGAAGATGGTGGGAGGGCGGTCCAGCGTCCGGAAGCCGGCGTAGCCTGTCCGCGAAATCTCCCGCCGGTCCGTGGGCAGCTCTAGCGAGATGGTGCCGTGGAAGCGCGCATAGCTGCCGGGGATCGGGGTGTACGGTTTTCGGTCGCCGTCGCCGGAAGTGGTAGTGGGGATGCCGTTAGGCGGGGGAACCCAGTCGAGATGAGCGGTCGAGGAGCCGCCCACGTCGGCGTCGGAGAGGAGCTTGCAGTCTGCGACTGACTCGGGCGTCTGGAAGTTGTGGATCTCTCGTGGCCCCGTGGCGCCTTTGATATTCTCGGATTTGGCAACTGCGAACAACCAACCAACCAACCAGTCAGCCCTGTGTCAGCAACGACGCTCGAGGTTCAATGGTGCATAAGAGCTTGAACTGGGGAATGGGTTCGGGTTCTCGTACCGATGTTGGTCAACCGCGAGAGCTCGTCGAGACTCCGGCTCCAGAAGCTCTTGAACGGGAGGGACTGTGTTGCGCGCATGGTTGTCTCCTATGCTCGTCCAACGGGCCAGCTCGAATAGACGATAAACTGATAAGGGTGATGGAGCCAGTCGGCTCAATACCCCGGGCGCATTTCTCAAAGTTACGGAGGCACTTGTTCAGGAACCGGGACGAAGAGGCCGGGGTCGGTGGGTTGGCAGTCTCCAATTCTCCGCATCTGATCGGCAGGTTGAGGAGCTTTGACCTTCGCGCACGGCATGTGCAGTTAACCCTAACCCTTAATACTTTGGCATCACAACAGGCTCGCATCAATCCATTTTTTATGTCATTTGCAATTGCGCCCGCTTGTTATGTTTGGTAAGTCTTGGTTAATTCTTTGAGTAAAGTAGCACACGAAGGAATGTGAGTGAGTGTATCACCAGAAGGCACTACTGTGCGCTTGGTCTCGCGAGCCTGAACGATGTGAATTGGGGACGTCACTGCAGCTGTGTGTGGATGCGGCTCCGCTTTTCATCGGCAACTTCCGAATGACACCTGGCTCCCGCAACGACATCACATCAAGTGGTTGACGAAACAACATCCATCGCTCAAGCTGCGTTTCCGACTTACGAGACTTTCCATGGCTTCCTTGTTATTTGTACAAGATCAAGCGTTTGATTCTGTTGCAAAGCTCCATTCATGTCTGGATTCGTGGTCCATACCACAGAAAATGAGTTCATTGCCGAAGTTCTCGGCAACACCAGTCACCGAAGTTCTTCACTCCCATGTCACTTAATCCTCGACCATCACACTTCAGTTGCCCAGGCGTTTTTCAATACTCGTGGTCATGCGGACTGGCATCTATCATTTTCTTCACGGGTCATACTCTCCAAAAAGAACTCTGTGTATGATATCCTTTGTCTGCTGGCCGACACAGTGGCATACGACACAGGAATCAGTGATTGCAGTACTCGTTGTCGCCCAGCAAATCCGCGACATGTTTGTCATTCGGCCCTTCGACCTCGTCGGCGGAACAATGGGCCTTCTGTCATCAAGAGCGAAGCGACACATGTCCTGTTTGAAACCTTGCCCTGGCATCTGCTTACATAACCAGCATTCCTTCTGCCATCAGGCTCGTACCCTTGACGAGACACTCCTCGATATGTTGAACTCGGGCACCGGACAACATGCGACGCTTTGCTGGTCTTAATGTCTTTTTTACTGGCCGTTCAGGCGTTGGTGTTTCTTGCCTAACCGTGCTTGGGACCAAACTTGTACGTTTGCTTCTCCTCAATGTTTTCAACAACATCGAAGAATTACTCCACAGCGGCTTGCGATCCATGAGGGGTTTAAGGTCATCGAAAGAACTTATTCAGTGTGGCAGTGTTCTTCCAGTGTTAGACGATTTGCTTCAGTCGATTTGACATCTCTTACCGCTATTTTCTTCAGATAAAGCTCACCGGTACTGAGACATCACCGCCAGTCGATCTTGTTGGAAATACCTTCATCCGAACACGATTTCGTGCAAGATTACGGTCTTGATTGCGTCTCACAAGCGGTGATGACCAAATAATTTCAAGATGATATCGTCACTTTCTCCGATAAACGTAAAGGATTGCCCCCGAGACAGGTAGTCTGCCAAAGGTCATACTCCCATTATCCCGAAAGTTCGCTTCATTTCGATGCTGTGACCCTTATGATATATCTTGCTGTGACGCCCTTCCCAGTCGTGCTTCGCTCCCGCTCAACCTCAGTCCCTCAAATTTTGGCGGTTCGGACTGTTTGCGCTTCAAATCATTTACCAAACTATCGTTGATGTCGGCATTACTATTTCATCCTTTTCGACCCGCAACTTTGGTTTGGAAGACTGACAATCATCTATAGCAAACTTTCTTCCCATCAAATTATGGGAAGTACCCAGTGAGCCTGTCCAACACTTGTACTTTCATCAACTCGACTCTCACCCCACGCATACCTATTTTCAGATGACGTTCAACCCTCAGATTCAAACGAGAAAATTGACGGTCAGTCTGGCATTGGGTCCCTGATCAAAAACTACGGTGAGATATTGGAGAGTACTAGGTACTCGCTCCACAAGATTTGAAATTGCGGGTAGTTTGGGATGAACGAAGATTCTCTTCCAAAGGTCACCTCAACGTCAGGCAAGAGAAACCCCACTTTCCACTCAGCTTCGTCAATAACTTAAATATTCCAAGCCTCCCCCTCTTCTTCTCCTCCTCCTCGATTACGACTTCTAGGTCGGCCTTCTTTTATTGTTCGACAGCTTCCACAAGAAGAACGGCTTCCAGATTCAAAAATTTGTTGAGTCATCACCCAAAGCGATGACCCATCAATATGCAGCCTATCCAAATCCAGCGATCTAGGCCCCTTGTCATGCTCGATTTGGCCTCTATTTCCTCGAGGACCTTGACGGCCATACCCACAAGGGCGGTTTCAAAAAAGCAAACAATGGGTGCCCATATCCAGCCCTATTGATAAGCAACGAAGACCGTTTATTGGACGTGGAGAACAATAGGTAGGTCCTGGGTTGAATTTGGGACCCACCACAGTTTCCCTCCCCAGTGTCCTTTTTTCTTCTAACCCATGGATTTTTTTTTTTTTTTTTCCACCCAGAACTTTCTTCCCCTCGCCAACCTTGAATTACTTGGAGAGAAGGTTCACTTGCCATCGCCAATCTCACGAGCGGAACTTTGCCTACATCTACCTCCTCATCGCGGTTTGGCTACAAACTTTTGCCGCGTCACTCTACCAATCGCTGTCCATCGGCCTTCAACAACGCTTGCTTTTGCGCAGCGTCGACCACTTCCAATCGCAACTCAGCCGGTCACCAAGCGCGCAACTTGGGCTTTCGCACAATCGCATCAACCATCTAGCTTTCCCAAGGCGGGAGAAACAGTAAGTGGCTTCATTTTCCTCATGTTTGCTTTCACCAGCCCTTGCGACCCAGGATTCCACGTATTTGTACTGTTCGCACATAATGCACAGATGTGGTTCTCTGGCTCCTTCCCTTTCCACAGCAACTTCCATCTGGAGGCGCACCTTCCTTGTGTCTGCAACCACATTTTCCGCGATCGCGGACGAGACATCAAAAATGAACCCCGCACTCTCGAAATTTTCTCCTCGTCGACAAGTTCTACTCTTCCGTCTTGGTTATTGGACACTCTTCTTCTTTCCTCTCAATGTCTTGCCGTGTCTTCTACAATACACCTTCTGTCCCCATTGGACCTCGGGTTCGGCTCACACCTTATTGCCATTGCACTGCCGCGATCTGATTCTTTCGGGCTTTTCTCCGATCTGTCGGCGTGCCAGTAGCGTGCTCACACTTTTCATAGCAGGCCACAGAGGCATTCCATCTCGACCAATCTCCCAATGCCGTCCGTCATCAACAACGGGATGGCAACTCACGATGACGAGTCATCGTTGAGTTTCTCAACGGAGTCGTCAATCGGTATGTGTTCCCCTTCTTACTCAGTCGATCTTTGTTTGGTTTGATTACCTTTGCCCACGACTAAGTCGTCGCATGGGCTATGGGTTTAATATTTCCTTAATGAAAGAGAATGGACAAAAGAAAACAGATTTCCTGAGCGAGAACAGTGGCCACAACGAAACGGAGTGGCATCCGTCGAGTTACCAGGCACACCGAAACGGAGTGGCATCCGTTGAGATACTAAAGGCACCAACACGGGGTGGCACCCGTCAAGATACCAAAACAGGCACATGTCAAATACTCTCAGCAGACTCAGGCAACTGTTTACGCATGGAAATCAGAAATTCAATCACGGCGTTCTCAAACATTTACGTAAAACAAGGGTATCAAAAAGGCCTTTTGGGAGAAAGGCGGTTTGCGACATGGTGTTTGTTTGATGGGCTTATCACACTTTTGTGCATACTAACTCTGGTTGTCAAGACAATGGTGGAGGATCGCAGGTCAACACTCCGTCTGACGCCTCCGAGTTTGGAGGCAACAAAGGGCAGTATCACACCAGCATTACGCCCACTCGTGCTTCGCAGAGCTACCCCGTTGGTATCATGGCTTCTGGCAACACACCGAAGGCCAACCTGCAGCGTCGTTCCGTCACGTTCGTAGAGCCGGACCCGCCTGCCAGAGAGCATTCCCGGATCACGTACACCATGGTCAACAACACGCCTCCTTCCACGCCGAAGGATGATACATTCGACGCTCAGTACCTTTATCCGCCGAGCGCTTGTGTGTTTGTGGCAAAGTAGGTCATGATTTGTAGGAGTGGGCACACTCATCCGCTAACATATTTTGTTGTTCAGTCTTCCTGAAGCTCGGGAGGATGAAGATCTTCACGCCGCGGTTACCAAGGAGTTCAGCTACTTTGGATTAGTATACGCCAAGATTCGCCGCGACCCCTCCAACATGCCATTTGCCTTCTGCCAGTATACAGTACGTTGATCTTCCCCATCTCTGTTGAAGGGTTTGTCTGACATATAAATAGAATGAAGACCATGCGAAGGACGCGGTGATCAACGGAAAGGGTATTATGATCCTTGGTCGCCCTTGCCGAACCGAGATGGTCAAAGCCAACCGTAAGCTGTTCTCTTCGAATGTCTTCCTTTTCGGGTTTCCGCATACTGACGATCACCCAGGCACCTACGCAATCAACAGACGTGATCACAGAGACATGACTATCGATCAAGCCACTCGCGTGCTTGCAGCTCACGGAGAGCTCAGCAAGTGCTACTTGTTGCCCGCCGAGCATCAGCAGGAACTCAGCCTCCCCCCGACTGTTATCGCTGAGTTCACGGTCTTTGACCCAACTCGCGACATGGGCATTGTATGTATCACATTTCCATTCGCTGTACTTCGCTCATATCAGATGCTGATTCTATTTGTCAGGTCGCCAAGGAGAACCCGGACTATCGGATCGTACCGTACGATGAGCAGAAGCGATCCATTACACCGCCTCGCGACCCGAACAAGGAATTCCTCAGGCAGTACGATGTCGATCGGCGCACCTTGTATGTCGCGCACTTGCCGCGGGACATTGAGGAGACAGAACTGGAGGATCTGTTTAGTCAGGCCGGCACCATCATCAAGTGCACCGTCGTGAGGAAGGACGTCCCTTCTTACTATGGTGTTCGCCAGAACCTCTATGCTTTCGTCGAGTACGAGCATATCGGCGCTCCAGATGAGGCCATCAAGCGCTTCGTGAGTGTTCATTTTCGTCGTGAACATGAGTTTGTTGCTAACCATTGAGCACAGAGAGGTTTTGAATTGCGCGGCCATCCCTTGAAGGTCGAAAGGAAGACCACCAAAAAAGTTCGTCGGATGGTTTCGTCTCCCTTGATTAACAGGGCTCCTGCCTCTTCCGACACGTACAGAGGCGGCCCTCGCACCCCTAACACGCCGTCAAGAAGCACTTTTGCTCTCAGATCCGCCATGAAACAATCGAGCGTCCCTGAGATGGCGGCTCAAGGGTCAGAGTCAGCTCCTATGTTGCTGGCTTACTCATCGGAAGGATCGCCCCCTCAGCGCAGGAATGCCCACGCAGCCCACGGCTTCCACCTCACGGATGGTCCTGCTATGAACGATACTTCTATCCACAAAGCGTCGACAGAGCCGCTTGCTGTCAAGCCTGTCAAGTCGATGCCCAATTTTGCTGCACATGGGGTTCACGGTGGTGCTATTCCTGCCAACGAAGTCCCCGCTGGTGTCTTTCCAGGACCTGCTGCCAATGGAGTCCCCGGTGGCGCCGTGCCGGGACCCCAGTTTACAGCCCTGCCTCATCCCACGGCTGATGTGAATGGTAGACCGATTCATCCTCTGCAGCCTTTGCCTATCACATCCTGGGACCAGCCCCAGCCCGCCTACCCGCACGTCGGCTACATTCCGGACTGGGATATGCACGCGTACATGACTGGGATGCCCGGCACTGGCCCGGTCTTGCCTCCCAATGTCCAGCAGGCTCCTCATGATCTGGTGATGCATAACTGGACTCCAGAGTTTGCGCCGCCGATTCCCCTCGAGGCCGTTCCTCGCGGATTTGTCTGCTCACACTTCGCCTACCATCCCATTACGGGACAGCACTGTGCCGTTTGGATTCCTGCGGCTGCCCAGCATCCCTCGGTCTATTGAGGAGATGGGAGCCATCACGACTGGTCTATTTTTGCCGACTCGGTTGTCGCTCTAAGGTGCGAGCTCTCCACAGTGCCTACAACACTTGGGGCTTTCCTACTTTATTTTGACGACTTTGCTGGTATACCTTGATGCTCCAAATCCATTTCTTTGGCATTTTCCATGCTGTCTTGAAAGACAGGGCTTCTCTGGTATACCGAGATGGACCACGTTCTGATAACTTATCGGCATATTTCTCATTTTCGGTCAATTTCTTTGTTCGCCATGGTCGTATCTTCCTTCTCGATTATGTTTCAACCGCCAGTCAACCTGTTTCCGCGGACTTGTCAAAATCATCGGTTATTGCCAGGCATTGGGTTCGGCGTTTTACCTATTGCGGCGTTCTTCCTTGGAGTTGGGCGATAAAGTCATTTGCAGCGACTTGGGCATATGCTGGTTTCGGCGCTGGGTGGTTATACCCTGGTTGTGTTTTTCTGGTTGGTGTTGGTTGGAAGAATGGTTGGTCTGACCTGGCTGTTTTCGACGATTGTTGGTACATTTGAGTGGTTGGCGTTGGCGCAGTCTGGTGTCTGCGTCCGCATGGATTTGTTTGATTAATGTTGGCGTTTGAGTATTGGCCGGAACGCCTTCTTTGGTAGCTTGAGTGCTCTCAAGTCTGCTCAGGCGGCCGATACTAAACCAGGCGTGGACTTTTAGGGGACAACAGCCAGGACTATCTTAAGGGGTGTTCAGGCAATAGTTTCGGGTCACACAAGGAGACTGGTTGAATATGGTTGGGAATGTCGACAATCTCGTGTATTTGGAAGCAGATGAAGAGTTGGTTTCCGTGTCCTGGGTAAACCTCGTATCTGGTTGTCGCATAGCTACTCGACTGCTACCATTTCCACATTTTCTGAGATAGTGTCCCCAGACCAAATAGATAGAAGAACAAGTCATTTGTCGCGCAGCAACTATCCCATTCAGACACTGCACTCTCCGCACCTCGAGCCTTTTGTCGTTGTTGAGTGAAAGTCAAAGATGATCATGACCCAAAATGTTGTCACACACCGCCATTGGTGGTCGGCGTCCAGGTCGTTCAAAGGCAGTATGTACCGTGACGTGATTAGGGAGGATGCTGGAATGACTGATCCCGAGTACCTGCGCGAGGTAGTACTATTCCAGCCGGATAGGCCGCTCTGGGCCGCTCTGGGCCGAGATGTTGGTGAAGAAAGTTTACCACTCAGCTGATGCAGAAGGAGAGTTGTATCACACTCCCTGTCCTCCGGGGATGCCCTGCTTCTCGAGTACAGCTGTGGTGAGGTTGACAAGCGAAGTGTTTTGATACTAACAAACCCTCACCTGATCAATGCAGCTCACAGTTAGTAGCTTATCTTCTAGCCCCCACACAGGCCAAGCCAACCTACACCATCACATCGGCAACCCTCTTGTTCCAGGCCTGCCCCGATGACCGCGAGAGAGGTACAAGAGCAAAAGGATGTTGGGTATGCTGGGATAGACCCCCACGGCGTTTCGAAGCTAGAGTACTAATAGGTCCGAATTTCTACAGGGCTGCCTTTAGTCGTACGTAAGTGCCCCTGCTACACGAGACTTGGGGTCTCTTTCGTAGGAGAATTTTACTTTGCTTTTGGCGGAAACCAGAGAGAACAATGAACCTATCCAACTTGAGTAATTACGAGAACAGTCATCTGTCAGTTGTTTCGACCCTGATTTGCTGATTTATCCTTGAATTCTTGACTGTTCCTGCTTGAGTTCTTTTCGAGTCCATCCTGGAGCAGGCGTCGATCGTTTCGGCGGATAAGCCAAAACCGAAAGCCCCACTATCTCGCTTAAAAGCAAAGAGAACCTCGACAGTTCAACAACTTTTCCTACGCAACATCGTCCTCAGCAACCACCGAAATCTGTCTGTATTTCGAGCAGAACCCTACCAGAACAATGGGCCAACCATCCTCCGAGGCGTCGAACGCCATCATCTATACTACCTTAGGAGTTTTCCTGTGAGATGACAATCACCAAGCCTCATTCCAATCCAGCTCGGTACTGGGGAGCGTTTGTACTGACTCATCGCCGTAGGATCATGGGAACCGGTGTTGCCTGGACGCTGAGAAACCAAACCAAGGGGGAATATCTCGCCGGCAACAGGACTCAGACGGGTTAGAAGACATTCCTGCTAGGCCCAGACAAGAGAAACTATTGTTCTCTCTATTCTGCCGAGCCATCACCTACTCACATAGCCTCCCGTTGCCACTAAAAATGCGTTGAGCTGGAACTAACATCTCCCTCTCTCCTAGCTATTCCGCTCGCTCTGAACTTCATCGCTTCCGGTGAGTGAGAGCACACAACGCGACAACGGGGCACTCAACATCGACAATTGAGGCCTCTACTGCAACATGAAGATCAGAGCGGTAGCAATGCACCGAACAAAGGCATTTCGACAACAGCGAGAGATAAACGAGACGTGCCGCTTCGAAACTCGACCTTAACAACAATGGTGCGAACCGAGCCAAGAACGCCGGTGTTGAGAGAGGTATAAGTTGAGCAGACTGACAGCATAGGTTCGTTCGCACCCAGTTTCCAACCTATCTTTCATCTTCCGAGGTCGTATCCCGCGTGTCCTCGTTTTGGCACCTTCTCTCCAGGTGGTGTCAGGAAGGATACTATGGATATTACTCAAGGTTAGATGAAAGGTTGCGGCTCACTACGGGCGCCGAGTCAAAAGCTTGCTCGTCTGGATCCAACCTCCCGCTCTTTAATCCTCGTCTTATACCAGAGTCTCCTCGGGGGCGATGGTATTTCTGAGGATAGAGAGGATAAACAGGGAGGAGATCTGGCGACTTGCTGGATGACGAAGCTGAGATTGTACCGTGATTACTCGATCAAGTTAATGCTTGCGTGGGAAACGTGCTGCCGCTCCGATCTATCCCCTCCCCCTACTCCCCCCTCCCCTCTCCCCTTTACTCTTGTGGGTTGGAAAAACTAACCTGCGTAGCTCTCGGATCTGGTATTCTTTTCACTTATCCAGAAATTGCCACGTTGGCCGGTCTTCAGGGCGTGCTTGTCTATGCTTTGGCTTCCGCACTCCCGCTGTTCGTCTTCTCCTCACTGGGCCCTATCATCAGACGCAAATGCCCTGAGGGTTTCGTCCTCACGGAGTGGACCAGACAGCGCTATGGAACCGTCACGGCCTTGTACCTGAGCTTCGTGACGCTGGTTACGCTCTTCCTGTACATGGTTGCCGAACTGTCCGCTATTGGTCAGGTTGTCGAAACCTTGACTGGCCTTAACGGGTTGCCGGTCATCATCGTCGAGTGTGTAATCACGACCATCTATACCTGTATGTGTCTCGTCTTTGAACCCGTCGAACCCGTCGAATGATGGAATAAGTGCTGACGTGGATGCAACCTGCAGCATTGGGCGGATTCCGAATCTCTTTCATTACAGACAACATCCAGGGAGCGATGGTGATCGGACTCATCGTCATCGCAGCCATTGCCATCGGCGTCGAGACCAAGATCGATACCAGCCTGATCGAGCCCTCGGGTCTTCTAAAGGAGAACCTCTTGGGTTGGCAGCTTCTCTACATCCTCCCGGTTGCCATCTTGACGAACGACTTCTTTTTGGTAATGTCTTTCCTAACCGAACAAGGACCGACCCGTTGTCACTTGACTAACACCCAAGCAGTCCAACTTCTGGCTCCGTACCTTTGCCTCCAAGACCGACCGTGATCTCTGGATCGGTGTCACCCTCGCCGCCCTTATCATCCTCATTATTATCACCATGATAGGCTGCACCGGTCTCATCGCCGCCTGGTCCGGCGTCTGGCCCGGCTCGGACCCGGAAAACCCCCTCCCCGGTTCCATGACCTTCTTCGGCCTGCTTGAGAATCTTCCTGCCTGGGTTGTCGGCTTCGTCCTCGTCATGTCTGTCAGCCTCAGCTGCGCCGCCTTCGATTCGCTTCAGTCCGCCATGGTCTCGTCCGCCAGCAACGATCTGTTCCGCAACAAGCTCAACGTGTGGTGGATCCGCGGCGCCGTGGTTCTGGTCATCATCCCCACCGTGGTCCTCGCCATCAAGGCGCCCTCGATCCTGCAGATCTACCTCATTTCCGATCTCGTCTCTGCCGCCACCATTCCCGTGCTGGTCATTGGCTTGTCCGACCGGTGCTACTGGTTCCGCGGCTTTGAGGTGGTCGTCGGCGGGTTGGGCGGTATCTTCACCGTCTTCATCTTCGGCGCTATCTACTACAAGGACGCATACAAGGGCGCTCAGCTGATGCTGCTCGAGGACGGCATCTACCAGGAGGGCTGGGCTGCGTTCGGCGCCTTCGTGGCTGCCCCCGTCGGCGGTCTTGTGTGGGGCTTCGGAGCCCTTGCGCTTAGACTGGCGGTGCAGTGGGTTCAGGCCAAGAGGAAGGGTGTGCGATTCGACGCCCTAGACCGCCCGGTTGTGATGGAGGGAGAGGGCGATGCGGTCCAGTATGTTGCTGGCGGAGACTTGGAGACTATCTTGAGCACTGGACAGGAGTCTGGGGCTGGAAAGATTCCTGGCAAGTTCTTTTGAGCGTTGTCTATATGCTTTGCACCCTATTGTCAGGGCGCAAAGGCCTTGGAGATGCATGGACGGCATGCTTGCCATGACCGTCCAGACGTCCCCTATCGGGGCGAGCGAGGGAATAGCTAACGACAAAAAGGGGGCTGGGACAGTGAGGTAAAGGAGGTTCAAGCTGTGGAGGTTGAAGGATTAATGGGAAGTTTTGGCGATGGATAATATAGGGGGTTGTGTTTTGGTTGAGCTTTCGATTCTCTTTGTCGTCACATATTGTCGGGTGGGTTCATGTCCCCACCCCTCCCTTGTCTTATCGTGTGGGTCCATGCCCTCACACCCTTCTATATTTTAGCCCTCCACATTTCTTTTCCCTTTCTTCTCTAGTCTTCTCTCTATAGCATATATATTTATACATTGTTTTGCTCTCTAGTCTAAAAGGTTATAAGCCTTCTAATCGTGTATTGTATTACTATTATTACGCGTATCTAATAGAATCAATCAAGTCGCCATCGTATTATATAATTGTCGCGTATATGCCGTATTATAAAACCCCGCCCGCCGATAAATCCTATCAATTTTGGCTTATATTATGATTCGCCTCAAAGAATAAAGATTCTCGGCGATTATGTAATTTTCTATCTATAAATTATCATTTTGACCAATAAGAATATAATCTTTATGATTTCAGCTGTTACTTTAGTAATTTTACTTATTAATTTTAATTACGATACGTCTATTATAGAATATAATATAATTATAACGTTAATTCCCTTTAAGGGTAAATCCAATTTTAATATTTAGGCCCGCGCTTTAAAAGTCTAATTAGCTTCCTTTAATTTAAAACCTTATATTACGATTAAAATCCTTACGCTTAAGGGTAAAGCCGCTTTAAAGGAGGAGGATAAGAAAGCTCTCACCAAATAGTATATAAACTATACGAAAGTTATAGGTATTATTTATTTGACTATTAATAATAATAATATTTAATTTATCTTAATAATTAATAATTAGGATAAAGATAACGACGAGCCCTTCTTTAACTTTATTCGTAATTGTTAGGTCGCTAGGGACCTGTTAAGCGTTGGACCTGTATTAGTACCGAGGAGCGCCGATGTCCGTATAACATAGCGCTGTAGTATGGCGTTGGAATGGTTCGGAGCCGTCGCGAACTTAGTTACCACAGGATAGAGCTTACAACGATATAAATAGCCGGTCGAATTCGCTTTTAGAATTATTGGGGTTAATTATTAATATATTTTTAGTTTTCCCCCTACTTTAATGTCCCCTACGTATTTGCGCTATCTATAGGCACTTTAATTTACCTTCCTCTACGATTTTAATACGTTAATAGCTCTTTCTACGAGAGTTAAACTATTACCGATAGGATGTAAATATATAGTAGACGATTTGTTTTTCGGATTTCTAAAGAAACCCCTTCTTTTATTTCCGGTATGTAAGAGTTATTTATTACCTTTTTTGTTGTAATTAATAATAATCTTTAGTAATAGCTTCCTTTTTCATTTTAGTATTATTAGCCGACTATTGAAAAAATAAATAATGATAGTTCGGATAGCGATTATTCTTTTACCCCCTTATATATTTTACGTAATTTCTTCTACTGTTTAAAGAACGATATTATAATATAAAAATAAAGATTCTTTAAGTCTTGCGTAGCGGCTATTTAATTATTTTTAATTTATTTTTTATTCTATATATTTCTTTATAATTGGAATATTTTCGTAGATTTATTAGAGCAAAATTAATTCGGCAATTACCTTCTTATTCTTTTCGGATTCCGATATTAGGATTATTTTTTCTATAATTAAATGTATTTTTCGACCCTCTTTGTTCTTATTATTGCTCCTTAAGTTGTAATGCTTATTATTCTTATATCTACCTAACCGATTTAATTTACTATTTTATTTAAGTATCGCCCTAAGTTTAATATTTCTAAGTTTACTGGCGAGAATTCCTCCTAATTGCGTAATTTTATTTTTAATATCGATAATTATTATTTCGAATACCCCCGGACACCCCTTTTTTTCGCCGTTAATTATATCGAAGGTAATTTTAAGAACGTATAAATTAAGTATATTATAGCCCTTAAAAAGAAAATCGATTACGACCTTATTTATAACGTTCCTATTTGGAAAAATCTCTATATCTTTTTAAAGAAGGAGTATAACGGTAATATTTAAATTATTGAATGCTCCGCCCTTATTAGTTTTAAATGTATATAATAAAGTATTACCAAAACCGTTCGTACGTTTTACGACCGTTTCTATATTGAAGAATTTAATTTATCCTACGAATAACCGGAATATTTGTGCGTCCTATAATAGGCTAACCGCCTACGTCCCTATTTATATAGTAGTATTTTATTAGCGAATAGTATTAATATATTAATTAAAATAATAATATATATAAAGTAATTAGAAATTTTAGAAATTTTAGAATCGACGATATAGTATTAGCGTTTTTAAGTATTGTATTTTTACTTATTTTCTCCCTTTTCTCTTCTTACTTTTACTCTTATTTTTATTCCTATATTTATTTTTAATTCTATTAATTCTTTTCGTCCTCTCTCTATAATTTTTACTAACTTTAATATCGTTTATTATCATTATAGTTAATTTAAATATACGTATGGTTAATATTAAGTAGTAAAATTGCGTAGTATTTATTACGAATATGGTAAGCCTAGATATTCAGTCTTTTCTTATATTAAATATATTTATTATAATTATGATAAATTAGGCTATATATTGTATTAATACCCTATTCCCCGTAGTACTTTAATTTAAAGCGCGAATATTAAGCCGATACTATTGGTAAGGACTACGATTACTTCGGCCTAAAGAAGCGTGGGTATATTGTAATTATATTTAAACATGAAGTTATTAGTAAAAATATATAGAAATTAATGGGAAATTTATAATTTAATAAATTCCAGCGCGGAATTAAATTTTATTAAAAAGTATTCATTCTCGTCGGACGTTAAAATGGAATTTATAAATTACTATTTTATTAATTTCTTTCTCTAACCCGTTTTCGTACGTAGTTCGATTATTTATTTTATTAAAATATACTACTCTTATAGTATTAAGCGGAAAAAAAGGATTACGTTTATAATTATCGATTCCCCTAGCTTAAATATTATTTTTAGTTACCTTTAATTGTACGAATATAATCCTAAAATCGATTAGCGTTAGAAGAGGTTTTAGTTTTGGATTAAAACATAAAATTTAGAAACGAATAAAGAACTGACTAAAGATATCTATAAAATTATAATATTTTTCTACGGTCTATATTAGGATTTAATTTTTATATTAAACCTAAAAGAAATATTAAGGTCTTTTAATAGTTTTGACCCCCTATTATATTCGACCGGTCTTTTCGAAATTCCCTTATCCTTATATATAGAGTTTTTAACCCTATTAGATATCCTAGATTTCCCCGATATTTTTTTCGATATATTTACTCTCATATTTATTAATAAATTTTTAGATATACCTTTTTAGAATTTTTAGAGTTGTGTTGAACGGAGTTTACCCGCCGTTAGAACCCTTATTAGAATTAGTAATTCCGAAATTGTCCGTTGCCGAACCTGAGGAAAAAAAAAACGGCCGCCGCCGAACCGATAATCCTTCTAGAGTATAAAGAGTTTCGATAAATATTCGAAGCGTTGGCTATACCCCTACTATAGTACGACCGTTTAAAATATCGTATCGATTTAGTCGAAGGAGAGTCCGTTCTTTGGGGCCCTATTTATACGTTTAATGTTAAGGACTTGGAAGTATTTTAGGAATAGTTAGTAGAGGCGTTATATAAAGAATAGATTCGTCCGTTTATTAATTTAATAGGGGCTCTTATTATTTTTATTCCGAAGAAGGGAGGTAAATTAAGGTTGTATATTAATTATTATATATTTAATAAAGTAATAAAGAAGAATTGTATAGTATTGCTTCTTATTTAAAAATTTTTAGATTGGTTATTATTAACGAAGATTTTTATAAAATTGGATTTGAAGGACGTATATTATTATATTCGGATTAAATAGGGAAATAAAGAGAAGATGGCGTTTTATACGAAGTATAAGTATTATAAAATTTTAATTATACTGATAAAATTAATTAAAATTTTTATTATTTTTTAAGCGTATATTAATAACGTGTTAGCGGATTTAATTAATATTATTTATATTATTTATTTCGATAATATTATAATTTATAGTAAGAATAAAGAAGATTATTATAAGTATATTAAAGAATTTTTCTAACGTTTATGCGAATATAACTTATATATTAATTTAAATAAGTATAAATTCTATATTAAGAGGGTATTATTTTTAGGTTACGTAGTTTCACCCGAAGGTATTTCGATAAACTTAAAAAAGGTTATAATAATTGTAAATTAAAAAGTTTTGAAAAGCGTTTACGATATTTAAATTTTTTTAGAGTTTATAGGGTTCTATCGATGGTTTATAACGTTTTACTCTAAAGTTATAGTTCCGTTAATAGATTTATTAAAGGGAAAAAAATGAAGACTATTCGAATTATTAAAATTAATTAGAGTAGCGTTCGAAGAATTGAAATAATTATTTTAGGAAGTATTAATATTGTAGTATTTTAATCCTTCTTTATTAATCCGAATAAAAATAGATGTGTCTAATTTCGTAATTAGCGTAGTATTAATGTAATTATATAAAATATATTAATACTTTATTACGTTCTTTTTTCGTAAGAAGTCCCTGGAAAAAACGCGTTACAACGTTAGCGACGGCGAATTATTAGTAATTATAAACGTATTAAAAATATAGAGGTAATATTTATTATGTATTAATAAACCTTACCTTATTATTACGGATTATTTAAATTTTTAATATTTTAAAAATAAGGATAGGGTTAGCGTATAATAATATTGGTAGTCGTTAGAATTAGGGGTGTATAATTTCGGTATTAAATATCGGACGGGGAAATTTAATTTAATAGATGGGTTATTACGGAAATTATAATTATATAAAGTTATTAAAGTAATTAGGGAGGATTATTTTTTAATATAAATTATTGAAGAAAGCGAAGAAAAGGGAAAGGTAATATAGAATAGGGTTATATTAAACGGTAGTATAAAAAGGGTATTATTAATTAGTTGGGAAACGTAGAAAGCGGTAACAGAGAAGAGAAAGTAGTACGAGGATAGTAGAAAAAATAAATCGGTTTAAAGATTAGATTAAAAAGATGATAATTAGGAAGGGGAGTATAAAAAGTGTAGTATTAGTGAAAATAAAGAATTGTCTAAAGAATATAAGGGTTAAAATAAAAACGAAGGGGTATTGAGGAAGAGAATATAATTTACGAATAAGGTTGTTATAAATTATAAAAAAGGAATGGATAAAATCGTCGTTAATTGTATAAAAATATATATAATAATTATAAGAGTATAAAGGGAGAATAAGTAACTTCTTCTATTGACTTAATAATTATTAGAAGTATAGAGATTAAATCCTTTTATATTGGAGGAAGTGTAGAAGGAATTGGGGAGAGGTCAGAGAATAAAAAATTAGAGGATAAAAGAAAATAAAGTATTATATTATTATTATTAAATTTACGTATTAAAAAATATACGGTGGGAATTTTTTTAAACTTATTATAATAATATTATAGCCGGATATTTAGGATAACGGAAAATATTTAAAAGGATTAGTTAATATTATTACTAGCCTATTATTGTTATTGATATAGAGGATTACGTTTATAAGTATCCGATATATTAGAATGTTAAATTTCGGAAGTATAAATTATATAAATTCTTTATATTGTTATTTATCCTAATAATACTGTAGTAAAATATTTTTTATAATTTTATTATAGGCTTATTTAAATTTTACGATTCTATATCTAATCGAATTTACGACGCCGTTTTAATTATCGTTGACCGTTTTATTAAATTCGTATTCTATATCCTAATATAGAAGATAATTACTATATAGTAATTCGTATACCTATTTTAGTAAGCTATATTCCGGCCGTTCGGGCTCCCAAATTTTATTATATTTAATAGAAGGAGCCTTTTTATAAGTAATTTTTTAAAACCTATTATAAATTACTAGATATTCGGCGCCGCTTAAATATTACTTAGTACTTATAAACGGACGGATAGACGAAACGATAAAATTAAAACTTAGAACTATATTTACGGATTTTCTATAATTTAGAGTAGGTAGATTAGGCCGAGAAATTAGTAATAATAGAATAGATTTATAATAATTACTTTTATATTATTATTAGTAAGTCCCTATCCGAATTACTCTATAGTTATTATTTATATAGTTTAATTAATCTAAATTGGGGTTGTAGAAATATATTCCCTACAATACCTATTGAAAAGATTACGGAATTAATTAAAGAACGAGCCGCTATCGCTAAAGCTTTAAAAAAAATTAATAAAAATTATGCGAAATAGTATAATAAATCGTATAAACTTAAAGAATTCGAAGTCGGTAATTAAATTCTCCTTAATACGAAGAATATTAAATAACGGAGGCCTAGCGTTAAATTAATAAATAAATTCTTAGGGCCTTTCTAAATTATTAAAGTCATTAGTAAAAAGAAAATAGTTTACTATTTTACCCTTCTGGAATATTATTGTATTTACCCGGTATTCTTTATTACTTTATTAGAATTGTACTACGGCGATTCTAAGGTAGTAGCGCTATAAGGAGAAATAGTGGACGTTGAGGACGATTTTGTATAGTATAAAGTAAAGACGATTATAAAGTATTAAAGGTCGGGAGCGAACCGGTAGTATTAAGTAGAGTAGAAGGAGTATTTGGATATTGATAACGAATAGGTATTGTAAAAAGATTTAAATTGCCAGGAATTATTAAAGGAATACGAAGCGAGGGAATTATAGAAGAAGAAGGCCGAAGGGGGCTTAGTAATTAAATTAATAAAAATAAATTAAATAAATTAATAAAAAGAGGTTAAAGTAATTAATAATTGTAATATATTAATAATTATAGAGTATTAGTAATTATAATATATTTAGAGTATTAAACTATTATAACGTATAAAGTATTAAACGATTATAATATATAGAGTACTAAACGATTATAACGTATAGAATATTAAATAATTATAATTTATAGAATATTTAACATATTAGATTAAAACTAGGGGAATTATATTAAGAAGGCGGATAATAGCGTATAGGTAAAGGGAGGAAGAATTAATTAAGGAATTATAGAAGACGACGAACCGGGAAATATAGTAGTATACTGGTATTTAATTATCGATTATCTATTAAATTAATATTCCTCCCCCTAAATAACAATATTATTAATAAAAGTAAGACTTAAAAAATTATAGAAGTAGAAAATTAAGTATTGTAATAACTATTTAATTTAATCCTCGAATTCGAATTTAAATTATACGTTAATATAGGAATCGAACCTATCTTTTTAAAAATTCAATTCTCGTATATAACCACTACGCTTATTAATAAATAATTTAAATTCAAATTTTACCTTCGTCTATTATTATGTTATTAACCGTTAATATTAACGTATTCCTATTGTAGGGTTAAAGGGAATACTTCGGCGGATAATAAACGGCGAATATTAATATATATTAAATATATAGTTTAGAGGATATTAGCTAGACTAACTGTATTTATAGGGGTAGCGGGAGTTATTAAGAGAGCAGGAATTACGGCGTTAAATTATTCGCCGTTAAAAGTAAGAATAATAATAGGGGTAATTTAATTAGTAGGGCAATTATTAGTAGGATAACGAAAATTATAATACTTTATTTCTTTGTTAAAGCAGCGGTTATAAAATTTAGAGGGTATTAGAGGAAAAATATAAAAGCGTTCGTAAAGGGTATAGATTTTAATTATTAAAGTATTAGTAGAATTGCGGAAGGTAATAATGAAGGTAAGTATAATATTATTTATATTTCCTACGTAAGTAGCGATTATATTTTTTTAAAATGCGATTATGTAATTATAGAGGATTAGAAGGAAATTATAAAAGCGCCGGTTTAAAATTTTAGGATACGCCGAATACGTATTATTATTTAAAGGAATAATTTTATTAGCTTTAATATTAATAAAAAAGGAATAACAACTTAAGGGATTATATTAGGTATAAATGAAATAATTTATAGTTAAGATTATAGCGGCGCTAGTAATGTTAGGGGGTAGGTTTATGACGGCGCTTATAGCCTCTTAAAATTTTTTTTTTTAAAGTAGATTATAAATAGTATTATTAAATAATTATTATAAGAAATATAGAGTGGAAAAGAAAAATATTTATTAAAATTAAGGACGGTCGGGTTTAATAAGGAGGGTTAAATTATAAAAGGTATATTAGTTAGTAGGGTTTAAGAAGACGGTTATAATTATAGTATAAATAAATATATAAGTGCGTACGAGGGGAGGAAGAAAAAGAGGAGGAGGAAAAGAAGGGAAGGAAGAAGGGTTTTTATAATTAAAATTAGGAATATAAAATAGGGTGGAATTAGGGTGAATAATCGAAGTACGAAAGTATAAATATTATTAAAAGACTTTTAAATAGGCTAATTCTAGATAATAAAGGGTAAAAAAGGCGGTAGAAAAAGATAGTAGAAGGGAATAGAAGAAAGGCGGGGAGGATAATTTAGGACGAAAGGACGGCCGATAGGCGTTAAAACGGTAATAAGGGGGTAAAATATAATAAGGCGAAAAGTAATTAATTTAAATTTAGGATAATAAAATATAATAAAATGAAGGGCGGTCAATTTAGGCCTAAGATAATGGTTAGTAGAAGATAGGAAATAATGGAAAGTAGGTAAAAGGCGGTTAAAGCCGGCGGGGAAACGGGATTAATGGGTATTAGGTAGCGGGTTAGTATTAGTATAGAGGTAAGAAGAATTGGAGAGGGCAGCGTTTTGGTAATGATATATTCGGCTATAAAGGTAAATTACGAAAGAATAGTAGTAAAGAAACGCCGGTAAGGAGGCTACCGACGTAAGATATTTATAGGTTTTTAGGATAGAAATTTAGGAGAGGGGGGGTTATATTAGGTCGCTAGGGACTTATTAGGCGTTGGATTTGTATTAGTACCAAGGAGCGTAGATATTTATATAGTATAGTATTGTAGTATAGTGTCAGAACGGTTTGGAGCCGTCGTGGATTTAGCTATTATAGGATAAAGTTTATAACAATATAAATAGTTAGTTGAATTTGCCTTTAAAATTATTAGGGTTAATTATTAATATATTTTTAGTCCTCCCCCTACCTTAACGTCCCCTACGTGCTTGCGCTGTCCGTAGGTACTTCAACTTACCTTCCTTTACGATCCTGACAGTAATAGTATTTCTAACGCTATTAATGAGGCTAAAAGCGACGTTCTTAATAAGTATTAGACCCTCAAGCGAACTTCCTTTACTTCTTTCGAAGTTTTTCTCATATGCTATTAAGTTTTACGCAAATATATTAAGGATATCGGTTATATTATTAATAATAACGTTAAATTAATAAACCTTTTTAATATTACTAAATATTTTTACTTTATCGACGCTGAATTTTAAGTAATTGATTTTAATAAAAGTTTATTTTCGATTAAGAAGTTTTTAAATTCGTTATTGATTCTAATTAATATTAAAAAGACTTATAGTAATATAGTCGTTATTAAAATCGAAACTAAAGATGTAAAGACCGAAAATAATATTAATAATAATAATAGAGGAATTAATAATGGAAGAGTTAATTATAACGGCTAAGAGCGTATTAATTATAATAAGTATAATAAGAAGATTATAAAATGATAGAAATATTTCCCCTATATTTATTATTATACTCTTAATACTCTTAAGTATTAGTAGTATAATCTTAATAAGGCCCCGGATGGCTAGAGGAATAAGAAGTAAGCTCTCGAAGAGAAGAACAAAGCTATAGGAAGAATAATTACTACGGTAACTAGCAACGCTTCCAATATTTATAACCCGGCTACCTCTACTATCAATTCTAACCTTTTATTCAGCCTAGGCGGACTATCTTTCGACGACGACTTCCTAGAGGATTTTTACTAGAATTCTTAACGAAAGATTTAAAACTAATTACCTTTAAATATATATAAAATAATAATAACATTCAATTTAATTTCATTAAAGTCCAATAAACTCCCGAAGCAATTACTTTTTCGTTACATAAAAAGATAATAATATTTAATAGCAGCTATATATTAAATATTTTTAACGACGTTAAATACTCTATCAAATTATACCCATTACTATAATTTATAACCTATCAAATAAATAATAACTAATTTTCGAAGTTTTACCATATTAAAATAGTAAAATTAAAGCTACCAATATTATTAAAGAATATTATCCATATTAAAATTTAGGATATAGTATATTCCCCGTCTATATTAACCAATTTATTAATAATAACGGGTCTTATTAATAGCTATATATTTTAGAGTATAAAAATAAGGAAAATTAAATCTATTAAAGGAAGATATAAGGGATAATAAATATAATATTACTAAGTAAATAACCTACTAGTACTACTAATTTCCCCGCTAAAAGAAATTAATTAAAAGTATTAACGTTTAGTATTTAATTTAACTATAGTGTTTATTATTAATTATAATATTATATATCGCCGGTTAATATATATTGAAAAGAATTAAATTTTAAAAGCCTATAAGGATATTAGAATTAAATTTACTAACGTAGGAATTTACAATAAGTATAACGCCCATTTGAGGAGCAAATTAACTGATATTATTTATAAAGTTAATAATCTAATAGTAACGAGACCGTTAGAGTTTATAAGGATTAATACTTAGAGTTATAACGTTATTAGTTATATAGGTTATAAATATATAATCTATTTTATATACGTAGTTAATAGTTTCTATTGGGTTAAAATAATTAAAGAAAAGAAAGATAATTTAATAGTTGTTAAATAATGGAAAAAATACATAGAGTTGTAAATAGGACTAAAAGTAAAAGTATTAAGGCTCAATAGCGGTATAGAATTTAATTTTAATTTAAAGGACTTCCAACATAATTCGATTATTATATAAAGAAGGTAAGAAAGGATGGAAATTATTAAAATACTAACCTATACTCTATAAATAAATAAAATTCCCGAGAGGGTAGGAAGAATAATAATAGAGAAGTTAAGGGTAATTATTTTAAAATATAATATCCCCATCGAACTTTGGTCCTTGGTAATTAATTTAATAATTAAAATAATAAACCTTTTTCTTACGAAATTAAATAACGAGTATATTAATGTATATAAAATTCTAAATAGAACTATTAGTATTCCTAACCGCAAACCAAACCTTAAATATTTACTTACGTATTATTATATAGTATATTACCATATTAAAAAAGAGAGACGGGTTTAAAGCGACAAATTTATAGAGCGAGCGAAACGAGGCTACTTAATAGAATATAGGGATTTGAATAGTAGGATCTTTTTAATTTAGGATTTAGAAATAAAATAATTTATTGAAGCTAACGTAGTAAGATTCTTAAAGACGTTTGCGAAAGAAAATTTAGAAGAGGAGGTACTAAATTATATAATTATTTTTTTTTCAAATTAATTTATTAAATAAGTAGAGGAGGTATTATAAAATAAAAAGAATATTTAAATAATAATAACCGATAGCTAGGTAAAAGAGGGATAATTGTCTTCCTTAATATTATTAATAATAATAACGTCGATAATAAAAGATTTAATTCCCGAAACGATCCTAAATATTAAAATAAAACCCGATATACCAACCCTACTTATACCGTTACCTAATATTACGCCCGCCCTTATCTCCCCAAGTTCCGTTCTTCTATTTAATATCCTAATAATATTACTTCTAAACCTAATGAACTTATCCCTAAGACTAGTTAATTTATTTCTAAGATTGATAATTCCTCCTATAGGCCTAATAAATTTTTCTATAAAACTGTTAGAGTCTCCTTTAGGCCCGAAAAGTCCTTCTATAAATTTAAACGACAAAATAAAGAACTCCCTTACACCGACGAAGAAATTAGATTTAGATATACTCCTATCGGTAGAATAGGATAATAAAGGGGAATTATTTTATTCTTTTAATAATAATAAAGATATATTATAATTATTTAAAAATAATAATAATAGGAAAATATTAAATAAAGAAAAGGAGAATCCTAATAAAATATTCCTATCTGACGAATCTTTAATTTATTCGGCATTTATTAATTTATATAATTTCGAAGGTAAAGAACCCATCCTATCGTTACGTAACTAATTATAATATTCCTCCTCGCTTAATCCTTTAACGTAATTGGGAGAAGAAAATTTAGAAGTAGAATAACCCTAAGCGTTTTCGGGAGCGAACGCCCTAATTATACACTAATATCGAACCTCTTTGGACCCGGAGCTCCTAATAACGAACTAATGTTAAGCCTCCCTAAACTTAGAAATCCTAATAATAGCTTCGAGCAAATTTCGGAAGCGCGTAATTCTAATTATAAAAAATATAACGAATAAATTAAAGGTCGTTAATAATAACCGTAAATTTTAGAAAAACGAAAACGGAAATTCGATAATACTTATTTTTTATTACTGGTTATAAAAAAGGGGAGTTATTTAATAAAACGTAGAATTCCTATATTTAACGGCTATTAAAATAATATACGATTTTAAAATAAAATTAAATATTCTTAAGAATTATCGATAGGCTAGAAAGATAGTAAACTTTAAGAAATATTGGAAGCTAGTTATAGAAAAGTAGGTTTAAACCCTAGAAGAAAGAGAAGTTTATAATTTAATTCCTTATATTGAGGGTATAGAGGTCTTACTAGGAAAATAGGTTTATAATGAAAAAGAAAATCTAAAAATAAAAACTAAGAATATTCGAACTAAATAGATTACTTATAAAGATTTTAAATAAGGTTTATAGGATTTTAAAAAAGTATATACTACTATAGCGAACGTAGTAAATATAAAAATATTCTTAGCGATAATAGCGGTTCTTAATTTAGAATATTATTAATTCGATTTCAATATAATATTCTTAAATACTTTAATACTTCCAAATAAGAAATATTATATTAAGTAGCCAACCGGTCTAAAGAAAGGACCCCGTAATAAGTAACGCCGCTTAATATATCTCCTTCGAAGAGCCTTATATAGATTAAAAAAGGCGCTTCTCTACTAATTTCAAACTCTTTTCCCAATTTTAAGAAATTTTAATTTTAAATTAATTATCGACGATACTTACTTATTTAGTAACGCTAAATTAGGTATACTCCTAGTACTCTACGTCGACGATTTATTTATTATAATATTTTTTGAGTCGGTTATCTTCGATATTAGGAACAAATTATTAAATTATTTTAAGTTTAAATATTTGGGAAAAGTAAAGACTTTTCTAGGCTTTCATATTATAAGGAATAGGGAGAAGAGGACCGTTTTTATTTCATAAATTCGGTATACGAAATATTTATTAAGGAAGTTTGGCTATAATAATTTAAACAGTATTAATATATTATAGTTAATAGATATCAAAGTAGGTAATTATAAAGAAGGAGACGAATTACTAGAATAATAAAAGAAATATATTAAGAAGATTAGTAGCTTAAATTATTTACTTATAGGTATAAAGCTAAATATTACGTTTACTATTAATAAATTATATAAGGTAAACGCTAAGCCTACGACGGGATTTATAGCGGTAATAAAATATTTATTTCGTTATTAAATAAAAATTGTAAATATAAATATTATTTTGGGAGGCCGGTTATTGCTAAAGAATATAGATTTAAAAGTATACGGTATTTACTTCCTTTATTAACGATCTAGCAACCTAATATAATATTAGCAGCTATATAATATTTATAGCTAGAGGATTAATATTCTAGAAATCTAAAAAGTAAGTATTCGTAATAATTAGTACGACGGAAGTAGAGTTTACTAACCTAGTACCAACGGCAAAATCTTTATAATAAATTATATATATATTAGGCGATTTAGGGTATATTTAACTACCCCTGAAAAGTCTATATTCAGATAGTAAGAATACTTAGGATAGAGTCCTGAATCGAAAAATTGCCAGGAAGGAATAAGTATATAAATATTAAATTCAAATAGATTATTAAAAACGTCGAAGCATAAGAATTCGATATTATTTATATTAAAGGAGAGGAGATAATTGAAGAGGGTTTAACGAAACTATTAAAGGTAAATAAATATAATAGATTTGTATTAATGTTGGCATTAGAAGTTAAAAAGGTTCCTTGGGGGGATTAAGATTTCTTAATACTATAGTTCTTTGTTTGTTTATTTATAATGGTCTCTGGAAGCCGTTTCGGGCTACGAGGGCGTATTGTTGGGTGGGTTCATATCCCCACCCCTCCCTTATTTTATTATATAGGTCTATACCCTCACACCCTTTTGTATTTTAGCCCTCTACATTTCTTTTCCCTTTCTTCTCTAATCTTCTCTCTATAGTACACACATCTACACATCGTTTTGCCCTCTAGTCCAAGATCACACGACGACGACTTTGCATCATGGACGCGATTATTACTTCACTCGTTGAATCAATACGACACATTCGCGCTCCACCATTCGCTCTTAAGACTCATGTTCTGGAACATGACGTACTCTTTCCGGGCCTGCTGCTTGGAATGAATGTTTCTGTCAACCTGTCGAAATGTGTTGTCAGCGGTGGTTGTTCCCTGCTGCGCTAAAGGTACAGTGCAAGGTCCAGAATGCTGCAGCTTGGCATTGCCTGCCGGGAAATGCGCCGCGCCGTTTGGCGATCTGGGCCAAAATCCAAAATCCCATATGCCGGAATTCGCTAGCAGTGAGCGGAGCCAACGAGTGGACATCCAATTTCATGATGAGCACCCCATAGAAAACGCGTACGTATACATAGCTACCTCTATGCTCACGTGGCACCTTCAAACTTCACCGATTGACAAACTGTTTAGTTCTCAATCGTTGGGAGCACTCGAAAAGTTGACACCGAGAAGAATGATGTGACAGGAGCATCGATGTCTTGCATCATTCCAAATCGCCGAGTCTTTAGCGCGGCTACAAAGTGGGCCGAGCTTTCCGGATGGTCAAGTTGTGCACTCGGCTCGGCAGGGGAAGCGGACATGTTCGGGCACTTCGGTAGCCCGTCCATCCTGGCCGCCAGTCGATTTTCGGACAGCAACCCATCCCGTCGGACTCTGTCGACTGCCGGCCAGCCGTTGCTGGATGGCTTCTTCCGCTTCTTCATCCGCCGGCACTCGCCTGCCGGTCTGTCGATTCCCCTTGGCGCTCGCTAAACACCATTGGGTGATCGCTAGATCGGTGCTGCTACGTACCTCCTGTGTCTAGGCTAACTAGGCAGGGGACATAAATTGTGCATTTGGACGAAATCTTTAGCTGGATAGACTCAAATCCATGCGTGGATAGACTAAACCCACTTCTTTTGGGCGCCCAGCCGTGAGCCGCGCAAAACCTTCCGGGGCGCATCACCAAATCCACGATATTTATAAAATTATTCAGTATCGTCAATCCAGTCAAGCTGTTGATACTGGTGTCGTCGCCTGCTATATTGATATCTCAAACGCCCGCGCTGCCTTGGTCCGGGTGTTGTACGTGAAGCCTTCGCTGTTAGTGCTGCTCATTGTGTAAGTACCGGGGAGGGTGCTAGAAGTTCGCCCTCTACGCCCCCTACTCAGCTCACCAAAAGTACTTGGCACTTGGGGTGATCCCATGACAATAGAGACGACGACAATGATAACGACATCATTAACATCGACAGCGACAGCGATAGCGACGGAAATGACGATAGCTTCGAATGAATTGCAGCATGAAAAGAGGGCGCGTATGAATGCACTTGGCTAGCGATATGGTGAGGTTGATGGGCGCCGCGCGGTTGGGAGCCAGAGATTGGCTGGGCGCCCAGAAAAGTGGGTCTAGTCTATCCACGCATGGATTTGAGTCGATCCAGCTAAGGATTTCGGCATTTGGACCGTTGTCCACGGATTTTCCCTTCGATGTTGAGACTTCCAGATGTTTACGCAGCGACGGCTTCAGCTTCTTGTCTATCTCCGTCTTCACCGGAGCTGCTTGAGCACAGCAGTACTGAACTGGACTGTCCGTCGGTGTGCTTCCTCCCCTCTCCTTTTATATCATCATCCATGACGAAAGAATCGCTTCTTCTTCGCTTGAGCGAGTTCCACCTTACAAATGGCTCTTGGCCTATTTTCGCCTCTGGTAGCCCTGGCGGGTTCGTGGACACAACAAATTAAAATGCTCCAACGCCTAGCAACGATGGAGACGATCCGGTCATTAAACCTAAGGACCCCCTTCTCCTCCCCTCTCCGTCTGTCTCGGTCCTCTGGGTGCTTGTGGCAGTGTGTATGTTGACCTGTTTCTTCCTTACGGCCACCGCAGTATTCCGGGTTTTCGCAGTGTCTGGTTAATCCGTTGCAAAAGCCATCCCCGCATACTTGCAGGTCACTCCTCAGGAAGACCCTTTCTTCACTCCTTTTGCCCAATCGAGTGATTGGGGAGCTAAACAAGCACAGTACCAGAGCTCATCCGTTCGCTCATCTGAAATTTCGGGAACCGGTGGATATCAGATTTGCCTCGTGGGCAGTCTGGATAGGGACTCAAGGGTGGTCCTCCAGAAAGGAATCTCACTTCGAAACCGTTGCTTCCGCTCCAAGTCCTCCTTCAGTCTCCCGCACCGGACAACGGGGCCTTGCCTTCTCTCGCTACAACACATCACCACTTGCCATTCACAGACACGCATCTACAAACGGACTAAACCCGGACTATTGTCACTCATTCGCTCCATCATCGGACTAAGGCAGATAGCAAACTGCGTCTCTAGAAGCTATTCGTCACTCTCTCCCTCGCCATACAGCTGTCCATATCCAACATTCATGCCGGATCTCGCTCACTGAGTCTACTACATCTCGCTTTACGCAACCTCGCCGTTCGTGTTTCGCCTATACACGTTCGCACACTCTTTCCCCTTAAGTTCGACGCTCTCTGATACAAATCACCAAGTCCACCACACCATTTCAACCAGCATCATCAGCCTCACACTCTCGGTTATTACTTTACGCAATCTACGGCCGTGGTCCTTCGTTACGTCGATTCTCAGACCATATTGACGACGTGCGTCCGGACTCTCCCGTGGCAAACAAGACCCCCACTCGTTCTTCTACCCGCCCCATCGACAATACCGACGCCTTCAGGGTTTCCCTCTGATAGACCTTGGATTACATCCTACGGACGTTAGCTTACTAAGGATCCTCGAGCTTCTTTGGTGCTGGATATTCACAACAAACACATCGATTCACTATTTTACTCTGAAGGGGGCTGGGTCGCCCAGGACATAGGATTACTGGCTCGGGGCCAACACCAACTGAAGTCAATCCTTTCACGATGGCACCAAGTCATCGAATATTCGCCCTCCTTTTCCTCTTGCTCGGGATTCTTGTCCTTCCCTCTGCAGCTGATCAGACCAAACAAAAAGCATGGGTCTATGGCACCGGTACAGATGGAGAAACCCGACAGCTAGCTGTCGACCGCAGGCCGGCACTTTATACCGGTGATTTTGGAGACTGCATGGGAGGCGAGAGTCTGTTCAACGTCACCAAGTTCGATGGCGCATATTTTGCTGATAATATGACCATTGTCCTCCATCTCGACGCGACAAGCAATATCAGAAACGAGTCAACAATGAGTGAGCAAGGTTCCCTCGCAGAAAGAAATCGGCTCTAGTCATGCTAACTGATCTCATAGTGTACATCTCCGTTGATGCATGTAAGGCTCAAATGGAGTTCCTTTACCCATATTCTCATAGCTGACATCGTGCTATAGATGGCGAAAACAGACTCTCCATGACCTTCAACCCATGCAACGCTATGATCAGCAGGTAAGATCATAGCCCGCCGAATCTTTTGTAAGATCCCCCACTCATTCATATCTCGCCAGTCTCTGTCCCCTCGTTGCCAGCAAACCGGTAAGCGCCTATGTCATGATCCCCGTCGCGCCCCGAGACGTAAGTGGAATTCCGGATATCGCCTACGTGATTCCAGACTTCGAAGGCACCTTGAAGCTACGGATATTTTCGAATTCAAGTATGACGGAAATAGGATGCTTCCAAGCGGTCATGAGGAACGGGAACAGCTTTTCCCACCCCGACGCCGTCGCTTCGGCTCTAGGTGCAACCACGATTCTAGCCATAATCGCCTCTTTTGCGACAGCCGCGTATGGTGTGAGCGTTACTCACATGAGGATGCACTACGCCCACTCCTTTTCCGTTTTCATCGTTTTGGAAACCTTCCAGGCCATCTTCTTTTCAGGCGCCCTCTCTTTAGACTGGCCCTCGGTCTTGCCGGCATGGTGGAGCAACTTTGCTTGGTCCGCTGGCATGATCTACACTACGAAGCTGGTGAACTCTGTTGATTCGTTTGTGGGATTCCACGGCAACTCTAGCCAGGTTGGAGGCGCTGGCTCCGCGGTTCTCAACACCAAAGGGGGCTTGAATCTGATATCCCAGATCTACGGAAAGGCTGCTGAGAAAACGGTAGAGACGATCACGAAGAGGCATGCTTACAATGCCAGCAACCCCTACGACTATAACTGGGCCGGAGACCCTGTCAGCCTTGGCTTGCCCCTCCCAGGCTCCTGGTTTGGATTCTCGGGAACTTTGTCCATGGTCAAAATCCCCGCCGCTGACGCCGTTCTTGTCGGACTCACCTGGATCATGATCGCGATCGTCTTGGCGGGCGTTGCCGTCGTGGCCCTCAAGGGGTTCCTTGAGCTCCTTGCGCTCACCAAGGTGATGAATGCGGACAGCCTTCCTTACTTCCGCAGTCACTGGATCGGATTCACGGTTTTGGCCCTACAGCGAACATTCCTCGTTTCCTTCTTCGCTGTCATGATTCTCACCATGTTCCAGTTCACATACGGCGGCTCAGGGGATGCAACTGTCATTGCCGGTGTATCTTTCGCGGTCTTTCTCATTGGTGTTACCGTTCTGGTCGCTCTGGGAATTCACGCCCGTACCAAGTCCGGCAGGTTTGAGTGTGGAACCGAACAGCTTGTCTTCCACCGAGGGAAGATGCTTGGCTGTCTCCCGGGACTGACTCCCACCTGGCTCAGAACCCTCAAAGAGAACGAGGTGGAGGTCCAACCGGTATTTTCGATTCCGCTCTTCCGCATCCGCCACGTTGACGATGACCCCGACCGCCCGACTGTCCACGAAGACCAAGCTTACGTCAAGACATGGGGCTGGATGACCGCGAGATACAGGCGCACGAGGTGGTGGTTTACCGCGTTCTACATGCCTTACCTGTTCGCCCGCGCGGCCTTCATTGGAGGCGGGGCGCAAAACGTTTATGCGCAAATCTACGGCTTGCTGGTCCTTGATATCGTCTCGTTCGCCATCATGGTCATCATCAACCCCTTTGAAGGAGCTCGCAACACCGCCATGGGTATTTGGATTCTAAGCATCTGCAAGATCGCCACGACGGGCCTTTCCATCGCGTTCTTTCCGGAGTTCGGACTGAACAGGATCATCGTCACCGCTTTCGGCATCATCATCATTGTCATCCAAGGATTCACGGTCGTCGCATTGTTGATCCTCGTCGGCCTCGGTATCATCTCGACATGGATGTCGCTCTCGCGGAACAAGGAGAGATTCTTCGACGAGATGGAATGGGCCCGAGTCCGGTACCTCGAAAACATGGAAAGGCGAGCACCCGACATGCCGCCGCCGAAGCAAGAGAAAGACAAGAACCAGGAACCAGCAGCACCGGTCGAACCTTCGTTCGAAGTTGCCCAAGTATGGCGCATGTCCAAGATCGTAGACGAGGAAGAAGGAATGGGAGGACTGGAAGACATCAGGAACTCAACGTCGGAGGAGGGGGAGGATGCAAGCATCGGTGAATCGGAGGACACTCTCCCCGTCCTGGAGGAAATCCCAGAAAACGACAACGACAGCACCAGCTCGCTCGATACGCCCGCAGGGCCCGCGCTCAACGCGCCCTCCCACCCAGGTAGCCGATCAGTTAGCGGCTCGACTGCTCGGTACAGCACGGGCAGCGTACCGCGCAACTCTCGCGCCTACCGCAACTCGCGATCGTCGCTCAATCATCTGGACGCCAAGTTCACCGACCGCCCGGACAGCCGCGTGTCCAACAGGTTGAGCAGCCACAGCGGTCTGAATCGCAGCAGCAGCTTGAGACCGGTCAGCAGCGTTCCAAGCGTTGCCTATTCCAACAGGGCTTCCAGTACGTTCCCGGCAACGGGATTGTCGACGCCGAGCAAGGATACACTGGCCAAGTACGCGGAGCAAAGGAGATCCTGGACACCGCAGCCGTCGACGGAGATCTGGACTGATAAGAGCAGTGCTGCTAGCAAGCGGCATAGTGTTCATCCTTGTTGATTCTTGTTTTTCAGATCGGTACGGATGCATGTAAGAACTGACGCATTTGAAGGAAGGGTCATGACTATCCTTTATGTTGGTATGTGACGTACCATACAATCACTATCTGATGCTGAGAACATCAGGAGATTCTTTTTTCTTTTCCATTTCTCTTTTTGCATAGCTTGCATAAGGGCGGCGTTGTGGAGGCAGGCTATATTTCTTACACTCGTTCAGTAACTTTTAACGACAATAGAGAGGGCAGGACATAGATGAAGGTGTCAAACGAAGACAGAGAACTTTTTGAAGATCATAGACTTGACGGGTTAAGATATCTTACATATCTACTTTTTAGTGTAATAGCCAATATCTTTGGTGTTCTTCTGTTTCAGATAGAGAAGAGAGAGGGATGGGGTGAAAGTTGTAATGAAGAAGGTTCATGTCTGCTTTGAGCGTAATATGTACCTTGCTTGGTTCCAATATGAATGTATCATACATTGACCGGAGAAATAGGGAGCGAGTACAGTAGGAAGAAAGTGGTCCCTGAAGAAAGTGATCTGGATCTTTGTGCATGCATGCGGTACCCCACGGTTCCAACTCCCGAGCCGCTGCCCGCCCGCCCCAAAGTCGGTCCACGTTGAAGGCATTCCCCTCCCTGCCATCCCCACATTGTCACCCCTGGTTCGGCTATCAGATGGAGGGGTTCAGCAGATAAGCCCCATGGGGTAGGGCCTAGTTATTGTAGAGGGGCAAATAACGAGAGCAATGAAAGGGTCTCTGAAACTGAACACTACCATGGAATCTGGAGACCAAAGAAACACCTGTTCAGGATGAGTATATGAGAACCATCTTTAACCTATTTGGCTGACATTGTGAGGACAATCTACGGTGTAAGTGCAGACTAGTGTTCGGGGAGGCCAGCAAGCTGTCCTCGCTCCTTCCCTGAGGGTGTAAGGCTGGATCCAGGGTTGTGGCCCGTGCAGAGCTGGATTCTAGGATAGACTGGAAGGTAAATACAGAAACCTTTACCCTCAAAAAAAAGTCCAAATGAGGGTGCAAATAGAGGTGCAAATAGAGGTGCAAATAGAGGTGCAAATGGAAGTGCAAATGGAGGTGCAAATGGAGGCTACCTGTAGTGTTCGGGGCGGCAGGAAACCTGCCGCGGCCCTTCCCAGAGCGAACGCGAACGGGTTGAAAGCAGTCCTTAACAGTAATTGCACAATAAATGTCAGGCCTAACAATTTCTTTTGCGGGGAGTTTGCGGGAAAAACGGTCCGTGCAGTAGCGAGATGTTAGTGCGTGCGGGGTTTTGTATGGGGACCGCCCGCGAAAAGCACTAACACCCTAGCCGAATTTTTTAGCGTCCGGTGAGCTGTAAGGATAGAGAGATGAATGTCAACCATGTATACACCGACCAATCAGCGGCCCCTAGTCAAGAGCTATCAGACGGAACCGCTACGCGGCTTGGTAACTGCTTTATAAGTGATTTGTTGGAACATGGTCAGATCAGTCTCATGCATCTCCGTTGAGTCGGTACCTGAAAGCGGTGAGTTTGTCGATCTTGTTAGCTATAGCGTAGTGGTAACTGGTTGAAACTAGAGGTCCATACGTGGATAAACGTGGGTAGTCAAGATGTTAGCGGCAGCGAAAGTACACCGTGATTGCGTCAAGTCTGTTCGGTTCAAACCATTAACACCACCTTCCGCCGCCGGTTTATAATACCCGAGTAAGCAAAGGCTAAAGTAATGAGATCTCGGTGAAGAATTGATCCTCCTTGAAAACCGAACTCTACTTGTCCAATCTTCAATTTCTCACCTTCGATTGTTCTGCTTCCACTACTTGCATCCTCCTCTCCTCCTCTTCTCCTCTTGTATCCCGGACATCCTGAACTCCAACCGACCATCATCAATATTATACCGAGCCATCATCTCACCAGTCAACATCGAAAAACCATCCTTCCACCAAATAGTTATCCACCGAAACAAGAACCAAAGGAAAACAAAAGGATACAAAAGATACCATGGCAGAAAACACCAATACCACCACCACCACGGGCAACACCAACCCGACCGCCAACCTCCCTCCCCTCCTCGACCTAACCATCGACAACATCACCCCCAACACGATCCGGATCAACTCGCAGACGTCCGATGCGCGGCTCAAGTACCTCATGGCGCGGCTGGTGACGCACCTGCACGACTTTGCGCGCGAGACCCGGCTGAGCTCGGACGAGTGGATGGCCGCTCTCCAGTTTCTGATTAGCTGCGGCAAGATATGTAGCGATGTGAGGAATGTAAGTTTGTGGTTTTGATCTTCTATTGCTTTTACTACCTCTAGTTACGCAATTTGGCGTTTTCTGTAGCTATTTCACATGTGTGGTGGAAGAATGTATGCGTTGCAGCCCGGGGGAGAGGATTTGGAATCAAAGAGAGAAACGTTTAGCCATGGAAGGATCAAATTGCATGGCGAAAGCATACGATGAACAATTTTAACAAACAAAAACAAACAGGAATTCATCCTCCTCTCCGACGTCCTCGGCCTCTCCCTCCTCGTCGACAACATCAACCACCCGACACCCCCAGGTGGCACCGAGGGATCCGTTCTCGGCCCCTTCCACACGCACGACGCTCCCGTCCTCCCCAACGGCAGCAGCATGACTTCGGACCCCGAAGGGGAGCCGATGCTAGCCCTGTGCACGGTCAAGGACCTCAAGGGCAACCCGCTCCCCGGCGTGACCATCGACATCTGGGAGACGGACAGCTCGGGTCATTACGATGTGCAGCACGCCGACCGGGACGCGCCCAGCGAGCGGTGTGTCATGAAGAGCGATGAGGAGGGCAGGTTTTGGTTCAAGGGCATCAAGCCCGTCGAATACCCGATCCCTCACGATGGGCCGGTGGGCAAGTTGCTGGAGAGGCTGAATCGTCACCCGTGGAGGCCGGCGCATGTGCATTTCAAGTTTGAAAAGGATGGGTGGGATCCGCTTGTTACGTGAGTATATTTTCCCTTTCACATCCCTTCACCGCAGTCTTCCTCTTGCTAATGCGGATCTCTGGCTTTAGCGCTCTATATCTGAAGGGTGACCCTTATGAATCATCAGACGCTGTGTTTGGTGTCAAGAAGAGCTTGTTGATCGAACTAGGGAAGGTGGACGAGGCCACGGCAGGAGAATACGGCGTGAAGGAGGGGAGCTGGCTCTTGAAGCACGACTTTGTGCTTTCCACCAAGCAGGAGACTGAGGAACTAAGAGACCGGCTGGCTGTTGAAGAGCTGGAAAAGCTGGGCTTGAGAATGAAGCTGGTAGATCACTTGCCTGTCCCCGAGCTTGACTAAAAACTAGCAATCAAAGCCTTAGCCCCTCCCTATCAGTGCTTCTCATCCGGATTAGTAGACTTCACCAGCTTCACTACCGTCTCCAGGTAGCCAGCGGTGCCTCCGTATCGATCCACAATGACTCCAATATCAATGGCCGACACGTCGCCCTGCCGCTTGCGCCCAACTATCGCTGTATTGCGCGTGCTAGGGATCCTTAACATCTCCTGTTCGGCTACCCAGCCGCAATCCGTGGTGATCTGGGTAACCCATGAGACGAGGGAAGAATACGCTGAGTCGGCCTTCTTCTTGTCTTTGGGCGCTGGCGCACGGAATCTCGCTCCTGTCAGGTCGTGGCTGCAGCAAGGAATCATGATAAAGGGACACTCTGAAATGGCGGCCAGAATGGGTGTCCATGGCGTCAACTCATCGGCATGGTTGGAGATGATGAAGGTGCCCTTAGGAAACAGGCCGTCATGGACTAGCTCTTCCCGGAAATCCTCACTTGAGATCTCCGCAAGCCCGTCCCTGCTGACAGGCGGCGGTAGCAAGACTAGCTGCTGTAACGACTCCTGAACACCGTCAGGGGTTTCTGATTTGGTGCTGTACGCTGCCCACGATTTGCGTGACCTGGCATCGAAGCCCCAGCCCTTGAAACCTTCCAGATTCAAGATATGGACCAAGAGGCCGTTACCACAGCCGATGTCAACGAACCCAGGGAAAGGGTTCTGTCCGTACATGTTGGTCCACAGCTCGATGAGAAAGGCAGCGATGCAGAGGTCTTCAAAGACATGCTTGGTAGGATCGGTACTTTCGGCCCATGACCCGATCAGAGCGCGGGCGTATTTCTGCTTCAGAACCGTATACGTGTTTTGCACACGGGCCTGCGGGACTAAGAGATCATGGTGCACCCGTTTCTGATAACCGTCAGCTCTGCCCTGTCCATGTTTATATACGGCTTGCAGCAAGTGAAGGGCGGTTCTCGTGAGTTTCTCGGGACGCTCGCCCCCTTCGAAGTAGAGATAGGAGACAGAAACAGATCCGCGCTTCTCTGTGGGAGACCACTCATGATGAAAGGCTATCCCCCGGACTATAGGGTGATAGAAGGGCATCTCGGTTTCTGAGGAGACGTGGGGGAGATAGACAACCAGGTGCCTCTGCAGACCGCCCTCGGAATCACCACCCTCACTCTGATAAATGAGACATGTCTGATTCATTGGCTTGTCCCTCATGGTGCTCCGAGGAATAAGCCGGCGAATCATATATCGGCGAAGGCCAAAGCCGTCGAAGGATGGGATGTCGGGCACGTCTCCCAGCTCAGACGCATCCTTGATGTTCTTCTTTGTGTCATGGAGGATATCAGCGCGGAAGAGCCAAGATGAGTTGATGTTTGGGTTCTTGATCAAGTTGAGCATGACATCTTGAAAGATGACTGGGTTGAAGGTGCACTTATGACGAAAGAGAGGTCGCCAGTCTGGTTTTGCATCACCAGTGGTCTCCTGCCGAACGACCGGGACGGCATCGGCTGCCAGCTCTTCCGGGGCAAATTTAGGCATATGTACTTCTCGATACTGTTTGTTGTTGATGGAGCACTGCCGTGGTAAAGAGTTGGCCCGGATGTTGGGTTGGGGTTGCCAGTGACGGTCGGGTGTGACTGGAGTGACTGGGTCCAGATTCCAGAATGCCTGGAGAAGGCGCGGAGAAGCCGATGAGGCAAAATCGGATTTTGACAGGCGGTCTCGAGGCGATACAGACGACTGGGGTCCCCCGCAGTTTCCCCGTCCCGCCACCTGGAATTCACGCCCAACAGGGGGAATTACGCTACAACTGACGTGCCCTGTGCCCCTGTCAGCCTCACATTGTTGGGTATGATTTGGGAAGCTGCTCAACAATGGCAGCCGCGGGCAGGTTGGCTGGTTGGTAGTTTGTAAGAGCCGGAAACAGCGTGTTGGCCGTTGATCCCTCGAGTTTCAGGGCAGTCGCGATGGGCTGCCGCTGGGGCTGAGAACGATGGGGAACGATGCTTGAATGCAAAGCGCCAGTTGCCCGGATGTCGCTATTGCACAACATGACCAACCCGTCACCGAACCTGCACCGGATCGAGTTATCAGGGAGTCTCGATGCTCGTGGCCGAGGTGGGGTGACTTGGCATGTACACCCAGCCTACCACTCATCAATCGTACCTGCTGCGAGGCAATGCTGGACACTTGATTCATCTGATGAAAATCACCTTCAGCGACGACGGGAGAATTGCACTCGGTTTCGAACGGGCTTCGCATCTCAAACCGAGTTCAGCAGCGGCCAACGTGGGTGAGTAAACGGCAGGCCTTTCCGTCTAGAATGTGCTGGCAAACGTGCCAAGTCCAGAACGATCCGAAAGCAGTGTGCAAACGTAAAGTCCGTAGAATGGAACAAGGGGCCAGATGTGCGGGACGCATGTTCCCTCCTTGTATCGATTAGCAAAATCAGGGGTCAGGGCCTCACACGACTGATGGTGGGTCACTTCTGTCTACCTTGGCCTCTCGTGGCCCGTCTTACCCAGCGGACAATAATTGATGCCTGGCTGCCTGAGCTATGACCGGGAGGGCCCCGACGCCCCACTATTTCCACTAATCTCTTCCCCTCAACCTCTTCCCTTTCCATCTCTCTCTTTCAATTCCCCGTTTCTCCATCAACAACTCCAGCATCCATTCACCGCCCGCATCCATCTATCATTTAAAAGTAGCCTCCGCCGGCACTTTTTTGACCAAGCAACTTCGAGACAAGCTCCCAACAACCTCTCAACCTACCAACACCTCTCAGCGAGACACTACCACAGTCGTCGGTCGCTGCATCCCCGCCCATCAACAGAACCCTTTCCCCAGGTACCCCGCGAACTTCGAGTTTATGTCAATCGAAAATCTCAAGACCTACGGTACGTGGCATCTAATCGTACCTAATCGTACCCTTATCGCCCACGGCCTTCCTCCCCTCTCTGCATCGACCACCAGACGGCGCGACCACAGCACAGTGATGTGATGCTCCACGTCATGTCTGCCATGGCCGATGTGGACCCCCCCCCATCCTGCCACACCGCGATTCGACTCTATCCCCCTTTGTTCGCATCTCAAGGCGCAGCTATACTAACGCGACATACTTTAGACCCCTTCGCCGAAGCCGACGAGGAGGACTCCGGACAGACCAAACAAACTCAGGAGTACATCCATATCCGCATTCAGCGTACGTGTCACCCCACCGTCATCCCAGATAACATGTGTCGTCGCCCTACACCATATGCTGACACTATCTACCAGAGCGCAATGGACGCAAGACCTTGACTACCGTCCAGGGTATTCCCAAGAAGTTTGATGCCAAGAAGATCCTAAAGGTCGCCAAGAAGGAATTTGGTATGTGCTCGATGCCTCGATCATCTCTATCTCTATCTCTATGTTGGGCTATCACTAACTCTGCTTGCAGCCTGCAATGGCACCATCATTGGCGATGAGGACTCCAAGATGGGCGACGTGATTCAGCTCCAGGGCGATCAGCGTGCCAAGATCAAGGATTTCCTTACCAACAAGGACGAGGGCCTCGGTCTCGATGCGAAGACCATCAAGGTCCACGGTTTCTAAAGCCTCACATGCTCGTCGCGCCGACACCGCCGACAGATACGCGGGTCAGGGAGCCGCCCATGTGGCAGGGGTCGCTGACGTAACCCCGTCAGGCGACGCATTTCGCCTACGGGCCCTCTTATGGCGCATAGACATGATACCCCAGGATGGTTAACCGGCTTTATCTTGCTTTGGTTGGTAGACTGATGGCAGTTGGAGGACTTATACTTAGCGAGGCGGATCTTTTATTCGGGTCGTCATACGCAGGAAGCGTCCAACTGAATGAAATGCAAGGCTACACATGGCCTGCGCGTCATGATGACATGCCGCAGCGCTTGCGGTCTTTTGACAGTTTCAATAATACTTCATGATACCTCTTTACTGTGTATGACTTGTTCATATTTCCTTGTATTGTGATACCATACCATGAAGTGATGCTGCTCTTCTCCTTTCTAATGAATTCCTGACTCCAAACTCCGGTACAATGCTTGCTACTGTGCCTTTGACTATGTATTCCAAGTATTCCAAATCGAACCAATAACACCAACCATCCAGCAACGCTATCCGTACCCTGTCGGGAGCGCTCTAGTAGTCCCTAGCAACAGTCCCATAATCCATGATCTTCAAAGCAACTTTTACAAACTCCTGCCAAACCTTGGTAACAAAGGTCCACAAGGGAATTTGTGGATAGTCGGTCCGGTTAGAGTGTACCTGTGCCAGCAACGCCACCATGCTGATGAAGCTAGCCACCGAAAAGGCCCGGATGGACATACTCGTCTCCTTGCGGATGTTGATCTTGCGCTGCGTGATATGATATAACAGCGTCAGCATTGCCGAGATGCCTACCCATGCCGGCAGGAGGAGTCGCGGGTCTTGCGAGCCGGCCGTCAGGTAGAGGATTTGGGACGTCAGGTAGGCGTTTAGTGTAGTTATGGTTAGGAGCCGGACGATGGTCGCTTGGGGGGTGTAGTTTACGAGCCTGAAGAGGGGGGAAGAAAAGGGTCAGTTTCTGGGGGTAGGTTAACTTTCAGGAAAAGGAGGGGGGTATGGAAGAGATCTGTCTGTGCTTACCATCGCGACATGAGGCTATCTGTGAAGAAGAAGGAGAGGTAGGCTGATGCGCCGCACTAGATTTTGGGGAAAGACAGGGTTAGTTAGCTCTCAAACCGTTTGATGTAGCCCGATCGGTTCAAAGTTGTGCTCGTGAAGTTGGAAGTGCTTACCCATACGATAGCCAGCAACGTCTCCGTCAACCGCAGCCTCGCCTCAAACGAGAGGTCGGAAAAGCCTGTTGCGGAAGCTACCGGGCTGTAGTTATAGTTCCCATTTCCACCCCCAGAGTTTGTAGTACTACTACTACCACCGGTAGCACCAGCACCAGCACCAGACGACAAGAAATCCGGACTCCCCATCATCATGGCACCACCGTCAGTACCAATACCGCTGCCGCAGCCCATCATGTCCCCTCCTCCTCCTCCTGCTGATGTTGCACCACCACTCCTGCCTACACCTGCTGCTACTACCCGAGCGAAAATATGCTGCCATGTCGTTGGACTGCCGCCGAAAACGATCAGGTGAAGCATGGCCAGCAGCCGGAGCGCGCTCGGAAGACCCCACCAGATGGCAGGAAAGGTGGAGGACTGGCGACAGAGCCAGAGGAGGAAGTGCCATTTCTTGGGCACGCCTAGGGCGACGGCGACGCGGGGTTGGAGGAGAGACGAGTGGGCCGTCATATTCGGGGGTTTATCGACGTTCTTGTTACTGCTGTGGTTCATATCGGCCGTCATCGGTGTCGCTGCTCCCGTCGCCGCCGTGGGAGTCGCTGCTGTTGTCTTGGGTGTTGTTGTTGTGTGGGAGGCATTGTTGGCGTTGTGAACATTGGCGCTGTTGGCTTCGATGGTGTTGGGGTGGTGATGGTCGAGGAGATGGTAGGGCGGCGGCGGCGGAGGAGGAGGAGGGAGAGGAGGAGGCGGCGCCCCTGGTATTTGATGTTGTTGTTGGAGCTGGGGCAGACGGCGGACGAGCCCATTGCCGTTCGTCGTTGCTGGCGCCGTGGCGGTCGCGTGTGTGTGTGTGCTGACGCTGTCGTTGCTTCTGCTCTTGGGTCGGTCGACCGTCGTGGGATCAAAGTTGGAGGTATGAGTCGCTCCCCGCTGCTGTGCGGACGACTTTGCTCGGTTGCGCATGAAGATGTTGTCGTCTGCCCATACAGCAAATCCAAGGACCTTCGTTGAACTGCTTTTCGACACTCGGAGATACGTGGAGATAAAATTGGCGCGCAAATGGCTTGAAATAGGAGTTGAAAACCTGGTCTGTAGGTTCGGCGGGACGCTCGATTGGTTTAAGGCGCGCAAGAAAACTGTCGTTTGGGATGAGATACAACAAAGTGAAGTCGATGTGCGGTGTCAGTCGAACAGGATACAAACCAAGTGGCTTTCAACGTGTAAACCACGACGGGAAGCGGGCGATCCCTGAGGTCATTAATCGACGTAGCATGGCAGCTCCTCCTCATGGCAGCTCCTCCATCCGCAACCCTTCAGGCCTAGACCCTTTCATCGTCGTCGTGCTGGGGTCTCCCTGGCGGAGGACACCGATTAGATTACGGACAATCATTGGTCAGCGCAATTGGAGAGCTCTTGGAGAGCGGCACGGGCGGGGTGGTGGATTGTTCGCAGCGGGCAGCGGGCGTGGTATGCTGGGGGGCCGTCGTCTCAATTCTCCAATAATAATGGCCCGCCGAACCGAAATCCGTCGTGGGAAATTTTGAGCGGCTCCGACCCCGTTCGACCCCGTCCGCGCGGCACGTACAGGTACTTCGACCGCCGTCAATTGTGGATGCTGTAGGTACGTTTTGTTGGTGATTTCCATTTTCCCAGCGCTTGCCAGGTCCGTCGCGCGCAAGAAGCTGCCGAACGGGGAATCCGCACAAGCACGGATCCCGGATCTCGTCTTGTTCCAAGTCCCGCTTCGAGCTCCGTCCTCCGATACGGCCGGAACTGACCATTGGATCATCCCGTTAGAGACGAACGACAGCATCGGTCTCCCTCCAGCGCAAAACATATCCTACGGCTTGAGGTCACACGGAAAGCCGTTTCGTGCGCATACACCATATCTCGAACCCTACCGAAGGACAGGGTTGCGACGAGCCAAGGTCGGCCGTGAGGGAAAGAAAAAGCATTAAGGATGCTGGCGGCAACAAAGCTGGGCTTGCGCGCCCACGCGCCGGGCTCGCTGGCGACGACGACAACCTCGCCAGTGATGGCCGTGGGTCGGGCTCTCTTCTCTACTTCAGAGAACAGGGCAGCGGCCAACAGAAGATCCAACGCGACTATTCGCAAGCATTCCGGCCATTCCATTAGGCAAACCAACAAGCAACCGGCGCCGAGTTTAGAGAAGGCTAAGATGGACCCTAGCAAAGCGCCCGCCATTCTTCTCCCAGGTATTTATTTTCCATTCACGATCCTGATCCGTTCCTATATAACAGGCAGAAAGAAGAGCCATGGAGGACTAATGAAAGATAAACCCATGAAACAGAAACCTTTGTCGTTCCCCCCTTGTCACGCTTCCCGAAACAGTTCAAGCCGCTCATGTCCTACCTCTGGGGCATCATCCGTGTCAAGACGGTGGACTTTTTGCTGTCCAGACAATACCGGTTCTCGTCCATGCCCGGCTGGAGACAGAAGCCGCTGCTCTCGCTCAAGAAGGCGCCTTTGATCGCGCAGACCAAGGCCCTGCACCGGCAGATGAACGAGGCCATCGCCTCGGGCGACGCGGAAATGCTGGAGAAGATTGTCGACCCCTACTTGTACGTGCCGTTGGCGGTCAACATCGAGCAGAGGCCCAAGGGCCGCACCGGCACGTGGGAGCTCGTGCGCTACAACAAGGAGCCGCGCGTCGTCTCCCACAAGATCTTCCCTCTGCAGGGAACCAAGGATAAGCTGTTGTGGCAGGTCACCGTGTCCATTGCCAGCCGTCAGCGCGTGGTCCAGCACGAGAGGGGCAAGGTCGTGCCCGGCAGCGAGAAGGAGCTGGATCTGGTTGAGAACGTGGTGATCGGAACCATGGTCAGCAACGAGACGTGGGCAACGCTAAATGGGTGGAGAATCATCTCTACCGTTCAGCCCATGACGCCAGAGAAGTGGGAGCGGGAGCAGGAGACGGTCACGCTGCTGGCTGAGGCGGGTGCCCGGTCGAACTAGCTACCTAGAGAAGACATACCCCGGAGAGTTCCATAGTGCGAGAGGCGTTCGGTGTCGGTTACTGTGTGGTGATGAGTAGGGACAGCCTACAGTTGTACGATTACACACAACGGGTTAGAGAAAAACAAAATGTACATCAAGCTTCTAGATCCAACAGGCACCAAAATTCGGCGCGCGGTTTACATGGATACGGCAACAGGCGTCCTCCCACCTGAAGACGCTGATACGGGATGTTAAGCTTGATTGCAGCCCTGACAGGGCCGGTGATAAAAGTCATTATGATTTAGCATTTAATCCCTGAAAAGCGCAAAATGGTATACATTGATGGTCCCCCGTATACATAAAGAACAGATTGTGATGGACCGCATAAAGATAAATCAGTACAAAGACAACTCCAACCAAGCCCATTCCGGGTTCGACAATCGACAAGTTAACTCGGCGTCCATCGCCCTCTATCAAACATACCAACCACTTCCTACTCGCTCCACTGCTCACCGACTGCTTTCATTACCCGAATAACGGTCTTCATGTTGGGTCGTGTCATTTCGTTCCATTGCCTCCCAAAAAGAAAAAAATCCATGCCTTGTCATTATTCCATTTTCATAAAACAAACCATTACTCCGCCTTGTGTAAAAACCCAAACAAAAAAGAACTACGAACGGCCGTCCCAACCCGCTTACGCCTCATCTTCCTCCTCGATCGGCGCCGGCGTTGCCCTCTCCCGTCTCCTCTTCGGCCTCCGCATCCGGTTGCTGCTGATCTGGCTCGCCGAATCATCCGGTGCCAGTTCGCTGATATCATCCTGCAATCCCCATTCGCTCTGGGTATCATCAAAATAACCGCCTTGGCCAGGCCCGCCAGCGCCGTACCTTTCACCACCGGCACCAAGCCCGTCCATCATCTTCTCCTCATCGGCCCAGGCAGGTCGATCATAAGCTCCACTGCTCCCGCTCAAAGGCAACACGTCGATCCCTCTGTACCCGAGTCCCCTTTTCTGCTGCAGGCTCATGGCCAACGCTGCACCCCTTCTCCTCAACGCATCCCTCACTCCCATGGCTTGCTCGTGAAGCTTCTCAAAGGCATCTTCGAGCGCTTCCATGCCGTTGAAGATTTCGCGCTCCAGCTCGCCCACGACCTGGATCTCTGTTTCCTCGTCGTGGCTCACCGCTCCTCGGGAAGGGTATGATGAGTTATTCGTTGTCCCGCTGACGAACGAGGCGGGTGTTGGGCCGCGGGAGAAGGGAGTCGACGACATAGGGCCGCCTCCCATACCAGGGCTGAAGGGAGTGTTGGTTCTGGAGTTACGGATACCTGGGCTCATGATACGAGGAGACGCAAATCCCCTCTCTCCCATCCCGTTGGCTGGGGTCGGTCCCCGGGAGAAAGGAGTGTCTCGTTCGTATCCATCATCATCTGCTCCCGACCAGAGAAATCCGTCAAAGCGACCTGATATCAGGATTTCCCACTCGGAAGTGTTGATGTCAGAGATCGTGTAGAGAAGATCGTGCATGGCTGGGTTCCTGACGAGATACATTGCCGTCTCGGCATCGCGTGGGGCCTGAGATAGGCGGTATAATCTCTGCAGAGATAGACCCGTCTTGACCACAAAGTCGTTTCGAGGTTTGCGTAACGGGGAGGGTGTCGGTGCCCGTGTTGCCGGGTGAAGATCCCGCGAGCCAGACAACAGAGCATTGAAAAAGGGCCGGTCGTCGGGGTCCAGGTTAGTGAGGATGGCAAAGGTTAGCGTTTCGTCATCTACCTCTTGGGGCAACGGGGCAGGGGCTTTCTCGCATGTTTGCATCCACCGGTCGACGGCTGCCCTGACGCGCTTCGTTTGACGCAGATAATGTTCCCTAAACTCTTCGGCAATGTCAGGGTCCATGTTGATGGGAGAAGTCGGTCTCGGAGGAAGTTCTGCCAGATCCTCTTGGGCCTTGCTTCCCAGTGACGCGAGGTCAAAAGGCGGCCATTGTGGCAGATCGACCCGGCCGCTGACCCTCTCAAGGACTTCTCCCCACCCTAGACCTCTATGCGTTTCGTCCGAGTGCTGGCAAATAATGCACGGGCAGCCATCAGGGCAAAGATCGCGGGAGAAAACATTCTCCAGTCGATCTAAGAGGCGACGAGCAACGGTTCGATGACCAGTGGCAACCGCAATAGATCCATGGTTCTTGAGTACAGTCTGATACTGGTTCAGCAGGTTGAAGAAAGGTGCAAATAGTGTCTCAGCACCCTGCAGAGGCGGGTTCGATGGTCTGTTGCCATTTTGGCGCGGCAACACGGCAAGAAATGTCTTTGGGACAGTTTGCGGCAAGCCGCCGTTCTGCAGGAGATAGTCGACTCGGGTCGCTTCCTGAAGGTTAATGCTAAGAGGAGGCGGTGGCGGCGGCGGCGGCGGTGGTGGTGCTCGCTGAGCGGTCGTGTCCGTCACAGCCTCGGAGGCAGCAGTGAAGTCAGATGGAGCGTCAAACCGCGTTTGCTTTTGTTCCTGGGATACAGCGGGAGGCGGGAACTGTGGCGTTTGCGTGGGCGTCTTTGGTGATGAGTCTGGTGCAGACTCGGGTGACGAATCGACCTCAATTGGCGGTGGTCGTCTGATTTGAACCGTATCCGCCATTGACTCCATCGTAGACCCCTTGACTGTCGAAAGGTCCGTTGAGGCATCGGTATTCTCTGTCGGGGTGGTTTCGGGCGAATGCCTGGACTGAGAGGTAAACGTCTGGGACTGTGTCTCCGTGGCTTCGCTGGACACTCTGGAAACTTTGGAAAGCTTTGATCTTGCGTCAGATCGTGATCTCGACATCCGATTTGAGCTTCTGGAATCCGATCGTTCTGGAGCCTGGTCACCTTCCTTCACAGATACTGGAGTCCCGGATCTCCTCCTCCTAGAACCCGACAGGTCTGTTTCCGGTGGGCTGGGCGGCCGATCCTCTTTTTCTTTTCGTGATTCCTTCCGAAGAGAGGAAGACTTCCGTGGCGCCGAACGAGAGCCAACGGACATTGACCGCCTCTTATCGCTGTTGCCGAGGTCGGTGCCATCAGGTGTGAGCGGATCGGTACGGGTGCAAGAGAGATCCTCTTTGCTGTAAATGAGGTCTTTGCTGTGGACTTTGCTGAAGGTAGGATACGGTATGTTTGGCCGATCGATGCTCCGGGCAAGCTCCGGAACTATATCGGTCATGGAGCTCGCGGCCCCTGACAGGATCGAGGACTCTTCTTTGTCCATCTCTTTTGGCCGATGGCGGCGATAAGACACTGACTGGCGCGATGAACGGGAGTTGGTATCGCTGTCCGTGGTTTTCAACAACCTGGGAGTCCTGGATGACCGCTTTTCTCGAAGGAGGGACGGCTCCCTGTCGTAGTCGCGGTCTCTGTCCCGTTCCCTGTCCCTGTCCTTCTCTCTGTCTCTGTCCCGCTCTCTTTCCCTGTCTCGGTCTCTGTCTCGGTCTCTGTCCCTGTCTCTCTCCCTGTCCTTGTCTCTGTCCCTCTCTCTATCCTTATCCTTGTTCTCCTTCCTGCGCTCTCTGTCCCGGTCGGTAGTGGTTCGATCACGGTCCCGTTCTCTTTCGCGGTCTCGATCTCGGTCACGGTCCTTGTCTCTCCGTAGGTCACTTTTGGATCGGTGTGGCAGTCGGTCCTCACGAACGCGGCTGTTGTTGTCGAAGTCGACATCCTGATCTCTAGAGGACGGCATGGTGAAGCATAGCAGGGTTTAAGCAACCCGCCCTACCAGTGACGGGACGCAGCTGCTGTAGCTTCTGGCGGCAAAAAAACGGTTGGGTGGGTGGGCTGCTTGAGAGGGGGGGGGCGCGCAGACAGGCGAGTGTTGGGGGGCCTGGTGGGCGTTGGCCTCGAACCAGAAAGGTCGAGGGCGGTGTTGCAGTGCGCTCCGTATTCCTCTGTCGGGTCTGACGAAGGACGCGGTGTAATACGCAAGAGCGCAGAACCAAGACAGGACAGCGCAGCGCGGTGACTGGGAGACTGCCCGGGCGGTAGGCGAGAAGACGCTGTCACAGTGTGTTTTGGTCGGGGAGTAGACGATGGTGACTGTGGGTCGGGTCGAAGGTAGGATGGCGGTTTGGCTGGTCTAGCTGGATCAGATATTGTAAGGAGTGTATCATTGGCCACAAAAGGCTTGCAGTGCTTGGAGTGGGATGGCGAGTAACGCTGGCTCGCAGTAGGTGGTATGATCAAATGTTCAAACTCGGGCTTCACTGAGGTTCTTCAGGTGTCGAAGGAATCTGGGCAGCGCCCCTGCCCTGGGCTGGCGATACCTTGACCGGGATGGTAATTGGTAACTGATCTGACGACGACGTCGGCCCCAGTTCGTTTGCACACTGTGCGGTCTGGCAGACTCTGGGGGAGGGGCAGTCTTCCAGGTTGTTTTCACTGTGTGATGCGCCAGTGCCGTGGCTGCCCAAAGACTCTGGAGCCTTTGCAGAGAAAAACTCGACGCCGAATGGTTGTTTATCACCACAGGGCGTTGCACGGGGCATGACCCACCAAACGCCGTTCATCCCATTGTTGGGTGTTCCAACGAACCTTTCCCTGCTCTTCCATCCCATGGAGGACAAACACGAGAGCTTGTCAGGCATCATTGCTGAATCAACGCCTTGAAGCCGGCAGGCCGGGTACCCGTTGGCTGCAGCGTCCGCCGCATGTTAAGCGCCTTGCGATGTTTAGTCCACATGGACGGTAGAGAGGGGTTGGCACATTCAGCCGCCAACCAGACCAAAGGGTCCCCCCCTCGTCCAAGGCTCGGAACCACATGGGCACACCATCAACAGCAGAAAGGCGAACGACAGTCGAATCAACAACAGGTATCATGGCATTGGGATGGGCGGATCCAAGGTAACTCGCTTGCTGCACTGTCCCTGACACGGTTCGATATGCAGGGCAACAGCATGCACAAATGCAAACCAGACCGGCGCGCGAAGAAGCTGCTGACGATGCTATGAGCGAGAGGGAAAAAAAAAGCTTCGAATCCCATTTTTGTTCTGTTCTACCTTGAGGTATCTGATCATCATATCGCTTGGAATTGTCTCCATATCCATCCCTTTCACCCATCAACGCCGCAACCCTGCAGGGATCATTATCAACCCAGATGCTGTAGGGCTAGAAACCAGCAGTTCCTCATTCCTGGAATGCCCTTTTTACACTTCGTCTTGGCTTGACCCCATTTTCGTTTTCCTGTTTTTGTTTCATCATTTCGTTGCCAGATTGACCACTCAGCACTTGATGGTCTTTTGGCATACTCAAAACCATGCAGCCGCTGAAGAGTCCGTTTAGAAACGATCAAGGAGACCTTGGCTCTCCAACAAGAGAACGATCTGGTGGACGATGGAGCGCACGGATTGCTTCTCGCAGTCGACGACAAGGTCGGCCTTGGCGGGGGTCTCATACGGGTCATTAACACCGGTGAAGTTCTCGATCTCGCCGGCGCGGGCCTTGGCGTAGATGCCTCTCTTGTCGGTCTTCTCGCAGTACTCGAGGGGGGTGGCGACGTGCACGAGGTAGAAATCGCCGTACTTCTCAACCAATTCGCGGGCGTTCTGGCGGGCCTTCTCGAAGGGGGCAATGGGAGCGGCGATGACAGCGGCACCGGACCTGGTCAGCTCAGAAGCAACAAAGGCGATGCGAGCAATGTTCTTATCGCGGTCCTCGCGGTTGTAGCCCAGCTCGGAAGACAGCTCGTGGCGAATGTTCTCGCCGAGGAACAGGGAGACGGAACGACCGCCCTGCTGGTTGAGCGTTACTTGCAGGGCACGGGCGATCTGGTCCTTGCCGGAGTTCGGGTAGCCGGTAAAGAGAACGGTGAAGCCCTGCTGGGAGCGGGGAGGGTGCGACTCGCGCAGCACCTTGACGACCTCGGGGTAAGAAAACCACTCAGGAATCTCACGGCCACTGCGGAGGCGAGCGCGGAGCTCGGTTCCGGAGATGTTAAGGGTACGGACGCCCTTGGGGATCTCGTCAACGGGGGCGTACTCGTCGCTGTCCGGAAGGTAGGTCATCATCTGGAAGGGAACGACCTCGATGCCGAGCTCGTCGCGGTACTTCTCAACGGCGTACTGCGCATCGTAGGGGCCGTAGAAGTCGACGCCCTTGCTGTTCTTGCCGGGACCGGCGTGGTCACGGCCGACGATGAAGTGGGTCGCACCGTGGTTCTTGCGGATGATGGCGTGCCAGATGGCCTCGCGGGGACCGCCCATGCGCATGGCAAGGGGGAGGAGACCGAGGACGGCCATGCCATTGGGGTATCTGGGGAGGAGAGCCTTGTAGACGCGCACACGGGTGAAGTGGTCAATGTCACCGGGCTTGGTCAAGCCGACGACGGGGTGGATGAGAACGTTGGCATGGTGCGAACGGGCAGCGCGGACGGTCAACTCTCTGTGGGCGCGGTGCATGGGGTTACGGGTCTGGAAGGCGACGACTCGGGACCAGCCGAGCTTGTCGAAGTGGGTGCGGATCTCCGCGGGCGAGTCTGTCATCCCATCTCGCGTCAGTATATCGCAACATCGCCAATGCCAGCTACAGGGAGAAAGGAGGCTGGGAGAGGGGGCTTTGCTGCTCACATCTGAGGTCGACGAAGTCATAGTGCTGGAGCTTGTTGACAGCCTCGAGCTTGCCGCCCACATAGTACTCCTTGGCAGTCTCATAGAGGAACTTGACAGCAGGGTGCTCCTCATCTCCTCCAAAGACCTCCTTGGCCTCGAGAGCCCTGAAATGTCGCAATGTTAGCTCTTCTGTTCTGTCACACTTCCACCCGCGCAAATGTCTCGAGTATCACAAATTGGCCATTTGCCAAGCAATGACGCAACCACTTGGCGCGCATTTCATCCCATACATTCTTTGATCCAACGTCTTCCAGATGCGCAAACAATGTGCCACGCGCATCCGGTGTGTCCTCGTGGTGTAAATCCACCCCCACTGCAATTCACATCTTTGTTACGTACTTGTCAGGCTTGTAGACATCATCGACCGTCAGGATGGCGAGGTTGCGGTCGTCGCGGAAATCGCGCAGGGTGATGCGGGCGCCGGCCTTGAGGCCGAGTTCGGAGACGGTTTCCTCGGACACATCGAGGGTGATGGGCATGGAGAAGAGGAGGCCGGAAGCGAGGCGGTTCTCCTTGACGACACTGGTTGGGGTAAAGTCTCGTGTTAGTCGGGGGTTCGCCCTGGAGGGGTAATAAGTAAACAAGAGAGGCACGTACCCATTGTAGTCTTCCTGGTTCATGAAACCTATTGTTCGCCGAGACGAATTGAGCTGTTAGCAACTTGTCCATCATCTCCAATAGCCATTTCCAGCGCTTTTGTCGTTTTTGGGAGTACGAGCGAGGCGCAATGGATCATGGTTTGGTATGGTGGGGTTCGTCCTTTCTGAAGTCCATAACCCCACCCACCATCATCGCCGTCCAGAACCGGAGGACGGGCATGGTGAAGGAATGTAAACCAAGATAGGACCCAAGTACACCAAGAACATACCTTCAAGAGGAGAGAAACCACCGTTGAGAATCAACTCAAGATCGCAAAGCTGACGCTCGGAGAGGAGCAGAGCGGGAAGAGTCTCGGCCTCAGCCTCGAGCTCAGCATGGCGAGGGAGATCGCGAGCGATCAGGTCCTTGAGGACGCCGCCGTGGGGAGGGTTGGACATTTCGGATATGTGAATATGGTAATATGATATACGGAATCTTGGTCGACTAAAGTTTCGTGGCTTCGGCGCAAGAAGGTAAGTTGCGGCGGCGTGACCAAGACCTGTTCGTTCACGAGAGAGAGGGGGAGGATGGTAGACTGGGACAAGGAAGAAGAAGAGGAAAGAGAAGAAAGATGGATAACCTCTTGGGGACTGACGATCCAAAGTGGATTGTCGTTCGTTCTTATGGTATAAGTCAGAGTGCCGCTAAAGAAAGGTAGCGGAGACCGGGGTGGGCATGAAGATGTACATCCAGATGTTAACGTAAAACGGATGGAACGGCGATTCGGGAGGAGAAAGAAAGGGTCCGGATCTGGGTTTAGTCACTCGAACATTCAATCCCCCAGACAAACACCTTCTCGGCCAGGGAAAGAAAGCTGAGCCGGGCTCCGAGAAACCGGAGTCAGCGCGTTACAAATCAACACATGGATGCGGCGGGACAAAATTTTAGGCCTGCCCCCGGTCAAGGAAAAGAAGCTCTCTGGCTGTAGATTTACCCACAGTAACGTAGTAGTTATCGATAGTGTTGGTAGCTGTTATGCCTCTGAGAGTGAGCGATCGTGAAACATATGTCCGGTGTATATCATTTGCCGGACGAGGGTTGGTTGTGGGGGAAATGCTCAACAGGGGCATCAACGTCGTGTAAGAGGCCATCATGTAACCTCTCTCTCCACAGGTATGCCATACCTCCGTAGTGGAAGCGCTTCTGCTCTTCAAGAATTTCCCATCTCACCCCGCCAGCCGGAGATAACTCGTGCCGGCGCGTGTAATGATCTCCCTGGCAGGACTTTAGCAAGCCTAATTATAGCAAGCGTCTTTTTGTTCGTTCCGTCCCGTCCGGTCATCACTAATACAAATTTGGTGAACGGTCTTTTCTTGTTAGGTTCGCGAAGTTCTCCAAAAAGTTGCAGGAAACAGCATCACGCAAGTACCAGCTACCTGAACCCAAACCTCCGGTTCCCGGAAATGCCATGATGGCGGATGGGACGAACTCCACGAACTCGTCGGTTTCCATAAAACCAAAACGGAGTGCTTTCCGCATTAGTCGGAGTCAGACAAGGCGAGTCAAGAAAATATCCAGGCGTGAGAGAAAAATTATGTTGCAATGTTGGGTTTAGCTCGGATGACGTGCTCGGGGGTCGGCATGGCCTGCTCACCAATGACAAGCCATTGCTTGTCTTGGGGAAACCGACGAACGAACCATTCTTGCCACTTTGTGGTCCTGCTTCACAGCGACTTCAGTTTGCCAGCCGGCATGGAAAACAGTTGCTTCGGCAGTGCGATGGAGAGTCAATTGCCGGACGAGAAGGGAAAAGGACTGATAGACATCAAAACTTTGCGATCATGCACAGGAACCTCAAAGGAGCCATGTCGTCAGTTATCGTCTTAAACTTTGTCAGGCTGTTAGGACAATACCTTCAACGAGCTCTGGTCTCGTGCAATCTGCAGCTACCAACCGATCAATCTCAGGTTCTTCCTTAACAGCTACAGTAGGGATGAAACTGGGTCTCCGGCTTTCGGACCCCGCGTTGTGCAGTGGACAGGGCCCCTGGGGCTGTCGCCCAGACCCCCGTTGGAGATCGAAATAGGGGCAAAACGGAACATCAACAAATACACAAAACAAAACAACACCAGACACCCACCCAAACGACAGCATACTGTTGCCATTGACGTCTCCAGCCTTTCATATCATAATTATTCCCGCATCTACTATCAAGCATCATATATCAGCATCAGCATTCCCGCCAATATTTCGGTATCATTCTAGGACCATGGAGTGCTCAGCTCAACAGCTTTATCCCTTTCCATGGACCAAAAACAGTCGGTCACCAGGACAACGTTTGCAATAGTACTTATTGCAAACATTTGGAGAACTGTGTGATTCAAGGTAGTGTATTAATTATCCGTCTAATTGCGACCGAACATGTTTCTCAGAATGAATCCCGTCGCCTTTGTTCCGAAACAGAGAAAAACAACAACATGACAACGCACTGCTTAGACTAGCTGGTGCAAGAAAGCAGTAAATTAGAAAGACGTACAGAAATATGTGCTTCAGAAGACTTCCATATAATCACACCAACCAATACTTATTCTCAATCAGAAATTTTCTTTGCCCAGCCGGTCGTAAGAGACGTAACCACAACAGCAAGCTGAGCAGTGCTAACTTTGCGACATAGCATCCATGAGACTGTGGCTATTTTCTTCTTTGCCATTGCGCTTTCTTAAAGACCCTTACAATGGTCCGGTGCTGTGGTTATGATGGTGATCTAGCGGGCCCATGCCGGAGTCGATTGGGTTATAAGCAGGGGACGACGCGGGGGGCGTGTACTCTCGCGTGCTGCTCGAGGAGCTTCCATAACCAGTTGTAGACGTGGCGGTTGGTGACTCTCCTTCTGTGTCCATTGTTAGCAAGTGGGTATCAATCAAGAAGGGATGTAGGACCGATTCATACCACTTTGTGTTCCTAGAACTGATGTTGAGTTCACGCTACCCGAGGAAGTTGGCAGTGTCGGCCCGGGAGAGTAGTAGGTGAGGAATGTGGTCTCGTTGCAGGACACCGTTGGGAAATAGCTGGAAACTGGACTTCCCGTAGGAGTTGATATTGGCCAGGCTGAGAACTCAGTGGTATTACATGGGCTTGTCTCTGGAGGCGGTGTCCACTCTTCTGTGCATGTCGTATCATAAGGCACGGTTGCGGTGCCATTAGATGTCGGATAAGGTGGCGTAACGGTATCAGAGGTCAAAGCTGCACTGCTTGCACCTGTTGAGATTCCGGATGGGCCCGAGGAAGGAGAGCTGCTCGGCGTGAAAAGAGGCATCGAGCCACTTCCAGCCGTGCCTGTTGGCGAAGGAGCAGTGGAGTTAGTAAAGGGATATGGTGCCGAGGTTACCTCAGCAGAAGAAGGAAGACTACCATTTCCTGCCGATGGGTAAGAAGAACCGGATGAGACTGGAGCCGTGGTGAAACTGCCGGACGGTCCCGATCCTGAGCTGGTTGGCGTTATTGGGCCACCGGTAGAATCTGATGACAAGCTCGTGTTTGAAACTGAATATGGGGCTGAAGTGTAGGGTCTTGATGTAAAGATTGGGGATCCCGAACCGCTGAACGAGCCAGTAGGTCCGGCAGTAGGTCCGCCAGAATTGGTAGAGTTGGACAATGGGTATGGTGCTGAATTGGAGATGCCGCCTGTGGGAGAAGGAATAGGGCCCGTTCCAGAGTTGGAAACTGTTCCTGTCACAGGCGTAGTAGAAGGGAGGACACTACCAGTTCCTGTTCCGGTTGGCACGTTACTGGTACCATTCGAGAGAGGGAACGGCGCAGTGCTAACAGGTGCGCCAGATGAGGACCCAACTGGCGTTGTAAAGAATGGAACAGTCAATGAGCCAGTTCCTGGGGATGCCCCTGTTGGTGCTGGTTGTGAAGTACTATTAGTCAGAGGATAAGGGGCAGAGCTACCAGCACCAGGTTGATCTGTTGGGATTCCTCCCGAAGGAGAAGAGCCGACAGGGCTAATCGACGTCCCGATGCTACCAGTTGGACCTTGAGTCACCGTCGAGTTTGATAATGGGTAAGGAACTCCGCTGGTAGGTGACGTCGAGGTAGGACTTGTCAGAACTGGACCCCTAGAGCCCGTCAGAGGGGCTGTGGTAGTCGCGTTTGTGAGCGGGTAGGGAGCATAAGTCAAGCTTTGTGAGGTTTCTTGACTAGTTGCTGCTGTCCCAGAGCTCGGGAGTGAAGAAGTGGCGGCTGTAGGATTGCTCCCGGTAGTCGAATTGGACAATGGGTATGGAGCAACGCTCGATGAAAGACCAGGACCAAATCCGCTACTCGGCACAGAAGTTCCCGTTGGTCCCGGGGAGGAGGTCCAGTTCGTCAGCGGGTACGGAGCATTGCTCGTAATGACCCCAGGGCCGGTTGGGAGCGCCGTGGTACCTGTCCCAGGAATGGAACCGCTAGGTATGATGGAAGGATTTGAAGGCCCAACAATCGAGGTTGAGTTTGCCGCTGGGAAAGGAGGTCCTTTCGTGGGGAACTGCGACGTGGGATAGAGAGGGGTGCTTGACGGGAAAGAAGCACTGCCACCTCCTGTTCCAGTAGAGCCTGCCGGAACGCTCGAATTGCCAGCAGGATATGGTGGTGAAGGTGTCGCCGCTGGAGCCGTCTCCGAAGTTCCGTAACCTGTAGTTGTAAGTGGTGAGCTCCCGGTAGAGCCGGATGCGGGTGTAGTTGAGTTTCCAAGGGGGTATGGAGCCGAGGAGCTGAGAGCCGACGATGGAGCTGTTGGGCCGAAAGAACCTGTCCCAGCTGGTGATGTACCATTAGGGTAGGGGTAGGGCGTGGAGGTGGAAGCAACACTGGGCAGCACACTCGATGAGCCTGTCCCAACTGGCTGTGTTCCAGTGGCAGTTCCAGGAACGGGCAATGTTCCATTAGGGAAGGGGAATGGAGCAGATGAGAGGGAGAATGCACTTGATAATGGGCTCGAAATTCCTGTGCCAGTGACTGATGTGGGCGACCCTGTGCCGGTAATTGGATACGGCGATGTCGCGTTTGGAAGAGGGAACGGTGCTGAAGACGAGAGACCTCCAGTAGGAATAGGACTAGTTGATCCGGTGCCAGGTATCTGAGGGTTAGTACCTGTCCCACTGGTAAGAGTAGGCAATGTCGTGTTTGGATAAGGATATGGCGTGGATACTGAACTTTCAGTCAAAGCTCCTGAGGTCGATGCTTCACTGATTGGGCTCGTGCCTGTACCAGTAGGGCCTGGCAAGCCTGATGTTGAATTCGTCAAGGGGAATGGGGCATTCGAAGCTTCTGAGCTGCTGGTAGAGGGCGGGCCGCTCGAAGCTCCAGTCCCAAGAGGAGCACTACTGCTCGGAAGGGGACTTATAGGCAAGTCAGTGCTCGTCAACGGAATACCACCGGTTGCTGAAGGTCCTGTAGCACTAGGAAGTGTCGTGGTTGAGTTCGGGAAAGGATATGGCCCTGATGAGTTACTAGGTGCCAATGAGCTCAGAGGTAAAGCAGAAGTACCAGTACCAGGAGCTGTAGAACCACCCGTGGGGCCTGCTTCTGAGGTTGGTGCACTACTTATCACGGACGGGCCGGTTCCCAGAGGAGCCGTGCTTGCGCCAGACCCAGGCACAGGAGTTGTGCTGTTCGGCAAGGGATAAGGGACGCTGGGCGCACCAGTTTGTGTAGAAAGGGGAATAGTAGGTACCCCACTTCCTGTACCGATGTTTGGTGATGATGAATTTCCGGCAGGATAAGGAGTGGTGGCTGTTAGAGGAAGACTGGATCCGTATCCAGTGGTTGAGCTCAGAGGAGCTGACGCGGTAAAATTGCCCAAGGGCGCTGAGCTTGACATAAGCGGTGCGGAACCGGAAGAAACTGCTCCTGATGGCAGGGTACCTGTTTCGGTGGCCGGCACAGTACTGTTTGTGAGTGGGAAAGGAACCGATGGGGAGCCAGGAGTAGAGGTCGGTAGCGCCGAGCCGATAGGGCCTCCAGTTCCCGTAGATCCTGGTACTAACGGAGTGGTACCTGTTTCAATGGGGACAGTCGAATTAGATGAAGTAAAATAAGTGGAAGATACCGGGGCGGTTGATGATGCAGGCAAGGTCGAAGAGCCTGTACCAAAACCGGCTCCGGTGGAACTGGGGATAATTCCAGATGAGTTGGATACCGGAAATGGGGCTGAGAGAGATGACTCTTGGGAAGTGACTGATCCCGTTGTGCTTGACCCAGTAGGACCCGTAAGAGGTATAGATGAGTTTGTGACAGGGAAAGACGCAAAGGAGGATCCTGATGGTAAGATGCTCCCGGACACAGGGGGCGTGAAGCCAGTGGTAGGTGCGCTCGTGGGACTGGAACCGGTACCCGGCAATGTAGTTCCGATGGTTGATACACCAGCGGGAAGGCTAGAGGAATTCGAGGTCGGGTAGTACGAACTCAACGATATTGGCACAGAAGCACTTGTACCGGAGGGCGGTGTTAACGTTCCAGATGGTGGTAAGCCCGAGCTTGAATTTGATGCAGGGAATGGCGGAGAGCTAGAGCCCGAGGGCAAGGTGCTACTGCTGGAAGGGCCAGTAGCTGTGCTATTAGCTGAGATTGGGAGAGGAGCTGACGTCCCCGACAAGCTCGATGAAAAGCTTGGGAGGCTTGAGCCACCGGATGCTGGGAAGGACGTTGCCGCAGACGTCGGAGTATAAGCTCTAGTTGAAGAACCACCAGTAGGCATCGAGACACTCGAGCCAGTGGGACCGAAGCTGGGACCTGGGCTCGAAGAGTTGGTGAATGGAAAAGGTTCCGCTGTAGCGAGTGATGTAGAACTGCTTGATTCGCTGCTAGGCGGTACTGTTGCTGCCCCAGTGCTTGAATTTGAGAGAGATGAGCTTTCGGGGCCAACACTGATGCTGATGGAGATCACTGGACTAGGTGAGGTCGATGATGTGGTACTTCCTGACGTGGGGTTCGCCGTTTCTGAGGCAGAATTGGCTGATGTAGTAGATACTGTTGATGTGGTGTTGCGTAAAGATGTTGTGTTAGAAATACTAGAAGGCTGGCTGCTATAACCCGAAGAGGTTCTCCCGGCGCCAGATGTTGAAGAGGATGCTAGCGTGGTTGTCGTGGAATTCAATGTAGGCGATGCAGAAACACTACCTGAAATTGATAGAGACGAGCCAGACGACAATGGTGCAGAGGAGCTGTAACCTGAAGACGAAGACTCAGGAGACGTGGAAGAGGAACTGTTTGTGAACCCAGAAGATGTAGCGGTAGGCATGGAGGAAGAGAGTCCACTTTCGGGGGCTGTTAGACTCGTCTGAGAGGTGCCTGAGCTCACAGGACCAGTTGAGCCGGATGAGCTCGTAGCAGGGCGTGGCGTCGAGGGACGAGTGGTGGTACTTGATCCATACGCATCTGTCTCTGAAGTCTCGGAGCCGGTTGAGGATGATGAGCTCGAAGTCTCAGATCCATATTCTAACAACCGTTAGTGTTCTTGCCCGGTCTTGCTTGGGCCTTTTTGGGAGACTCACCTCGACTGGTTGTAGTAGTTGGCTCACCAGATTCTGTCGTTGTCGAAGAAGGCGGTGGAGGTGGAGGCGGGTGATATCCATAAGGTGGATAACTGTAAACCTTCTCCTCTGGGGTGTAACCGCCGTAAAGATCGTAATGAGGGTCAGAGGCCTTGTTGGTATGACTTTTGCCAAGGGCCTGACGCAAACGAGCCAAGAATCCCGCCTCATCTGCCAACACTGCAGGAGCGGAGCCGAAGAGGACGGTGGCGGACACAAGGCCGACAACAGCTTTGGAGACCTTCATCTTTAGGGGCTGACTCTTGCCTCCTCCGACTAGACCGGTGGATGACGCAACGGCAGTGGCAACCGACTAAAGGTCAGGCAGAGTCCTGAACTTGGTGTGATGTCAGAATGTAGAGCAGATCACCTAATAATGTTGATCAAGGATACTGTGAATGGAAGGGACTAGACAGGAGGATGGCTTAAAGAGGGACCAGCATGAAGCCAAAAATTCAAAAGAGTGAATGAACAATCCCGCCGGACGGTCTTGATAAGAATGTAGGGCAAAACGACGACGGGACTGGCGAGATGCTGTGTTGAAGGACTGGATAACGTTCCTCTATGTGAAAAGAGGAAAGTCAGGAAGAGGAGGAATAAGTGAGGAAGAAGGAGTTATTGAGACAAAAGGAAAGAAAAGAATCGGGGAGGGACGGCATGAGAGGAAGGAAGTAGGCGAGGGGTTGGTCCTTCTACACACGCGAAATCCGAGGGAGAGACCTAGACAGATATAGAAGGAGCACCCGTTTCCCGAACCACTGCAGCAGCTTCAGTTGCAAAATTCTCCGTGTCCCAATCAATGACTGAGGCAGGGTCGTTCGAGGTTTCCTCATGTTTCGTCGCGTTCCTCGAACAGCAGCGGAGGGTCGTCACTTCCACTGCACGGCTGGTCAAACTTGACCGAGAGCACCTTCCTGGCCCAGATTGCTGTTACCTTCTTTCCAACTAGGGAAGGGGCGACCCTCCGACGTACACCAGGTTGACCTGGTCTTTTCTGTTAAAGACATGTTAGAACTGCTCTTCACAAAAGATAGACCTGCTTAACCGGGCTGAAACCTGAGAGACACTAACCCCTTAATCTTCGAGACCTCAGTTGATGAACTATTGGGTTCAAGTTGAGGTCATCAAAAACCACCTACCAGCCTTGCTCACTCCAGGGTGAGAGATGTTGTGCCTTTTGGGGCGTCCCCTGCCCCTGTTCCTGGCTCCAAAGAGGAGAAGGGAACTGGGTGCCGACAGCTTGACAAGCATCACAATGCGACTGTGTGTGGGGGGAGGCTTTGAGTCTCTTGCTATTCGGACAGGAACACGACAGAGGACTTGGGGAACTGGAACATCCCGAGATTGTACCTGGACTTGCCGAGTGTCCATGACGATAACGCTTCAGTTTCCGTCTTTGAGTTCCAGTCTGACTGACGATGGCCTTGATGTGCTGGGGATTTCCATGCACGGAACCTTGAGATGATATGGCATCTCCGAGAAAAGCTTCCAAGCCTTTCCTTTTTGCTCTAGAATGTTGCTTGACTGCCCCTGTTTGCTTGTTGTTCGGTGATGTTGTGTCCGTCGATGATCTCCCGTCGCTTCTTCCTGCTACCTACCGTACGTACACCCATTCCATCTGCCATTTTGTGGCATTAGATCAACGACCCAGCTGCAAATTTTGCAAAGGAGAGCTGCGTGATCTGAAGTGGAACTGAAATCTCACCTTGCCTTCAGAGGCGCGTGAGGGACAGCATCAACCCAACGCTTATCTGCAGGTTATGTTAACAAGATATGGCCATAGTGATCTTCGGTCTTTGTCGACTCTTCTTCACTTATTACGACATCAAAACACTTCCTCTTTCGGCTCCTGGCTGAATCTGTACACTCTCCCCCCTGTGTCATCTCGCTCCCGTGGTAACACCATCGAACACAACGCCACAGTCCTCGCACGATAGTCAGGATGCCGGGATAGCTATCCGCAAACTGGAGGTTTCCCGGGACTACCTCATCAAGCGTGCGCAAAGGTCTCCGGGTCAAGGTATAAGATAAAATGAGGAAGAAGACTCGAGTCAGAAAAGGAGCTAGCCATTGGCGATTGAGCAGCGGCCGAGTTCCAGTTGTCAATCCATCAGATAGCGCCACATCGGCTTAAACTCCGTGGGCGTTGAGTTGAGCGTGTGCAGCAATCCGTGGGGCGCCGTTACAAAGCCAAGGACGTCAAAACAAAATGACAAAGGTACTTGGAGTATGTAAGCAACCGGTGGAGTAGATTGGGTGTTCCTAAAGGAGTGTCACACATTTGGTTTGTGGCGCCGTGGGAGATATAGCATGTACCATGTATCGAGAGGTAGATGCTGAGAGGACTACCTCTTGAATATCTCGTTAGTGGAAGCTATCGAAAGCATTTGACTGCTCACTTCCATGTCGTGATCCGATGTTTGTCTGTGACAAGAAAAAACAAAAGTTCTAGGACTCAGATGTCCTGTCGGTTCACTCTCTTGCCTGCACTTGCGGAAGAAGGCCCTGTCAAGCTGGTCGCCGCTTTGGTCGGGGAGATCGGGTTTGTGCACCATCAAAGTGCCTACCTGCATGACGTATCCGGCCGTTGGAAAAATGACGGGAAGAAGAACGACGCCTCGACCGTGAAGCAAACTGACAAGTACTGCAGCCGAGCCCGCTCAAACTGCTTCCCCGACAACCCTTGAGATGTTTCGGTTTAATTACTAACCGTATATGAGCTTCGAAAGTGTGAGCAACACAGGTTTAGGAACCTTGAGACACTCATTATCTCAAAGACAACACGTGCAATACACTCTGCTCCAGTTCAAGACAGTCTTTACTGTCGAGGCTTGTTTTAGAACACTCACTCGAAAGCCACGCTGAAAACTTTGGAACCCTCATGGAATTAAAACGTGCTTATTCTCGTATTCAGCATGGTGAGGCAGTTGCCGGGTGGAAATAATGTCCTAGCCTCCCAATACTCCGAAATGAAGAGGCGGATGAAAGTTTTGACAGAAAACATCGAAGGAAAAGCCTGGAAGTCGGAATCAAGCGAGGGCTTGAGCTGGTCGCACAGCATCCTGCGCTGTCAAAATGCCGTACCTCTTCGGCCAAGCAGATGCAACATGCAACACCACCTTCGAATTGACCAACTGTGTCATGTCAAAGATACCTCCCACTCAGGGATGTGCATCTGTGTGATGCATTGACAAATTTCGGTCTTCTGCTCTGGTACCATCTCACTCGGCTTTCTTTGCCGCTTCACGAAGACCAGGAGCTGTGCCATCGGTCATCTCGGTCTCCTTGTTCTCGATATCGGCCGCCCATAGTGCCGCACCAACTATAACAGCCGTCAATTGTTTGCATTTTCCATCAGGCAAGACCTGGTTTTCTTCATGTGACACTTACCGGCGTTTGTGAAAGAGAAGAACACGGAGGCAACCGGAACCATCTCAAGGAGCGTTGCCAAAACACCGAAGCTGTTAGGTCGGTTGTCAGCGAGGATTTAGTCAAAAAGAGAATCGTTCCCTTATGGCATCAACAGCGTCTGTGGACAGACTAGCCGATGGTGTTTTTTTCTTTCTTTCTTTCTTTCTTTCTTTTTTTTCTTCTTTTTTTTTTTTTTTTTTTTGGACAGATTGCAGGACACATTCTGTGCAGAAGTTCGATCGCGGCAAGCTAACTTACGCTGAATAGGGGCCTGCATGCTCTGAAAGCCACTGCGCCTTTTGGCTCGCGGACCATCGCTTGAGTTGAAAGTACTGACTCCAAGATCAGCATCGTTATCTTTTGATAGTTAAGCAGAAAGGCATTGCAGGTGTCATTGACTTACCCGGTCGTGAACCGTGCTGCCGCGAGAGCGTCCTATCGGACGTTAGTCCCACATTTCACATGTAAACAGAGGACGAGCTCCTACCTTGCAAGATGATGAATGCTACCGTGCCGACAACTATCCAACTTTTGTTTCAGCATATGCAACTCTTGAGAAACGTAGTGCATTGGTGGGGGGAGGGGGGAATTTTCTCTGTACCTGGAATGAAGTTGAGCGGCAGATACATGACATATCGAATCAATGCCTTGGGACTGAAACGCTGGAAGGGGTTCTTGAGAACCTTTCCCAGTCTCTGAATGGGATCTCTGCCCGACTTCAGCTCTCTGCCTTCACTGACGAGATTGGTAGCGCCCCTGGAGACCAGGGTACCGTCAAAGGTGTCCAAGAGGGCATCCTGCATCACAAAGTTCCTGGAGAGGAACGAAATGACTGCAGAGCTCTCGTTCAATACGAGAACTGCTGTGGTGAGGACTGCGAGCGGTCCGTTGACGAAAGTCATAAGGGCGAGTTGCGGCACGTAGGTGAAGAAAAACATGCCCGTCACCACTCCTACAGAAAGCGTCACGATAGGGGCCAGCTTCTTAAGGAGGGGCTTCCAAAGGCTCCGATGGCTCAAGAAGTAGAAGATTCCCTAGAATAGGAGAAAACATCATCAACATGATATTCCGGCCGAGAGGTTTCACTGCGAAGGTATGCGAACACACCTTGATGGGATACAAGTAGGACCCGCTCTTTGCGGCATCGTTGATCAGGGCTTTGGCGCGGTCATAGTCCTCTTTCCTGTTCCCATCACTAAGCGTCAGTGTCAAGTATCCGGCCAGGTACATCTTCAAACACGAAGGCCTTACGCGACTTCCTGGGCCTTGGCCTGGACTGACTCGACAACACCCGACATAGTATCGCGAGTAGAGCTGGATAACTGAAATGTTGAGACTGGTGATATTCCTTTGTTGATAGACAGAGAAGGTAGACGGTATCGCGGTCGAAGCGCTGGTGCAGCTGTAGATTAAAAGCACCACGAAATTGAACGGATCGTTAGGTAAGTGAGATTTTTAGGTTCTCGAGAAGAGTGCGGGGGTTTGAAGGACTCAAATTGTTGTCGAGCAACATGGAAGACATTCAATGAACAGTATCAGATAAAGTCGAGGGGACGAGGCCTGATGCCCCAACTACGTCATCTTGCAGTTCACCCGTTTGCAAAGTCTTGGGCATTCAGGCACAACTTCACCTCCCTTGCTCCGTCCCTTGTCTCCATGACCTCAACTGTGCAACTTCGACAAACATCAATTCTAAGCCGTGAGCCAGCAAGCCAAAAAAGAAAAAAAAAACCTGCCTTTGACATAAAAATAAGTTCTTTCGCCGATAATATACGCTTACACCTGAGTTTGTTCATTCTCACATAGCTACTTGGAGTAGGGCATGATAGTGTATCATCATGTATTGGGCTGAACACCACACCGCATGAGTACACGTCATTCGGAAGGTGTTCTCGTGATTCATCTATACATGCCAGACGCCGCCAGCATCCGTACTATCCAATATTTGGCATAACTTTGGTGAATCTGCCAGCAGCTAAATACATACACATCCCTCTGCCATGCTGCTTTTGTCACGCCAATGTGAACAGGCTTCTTCCACGAGGGCGATAGACGATGATCTTGTCGCAACAGAAGCCTTCACAAATAGAATACATTCTAAGTTGAGCCATTCCACCCTTCCCATTCTAAGGTGGTGTCATGATATCATTCCGTTTTTCTAATCAATTTTACACCGAATTTGATATCCACCGTCACGATAGCCCATATTTATGTGAAGTCCGTTTCCCCAGCCTGTATCATGATCCACCGTTGACGTAGTGATGTTAAAAGGGACGAGTGACGCATTTGAGGCTGGGACGTCATAAGCATGTTGGCCTACGAATAAAAGCCCTCAACCAAGTAAATGACGCCGAAGACGAGGAAGGCAACAGCACCACCGACAGTGACTAAAGTGAAACGGTTAGCATGCGTCTATCCAAAGGGAAAGCATTGTCGACTTACCAACTTTCAGGCTGACCTTGCCTGCAATAGCCTTTCCACCGATAACGGCAACACTCGTGCAAATACCGTGGCCCACAACAGCTCCGAGCGTTACCCACCAATAATCCTGACCAGCCGCCATGGCAATGGTTGCAATCTGGCTGCGGTCACCCCACTCGCCCAAAAAGGTCATAACGAAGGTTTGGACCCAGACAGGGCTCAGAAGCAGAGACACAAGGTTGTTAAAACCGGCGAGGCATTCCGTAAGGTTTCTTCCACGCGGCGATGCGTTTCGTGCATCGGGGGAGCTGGAGGGGCTTCGAGGCGGCGTCGGGAAGCGGGACTTGGAGCGAGACTTGCGGTTCCCAAGACCCATTTCCAGGCTGTAGGGAGAAACGCTCGACCTCCTACGGCCCTGCTTACGGGCAAGGTGTTCCTTCTCCTCGAGCTCCTGTTCAACCTCCTGCATCTCGGCGGAAACGCCTTCATCGGGACTCATGGCCATACCCTCGCGGAGCAACCGAGCTCCAAAGACAAGGAACAAACCGGCAGCCAGGAAGTTGGTGATCTTCTTTGGAATGAGTGTGGGCACGGCGTGTCCCAAGACGGCTGAGAGGATGGTCATGGTGATCAAGGCAGCAAAAGCGCCGGAAAATACAACAAGGCGGTCGTGCTTCATAGCCATCAGGGCAGCGACGAGGAAAGTCTTGTCGCCGATCTCGGAAAATAGAATCATAGTGAACGAAAGGAAGAAGGAGTGGAAAGGCCTGATGACGCCTTCAGCGCCCTTGTCGAAATCGCCGAGGCTGGCTCCCGTCTTCTCCCCAGTGGAAACGTCTAGATGATCGATTCTACCCGCCGAGTCAGGCAGAGGGGGGGATTTATCGTGGGTCTTATCGGGGAGATCTGCTGGTTTCTGAACTGATTGTTAGCTGGGTCCTGGTACAACCTGGTAGACATGCTAAGCTCACCTCGAAGCCCGTGACATCGTCTGCTGCCTTATCACCATATTTGTCTTGTGTTTCCCTGTCGATCTTCTCCTGCTCAACGTGCGGCAGGGGAGGAGCTTCCTTGGGGGCCTGAGGCTTGTTTTCGACCTTCTCGCCAGTCTCGTTCTCCTTCAAGATCCTCTCCTTGGTCTTCTCGCTTACACCACCGCTTGTACCCGTGGTGCCTTCTTTGGGCTCCTGTCGGTTGGGGTCGTCCATCACTCCATCGTTGGTGTCGGGTATCTTCTTCCCGCCCACAATTGTAGGATCTTCTGGGCGGTCTTTCAAAACAGGCAAGTCCTTGGTGGTTTCGGGAGCAGAAGACTCGAAGTCGACGAAGGGGCCCGCGTGCGGCTTCCCATCCTTACCATCAACAGGCGCATCTTTAGTGCCGTACTTCTTAACGGCTGGTGGGACGTCGACTAGGGAATCGATAGCCGCATTTTTCTCGAGTTGCTTGCTGCTCTCTGTCGTCGACTGCGCGATGGCGGCAGTGGCCGCAAGGGAGGGGATGAGAAGCTGTCGCAGTCTCATGGTGGCGGCGACTTTAGGTCGATGTCTTTCTTGTTGGAATCGGAGCAAAAGTTGCCAGAAGGCGGATGTATATCGATAGCGCTGCGATCGACGTTCCTCGTAAACGTGGTGATCGTCAGGATACCTCTATCGAGAAGAGCTGGCGCCGGACCAAAGAAGGTAAAGAAGCAGAAGACTGTTGTCTCACCACATAAAGTTAGGGAGGTAAGGACAGTTAGGAGTGATCGAATAGCGGACAGATGGTGATTCTGCCCGGCGGAATCAGCAGAACTGGCCAGAGGCAAAAGCTGCGGTAGAAGTTCTGCGGCCCGTCGACAGATGGAGTGTTTAATCAGGGGTTCCAGCCTTTTGGGGCTTTTCTTGGAAATGCTGCCGGGTTGATGCACGAGAAAGGGTGCACGTCGCACAGCCACGCGCGCTTGAATTCCCCCCTACCTACTGCCACTGGTCGCCCATTTTCCAGGATGCCCACGGACCGTATCAAACAACAACCGCGGCGGGCAACTTGGCAGCACTTATCGCAGCTATCCACTCCTTAACAGGGTACAGCCTGTTCGGCTGCGACAGCCGTTAGTGCATGTTAGACATCATCAGAGGTCAGGGGTAAACCTCCAACTGACACCGGACGTCCACCAAACAAGACTATTGGAGAACCTAAGAACTACCGGCAAGGAGATAGCGACGTCAGAATCATATGGACACACAGTAAAAACTTCTGCCCAAGATTCTGGTTATATCGTGATGTGAGTTTATTTCCATGAGGCCATATCACCAGCCAGCCAGTTGTATGTAGGTATGGTTGAAACTCCTTGCGGATCGCTGTAACAACGGATGCTCATGTTGCAGCTAGTGTTTCTTGAATGCGGCTCCCGACGAACATATTTTCTCGTCTCGTGGAAACTACCATCACTCTAACACATGAATAGAATTGGACGCTGGGGCAGAAGATATTTGAAAGATTGCGGTTTTCAAAGGTCCCGGTAGTCGGTACACTTTTTGCTTTGGGCCTTTCCAGCGACTCAGTCTCCGGGAGTCTAGATTCACCTCTTACCAGTCTGACACCTCTTCAGACGATCATGTGTGTACAGTATGTACAACCTTGCATCCCCTCTTGATTGGGAGTGAATGCCACGATGTTGTCCTGTGGACTCTGAATACCACTGTCCAACATCCCTTCAGAAAAACCGCGGTAACTCCATAGCTACCTGAGTACTGTGACATGAAAACTTCCGGTTCGGTCGGTCGAAGTCTGTTCGGAGCTCTGAATGTCCAGGTAGAAAACAGAAATCCGGGGTGCACTGAAGAGGTACCCTTGAACACGTACAGTGGAGCCATTGCCTTGAGTATCCCTCTACCCTCTCTGGGCATTCCTACCTTAGCTAAGTCGACACCAATCACTTATGTTGAAATGTCTGGTTGATTGTTGGACGTAGGAACTCACATTGCTCGAAATCTCGGTCTTGAACAACAGGCAAGTAGAGGTTACGGCATGAGGTTGCGCTTGCCCGCTGCAAGGCGCGGTTCAGGACGGTAACAATGCCCCCTGGATGGATGACGACGCTGCTATGCGGTCACGTGAAAGACCAGGGCCTGTGTGGTGGTGGGGCCTCCCTCCTCCAACCCCGAAATCGTCACAGCAAAAATCTCAAAACAAACTTCGTCGCGGCGGATTGAACCCTAACCCCAACCCTTCTTCGTTGTCGTCGACGACAAGCACGCGCATTTCCATCTATCTTCCTCGACAGTTGAGCTCACGAAACGTGCTGCTCAGAGAATCATTGAGGGGAACAATGACGGGACGCGGGAGAGGTCGTCCTGGCACGCGGCAACAGCAACCGGCCGAGGGAACGACGGTTGCTGTTCGGCGGGCCACGCGTCTTCAGCAGCAATCTCCGCCACCTCCTCAAGGGGAGCAGGCAGAGCAGCAGCAGCTTCAGCAACAGCAACAGCAGGTCCAGGATGCTCAGATTGATCCAGCTATCACTGGTACTCAGGAATCAGAGATGCCTCCTCCTCCGGTCCCAGCCCCGAAAGGCCAAAGCAAGGATTCTGAGCAGGCTTTTGTTGAAGTTGCTCGTCGAAGCACGCGCCGTGATGCCCGTGCTGGGAGCATGGTGAGCGTTAATAGCGTTCTTACACGTGTCTCTGGGACGGACGCCTTCTCCTCTCAACCAGAAACCCCAAGTAAGAGCACATGGTCTGTTTGCCAAGAATCCTCATATTAATCGTCTACAATAGGTCTCGCCCTTCGTAGAGGCACTTCAACATCACTCACTGGTGCCCCGCCTCGTGGGGTATCCATTCACACAGCTTCCGAGTTGGGCAGAACTCCGGAAAAGAGGGGAAAGGAGAGGCTCTTGATGAGCCGTATGTTGCCACTTCTCTTCGCTTCGGCGGACAAACTGTTCGCTTTCCTGTCCACAATAGACGCTCAACAGAGAGACCCTGATGAGCAGGCAGCTTTGGAAGAAGAGTTCGAAATGTACCGCTTACGTTATATCTCTAACAACAGCGAACCTAGCATCAACCTCAAGCACGTTCTGTCGACCATGGAAGTCGACCCTAACTCACCGGCCGGCTCTGACGCCTGCAAGACTGTGACGCTCGCCAACCTTGCTACTATGTTCGATCGAATTGATGCGATCCAGCAGGGTAATGCCGAGGACGACTTGGCCGACTTGCAGGTCTGCGATGACATAATTGCCCAGTCTCTGGTAGTGGATGGAGTTGAGAACTCGGCGGTCCTTAAGCCAGAAGACATCATGACTCAAGTTGTGGAAATCCGGACACTTTTGTTCATGCTCACCCTCCAGAATTTCGAGGCGCAGAACCAGCTTCCCGTAAGCCGATCGGAAATATTGGCGGATACGTTCTGTCAAGAGATCCCAAGTGTGGAAGCAGTGGAGGACTTCAAACAAGGCAACAAGGATGCTTTGCCGCTGAAATCTGTTCCGGGCATTGACCCCAACGGCGACCCTTGGCACAAGGAAGAGTATATCACACGGCTGCGGTCGATCTGCGAATACCTGCCCAATGAATCCATCGACGACACCGCTCTTCATGCTTGCTTGGAGCAACTCAGGGAGTTGTATGACCCCCACAGGTCTCTACGGGTTATTAGGGATAGCCTGGAGGCCTGTTTCCAGGAAATCAAACGACAACTACAACCTGTGCCCCCGGGGCCGTCCTACCCAGTTACACAGTATGGCGCGCCAGATCCATCGGCAGTGGAATCACAAATTCAGTCTCAGTTGGAGAGCGAAGCACTGGCAGATACTGGGTATGTCTCTGGGTTTGTCTACAACCTCCTAGGCTACATGGTCTTATGCTAATATGATATCTGTTACAGGCAAAGACAGCTGGATTATATGGCTACTCTTCGTACCATGAAGATCGATCGGGAAGCGGAGAGCGATGCTTCGCAACCACAAGATGGAAGTTTTTCGACAACCCAGGATACACTCGGACGAGGCCACGAACTCCAATCGAGCAGTTACCCCCCAATTGGGCGCGCCCCATATCCCCCTAGCTTCGACGCTCAACAATCGCCACCTTTGGCGTACCCTGGTCATCCGGGTGCCTTTCAAAACGGCACTATTTACGCACAATCTGCCGCCCAGCTAGGCCGTCCTAAGAGAGCTTCTCCGGGCGATAATGATGGTGTAGTCGATGGAGCAGATGCGGGCAAACCACCAGCCAAAAAGCCAAGGACCCGTCGTAAGAAGCCGACTGTCCCCATTCCTGCCGCAGAGGGTGCAATGGGGGATGTTGGGACGCCGTCTTCATCCGCCGCTACTGCCGCTGCCGCTGTCGCCGCTGTGGCTCGGTATCCACCGTTCACCGACACACAGGTCGAACTCGACTTGGAGAACTTGTCGCAACGCACGAGGGAGCTCTCGGCAGCTAACCGGAAAGCCAGAGAACCACAGTCTCGGTCGCCCTGGGTTCGCGACGACATCAAGACGTTGGTCAGGGCGGTAGATGCGTACAAGTGCAAATGGAGCGTCATCGAGAAGGACATAAAAAGTGGCAAGATTCATTTTGTGCGCCCTCGTGACCAGCAGGCTTTGCGAGACAAAGCTCGGTTGCTAAAGCAGGACTTCCTAAAGTGAGTGACTTGGCACCCTGCTTACGAAACTTCGCCTGGCCGTTACTGACACGCTTGGTATAGGGTTGATGCTATTTTGCCTCGGTCGTTTGATCTTGTTGTGCTGGGTCAGAAAGAGAAAAATGCCGTGATTGCATGCGGCAAGAATCCCGACCGCAAGGAAGCCGATGTACGGAACGGAATCCCCATCAACACTGAATATCAAAAGCCAATGCAAGAGCAAGCAGACGCCGCAGAAGCGGAGGACCAAGCGCAGGTACAAGGCGAGGAACAACCGGAGATGCAACTCGAAGCACAGGCGGAGGTACAGACTGAGGCGCAACCCGAGGTTTCGGCAATGGTTCCAGCTGAGGTGCCTGTTGACGCAGAAGCGATCGAAGCTGCTTCCACATCATAGGGTCATTTGGGCATCTGATCGCTGATGCTACGCAGGTGAGGGACGCAGCAGAAGAGTAATATAGGAAGCTGTGCCTACGGGTACGCCCAAAAGCGAGCAAGCAACCATATGGGAAAACAAATTATGTTTTATAAGCCAAGGCAAGGCTTTATGCTCTTTCTGAAGAAGACGAAACGGAAGAGATGGGTGCAATGGATGATCGGACCAACTCTATCCTTAAGTGTGGACTGGGGCCACCGTTGGAAGAAACAATCAACAACGTAAAGGGCTCACGATTATGCATTCTGAGTAAGGTAGTCAAGACCAAGCTGGCATTCAAGCCGACAAAGAAAGGCGGCCAGCTAGTCCGAGTTTGGGGTGTAAAGCTTAGTACGAACAGATTCAGGAGTATCGATAGAAAACAGGAGATAGCGTAATGTTAGACTGTTGAGACGTAGTGTTAGCACTGCTGCTGTATCCTCATGGTGGTTATTACTCGAGATCTCAGTCCCACTTTCCTTCAAAATCACAAATTCCATGGAAGGTCGAACACTGGAAAGTCTGCTTCAAGGAGTATCATTCCGTGTGATCTTGCAAGTGACTGATCTCGATACTCAACTCAAGAGGAGGGAAGCAACTGTAGGTATACATAGCAACCAGTGGTCTGTGCGCTGTAACACCCCTTGAGGTTGATGATGCACATGGAAGCTCGCAATTGGCTCCTTCCGGGGGGCTTTCAGCCTCTCAGGTGCACTGGCAGCGTGGAGCACGGACTCCCTGACACCTCAGTGGACTCCCCCTCGACTGTGCAGTGGAATTGGCAACGTCGCGAGTTGGGGATATTTGCTGGCCGCACCGCCGCACAGGCAACATTGCAGCCGCTACTCCGTTATTTCGTACCTCTATTGTTCTAGCCTCGACTTGCTTACCTGAACAACAACATCCTGGGTCTCCCAAATCCACATTACACCTCCAGCACCCATCGTCGCCCTGCCCGCCATGAATTACGGCAAGAAGGACGAGGATGCTGAGACGGGTCTGGTCAAGGTTGACCGGACCCAGGTCTTCCAGGAGGGTGAGTCCGAGTACCTTGACAGCTGAGGCCTTGTCGTCGTGGCCCTTAGCTCCTAACCTCCTCAAGACTGACCGGTTCGACATACAGCCCGCCTCTTCAACAACTCCCCCATTCAGCCGCGCAAATGCCGTATCCTCCTTACCAAGATTGCCCTCCTTCTCTACACCGGCGAAAGATTCCCGACAAACGAGGCGACGACGCTGTTCTTCGGTATCTCGAAGCTCTTCCAGAACAAGGATGCCAGCCTACGACAGATGGTCCACCTTGTCATCAAGGAGCTGGCCAACTCGGCCGAGGATATCATTATGGTTACCAGCACCATCATGAAGGACACTGGCGGTAGCACCGATGCCATCTACCGTCCGAATGCCATCCGCGCCCTTTGCCGCATCATCGATGTAAGCGGCCACCCCCGAGCCCCTGCAACGCGCCCCTCGACCCCTTAATGGCTATCCAATGTGGAGCTAACCCGACACTTTGCAGGCCACCACAGTACAGTCCATCGAGCGTGTCATGAAGACGGCCATTGTCGACAGAAACCCCTCAGTATCTTCTGCCGCCCTCGTATCATCATATCATCTTCTCCCCGTCGCCAAGGACGTGGTCAAACGGTGGCAGAATGAGACCTCGGAAGCGGCAGCTAACACCAAGTCGACCGGCGGCTTCTCCCTCGGTTTCGGATCTTCCTCTAGAGACCTGCCCATCAACAACTCGACCATGACCCAGTATCACGCCATTGGCTTGCTCTATCAGATGCGCATGCACGACAGGATGGCATTGGTGAAGATGGTGCAGCAGTTCGGCGCTCCCGGGGCCGTCAAGAACCCCGCCGCTCTCGTGTTGCTCGTCCGTCTTGCCGCCCATCTGGCCGACGAAGACCCGCACCTTAGGAAGCCCATGATGCAGCTGCTGGATGGCTGGCTCAGGCACAAGAGCGAAATGGTCAACTTCGAGGCCGCAAAGGCGATCTGCGATATGCGGGACGTCACCGACGCTGAGGTCACCCAGGCAGTCCATGTCCTCCAGCTCTTCCTTACCTCGCCCCGCGCCGTTACCAAGTTCGCCGCTCTTCGTATTCTTCACAACTTCGCTTCCTTCAAGCCGGCGGCCGTTGCCGTGTGCAACCCGGATATTGAGCTCCTTATTTCCAACAGCAATCGCTCCATCGCTACGTTTGCCATTACTACTCTACTCAAGACCGGAAATGAGGCCAGCGTGGATCGCCTGATGAAGCAGATCTCTGGCTTCATGTCTGAAATCACTGACGAGTTTAAGATCACGATTGTCGAAGCCATCCGTACTCTATGCCTCAAGTTCCCCAGCAAGCAGGCCGGCATGCTCCAGTTCCTGAGTGGTATCTTGCGCGATGAGGGCGGCTATGAGTTCAAGCGCGCTGTGGTGGAGAGCATGTTCGACCTCATCAAGTTCGTCCCCGAATCCAAGGAGGAGGCCCTCGCTCACCTTTGCGAATTTATCGAAGACTGCGAGTTCACCAAGTTGGCAGTCCGTGTCCTTCACCTCCTCGGTCTTGAGGGACCCAAGACATCTCAGCCCACCAAGTATATCCGATACATCTACAACCGGGTGGTCCTCGAGAACTCCATTGTACGCGCCGCGGCGGTTACTGCCCTCGCCAAGTTTGGTGTCGGCCAGAAGGATCCTGAAGTCAAGCGCAGCGTGGAGGTTCTTCTTACCAGGTGTCTGGATGATGTCGATGACGAGGTTCGCGATCGTGCTGCGCTGAACCTCAAGCTTATGAAGGAGGAGGATGAGCTTGCCAACAGGTTTGTCAAGAATGGTAAGTTATCGCATGCTCTCTGTTACTGTTCGCCGGAAGCGATCGTATACTGACATGTCAACAGACAGCATGTTCTCGCTGCCCTTTTTCGAGCACCAGCTTGTCACGTATGTTACTTCTGACGACAGGTCGACATTCGAGGCGCCTTTCGATATCTCCAATATCCCTGTCGTTACCCGCGAGCAAGCAGATGCCGAGGATAGGACCAAGAAGCTTACTGCTACGACACCTTCTCTCAAGCCACCCAAGGTCGGACCAACCAAGGCGGCTCCTACCAGTGCCGAGGCGGCTGCATCTGCGTCGGCGGCTGCGCAAAAGTATGCGCAGGAGTTGATGCAGATCCCCGAGATGGCGGAATTTGGCGCCGTCCTCAAGTCGTCGCCGGTGGTAGAGTTGACCGAGGCGGAGACCGAGTACGTCGTTGGAGTTGTCAAGCATATTTTCAAGGAGCATATCGTGCTCCAATACGAGGTCAAGAACACTCTTCCCGACACCGTATTAGAGAACGTCTCCGTCGTAGCTACTCCCTCGGAAGAGGAGCTTGAGGAGCTGTTCATTATCCAGGCTGAAAAGCTCGAGACCGGTGTTCCCGGAAAGGTGTATGTGGCATTCAGAAAGGTTAGCGGTGAGGGTTCGCTACCAGTTAGCACCTTCTCCAACGTCCTTAAGTTTACCAGCAAGGAGATCGATCCCAGCACCGGTGAGCCCGAAGAAACCGGGTACGATGACGAGTACGAGGTTGCCGAGTTTGACCTGGCGGGAAGTGACTATGTCATTCCCGTATTTGCCAGCAACTTTGCGCACATTTGGGAGCAGATTGGTGCTTCTGGGGAAGAGGCGGAGGAGACATTGCTGCTCAGCAGCATGAAGAGCATAGCAGGTACGTAATTCTCTGGTTTTTGGCTCTTGCCAAACCCATTTACTAACATTCTACAGACGCAACCGAACAACTAGCAAAGACTTTGTCGCTACAACCCCTTGAGGGAACAGATGTGCCCCTTAACCAGACCACACATACGCTCAAGCTCCTCGGAAAGACTGTCAGTGGCGGCAGAGTGGTTGCCAACGTCCGTATGGCCTTCTCGGCTAAGTCGGGTGTTACTACTAAGATCACTGTCAGGAGCGAGGAGGAAGGTGTGGCTGCTTTGGTAGTGGCGTCTGTTGCTTAAAGCTTAATGAAACGGGCAAGGTATCAGCTCTGACCTTGACCTTGGTAACTTGAGGGATGTTGGTTGTTTGGTGTTAGCTTGTTGTCCGCATGGCGTTTTACCCCAAACTTAGTACTCTATTATTACTTACGTCATACTATTTGGTAGAGAAAGACAAAATTACGGAGTTCTTTCTTCTGGATAGCATGAGAGTTCTGTATGACTCGTGATGGCTGCTCACACTATGAACAAGACTATGATATATCTGATCATAGGGTTCGTCCTGTTTATAAGGTCAATCTCAGGGTCTCGAATCTTCCCGATCTTGCATCCCTCACACTGGTTGAGACTGATAAACTCTAGCGATCTGCTGGAGATGATCTCCATGGCTTCAAACCTGAGCAATGTATCAATAATTACTCAAGGTCATTTGGTTAACCGCACTCTGTCTGCACACTCGATGATTTTCCTTCGCAAATGGATCTGGTCCGTACATTTATAGCGTATCTCCGCTGTCAGCTGCCCCTGTTAATCATGGTTAGGGCCCGACGGAGGGGCTAGTAGGTATCAGGGTTCACTGTGCAAGGAAGGGTTATGACGCAAGCTTTGGGGTTGGGCCAAGTGGCCGGGACCTGGGCCGCAACAAGCGTAAAGTCACACGAGGGAAAAAAACAAAAGGTGCGACGTTGACCTCCTTTCAACATGGCGCGAAGTGCGGCGCGTCATAACAAGCAAGAACAACATTGGACAACATCTTGAAAAACAAGCAAATGTCCCGTTCAAGGTGATATGTCGCACCAGGCCAACCTGCTCAGCTTTGAGCCTGCCGAAACAAAGGGAAGCTGCTGAGGGGGGCCGTGAGGGGAAAGACAACTCACGCGCGCAGAAAGTGTTCCACTCTATGCCGGATCCCCGTTCTTTTTGATAAAAGATCCACTTTATTTTCTCCTTCTCCGGCTTCGACATTTCTTCTTTTATTTACTTTCGGATCATTGTCCCCTCCCTATATTTCCCTCAGTCTTCCTTCTCTCAACTTGCGCCTTGCACAGCGAAAGCACCTCTGAGCAGACTGTCTTCAACGAAAGCCTGAACGAGGCATTGGCCCATTGCCTTGATCTTCCAAGGCCGCAAGCTTAGGTTGCTTAGGTAGCAACACCAAAGAGCGATACCGGACGAACAATCGTTATCAGTCATCCGGACTTCTGGCCTTCACGCGATATTCCACCTCCCAACGCGGAGATTCGCCTCATTCAAGCCTCACGACATACTGGATCGCTAGACGCCACGAATATAAAATCCTCGATCCAAAGTCAAGATGGTCTACGTGCGACAGGAGAAGCTGCCGAACTTGCGGCAATACAAGTACTCGGCCGTCGACCACTCTTTGACGTCCAAATACATCCTCAAGCCATTCTACACCAATGTTGTCATCAAGCTCTTCCCCATGAGCATGGCGCCCAACCTGATCACGCTCACGGGTTTTATGTTTGTTGTAGCCAACTTCCTCACTTTGCTATGGTACAACCCTACCCTCGACCAGGATTGCCCGCCTTGGGTCTACTACAGCTGGGCCGCCGGTCTGTTCCTCTACCAGACCTTTGATGCCGTTGACGGCACCCAAGCGTGAGTTGTCCCTCTGCTATCAAGTGCATGATCTATGGGAACAAGATAAACTAACCATGAATTTCACTACAGTCGCCGTACTCGCCAGTCCGGACCTCTCGGCGAACTCTTCGACCATGGCGTCGACGCCCTCAACACCTCTCTCGAATGCCTTATCTTCGCCGCCTCCCAGAACATGGGCCAAAGCTGGTACACTGTCGCGACCGTCTTCGCCTCCCTGTTGACTTTTTACGTCCAAACCTGGGATGAGTATCACACCAAGACGCTCACCCTCGGCATCGTCAACGGGCCCGTTGAGGGTATCCTGATCCTCGTGGGCGTCTACACCCTGACCGGCTACCTCGGCGGCGCCTCCTTCTGGCAACAGGGCATGCTCTCCACCCTCGGCGTTCCCCAGACCCTCACCTTCGGCACCACCGCCTTGACTCTGCCTAGCTGGCTCTACAACCTCTCCTTCACCGAGTGGTACATGGTCCAGGGCACCGTCGTGCTCGTCTACAACACAGTCGAATCCGCTCGCAACGTGATCCGCGCCCGCCGCGCCCGCGGCGACCGCTCGCGCTACGCCCTCGTCGGTCTCTTCCCCTTCTTCGCCACCTGGACACTCGTGGTCGCCTACCTGTACCTGCAGCCTAACATCCTGCACGGCCACCTGGTGCCCTTCGTGCTCTTCGCCGGCATCGTCAACGCCTACAGCGTCGGGCAGATGATCACGGCCCATCTCGTCAAGCTTGATTTCCCCTACTGGAACGTCATGGTGATCCCGCTCGGCCTGGGCGTCTTCGACTCCCTCGGCCCCGTCATCCAAACGTACGCGCCCGACGGCCTCAAGAACCTCGGCTGGCCGTCGGCGCTGGGCGACGGTGTTTACCAGGTTGCTTTCATGTTCTGCATGCTGGGAATGGCGGTTGGCGTGCACGGCAGCTTCGTGGCGGACGTCATCGTCACTATCTGCGATTACTTGGACATCTGGTGCTTGACTATCAAGTACCCATATGTGGAGGGCCAAGATGATCCCAAGGTGTCTAAGCAGGTTGAGGGAAGCAAGGAGAAGAAGGCTCAATGATTGTGTCAATCTCTTACGGTGAAGAGAGTTGATATGATGGAGAATGGAATCGGACAAGCTAAGAGGGTGACAAGCAAATGATTGACGGCAGGCAGTGCGGCGCGGGCCTAAAGCGACAAGAGTATAGACCACCTCGCAACGAGTGAGGGCGCGCGGAGGATACAGGATGGAGGAGGAGGATAAAACAAGGATATGGGGGACAACCGTGCTGGCCGGCAGACCAGTCCGACCGATCGGAGCACCGATATATACGAACCATGTCCCTATCATGACATTCCGAACTCGGAACATGATAAGAGGTGACTGCCCTTCGTCCCTGGTTTTTCTTTTTATGACGAATACACGGATATATACGATACATGATGATGATTATCTGCTTTCCCATTTTTCTTTATACTTCCGGGAAGGGAGTGGGTTTTGGTTAGGTGGGAGAGGGACGGGAGAAAGAGAGGGACTTGCCGCTAGGCTCAAGAGAACGAAAAAGGGAAGAGGAGGAAATGGGTAAACACGCACATACGCAAACGATAGAAACCACGTCGTGTATTTCTAGCGTTGTTTAGCGTGGCGTCCTCAGGGACCATGTTCCGGTTGCTATTACTACAAACTACGCACAACGTATGAAGATACCATGGGTCAACAAGAGCTTTCAAGTCTGGTCCATGGTTTGAAATAGTGGGATCTGGGAGGCTCGAATTCTTTTAGACATTCACGGCAGATAGAAAGAGAGAGGTATCTAGGCACCAAACAAGCGATATATATAGGCTATAGCCTTGGCGTTTCCATCTTGTGATGTTTGTTCTTCATCGATTATAGGTCAAAGACATGGTCATATACAAATTCCAAAAAGATAAGCCAACTCCGCTATTCCAAGACAAATGCAAGTGAGGTTCCCATAATTGCCCCCAAGATACCCCCACCCCCTTTAACACCTGTCAAACTGACGAAGGTATGGGCTTCGTGACTGAAAACAAATACCCATTCATCCAATATTCCACCCAGCCCTCGATATGCTTGTATGTAACTTGATATGCACTCTCTTCATCCCTGCCCATCTTTTGCTTCCTCGTGTCTCCCTTTTCCTTCGCGTGATATATACCCGGTCTTGTTCGTCGTCCTATACGGTGCTTCTGCCGGGGTATCTCCGTCCAGGATGCACCTATCCCCATGCTTCTCGGTCGCAGCTCTCGGGAGCCACCGTCTCATAGCAACTCGTCGCTCCCACTTGCCACGCTCTGCTCGATCGCCTCCACAATGGCCCTCTCCTCAAATACAGGGCCCTGGCCATCACACTTTGCCTGACCCTTCAACAGCTCACTGACAGCCTGAATATCGACCAACCCGCGCTTGAAGAGCTCGTGGCTCTGCATCAGGTCCCAAGCCGCACCGGCCGCCAACAGGCGCTCCCCGTTCTCGCTCTTGACCACCCGGTGGCTCGGCGTCTTCTCGTTGTGATTCTCCAGCAGGTTCGAGTAGAAGTCCGTCGGCTTGTACGACATGGGGCCCGTCGTCATCGGCGTCCCAGCGCTCCCTAGCGGAGACCCGACGGCGGCAGCGCCAGCGGCCGCAAGCGACGTCGCCCGCAGTATCTCGTTCTCGGTGCTGATCTTTTGGAGGTCCTGCTTCAGCTTCTCGTTTTCTGACCGGGTCAACTGGGCTTCCTCCTCCAGCTGTTGGAGACGGTTCTCGAGTTCCTTGACGTGGCGTTCTTTGCGTTCGCGAAAGGCTCGTTGACTGGAGATTGGGAGGGAGTGAGTTAGCCAAGGTACTTCTTGGGATGATCTGTGGTGTCCAGCCTTTGGGAAGGAAAGGGAAAGAGAGAGGCAACGTGGAACAAAAGGGTACGTGAGACGTGTGACGGCGTGATTCAAGGGTTCCTCTGCTTGTCTGACCCGTGATCACCAAGATAGGACAGGAGAGCAGACAGTAAGGGAGGCGGTGTGTAACGTACGCGGCGCGGTTCTGGGCCTTCCGCCTCGACTGAGCGGGCGTCAAGTTTTCGTCTTCATCCGAGTTTGAGCCCTGTCTGCGGGCTCGGGCTTCATCGGCCGCCTCTCCTTTGGCATTGTTGAGGGATTGTAGCAGGTCAGCTGAATGCTGAAGGTGTATGGCACCGTTGATGGGCTGCGCGGTCGGAGGAAGTTGCTGGGTCGGAGGAGTCGGGGGCCCGGCGAAAGTTGATGGTTGGGTGTTGAATTGAGCAAACGCCTCGAAGTTCTGGAACTGGTCATGTGAAAGCGCGTTCGGAAATTGGTCGAAGAGTTCCTGAATAAGGAATGTGTAAGCCATTCGATTGCCCGGGAAGGTCGTGCGCTAACGGGCCGGGAGGTGCAGAGAGGGACATGAATGGCATGCTGAGAAACGCAGGAACGCCAAAGGAAATGCCACTCGGGTCCATATGAAGCGATATATCAGCAACCCCAAGAGTCTGCTCTTTCACCCGCTTCTCTCTTCCAGTTCCATCTGAATCAAAAGCATGGAACTCACCTGTGGAGAGGCGTTGAAGTCGTCCGAAGCGGCCGAGTTTGAATGCGAAGGGGTGAGGGGAGGAATACCGATGAAGTGGTACGGCGGCTGGGTGCCGACGCCGGCGAAGTATGCTGGGTTTGTATAGTCCATTGTATAATAAGCTAGTTGGTGTGCTCGGGGTATCGTATCGAGTGTTTGTTTAATTCGATATCGTGTGTTGCCCTGATGTCTTCGTATCCAAGAAGGTTTGTGCTCTTAAAAACAGAACGAAAGGACCTGCGCAGTTGGATGAATGATATCACCAAAGGAACAGTGGAACGAGTGTGAGAATGGCAGTTGTTTTCTGACCAGCCCAGGAACTTGTTCGGTCGAGACCGAGATCGAAAAAGGCGAGGGGAAGGCGGGATGATGGGTGGAAAAGGGCACAGAAGTGCCAAAGACAGCACCGAAAGTTGGGGGTGGGGTCACACAGTTAGCGGTCAGGGGTCGCCTGTAGCCCAGCGCGGTTCATCCACGAGCCGTCTCATCAGAAGTTTAGAGGTATCCCGAGGCAGCAAAGGGAGGCCAGACCAAAGCTTATTCTTTCTCCTATATAGACCTATCATCTTTAGATGCTGACAGCGCGGCGCTTGTACGCTCGATTACCCGGATGACAACATCAATAATCATCCCCTAAAAGTCTACAACAACGTTACCCGACGCCCAAATCGACGGCAACATCCTTCTGCATATGCCCCCAGAAGCCTGGTACTTGAGTAAGTAGGTGCCTGGGTGCAGACAGGGAAGTCCGACAGCTGGGGGCCCTCGCCGCATTGGTGAGGTGTTGGGCCTCAGAGTTGCCGCACAAATGCGAATACTGTATACGTGGGTTTCCATCAATCTCAACCCATGTGTTGAAGTCCGGCATGCTGGGAGGGTAAGGTGGGAGTGTCGAGAATAGGGGTGGCGTTCCCTGAAGGCGTTCGATTGGTATCCGAACGAGTGTCTCATGCTGAAGATATTGCGATTCCACAGACTCGAGACACTTACCGCTGCAATCCATGGTTTTCACTGCATCGTTTGGAACGGGATAAACCGAGGACTACAAAACATCAGTGGAAACTAATATGTGCTGCATCAAAAGGAAGACTAGGGAGACAAACAATATAAAAGCGCAAGTCTGGCTGAGAGCTCGACTGTCTCCGTCAAACTCGGGGCCCCTCTCTTGACGCGAGGGGTGATGCTTCAACCGGACAGTGAGGTTCATGGCGTGGTGGTCAAGATCCGTGGTTCGTCGTCTGCTCGGCCGGGATTTTGTACAACTCGAAATATTTGAAAATCAATCTAAAATCTTGCCTTCCTTAATTCGTCATACTAACAACGGGAGCTAGACCAACATCCATGAAGTACCTAAGCAGGGTCGGCGGAAGAGAAATAAGGTTGTTGTCGAGGTCCTGGTCGAGGCTACCTACGGAGCGGGAGGTTGTCAATGGGCCCCACTCCGGAGGCCTTCCCGCTCCGGGTCTGGAGCGGCAAGGGGAAATGATCAGCGACTTTTAGGACCCACTCTCCACTGCTACCAGGTACCGAAGTCGTTGCCAACAACTTCGGGGTCACAAAAGTTTCGCCGGAACGCGTTCCGAGCCACAAACAGCCCAACTCCTGCTCACTGAAACTACCGAACGGGACATATGTTTCGAAGACCACTTTTCATCGTCCCATGTTTTCTGAAGCAATTTCTTTCATACGAGTTCCTTGACCGACTGGCCCCGAGAGTCTTCTCGTTTGGCGCGCTGTCCACGACCGTCTCTAGCTTACGCCTGCCGCGGACGTTCGGATAACGGGCACTTTGGGTACAATACTCAAGACACTCTCGTACAGTCTTCTATGTATCGGAGCCAACAACTTTATATTTCCACCATACCTGCCTCTTGTTCTCATATCACGGATTTCCATAGCTGCCGTCGTTCTTCTCACCCCCATCACGCTTGGAGGGTGAGATGAGTGGGACCATGAGGGAACCAACTTGTTCTTATCTGCTGAGTTCTTACATCATGACATTACCATCCAATCTCCGCTCTTTTTATACCCTCTCTCAACCCTCGTTGCTTACACATTGCGAGTAGCAGAAATAGCACCGCTTACACTGAGGCGGCAAACCATAAAATAACACCGTTGCAGACGCCTCCGTATTTGAGAATGATGATCCTACACTTGGCTCCCGAACAGCCAGGACGTCTACGAAGGATCATCCTTCTTCAGATGCCTACCTTCGCGGTCCATCATGGTCTTAATACTCTGCCGCATGAGTAATGCAAAACAGGCAATTGCTGGCGCCTATGACCACCAAACGGTTCACGATTTTCCACTCATATCCGCTCAAGTAGGCCGGCAAGCTCTGGGTAGCAGGCTGTACTGACCAGCAAAGCACTGCGGGCTATTCTCGTTGGCCTCACAGCTACGGAGACATTCTTTCGGGTTTACAAGATCAAAAGACGTGATGTCAGACATCCCCGGCCAGGCTCTACCATGCTCTTTGTAGATGGAATGGGCTCTTTAGCCTTCTTCTTTTCAAGATGGAGCTTGTGCACCATGACTTTGTTTGTGAGAGACTCATCAGACTGAAAGTTCCTTGTCTTATGTTGACGAGATGATACGGTGTATCATAGTTCTATCTCAAGCGCCATTATGCAGGTGAGTGGTCTATTCAATAATTTTTTTCTTCCTGATATCTTCTTTTATATCTTCAATGAGCCGGATAGTGCCATCAAGGAAGCTGTGGGAAGATGTCCCCAGCCATTGATTCAATAGACAGTTAGTTGTTATCTCGACGGTCAAAAAAAGCCATCTGAGAATGCGGGATGTTGACGTTGACGGCCAGCCTCAAACCCAAGAAGGACCCATCAAAATGGCTGTTATCTACTTGCCTCTTTTTGTTTCTTTCTTCTTTCTCAATTAGTCTTTCACATGACATCAAACCGGCCTAGTGAAGTAGCAAGCTGTTTGTATGAACGATTGAAACTCTCTCAGCATAGCATGATTTAATGGTTGGTTCACCAAGATTGCTGACGCCAACTCGGTCTGGATATCGAGGTGCTCGCAAGGATTTGAGCAGTTTTTGTCATCCTTTGGCTTGACCTTCTTCTGTTTGTCAACTTGCTGTCGTTGAGATGCGGTATTCTTTCCCCTCTCCGGACTCAATGCTTGGAGACACAACAAGAGGCAACAACAAGAGGCCTCCTCGTTGGCACATGAAACTTTGTTTTCGGGTTTTCCTGTCGTTAACAAAGCTAAGCGTCGCCTGTCTTTCCCTATGGTTTGCTGGCTTTGGAACGTCCAACAAAATTGCGAAGGGAGAAGCTAGCAGTCTACGACGAGAGATCTAGTGTCCATTGCACGTCCTTTCCATGTTAACTTCCAGGTTGGCAGTTTTGCATGCTGCAATCAGAGGGGCAACATACTTATCTCGAGACTGCCCCTGCAGCGGGATTAGTCAGGATCACAAACCAGTGCGTCTGGAGTTTCATGAGATGCCTCGCAGGTACTGATGAAGGCACGGATCAAAGCCCCAGTCGTCGTTTCCGAAAGATGGGTCGGCAGACAAATTGCACAACTAGGACGCACGCGGGCACCGCCTTCCAAGGGGAAAGAACAACCCTCCCTTCACTTGCGCGCCGCGAAGAGCCGCATATAAAAGAAAGCCCCCACTGGAAATCTCAACCGCCTCTGCTCCTACTCATCAACACCTCGCAAACCACCTTCGTTTTCCCACTCAGCAGGAAAGCCAAACGAGGTCGTGATTGCTCCCAGTCACAAAATCCGGACCCCAGTCGCGCACTGGGTCAGCAGGTAGAGAACAGCAGCTTCTTCTTCCCAAGATGCAGTTGAAAATGACGCCCGAACCCGTCAAGTCGACTGCGACAGCCTCGCAAGCGCCCCCTCGACGCGTTCCTGCGATCGAGGTTCACTCGGCGAGCCAACATGAAGAGAAATCGAACACGATGGCTATACCAGTCTACAACCCTCCAAGCCCCGATATGCTACAACCGCGACATGCTCGTCATGCTCGTCTGATGGCGAGCGAAATCAAGTTGCAAGAGTGGCTCCGCGCTCAGTCTGCACTGGCAGCTGCGACCTCTCCTGACCACAAGCCCACAACGACCGAGACGGAAGGTACGTCGACCCAGCCTCATTCTTTCCTCTTCCCACTCTCTACCCTATCGCTCCTTCATCGCCAGTTACGCCAGTGGCGGCTGGCAGCCTGGCCCTCCAGAAACTTCCTTTCCCTTGCTTTGGCGACCTAAAATCTCGTCCTTGCCAACTTGCAAGTCATCTCCATCTTCATCCTTCCTTCATACTCTCTATCATCTGCCCAAAACGTCTTCATTAGCAAAGCGCAACCAGCCCAATCGTTCAAATGGACCCTTTCTCGTCACCTCTATCTAACTCATCCGTGTTCTCGCCTACAGACACGACGAAGCCATCCAAACCGGCTACTTTCAATACCGTCGGCACCCTTCACAATCCAAATGCAACGGCACCGATACACCCTCCCACTCGACGGCCTCGCACTCGTCGTTTCAACGGACTCCAATCACCTCCGGGTCACCACGGTTACGGTCCGTTCCCCAATTCACTCCTATCGGCTTTGCCCGTGGCAGAAGCAGAGATATCACCCCCTCCCACGAAAACCACCTTGCCGCATTATTCGCCTCTGCAGCAAAACCTTGATCGAGCCGTCAGTCCCTTTGCCGATGCGGAGAAATCTCAAGCTACTGTCATGTCGCTTCCTACCATCAGAGCTGGAAATCTTCCAGCACCTTCGACTGCAGCTTTGAGCACCCTTTCCGACCTGAAGGACAATACTTCAACGACTGGGGACGATGACAGCTCCGCCGGAGATGATATACTCCTCGCGTCAACCTTCTCTGTCAAGAGTCTCACGAGCCTCGCATCGTATCCGAACCCTATGCAAAAGAAAGCTCAGAACACTCTCGCCCTGGCCAAGGCACGTACAGCTCATTATGGCATCAACAGACCTGATACACCCTCTTCGCTTCTCAGCAAACCCTCCGTCACTGGAAGGAATCAGTCCGCGGTTCCATACGGCACCACATCTGCCGCTATTGGAACCCCCCAGCCTCTTACGGCAGGCCCACCGGGGCAGCGTCCGTACAAGCCATCGACCGCGGAATCTACTTACAGGATCCTCCGCTCCTATGATGACGAGAAAGCGCCTCTTCGCACCCCGCCAGGCTTTTCATCCATGGAGAATGACCCCGGTGCCCGCGGTAATCCTGCAGTTCAGTCACTCTCGAGCAGGAAAGCTGAGCTTCATGGACCAGGCGATCGACTGCATTCAGTTTCAGGACCAACTCCAGTTGATGACCGTATCAAGGCGGCTCGGGCTGCTTGCATCGAGGACACTGAAGAGATATTTCAGCAGCGTTTCGGCAACAATAACTACCTGCCAAGCAAGATTTTACCAAACAAGGTCCCAATCCTTGACACTCTGCCCCTCGACAAAGCCATGCATTATTTCAGGGACGGCTTGCCCAGCAACTACTCTGGGCAGACTTCCATCCTAGATGATCATTGGTACGAGCGTTATCCTCTTCAATCTAGAGCTGTGTCCTGGAACCAATCACCGGAAGAAGAAGCATGGAGAAGAGAGAAGACAAACCGGATATTCTACTCGGGCGTGAGGCTACTCGAGAAAAAGGCTAGTGAGCTACTGCCCATCTCCGCTGCTAGAACTTCGGGGAGCAAAGTTGGGGTCATTGGAGGTGAACGCAGAGAGCCCAACAGTAACGATGAGAAGGAGTGTGGCGACCCTTTGGTGACTATGGCGCTGGTTTCGCTGCTTGCTTGCAAGCAGGGTTCGAAGCTCAATGATCCGCAGAATCCTTTTCCGTCTGATTGGAGCAAAGCTGACCCGGCATGGATTGACACATCTGAGGATGGCAACAAGAGTTTCTTCACCACGAAGCCGGAGCCAGTGAAGAAGAAGGTGGCCAGACGGGTCACCAGACGCGGATACTGATGCCACCAGCTGGGGTTTTGAACCTGTGACTGGTTACCTATCTCTTTCGCATCGCAGGTTTATATTACATTGTTTCATTCTATTGTCAGGAATGCGTGGTTTGGATGGTTGGCATGCATCCAGCTAGTTCTCATCATATATGGATGGAGACCATACTAGCCGGTCACAAGTCCGACTGGTCATAATACAGCTTTGGAGAATGCCGAACAGAAGGATGGACATTTTTGGGTTTTCAACGTTGTTTGAATCCAAGGGAAAGGGGGAAAGGAAACGAAAATTGCGTCTCTGGCGCTCCGGTATGATTATTGTGGTTCCTATTTTCCTAATCCCTTCTGCTGGGAATGGTTATTCCGGGTGGTTTTCAGAGATTGGCGACCTTGAGGATATCACTTCAATATATTGCCGGTCATGACTAGGCCTCGACCTAGGTCGTAGCTCCTTCGTATCATGACGAAGTCACACCATTGACTGTTGATGTTTCGCAGCATCATGGTTGTTTACACCTCATCATTATTAGTCTTTATAATAGCATCGATAGAAACTAAGCATCTCGACTGCAGCCGCTGTTCCGTTTGATTCTCGTGTCCTTATACCTTTCAAGGGTTTTCTGCCACTCATTTATTGTCCAGTGTCAACGACAAAAGTCACCAGTCTTGTTGAAATCGCGACTTTGATTGAAGTGCCCTTCAGGCATCATGCGGTATACGGAGAATCCATGCATGAGTCGAGGTCAATTCAGCACGCGAAACAATGAACAAGATGAACCTTCCCATTGAGAAGACACAGTAATATGCGTCAGTTGATATACAGAAAAGAAGCGTAAATCTCAAGGTGTTCAATTAAACTATCTGAATATGCACACCAGGGGACGGCCTCATCGCCATCCATCCATTCCTCCATCTATCCTTCGGTTCCTTTCATATTTATTCCCCAATGATAGTACGAGCATCTTGTCCTCTCGGGTGTGGCGTAAGATTTCCTTCTTCCCTGGCATCAATTAAACTTTTCTTGTCACGAAATTGGAAATGGAAAAGAGAGACAGGAAAAATGAGGTAAAAGAGAAGATATGCCTCGTCCATTTTGTATGTGACACAGGTATAGGTAGTAGTGTGGTATATATCAGGTACTGTTAAATCACAGGCTCTGTTTTAGCCCCCCCTGCATTGTCTGCCCGGTTGAAGAAGAAAAAAGAAGACCCATCATCCCGTGCGAAAAGAAGAAAACCAGCAAAAGCCTAAGCCCACGGAGGGCAGAATGGCAAAGCATTACACGTCCCTCCTCCTCACTTGTAGGTCTGTCGTGCTTTGTGCTACCTACGTGCCCGCCTACCAGACCATATGTATCCCTCTCATTCAATCAATCAAAGCCGCCATTGGGCAAATGTCAAAGAAACTTTCGCAAGTCATATCCATCCAGAAACATGTGCTCGACTCAACCAAAGCAAGTCCACCCCTCGCTCCAACAGTCATAATTATTCTTTTATAACTCATGTCGGCTTATTGTTCATTACCGGGGACCGGCCGCTCTAGGGATGTTACCACCGCGCCCGGGGAGTTGGAAATCCGGGTTGGAGTTGAGGAGCAGATCTGAGGCATCAGCAGGACCAGCGGCAGGGCGATTAACCGGCCGCCGAGGCACCACATTGCCTCCGCCTCCTCCTCCATAACCGCCCGCTACGGGAGGGGGCATCGGCGCATTGGCAGGGTTCCAACGCGGGTTGATGCCCCGCTGGGATATCGAGGTGAAGTTAGAGCGTTCGGACTCAGCCGGGCTCCTAGCTCGGTTGGGAAAATCGTCGTATGAGTTGGATGCTGGGAGCGGCTGCATGGAGACGGGCGGTGGCTTTCTGTCTGTGGCGGCCGGGGCTGAAGGCTCAGAAAACCGCGGGTCGACGTCTTCGTAATAATCGCTGGCCACTGAAGCTGTGACGGCTTCAGAAATCGGACGAGCTGGACCACGGGCTGCTGGTGGCGCTAGTCCTGGGGAGCTCCTCCCAGGTCCTTGGTTCCATGCTTGCCTGGGCGGCACGTAAACGTCGGTGGGTCTGGTCGGTCAGCAATGATCATCACTCTTGATTTGCTTGGAAGCATCACTTACCCTTCTTGACTATAACAATTCGCGTTATTGCCATGATCCGAGCCCGGAACCCTGGCCTGCTGCATAGCCAACATGCCAGCGACATCTGAATCACTGTCCCTGATTCCGTACTGTCCAACGCCTGGATTTATGGGAGAAGCATCCAGCTCTACAGCAGGGCCGGGTACGTCGTCATCGATGCCGGGGAGTGGAGGAGGAGACTCGGCTCTCGGGAGCGAGGCCCGTCTCGGGTTGTATGCCGAATACTGAGGTCCTGGCTGTTCGGGGTTTCCGTATCCCGGCGCAAATTGAGGACCGGGGGACTGTTGCCTACTGCCGTACGGAGATGGTTGGCTGGGACCATAGGCGCCCACACCAGGGCCAGGTCCGTAAGGAGCACCTGGCGATGGCCTCCGATCCGGCCCGCTTTGATATCCTTGAGGCGGCGGGCCTCGGCCACCCCGTGGTCCTGGACCTCCGTATCCGCGGGGCGGCGGACCATAGCCTCCTCTTCCTCGTCCCGGTGGGCCATAGCCTCCTCGTCCATTTGGCGGAGGTCCACCTCCCCTCCCAGGTCCGGCAAAGCCACCACGTCCACGGTAGCCTCCGGGAGGCATTCCACCCCTACCCCGTGAATTCATACGCTCATTTTGAGGTCCGTTCCTCATAGCATATCCATCTTGAGGTGGCAGGGGGTTTCCGTACTGGTCTCGGCCAACAGGCGTGCTATACGGTGATCGAGAGGGCGCACCATCCATAAGGCTGGGTGGCGTGCTATCGTTGACTAATGTCGCTGGTGGCCGATCGATGGGGCTAGCCGACGTAAGTGGGATTCTTTCCTCGCTACGGTCGTCCTTCTTCTCGAAAGTAGTGAATTCGGGCAGCTTGTCGCCTCCGCCGTTCGCGCCGCTGATCATGGGTGCGGTTGGTTGTGGGCCGGTAACCTGCGTGACTGGGGCAGTTTGCGCTTGACGGTTATAGTAGTTCTCTCCACTCATCTCAGCATTTTGTGCAATGCGCTTCCTGTTCGCCTTCCTGTTGACAAGTGTTCTACGCATGGCGCATGTTACCAGGCTGCAAAACGCTACAAGGATGGTAGCGGCGACGACAATATAAGAGCCCCATGATAAGTGTGGAATGAAGAGCAACACATCGACGAGGAAGCACAACAGGCAGACAATGAAGTCAATGACGCTGACAATGAATAGGATCAGGAGGTACCGCGCTGAATGGGAGGGCGAGTGAAAATGGGCCACAATAGCAAGGACGAAGTTGATTAGGGTGATCAAGGCAGCGACTGGGTGCACGATCAAAATACTTGAAAGTGTAGAACGGGTTGCCCTGGGGATGTCGAAGTCCGAGTTGATTTTGTCATCAGAGAAGGCGGCTGTAAGAATTAGTACTTGACACAGAACATTGAAGTGTGACATGGAGCGAGACACTACCCGGGCAACAACTCACAGGTATCATAGCCGATTTCTATAGGACTACAGCCGCTTGAGGTACAGTAACCAAAAACGCCAAAGCTCAAATCGCCCACATCTTTGATCTTGAAGCTACTCAAGGGGATTTGCTTGATGATTGGCGTGGATATGGTGGCCAGCGTGAGCAGCGCGAATGCTGCAAAGAGCAGCACCGCGAGGGGTGTCGCGGGCCGCAACATGGTGGATATTATAAGTCGGAATAGGTGAAAACCAAGAGCAGCGTCGTCGACGAGGAACTGCCAGCGTCCTCAGGACGCGGCGAAGAGGGTGGTGGTAGATTGGCGCCTAGGTATTGCGTTGCCAATTGAAGCTTTGTCGACGGTCAGATGGTGTAACAAGGATTTGGGGGTGGAGTTGAAAGGAGAGAAGCCCCGAAAGTAGTCGCAAGTCAGATGCGCTTGCTGGGAACATGCGTATTGCTGATAGAACTGGAAAAAAATGAGTGTACGAGCCTAAGACCAGGCTTGAGGGTAAAAGGGAGAGAATGAGAAGACGGTGGTGTTGTGATCGTATTGATTAGATGTTATTGTGGTCGCGGCTTTGTGGTCGTGTAAAAGCGTGGAAATGAGGCACCACAGGATCGCCGCAGATGACGGGCAAATCCTCAGGAGGTATCTTTTCTTATTGGACGGGCGTCACTCAACGGGCAGTCCCTGTCCACTCTCAATTGCATCACAGTATTCTGTTGACGCTGTCGTTGTCGTCGTCTTGGCCGTTCCCGTCGTCGTCGTCGTCGATGTTAGGTTGTCTTAGTGTCGACCTGGGTCAATTGGCAATTCCCAGGGCTTGGGACGGGGAAAGGACATTGAGTCTGCAGTGGGCGAAGTGGAAGTCTTGGAGATCGGGCTTCGTGCCCTCTCCTGTTTCGAGAGAGGAGATGCCTGGAAGTACAAGCGCCAAGATTACAGAGTGGGAAAGCACAAGCACAGGCACATGCACACGGGGGCACCAGAGGGCAGGAACACTGGGCGCCTGGCGGTTGCTTCCATTCCAGACTGCTGGGCAAAAAGATTGGAAAGGGCAGAGGAGCATTGGGAACGACGACGGGGGACGGCACGGGTTGAGGATGGCGTGGAGCAGCTGATTGGACAACTTCCATTGATTGATAGGAGGTTGCACCGGTGCAGCACTGCCCTGCCCTGCCCTGGAAGGGTTCCACCACCGTTCTCGGGCGGGGCTCAATTGGGTGGGTCCACGCTAAAGCGAGCCGGGCCTGCCCACGCGAAAAGTGCAAGGGACGGCCCTGGCCTGTGCTGAGTTCGCTTCCACTTGAGGTTGCCCGGTTCCTGGACGCTTTGAACAAAGCAATCCGTCACAGGGAAATGGATAAAGAAAACAGCATCTCGACCACATGTTTGCCTACGCCTGGATAATTTCTTCGCGTTCTCGTGCTCAACCTTTTTTTTTGCCTCTGCCCACAATATGCCATCCGCTCTGCCCTCCACCAGAACTGTGCGTGTGCTGCAGTCTGCTATCGGATCCTGGAAGTAGATTCGCAAGTCCGGGAACATGCATCCACTCCTCCACCTGCGGTTTTGGAAATCAGTAGTTTTGGTGGAGAGCACCGCCTACTCGTCTGGGCTAGAAACGCCTCTCAGACCCATTGCGCAGCAATGGGTCTGGTGTATGGATTCGCGAAAGTAAATGGATTCGCGAAAAAATTTAGGTATATAGCCAACCCTACAATTTTGTTAGTAAATCAATATACATCCGTTTTTTTACATACCTACCATAAGTAATCCTAACTTACATAACCACATAAATCTATTATGAACTACCAAAATGTTTAACTTTACATTCTAAGAGCAGTTAATATAAAGGCATTTTGGCGTTTAATATTAAATAAAGTAACTAATATAAAATTTTAATTGGCTAGCGCGCGCTATTGCCTTTCTAACGTATCAAACGGCGTACGGAGAGTAATCTAATTGCCTTTAACTATCTCTAACCGTTTAATACCTTCATATATCGCTATCTTACTCAACTCTTATTCTATATACTATATTTATTCTATCAATAATCTAATCACTTTAGTATAAAATCGTATACTATAGAGCCTGTTAATAATCTTCTCACCAATTTTTCGAATAAATATCGTATCGATTTTGCCATTAATATGCTAAAAGATAGAAAGTTTAAAACGGTCGCCGCTGCTGCGCGAATTTATAGCGCCAATTACTACGCTACCGTAAATTGGTCGAAGGAGGCAAAACCGCGGTCGTAGAATAGCGGAGTAAAAAAGTTAATTAAAGAGGAAGAGTTCGCGTTATTTATTTAGGTAAATATATAAATATTTATCGGTTTGTACCCGCTATTTATAATTATTATTATTTATTTACAATTATTATTATTCATTAATTAATTATCTTAATATTTCAATAGGATAGAAGGTTATAAACTAGGACATTATTTACGTGACTAAGTAGTTTATTCGAACTAACGGTCGTAAAATTAATATTAATTAGTATTAAATTCGTCGTTTTATAACTAAATCAAAGTTCAAATCCGTACGTACGAAATCGCTAGCGTAGGTACATAAGGCAGTCCAATCTCGGATTAATATAGAGGAAGTATTTAAATTATAGAAAGAGACAGTTATTAAGAACGATATTATACTAAATAATATATAGAATAAAGATAAGTCTAGGTTTAAAATCGGTATATAATTTAAATCCTATACTATTTAATTGTACGTTAAAATACTAACTATATATACCCTAAACCCAAACGTTCGAAAGCTTATAACGGTTATTAAATATATTTCTACTTTTAGCTGTACAGTCCCTGCGTTTATTATTCTTCCTAGTATTAATATTAGCGAGAATTATATCAACAACCGATTCAACGGCTACTCTATTATCGCTACTTCCCCTAGCAATTATACTAATAACTAGCTTACTTTCGACTAGTTTAATTATTGGGAGGAATATTCTTATCCCTTCAATAAAGAGGAGAAGCGTTTTTTACTACTAAATAACCATAGTAGTTACTATACTATTGAATTTTACTAGCGATACTACTGAAATAACGTTATCCTCTTTCTACTACCTCCTTACTTGACCTATATTTTTTAGCCGCTCGATGTAAAAGTATTTCAAATTTATAAATACTATTATTAAAAGGATATTTTTAAGACTATAATATATAGTAATATAGAATATAGTAAACTTACCTTCTTAAATAAATTATTTTATATTAAAAGCGAATTTTTTAAATAGTTAACAATCCAATCCGTATAAGTAAAGACTGGTCTTTATCTATATAACCCTTCTATTGTATTTAATAAGCTATAAGACCCCTTTATATTAGCAACCAACCTTTAAATTTTTTTTTTTTAAAAAAAGGATATATTACGATTCAAAACGATAAAGGTTGGCTTAAATTAAAGTAAATTGCAAATAATCGAACCTATTTATAGGTATAAATGAAGGAGAAAGGACTTATGAACCCTTATTAAATTAACGACTTAAAGAGTTCAATATTAATAACTCTTATAAGGGTTATAGTATAAGAATACTCCTATTAATACTTTATATTAAGAAAGATTAGGCAAAAATAATAATATCCTCTCTTAATATAGTTACGATTTTAAGGTACGATACGTATATTTAATAAGGGTTACTTAGATTAATTGTAGTGAAGATACTCCTTAATCCTATTATAAGGTATATTATATTTAAGAAGGATAAATCTATTAACGTAATTATACTAATAGGGGTTGCTAGTATTAAAGTATAGCAGTTTAATAAGAGAAGGTAATTAGAGGAAATAATTACGAAAGAAAATTGTACGATTAACTATTTAATTATTCGCGCTAATTTTATTAAAGTTAATAATATTCGTCTTTATATAGTAGTAAACGAGTATTATAAAATTAAATTACGTACTAAAGAGAAGTAGCACTAATGTAAGAAAGATCTCAATACTAAATGGATTACCCTACGAAAGTAGTTCAATATATATAAAATTAAGCAATAGAATAAAGCTTAGAATAAGAGGGTTGAATTATAATTTGTTGGTAAATTTCGTATAGAATAGAATATAGTAATCAACTTAATTTTAAATAATATTAAAGATTAGAATTAAATATTTAAATAATATAAATTTATACAGCGAGTACGATAGGGATACTTCTTAGAGGTAAGAAGGAAGGCTATATAAATAAAGGCTATACGGCTAAGTAGATTAAAGAAGGATATCATTCTCCCTCTTTATTAGGCGCCGCTAAATAACGGTCCGAAACCTATTACCTTATAGATTTACGACGAGCCCATCCAACTTATCGTCAAAGAGGTTATTACTGCTTTTATTATAGGTAAGGAACTAGTTATCAAAATTAAAGAGGAGGAACTTCTCCTATTTAAAGAGGAGGAGGAGAATTAATTTTATAGACTAATATAGGAAGAATACATTGAAGCGCTACATAAGGTTAATATTAGTACGTATTACTATAAACTAGGCTATAGTTAAGAACTTCCTAATTCTAATCCAATTAAAGAGTAGGACTTTGGTATACAATTAGATTCTATAGTAGAGAAACCTATAGTTCAAAATACTATACTAGAAAGTAGCGATGTTGAAATCATCAAAATTTCTGATTATAATATTGACCTTACTTTGTTGAATTGCTAGTCTAATACAGGGATGTCTATTGGGTTGACGGAAATTACATACATGAATGCAACATTTTTCAGAAAAACGGTGTGACATGGTTACAGCGCTAATTTATATGGGGGGGAAGTACCAAAATTTTCGCGAATCTATGCACCTGACCCCGTGCCAGCACGGGGTCAAACTGGGCGCTTCTAGCCCTGACGAGTACCTCGACCAACCTTAAACATGGTCAACGTCATCCGGTACGGTCATGGCGTTGCAAGTTGGGTCTTGAATGCCGTCAAGTGGCCGTCAGACAAGAACCAAGAGGCCAGACGAGGCCAGCCATTCCATGGAATCGAAGCGGACTGAGACACCCCACGGTCTGCAACTGCGCCAGTCGGGGTTTGACTCCGTGAGCCTCGATGCGCTTTTAGAAAACGCCGAACGCCTTTACCGACTCCCGTCGTCCGCCTTCTTGAATGTCAAAAGGCTTAATATCGAGCGGCTGCTCTTCAAAAGCCGATTGCTTCGCCCTACCTCTATCGAAGACTATGGATGTCTCTGCCGCGGGAAAGGCGCTGACCTAACCTTTATTCCCGTTCTACATATACGACAGAATGCATCTTTTTCTCACAAAAGGACCAATGACAGCTCATCTTACAGTTCGCATCTCTGGCGGTCCTGTTTTCTTGATCCAGCAGGTCGGGAAAAGGGGACGCGGCGCGGATATGACTGCCTCTTCTCATTTTAGCTTGGGATTATTGTATGCAGCGTCGAACCAACAAGTCGTAAGTGCTTTCCAGGGTCCATCCCCATAACCAACAGTTTTTTCTTAGTCCTAGCCTCTTCTTTTCCCCTTCCCCTCCATCAGATGAACCATCGGTGGAATTATCGCGAGCAATTGTCACGTAAAGTAGATAGCGGGCACGACGACGGCCCGGATTCATGGTACATAGGGTTGCTCTAGAATTACATGTACGTTGTCACAGGATGATGACTGAAGCCTCCCCAAAACATGCTTGTCGCCAAATGGACTTGAATCAACTCATTCATTGGAGCAGAGTGTAGAACTGCTGAAGCAGGCCGACACTCTGCTTCAAGGCATTTCAAATGAAACCATGTTTTCTATGCGCTTAACGTCTATGAATGGAAAATGTAGATCGACGAGAAAGACTTTCAGAAGCCGTTGTCCTATCGGACCAGACGGACACTCGGGACAGACACGAACTTCGAAGTGAGTTGTGACGCTCATCAGCTCGAGGCAAATTGCGACGAGATCCGAAGTGCCACAGACATGCTGAGATCCAACAATTGCACGACGCGCTATCGCTACCAGCTTTATATATCACCATCCATTAGTACCCCTTTTCCGGGCATGCCACTTGTACGGTCGCCTATAGGAGTGACAATATATCCATCCCGACCTGCCGTCCACCTCCGCTGACTGGCATACCGCGCCCGCTGGGCACACTGATCAAAGAAATTGAATACTGCATAACTGTCCAACAATACGGCTCAATATCACTACCCTCTAAACAGCACAGCTGTTAACGTTGAGGTTATGGGACACGGCCGGATGCAATTGCCTCTGAGAGATGTAAAGAATCAGACAGGGAAGATATAGATGCAACGTTGACCGGTTCAAAAAAAAAAACACCCGTCTGCATCCATATGTTGTATCACACATATGGAGAAAAAGGAGAATCCGCTCTATGGGCAAAATAATCCCGAGCTCAGTTCACGGTAAGCCAATTGTGGTTGTAAAACTTTTTGTTCACCATGAAGATCTTCGAGGCGAAGTTCGTGCTGTGTTGACCCCAGTACCAAGCAACATTCACACTGCCGCTTTTGGGTTATCCTTACTTGAAAATCCGCTACCCTTCCTCACCTTCGCGTATTTGGCGATCATGTGTACAGTTCATTCCAACAACGTCTCCATGTTCGTTTGAGATTTAGATGAGACTGTCCGCATACGTACTCCATAATCCCCTGGATCAACATTGTGTCGGATACCGGGATGGGATCCCAGTGCTGGATGTTAATGCGGTTAGTGCAATACCTAGCTCCAAGCTTGTAATCCACATAAATCAATGTATTTCACTATGGTCATGTATTGAGGAGCCGCTCGTCTCCCACGTCGCTTTCAGTTTTGATGTTCCAGGCAAGGGATGGTGTCGCATATGCAAAAATGCTTCAGGCAGTGAAGATTATTGAGTTGGTGTTTGTTTTATCCACACTCGAGGACCGATAACCCTATAGAAGTACTATAGATATCGGTAGAACTGGTTGATCCTGCAACCTGCCAAAAAATCACACGGGGATGGTGCCTTCGCTAGTTGGACTTGCGAGGGACCGTCTGCCATGTACAACATATACATATATGTAATTCCTTTGACGGTAGTAACTGTGTAGGCATCTCGACAGATCAACGTTGTGGTAGTCTCATGATGTGACAAGAAAATCAAGTGTGCTGGCCTGTTGGACTTGCCAGCATGAGTGCCTCAGCATGCGACTGGTTGGGTTTTGCTTTACCTTTACTTTATCTACGCTTTTTCTTCCTCTTTTATTCGCGACCACATACGGGACCTTATCGGCCTCGATGTTGGAGCTCGGACCCGAACAGCGGGATCATTGAAGTCGGGCTGATCGGATAGACTCCGGCCGATCCCGGGGTTTTAGTGGACCGAGGCCACCTGTCCGGGTCCTCCGGGTCCCGCTCAGCCGCCTTAGCGCCCCGCGCCGGCTCCAAGGCCTGGAGCGCACTACGTAATCGAACTCCGATCCTGGTAGAGTCAGTTGGAACACTCGGGCGATTTGTTTCCAACTTCCAGCTTCCATTTCTTCGTTAACCCTCATTTACGCCGACGCGCAGCATTCAAACACTCATCGAGGGCTGTCTTGCGCCTCTAAGGACGTTTTCGAGCGGATCAAATACCTCAGTGTTTTGGAGGAGCGCCAACCGCAAGTGGCATGCATTAATAGATCGTCCTCCAACCTTCTCACCACCCCGCGAGGGACAACACAACGACGCGATGTTGCGCCAAAGCATAATAGCAGCCAGCCACTGTCCAAACCCTTCAGTGGCTGGGGTAGCGATTCTATCCGCGACAGCCGCGACGAGATCCCTTATACGCACACGTACGTACGTTAGCCGACTAAGAAGTGCCTCCGCGACGACATCAACAACGACGATACACAACCGAATACCACAACGCTTCTACTCCTCCTCCCGCAGCAGCCGTTCAACCTGGTCCCACGCTACTACAGCACCAGGGCCCTCCACCGGTCCGTTCGAGCCGCTTACCCCCCCGTCGCCGTCCAAACTCGGTGCCCCGCGCCCCGCGCGCTCCTATACCCGCACCCGCCGCTGGGCGCGCAGACTCCTCATACTTTCGTCTCTCCTCGGGCTCGCCTACCTAACCGACAAGTACGTTTACGCCTCCGGGATCGCCCGCTCCCTGCGCACCTTCGGCGTCGGCCTCGTCGTTGCGGCCGACTATAAGCTCAACTTCCGGCCGAAACCGCTTCCGATCCCCTGGATCGGCATTCCTGAGGGCATCCCAGAACTACACCGGCGCAACGCCGAGCGGCTATCTGACCTGCTCCGTCACAATGGCGGACTGTACCTCAAGATCGGTCAGGCGATTGCCATGCAGAGTGCGGTTCTGCCACCAGAGTTTCAGGCCATGTTCTCGCGCATGTTCGATGACGCGCCGCAGGATTCTTGGGAGGAGGTAGAGCAGGTGATCCGGGAGGATTTTGGCGGAAGGAGCGTCGAGGAGGTATTTGGGATAAGCTTTTCCGGGGCGGAGGGTAAGGGAGTGATGGAGCGCACGGCAAGGGCGAGTGCAAGCGTGGCGCAGGTGCACTGGGCGCGGTTACCGGATGGGAGAGAGGTGGCGATTAAGATACAGAAACCGGAGATCGAGAAGCAGATTGGTTGGGATTTATGGGCTTTCAAGTGAGCATCTCCCGTCGTACATACGAGGAGCCCGAGTCTCCAGAGAGGAGAGTTCTTTTTGGTTCGACAGGGACTGACCTTTTACCTTGACAGAGTTGTGACGTGGGTCTACTCATGGTGGTTCGACCTACCACTCTACAGCCTGGTGCCCTTCACCAGCGAGCGACTACGACTAGAGACCGATTTCGAGAACGAGGCCAAGAACTCCGAGATCATGCGCCAGCTTGTTGAGAACGAGCCCAGCCTGAGGGGGCGCGTCTACGTACCTCCGGTCTACCCCGAACTAAGCTCCAAGCGCGTCCTCACGACTGAATGGATCGAAGGCATCAGACTGTGGGACAAGGACGCCATGACCCGGCCCTGGCTAGGCGGCTACGGTAACGGGTCAGCCGGCGTCCACGGCGCCCAACTAGACCCGCCCGACATGACCGCCATCCGGAGCGCGCTTCGCAAGAGCACACAGGGCTACACGCATATGATCAAGCCCGAACGGACCGAGTGGAAGGGACGGCGCGGCAAGGGTGGCCTCGGACTCTCAACAAAGGATGTTATGACCACCATGGTCGATCTCTTCTCGGCCCAAATCTTCAAATGGGGAGTCGTCCACTGCGATCCGCACCCGGGCAACATTTTCATCCGGCGTTTGCCCAACGGGCGAGCCGAGCTCGTCCTTATCGACCATGGCCTCTACGTTTACATGAGCGACAAGTTCCGACACGAATACGGCGAGTTCTGGAAGGCATTGATGACGTTCGACAACAACAAGATCAAGGAGATCACGAACGAATGGGGCATCAAAGCCGCCGACCTCTTTGCCTCGGCAACGCTCCTCCGGCCATACGAGGGAGGCGACGACGGCGGGTTCCAGACCAAGCTGATGAAGCACCTGGACGGCAACAAGACGGCCAGCGAGCGCTCCTACGAGATGCAGGCGCGCATGAAGCAGGGGATCCGCGACGTGCTCGCGGACGAGGACAAGTGGCCCAAGGAGCTCATCTTCATCGGCCGCAACATGAGAATCGTCCAGGGAAATAACCAGTACCTGGGCTCGCCGGTGAACCGCATCAAGATGATGGGCACGTGGGCCAGCCGGAGCCTGTTCCAGGACCCGAACCTGCCGCTCGGACAGCGGTTGGTGAACTACTGGCATCACTTTTTGTTCAAGTGCGTGCTGGCGCTGACGGACGTGGCGTTTTACTTCTTCCGGGTGAGACAGTTGCTTCATCGCGGCGGAGGTATGGAGGATGAGTTGGAGGCGAGGATGAGAGATGTCGCGAAGGAGTTTGGGGTGGAGTTGCAGCATAATGTCTTTGAGGGCTGATCGGTCATTATCAGTCATAGGCTGTGCTTATGTGTGGTTGATGACAGATATTTCTTATCAGCAAGAGACTTGTACCTTTTAGCACCCACCGTGAGCGATGGAAGGGCGGCTTCTTTGTGTATTAAAGACATCTAGACCGGATACCCGGGGCGCACGGGTTGGTGTTGATATCGGGTACGCAAGGCGTTGGGGCGCAGGATAGACATGGGCTCTCAACTTATTGTGATGATTCTTTCTTGGCCAATCTTATGGCCGCGAAATGTTGAACGATGCCGTTCCTCTTGCACGCGCTTCCAATGCCCAGAGGCCCATGTGTGTCTGAAACTGTGGCTTATTGGAGAAATGGGAGCCGCCTGGATGGAGACATGTCATCCAAGTGGAGATCTCTGATACAAGACCCTTCTTACCCAATTTGGTCCCTGGAATGGTAAGGAACTCATATGTTTCCTGTTCCGAGAAATTGTCGGCCACGCAGTCCACATTCGTCAACATTCATCCTGGTGACGTCTCATTCATAACCATTTTCGACTCTCCCCCCTGTAGACTGAGATGATTCATCCGACGGACTCTTTAGTCCAAAGTCACAGCATGCTCGAACGGAAGGGAGTTGGGGTTTCGTCGTCGAATTTCCAATGTGATGCATCATGCATAAAGCGCTTAGGCCACTACCCCAAAAAGGAATAGCGTTGAATATTTGGTGGAGATCTTGTTCGCCCTGTCTCAATGTGAAACAGGTACCGAACAGGGCGAGCAGGGGGCTTGCACCACGAGGGAATGGAGGCGGACCCACTGAAGCCACTTCTCTCCACAGAGCTTAAAAACTGGCGGGGGGCTTGTTTACGTCTCCTCCTGAAATGAAATTGAGAACTGAGAACTGAACTCCCACCACCCAGCTCTGGCTCTGGCTCGCAACCGCAAATATCATTCCATGTGACCCTTGATGTTTGTTCTCTCCAGTGCGGATTTGGCCTGGCTTGAGTACTTACACGCCCTCCACGCCTCCTCCTCCAAGCCCTACGACCCGTCTGAGCTTCTGGAACTTTGGACAAAGAGAATAGCTCCGAGTGAGCACAACAGCACGTGGCTTCAGCTTTAATACTCTCCGTGTAGCCATATCCGCCTTGGGAACACGATGGATGACGGAAAGACGCGTGCACAGTCGTCACTGGTTGACTGAGAAGGGCGCTTGCTTCCCTGTGCAACACGAATATCTGCAGAGGGCCGAGGAGGGGGGTGATCATCAATCAAGAGCATCGAGAGAACAGTCAAGATTCGATGGTGCTGGACGTCTTTTTGAAGAGTGTTTCCCCTGTGTAGGTGTGCCGGTTGTCAGGACTGGGTTTGGAGTCTGGACGATCGGTTACCTAGGCATGTACATGAGAGATTGGTTGGTACGATCTCAGGCCGGCGTTGGACGGTTGGAACGAGAGCAGGCCATCACCCGCTGCAATCGAATAGGGGTCGATCCAAACCGTCCGTGCCATCAGCTTGAGGGTTGAAGATATCTCGAAGACGAGTGTGTCCTTGTGCCCTTGAGACCTGAAAGCATATCGACCGAGGCGGCGAGGCAGCGGGTTGAAGGCGCAAAGACACACCAGAGCCAAGGCTTGTGTCTCTTGCGCTTCCCCGGTTTCTGCGTTTCGAATCGGGAAACTTGTTCAACCCATCTCATCTCCAGGGTCGCAGATGGTGATAGGTGGAGAGCCTAGAAACCCTCGCTAGCCCAACCAAGCAGTTGGCACGAAGTTAAGGGTGCAGCTCGACCCCCGTCCACCTTGAGTGGTTGCTTCCACCCTGGTCATCCTAGGCTCTTGTCCCATGCGACATCCGCCGGGGATTCAACCTCGCCGCCAGCCAATCCGCTTGTCTTGTGCCTGACCAACGTTTCTTCTGGTCGGGAAGGTCTTCTTTTCTGTTTCTGTTTCTGTTTCTTCTGCGCGTCCAACGTTTTTCTTTCTGCGACTCACCTCCATCGGTCCAAAGTCGTTTGTGATCTCATCGACAGCTGGTTGTCGTCTATCCTCCTCTTCCTTATCCTCTTACACAACTACAAACATCCATCTCGATCCTTGCTCCCTCCTCCGTGCTGAGCAAGTCTCGCGCGCACCACCGTGTTGTACGGCCACAAACCGCCATCCCCTCGTTTCGTATCTGGGTTGTTTCGCCCTGAGGCCGTCAAGGTTCACGTAAGTTGTCAGTTCTTTTGCGCCGCAGCAACACACATGCCATTGGACGTGTTGGCCTAGTGCGATGATTTTGTCGAGAACTGTTCGAGGACAAGCAGTACCGCGCAATGGCTGTTGGCAGGGTAAAGGCGTCAGAGTTGTTTGAGGGAGTCAAGCCTTGTCATTTTCAACTGTGGTTTCCAGTTGTAAATGGAAGCTATTGAAAGAGGCATGAGCCAGTTTGACAATAAGGTTGAATGTAACGAGGATGGAAAGATATTCTCGGACCAAGGAGAATGAAGATGAAATGAGTGTACTGACGAAATCTCAGTCCAGAGAACTTGATACCTTTTACTCCCAACTCCTCGGTTGCATCTCGGCTGAGGCCCGAGACCCTTGGTTCCCTTCACTTGATCCATACTTTGCCGACCTCAACCGTTTAACGGCAACTGCCACTCACCCTTCGCTCGCTCTTCCCAATATTCTGCACCTTCCGCATTCCGGTCCCGGTTTACGAAACACACCCGTTCTGCCCTCGGGATATCGACCGCAAACTGAGAAGTCCTGGCCTTGGAGGGTTATTGGAACAAAGGAAAAACAGACCTGCACTTTCCAGTAGCACTTGCGGAATTGTGTTTCGCGCTTGCCCTTCCATCTTTCGATCTCGACAGTCACTGTGAGATTTATCAGATAAACGCTAGCTAGGTAAGTTTTTTTCTATTTCCAGTCAAACTTACCTCGATCAGCTCCTGCCCGCTTCGAGGCAATGGAATGGATGCCTTCTTAACGCCATCAACCAACACAGGTTGGCAGCGAAGCGGCCAGTTGGACTTGACATATCCCCGAAAACTTCCAACTTCTCGCTTTCCTTTCACCATGGTTTGAAAGCTAACTACCATCTTGACAGACCCGTAGCCCGGTCATCGATCGCTTCCTCGTCGAAGTTGTCGAACTTGTCTGCTTCCTGCCGACCACTCGACTTTGGTACCAGTACTCGCCCAGCCTTTTATCGCAGTTGCCGAGGATTGAAGTCGGCCGCCTTTTTCTGCCGAAGCATACGCAGTCAAAGCTCGACACGCATCACTTGCATTTGGTCTCTCACCGAGAGCTATGAACCAGTCTCCTGCTCGCCGATCTAGCTTTGGAGGAATGTTACTACGCAGGACCAAGAGTGGCGACATGAAGAAGCAGCAGCAGCAGGCCAAAGCGCAAGAGCTCCAACGCCAGCGCGATGTTGCACTTCCTCAGTCCCCTCCTCGGCTGCCCGCCCTCTACAACGGAGCCCCCGCTCCCCATCTAGGGCTCGGTACCGAAGTTCGTCCCGATTCACTCGCAATCATCTCAGGAACCACGGGCTCAACGGGCGCCGAACACTCATCTAATTACTCTATATCTTCTACTGCTCGTCCATCCATGGAGGCTCCACGCTCAGTATACAACGTCCCTCCGCCTCCTCCCATTCCCAACGGCTTCGACCCTTATGCCAATGCCACCAGTATGGCGCATCGTGGACGTTACAGCTATGCTAGCAGTGCAGTCAGCACCATCAACAGCCCCAGAAGAGTCCGCAGAAGAAAGGATCCGACTGCCTTCAAGTAAGTGTGAACAAAAGACTGTTGCTAGAACTCCTCGATTCTAACTTTCTACTCAACAGCGTCCTCGTTGTCGGTGCCAGCAACTCGGGAAAAACATCGTTCTTGGAGTTCCTCAAGAGTGCCTTGGCACTACCCAAAAAGCGAGGAAAGCCCGTTGACCAGCATGACCACTCTCCGAAACCCTCACCTTCCGGTAACTTCATTCCGCATTATCTCGAAACCGAGTTCGACGGCGAACGCGTCGGATTGACATTGTGGGATTCGGAGGGGCTGGAAAAGAATGTCGTTGATCTGCAGCTCCGCGAGCTATCGAGCTTCTTGGAGAGCAAGTTTGAGGAAACATTCGTAGAGGAGATGAAGGTCGTGAGATCGCCTGGTGTACAGGATACCCACATCCACGCCGTCTTCCTCCTCCTCGATCCTGCACGACTTGATCGAAACATCGCAGCCAGCTGGGCCGGCGCTGGCAACATGTATCTCAATGGTACCAGGCACGCTCCCTATTCTCGTACCGTGGGAGCCTTGGACGAAGACCTCGATCTACAAGTTATGCGAACACTCCATGGAAAGACCACGGTGATCCCGGTTATAGCCAAGGCTGACACCATCACGACGAAGCACATGAGCGTGCTGAAGAGGGCGGTCTGGGATAGCCTTAAGAGGGCCAACCTGGATCCGTTGCAGGCCCTTGGACTGGATGACGCAGATGACGACGACTCCTCTGACCGCATCGATGAAGAAGACGAGAATCCTGTGTTCGACCACAGTGACACAGAGGAGGCTGTTGATGACGAAGACCGTCCTGCCGAAAAGCAAGGGTCTTCACCCAGCTCTAACCGTCACTCTAATGGCTCCGTTCGCCGCCACAAGCCTTCAGAGGAGGCTGCTGCCGAGGATGAGATTCCCTTCGTCCCCATGTCGATCATCAGCCCAGACCTCTATGAGCCCGGTGTCATCGGCCGCAAATTCCCCTGGGGTTTTGCGGATCCCTACAATGAAGAGCACTGCGACTTTGTTCGTCTTAAGGATGCCGTCTTCAACGAGTGGCGTTCCGATTTGCGGGAGGCCAGTCGGGAACAGTGGTACGAGAACTGGAGGACGAGCAGGCTGAAGCAGCACGGCGCAAAGCTTCGTTAGTGTGGTTCTGGCAAGCTCTGAATGCCAAAGCCTGGCTGATATGCCTCTTATTCCGATATTCAGAAATGGTATCTCTGCAGTACCATCGGGTATCGAATCCGCACGCCGTTTCGGGGCGGACGTTTGACGACATAGTGTGTCTTTGAATTTGCTTTGAGCAGGATGCAGTACATTGGCACTGGGATACCCCTTTACATAACGCCGGACGTGGAAGCTTTGTTTATCGCAGTCATTACTGTATGGGAGCTCCTGTTCTTGCCTCGGAGGCTGGCAGTACGTTATCATATGTGGACAGGAGGTAAGCTGCTATGGGGAAAGAGCAAAAGAGTGCTTTGATGTATTTCATGTATTATGTTTCTGCATGGCCTGTTTGATTGTTTCGATATGACACGGATATGGAATACCCACAGACAAACCTTTATCTACTTTTCTTATTTCGTACACTTATCTTCTTTTCTTGCCACAAGGCAGTTGTTGTTTCTTGCTGGTCGTTTTGTATTATGGCATTTGTATGTGTTGATGAGAAAGATGGGAGATGAAGCAGAGGTAGTTCTACTCACAGTGAATACGCCAGAGAGCGGGAGGATATCTAAAGATTAGATGGTTATATAGCCTGTTGCTGGTTCATTCCATATGCTGATTTTGAACTAGTGTTGCTCTCCTTACCATATGCAAATATCGAAATGTTGCCGGTTTGACTGTCAATGGGGGTCTCTATCTTCTACCATCTTCAGCAACTCCATATATGATATTTCTCGTAGTCGTAGCAGCGTGTTTAGGTACTTCCAGTTCAAGAGACACGCCTGGCAAATAACCAATTGACAATTTCTTATTTTAGTATATTTTCGTCTTCCGTCCATCCCCGTTGCCTAGCCCCGAGCTTCAAACGACTCATTTGTCTCTTTCTCTCCCCCACCCTGTGCAGAATTCCAGAACAATGATATGTAAACGCATGTTACCGCCCAATGCTTGTTTTCAACCCATCCTTCTTCTCCGGGCGTTATACACATATACATGACCAGAAGAGAGCAGGAAGGGCTCTTGTGATCCCATCCATGCATTCCGTATCCTCAATTTTGATGATGCAAGAGGCGAAATTTCTCCTCCTTTCAATTTCTCCTTCTTCCAGGATTTCACCTTCTTCTTCCTCTTCTTCTTCTTCTTGAATGTTGCCTTCTTCCTGAAAGTCGTGACTTTCGTCGTACGTACCGTCGTACCCAAGCCTTTCATCTTCTTTCAACACCTCCTCCTCCTGGTTCAGCAAAGGTCGACCACCCTCCTAGTTGTGCCAGTGCCAGCGCTTCTTAATCTCCTAGATTTGCGCCTTAACCTGGTTCGCTTCCTCCCAGTTGCTGATGGCCTCGTCAAACGGGATGACGTGGTCCTTGATGTTCCGTGCCTTGTACCGAGTCCTAATCTGGAGGAAGGGAGGGTTCTCGCCGGATCCGCTGTTTGGGCCGCCGTCGTCGTTGTTGTCGTTGTTGTTACGATTACGGTTGTTGTAGCTGTCCCTGTCTCCTCTGTCTCTATCTCTGTCTCTCGCGCTCGGACCCGAGGACGAAGAAAGCGGCGGCATGGGAAAGTACTCGAGATGTTGGCGGTCGGTGACGATGATGTTCAGCCGCCGGCGCGTGGGCATGTGGATGTTTTCGCGGTGACCCTGGAAGTTGAGGTCGTAGCACCGCAAGGAGCAGAAGACGGATTCGCACTTGAGCGTGGTCAGACACTCGCGGCAGAAGCAGACGGGGCTCGAGGCGTTGGGGTCCGAGTCGACGGGCGATGAGGCGACCGTGCTAGTGCCGTCCATGTTGACGTCTTGGTCCGGGTCGTAGTGTTGGTGGCTGTGGCGGAGAGGGTTCACTTGGACGCAGTCGTCTTTGGAGGCGCATTGGTGGTCGGTTTCGATGTGGTTGGGCTGGGTGGGGAAAGTTAATATGGTGGGCGAAAGAGTTTAGAAGACATGTGTGCTGTTTAGACGCATGTCTTGGGAAGGAAGAAAAACACTTACCAGGCCTTCGGTGTTACATTCCGACGAACACCACACAGTCTGCCGTTCCCTCACACCCTTTTGCACCAAAATCATGCATATAGGGCATGTCAAGAAATCCCTTGTCTTGGGCATCTGTCCGCAGTTATGACACGCGGGCAGGTTGTAAAGCTCTTCTGGGACCTTGTGCTCCGATATGCTGGCCTTCTTCGTCTTCTGTAGTTCGTATGCCGCCCGCGCCCTCTTGAGATCTTCCAGCCGTTTCTTAACCTGGCCAATCTTGGCATGTGCCCCCGTTGCCTCCTTCCTGTCGTCTAATATCCTGTCGATCACCTGTCCTAATGGTGTCCCGTCGTTGAACATGTCGAAGTACTTCTTCTGAGAGCCTTGCAGGTTCTTCTCGTCACCCCCCTCCGCGACTGTGCTGCAAAACGCCTTCCTCATAATTTCGACCCGATCCTCATCGCTGGTGTCTGCAGCAGAAAACTCAGGCGGGAACCCGGTATCCATCCCAGTCATGGTTGCGTCTCCATCCTCTTCCTTTCCGCCCTTTAGTAGCTTGTCGATATCCTTGACCAGGCGAAGTACATTCTGATGTGACCGTGCCCCCTGGCGCGCTTGCTGCAATTCCTCTATCCTCTCGACAATGGCATCCTTTGCTGCCGCTGCCGCCGGGTCCGCATCCTCCGGGGCGACGGCGTCGTCCAGTTTCCCGATGCCGGTTGGTAAGAGCCGCACAAGTGAGGATTGTATGACCTCGAGGTACCAACTGTCCCGCTCAGCCTGCACGCGGTCGTCGATAGTTCGTGGGTCAACCTGATATTCCTTCGCGCCAGCTAGCATGGTGTCGATGTCCCGCAAGAAGGAGCGCCGCGTTGTGCACCACTCGCCGGCGGCGGCGGCGCGTGACTGGTGGTAGCGTGCGCGGACGAGGTCCAAGGCCTTTCGGTAGCAGTCCGGGCATGTGACTAGGTATTTCGGTTGTGGTGATGATGTTGTCGTTGTTGATGTTGATGATGGTTGAGCACCAGTGGCGCTGTTGGGGCGTAAGCTACCGTGTTGGGTTATGCATTGCAACCGGATATCGTCAAGCTGTTTGGCGAGTTGTTTGTCTCTGCTCACGGTGAGACTGGACAAATATAATAGATCGTCTGCCATGGTGGGACAGACGAGGCCAAAGGCGCTTGTGTGATTCGTAGACGGAATGCCAGTGTCAGGGCCAGTGACAAGGACAATGGTGACTTTGGTGAGTGGTATCAAAAGCTGTAGTTGTAAACTGAACCGGTGTTCACTCCGGTGGAAACGTGCTTTATAAGAACAACCAAAAAGAAAATGGGTATCTTGTAAAGGAAGAGTGGATGGACCAAAGTATTTTATGTCTGGTTGGGAACATAAAAAGAGTGAGTTAGTTCTGTTTGAGATGTTGAAGTGTATGAAGGAAGTTTGATAGTTGAAGTAACTAGTTGATCGACAAGTTAGAGAGTTGTACCTTGTGTGAGATGCAGTTAGATATGTACGTGGACGGCTTTCACTTCCAAGGTAATTCCTGCAGCTTTGTGAAGACTGAAGGCCGAGTTTCAACCTCGAATCTGCAGGTGCCGTCACGTTGAGGTTGCCAATGTTAAGTTGCGTAGTGCCCCGGCATCGCGTACTCAAGAAAGGCCCGGGCCCGGGGGAGTGCAGTCCCAAGCCTCCAGTGGGCAACTCCCCCGCGGCGTCGAGCCCGTTTCACCACTCCACCCTCGGCTCCACTAGAAGGTGGTCCGTTCACTGGCTCAAGGCTTGGCATTTGCCGCACTGCGCTAACAAACAAGCCTTGCAGGGCGCAAGGGTTCGACTTCAGGTCGTCAATCGCATCATCCACTCACGCGTATCGCACTGGCGTACAGCGTCCCTACTTTCCAACATTCATCCGTGCCTCTCGACATCATCATCATCATCATCATCCTCCTACCTCTTCTTTTCAGATCAAACCAGTCGATACAATCGTGCTCGAATTCTAATCTCATAATGGTAGGACCACACCGTCTGCTTCCCAGCCCTTGCTCCGGCGGCGCATACTGACCCAAAACCTCAACGATCAACAGGCGGACAAACTTCGTACCCAACAGGAACTCGAGCGGCTCCAGGCCAAGTACATCGGCACCGGCCACCCAGACACGACGAGTTGGGAGTGGAAAACCAACATCCACCGCGACACTTACGCGAGCATCGTTGGACATCCACCTCTCCTATCGTACATGGCGCTGGCTGAAAACGAGCCTGCGGCCAAGGTTCGCGCAAGACTTATTCGCGTACGTCACCGTTCTATATGCGCAGTGAATCAAGATGTAGCTTCAAGCTAACGTTTGTCCTTTGTCTATCAGAAAATGCTGCAACCGATGGGACCTCCGCCGCCGAGGGAGGGTGAAGAGCCTATGCTTGTTGACCGAAAGGCCGATTCTTAGAAGCGCACACGAGGATGGGAAGTCAAACGAAGAATTCGACAACGCGAATAGGAGATATGCCGATATTTACCTTCGGCACAGGACGGACAGCGACAACAAGTGCATTCAAATATTACTAGCCTCGATCCTGCCACACCGACACGAGTGGCCCAACCGGGGGCTATTCGCTTTGCTATAACGAATCGCATACGGGGATAAGGACGACAGATACCATGCTCGTCGTTGGAAGAGGAAGAGACGAATCGCTCTCGTGTCAATGACGAGTTCATACCCTCTCTCCAGACATTATCCTTGTCGCTCGTAAGGCCCTTTACCTTTTTACCCTCCTTGTCCATAGCCCACATGTATTTTAGAACACAGATACCCTAACAACGCCTTGCGCTAGTCCAAACAGACGAGAACAGAAAGAACCAAGACCAGATAGGAGTGCTTACCCCCGTCTTCCTCGTCTAGTACTCGGGCCAGGGTCCGGCTCGTCGTCTTCTTCCGCGTCTTCCTCTTCCTCGTCCTCTTGGATTGTGGCCGGAGCTCGACCCGCCGCTGCTGACCTTGGTGGTTTCCTATCCTTCACCTTCAAACTGGCTTGGAGTTTCCTCTCCAGATCCTCGTTTTGTTGGCCGCCGCCATAGACTTCTCGGACCACGGCAGCAATGGCTTCATTGTCCACTTCCATTTTGCCACGAGGCCCAACGTGCCAGGTAATTGCGTCGCCGTCTCCCGCGTTTTTGTTGTCCGCAACCCTCACAAGGTAACCCTGCTTAATCATTCGCTGGAGGACTAGCTCAGTTTTCTCGCTCGGCGCATTTTCGTTGTTGGGGTTGGAACTTGGCATGTTCTCGGCCGCATTGAGACGGGTGAGGTATCGTCGCAGGCGTGGATCACTTAGCTCGCCACCACTGAGTGTGATGACGGAAATGAGCATTGTGTAGAGACCGATATATGCAGCTTCGCCATCTGCCGACTGGACTTTGGATGGGGCGATGATATCGGGAACTCTGAGGTGTTCGGGCAAACCCGAAACGAGCATATAAGAGTTTGAAGTTGGCTCCTTCTGACTCTGGGATTTCGTGGCTGGGAAACACGAAAGGAGTTAGCAGATCGGCGTCTATTGAGAAAGACGACTTGTACCCAAGCCGTAAACGCACCTTTTCTCTTCTGCTCGACCGTCAAAAGGTTCCTGTCCTTAGTGGGCAGCTCGACCATCTCCATGCCAAATGTAGCTCGCAGCTGCTTCTGGGCCCCGGCAAACACCTTCTTAAACTCCCGACCGTGGACACCGAGGACTCTCTCCTTGATGCCGTCTCTGCGGATCGGTGTTCTGGAGTATTCGCAAGCGAGGGCATATCGCACCAGCTTCTTGATGAGCTGGCTTGTCTCGTCTCGCTCGACACCGTGCATGTGGTCCACGTCGGAATTTCCGTCGTCCGCGGGGCTGTCAGGGCGTTGATGGACGTCTTCATCTTCATCGGACTCAACCGCCTATAAGTTGAGCTTGTTAGTTCACTCCGAGTCCAATATGGTGGTTGGGAATGTTCTCTGCCGTATATCCCATACCTGTCGGCGCTGGCTCTGTGGTGGTGGCATGGTCTCTGGTCAGCCCTGCGATGCTGTGCGATGAGTGCAATGAGGGTGCCTCAAGAGATGAAGCGGTTGTATGTTGACTGAAGACAAGGCGTGGTGCGAGGCTCAAATGACGACGAGTCCAGGTATTGTAGTAGATGAATAGTATCCTGTTTTACGGAGGGGCAAGGAAGGAGGTGAAATCGCGGGGTCCTGTTCAAGTTTTTAGATGTACATACATAAATGGTGTCAGTGAAGTTGCAGCAGTTGCCATGCCGCAATCAACTGCAAGTCGCGCCTGGTCGCGTCTGCCGCTATGCAGCACATGCAGGGTTCTTGCCTGCCGGGAAAGGTGCTGTTAGAGATTCGGGCCCCACCTAAAATTCATCAATCGCCCGGCTCGAGGTCGCCGGCAAGAGTCCTCCACCCATCCCGATCGCCATTGAGTTCTTGTGAGGTGGTTTGGGAAAATATAGGGCGTTGTATTCTTCTTGATATACTAGGGCTTTTCGTCCCATTTCGTTTCAGATGCTCAGTCGAAAGGTCGGCGGCAGCTTTGTTTGCCTGCGATGCCGCTTGCAGCTCGCCGGTGCCGCGACCACCTTAACGACCAGAAGGCCACTACCATTTACACCACCAACGGCAACCCGCGCCGCCGCCGTCACTCCCACTCATGCTACACTCTTTGCCAACAGACGACACTACACCTCTGACCGAGCCGATGCCGCCGACATAAGCAGGCAACTCAGCGAGGGTGCCGATGTGCCTGACGAATCGAACCGAAAACAAGACCTATTCAATCCAGAACCCTTTCACGGGACGGTCGATCGGAGTCGTGCGGACCCGGCGGATATAACCAGACAAATCATCCAGGGCTTCGATGCCGTCGACGACGAGATCCAAAGCAACAGGGCCCGCGAAGAAGAGGCCGCTGCCCCCAATACCGAAAACGGCGATAAACCAACGGGGCCCAATATAATAAGGTACTCGCCGGCGGAGAGAAGAGAAAGGAAACAGGAGACATGGGTCAGACACAAGGGTCAAAGGATGGCTGTCAAGCAGGAAGACCTCACTGTCGGCATATTGGGGAAGCCCTCGCAAGTGGTTGTCCTCCGCAGTCGGGGTAAACTGAGCAAGCGCCAAACACCACAGGTCACGCCAGCTCCTGTGCATGCCGCCGTGGTTGATCTAGAGGAGTCTTTGGAGAAGCATGATCTTTATCCCGTCGAGGAAGAGATTCTCGAGAACATACAGGAACTACGACCTGAGGAGGCCGTTCTTACTGGAAAGCAGTTCGCGGAGCTGTTGGAGACGCTTCATACAAGCTTTACCAGTCGGCAACTGGAACAATATCTTATGCATCATGCGGAAGCCCAACAAGTGCTGTCGAAGCCGCTTGCAGAGGATCCCCCATGGATTGTCAGGCGCTATCCTTGGATTCCCGCCGTTGAGGGCGCCATGACATCCTACGACTACAGACATCCTACGCTGCGCGGATACTACCGTTCGGACACGAGGCCGAAGCAGAAGCTTGCCCTGCGGATTATGCTTGAGTGCTGGGAGCTGGCTTCCTACGATATTATTGATGGCCAAGGCCACTTGGTTGTGAGCCTGCGTGATACCGAGTTTTCACTTTTGATGCGTACGTAAATCTCTGGTCAGCATGCTTGCCACATCGTCACTAACCCCTTCTTTCACATTATAGTTGGATCGAAGAGATGGCTCGCCGACATTTCCCGAAATACTCTGATTGCTGGTCAGAAGATCGAACTCATTCCTTCGAGCAACGCGATTTGTATCAACGCGCCAAAGGCCATGAGTGAACTTGTTCTTTCCGAAGTCAACAGAGTTCTCGAGCATGCAAAGACCATTAGCCTTGACCTTAGTCTCGTTACCAAACAGGCCAAGAACCCAGCTGTTCTCATGTCAGTGGGTGATGTTACTCACTCTGTTGTTCGCCTCGACCCAGCAGGTGACAAGGTAAGTTACCGGTGTACCTTCCTTGCTCCTCGACCAAGTGCTTACCGTTTTCGACTTTTGTTAGATCAATGTTACCTGGGTTGACATGCCTGGGCAAAACGAAACCTTGGAGAACATGGCCGATATTGTCCTACGGTTCCTTCTTGCTGCTTTTGGCCAGAAGCCGCGTACCGAGCATATTACCTTGACCCTTCCACCTTCCGCGAGAGAAAGCGGCCGCTACCTTATCGAGCCCAACTGTCAGCCGAAGCTCCCCTGGCAGGAACGGATCAAGCTGTGGGCGAGGTGGATTGCGGCGGTGCCCAAGGCAGGATCTTCTTCCACAGGCGTAAAGATACCCGCCGATGTTCTTCCTCATCCACTCAACCTGGCTAAGGAAGCACCTCGCCACCGGCAGCTCGAGGCTTCATTTCCTGAGTTGCACAAGGACCAGAGCGCGAAGGGGTGGTCAGAAGTACCGGAGACAGACACCCGTGCCATTTTCGGCCATGTTCTCCATGCTCCGTCTCGATCGCCGGACCCGGCGCAAGCCCAGCGTAGCCGTATTGCCGGGTCGGCTTCCACCTCTGGCTTCCCAAGCCGTCTCGATACTTCTCTCAGCCGAACCTTCATGCCTGTGCTCCCTCCGATTTCTGAGCTAAAGTTCGCCAACAACCTCAAGACTCAGGGGCTTTACCACTCTGACATCGTCATGCGCTTCGTACCCGCCCCTGAGCAGCCCGGTTCCGTCAAGGCCACCTCTGCTCCCGACCTGGAGCTGGTCCTTGAAGCCGACCACCGCGAGATCAAGGGCTTCAGTTCTCTTCGTGCCATCACTGAGTCCTTCACAGGCGACATTATCTGTCCCAGTTCGCCCATCGATGTCCGACTCAAGCAGCGCCGCCACTTTACCATGGACGTCAAGAGCATAGGCGAGTGCGAACCAATAGTCGACTTTGTGAATAAGTCCGACCTGCGTCCTTGGGATGGAAAGCTCAAGACTCCATCTTCGATCGAAGCACTGCCACTACCCAAGCGCCTCTTGTCTGGACCATCTCTTAAGAAGATTGAGGAAGAAATTGTTCCCGTCAAGTATCTCTTCGCGGGTATGGAGATCCATCGGCGCGTGGCGGCCGATTACAAGGGTTTTACCGCCACGTACCGATCCATCGAGGCTGGTCAGCGCGGCGGCAAGTACGCCGAGCTCTCCGTGGACGCAGTCCGTGCCGAGGTGACCCGAGCTCTTGGTCCCAGCCATCTTCAGGAGCTCAGGAAGGGTCCTCTTCCTCCCATCCTTGGCGAAGCCGCCAGACTTGATCCCACTGCTGTGCCTGGCGGAAGTGCTACCATTACCCCCCTCAATGGGCCCATGTCGCAAGGCTACCTTAAGCCCGTCACCCCTGAAGAGAGGGGAATTAACTGGAAGTCTGGCATCACGCCCGATGAGGCAAGGTTCCGCGAGCTTCTCGAGTCGGAAGAAGAGCCTGTTGCTAGGCGATCGTCCGCCGCCGCCCAGGAAGCAGCGGATGAGCTCAACAATCTTGACCTCGAGGATATCGAGGACCGCGACCCGGGTGCCCCGGGAAAGCAAGAGTTCAAGAGTGCTCTCGAAGAGGAGATCAAGAAGGATGAGTGGCTAGACGAGCTACCACCACTCCAAAGGAAGGAGGGAGAGGAGTCGGTCGTCGATGACTCCGATCCATGGGACGGCAACGACCCCAAACATCTCAAGGCGTTCTTGGATGTTGTTGAGGATATTGTCAGCGGCAGGGCACCGCCTGCTTGGCAAGGAAGGTAATCTTAGGTGTGTGTAGTGATGAGTTTGTGTTGAAACACGTATACTTGAGGGTTGGAAAATCTAAAAGGCAAAAGGGAAAATGGCATTGGGATTGGAGTGGAACGGAGCGGTTTTCAATTTGTTCTTGCATGGTTTTGCTTGAAGATTGGTAAAAGTAATCCAATCGCTATGTGTTGAATGTGTAAGATATGTCAAAATTAGAAGGGGGATGGTTAGAGGAAAACTTTCTGGGATAGGATGGTGTCCATACTAGATATATACCATACACATAACAACAATACTTACGTTGATTCATCATCCTCTGCCGTTCGAATGGACTTTGCGAAGTAGTAGCAACGTTTTCGTAGTACGGGGACAATGCATACTCACTACGGATCCTGTTCACAACATTCATTGATCAAGCGTGTGGGATTCCACGATTTAAAGATAGTCTTCTTAGCAGACAACTAACATCCCAATGAACGCCAATTTGTGTAGAATCTCAAGCCTATACACAAGTTACCGAATAATCTCGCGAAATTGGCAATATACAATGTAGGGTTAAAGGTGTCCGACAACCACGTACATGCTCATTGACGGCCGCCAAATGCAACTGGCAGACCTTTAACCCTTCGTTTTCTGCACATTGTATATTGCCAATTTCGCGAGATTATTCGGTAGACTCCAGTTACAAGTCGTGATTTCCATTTTCTTACACCAAACAACACTCAATGCGGCCTCCATGTTTTACTTCTTCAACCAGACGAAATCAAGAGCATCTCAACATAGACCGCGACCTTCAGTCACCGCGAAGTTCATTTTCGTCATCATCCAGGTCGTCTTAGATTCCATTGACATTGAAAAGTCGAGAAACTGGTCACGCAATCGTAAGTCAAAAAAGTGAAATCAAAGACCGTACGTAACTCAGTGAACCACTTTCTACGCGCAACTCCCACTTGTCTTCTGTTTTACAACAACGTTAACAACCGAAGAGTGAGTGAGAAAAACAAGATACGAATCAACACCCGCAAATCCAACGACTTTGCACATCATCCGATATAGGGGAAAAGAATATTCCAAAGAAGCACCTCACCTCACCTCACCAAATTTCCTCTGCCTGTATACATACACCCTTTCGTATCTGGCCGAAGACTAGACTACACTACACGCCGCCACACGCCCAGTCCCGTCCCAAAAAAAAGTTCCAAACCAAGGGAAACACGTTCTACATATTATATCGCCCCTCCCATTACAATTGTTGTTGTTGAAGTGCCCATCTACCTATTTGAGTGGAGGGTCGGGAAAGTCATCAGCGAGAGAAGAAAGCCCAACGCAGGAGGTACCATCTATTCTAGAGAGAGAAATTAACCCATCCCATACAGGAAAACAGACAGAGTAATAGCCTATGACAGGCAAATCACAATTTCGGAAATCATGTAAGTACAACACATACATGATGAGCAAGTATAAAGGGTTCGCAGATGATTCCATCGAGTAGTAGGTAGTGTAATCGCAAATTACAGTAATCAGTTATCTGAGGTGGAAACGCAAGAGAGATACGAAGGGCAAGTCCGTCCCACTGGGTGAATACACAACGCCCCACGATAACCAAAGTTAAGAGTCGAGAAGTGGTGGTGAAAGAGGAGACAAGTAGGGAGCTAGGCATGAGAGAGCATATCCATTTACGCACGTCGCCTTGCACGACAATGAATACACACAACAGGACGGTTCCATGTAGACACAATGAAGACTTACAAATGTCCTTTTCCAGTATCATACCGAAAGGTAGGCATGGCGGAGGGCATCGTGACTGAGGATGGATGAAGACGAATGCAGGAGACCAGCGCGACACGACAAAAGGGTACACCGTACAAGGTCTGTGATGTGGTTAGGATTGGCAATCAACTCCAAGCAGCTGAGGACTGAGCCAAAGGCGGATCAAGTAAAAGGCGAGGAGCCCAAAGGCAAGCATTGAACAGACACAGAGAACAAAGACAAAATACACAAGCACAGCATTGTATCACACTGCAGAAGAAGGGGAGGGAACTATTGAGTTGCTTGTTCATGGGGAATCATCATTTTGTAGTCATTATCTAGCCTCTATCTTGTCCTCAGCACACATGAGGTTTTGCATCCGTCATAAAATCCCAGACCAGCCCTCTCTTCATTGTGCCCAAAACAACCGAGTGCTCATGCAACGCAAGGAGATTCGTAAATTTTTTGCTTGCTCAGGAAGAAAAAATTTACTTCTTGGCAGCCTTGGCAGCGGACTTGGTGACCTTGCCAGCGGCAGCCTGGGTCTTGTCGACGGCCTTGATGACACCGACGGCGACGGTCTGACGCATGTCACGGACGGCGAAACGGCCGAGGGGAGGGTAGTCGGTGAAAGCCTCAACGCACATGGGCTTGGAGGGAATCATCTTGACGATGGCAGCATCACCAGACTTGATGAACTTGGGGGAGGCCTCAACAGCCTTACCAGTACGGCGATCGATCTTCTCGAGGAGCTCGGCGAACTTGCAGGCAATGTGGGCAGTGTGGCAATCGAGGACGGGGGCGTAGCCGGCACCGACCTGGCCGGGGTGGTTAAGGACGATGACCTGGGCGGTGAAAGAGGCAGCGCCGACAGGGGGGTCGTTCTTGGAGTCACCGGCAACGTTACCACGGCGGATATCCTTGACGGAAACGTTCTTCACGTTGAAGCCGACGTTGTCACCGGGGACACCCTGAACAAGCTGCTCGTGGTGCATCTCGACGGACTTGACTTCAGTGGTGACGTTGGAAGGAGCGAAGGTAACGACCATACCGGGCTTGAGGATACCAGTCTCGATACGGCCGACGGGCACTGTGCCGATACCACCGATCTTGTAGACATCCTGGAGGGGAAGACGGAGGGGCTTGTCGGTGGGACGCTTGGGGGGCTCAATGGCGTCGATGGCCTCGAGGAGGGTCTTGCCAGTGGACTTGCCGGCCTTGGTCTCCTTCTCCCAACCCTTGTACCAGGGGCAGTTGGCGGAGGGCTCAAGCATGTTGTCGCCGTTGAAGCCGGAGATGGGGACGAAAGCGACGGAAGCGGGGTTGTAGCCGACCTTCTTGATGAAGTTCTTGGTCTCCTTGATGATCTCCTCGAAACGAGACTGGGACCACTGGGTGGTGTCCATCTTGTTGATGGCAACGATGAGCTGCTTGACACCGAGGGTGTAGGCGAGCAGAGCGTGCTCACGGGTCTGGCCATCCTTGGAGATACCAGCCTCGAACTCACCAGTACCAGCGGCAATGATGAGGATAGCGCAATCAGCCTGGGAGGTACCAGTGATCATGTTCTTGATGAAATCACGATGGCCGGGGGCATCTGTTGATTGAAGTGGTTAGCATGAGTCAGGACACATGTGAAGTTGTAGTGCGACATACCGATGACGGTGACGTAGTACTTGGGAGTCTCGAACTTCCAGAGGGCGATATCGATGGTGATACCACGCTCACGCTCGGCCTTGAGCTTGTCAAGAACCCAGGCATACTTGAAGGAACCCTTGCCGAGCTCAGCGGCTTCCTGTTATTGGTAGTCAGCATCATGTCTCTGTGTGAAGCAGTTGGTGTTGCTTGGTGATGTTGATGTGAACGCGGGGTAAGTGGGTCTGTGCGCGGCCACGCAAAATTCTGTGTGACCCACCCCCACCATGAGAAGGCGAGGGGCTGCCACAAAGCCAAACCAGCGGGGAAATGCCCAAAGGTAGGAAAATGGCAGAACGCGGATGGAAAATGGTGATGCGAATGATGAGAGCTGAGCAGATGGTGACTGACCTTCTCGAACTTCTCGATGGTACGCTTGTCGATACCACCGCACTTGTAGATCAAGTGACCGGTAGTGGTGGACTTGCCGGAATCGACGTGGCCGATAACGACGACGTTGATGTGAGTCTTGTCCTCCTTGCTGTAGCTGTTGTTAGCAAATGATGCGAGACCGAGTCGAGCGCACGCGACCTGATTGATAACGACGACGACGTGATGATGGATGAACATACCCCATTTTGACGGTTGATGTGCTGACTGGCGACTTTGCGCTAGAAAATGTGAAGTGGCAGGAGATTGCTTGAATCAGGTATGCCGACGAAGAGAGGAAGAGGAAGAAAAGCTTGAAATAGTTTGGAGGAGGGTTGAGATTTTAAGTCGAGTGTGGAGGGGGCAAGGCCTTGGTGGGGTCAGATCAGCCTGCAGGAGCACAAAAAAAATGGAATAAAAAAGTGGGGCTAGCCCTCAAACTCGTCAAATTTTGACCTCCACCCTTGTTCATGCCGCGCCTTGCCGTCCCAAGTTAACCCCTTCACGTACCGAATTATTGTTCGCCGAGTACCATTCACAGCCCCTCAGCGCTATTCAATCGCATTAACCACCCTTGTTTCCTAGCCAAAGTGGATATTCTGAAGGTCTGATTTTCACTTTTCAGAGTGATTTGCCTCTCCATCGCTTTCATCACCGAAATTTCGTCTGATCAGAAACTGCACATAAAAAGGTGAATGGTTTTGACCGCAAAATCAACCAGTCTGATATCAACAGCTGGCGGGAGTGAATGCTGCAATCGGCCATCCTATTGTGAGCTTTCCCTCTTCCGACTGGTTGCCTGCCTGCCTGCCTGCTTTGCCCCTCTATCTCGCTGCCCCTCTTTCGGCTGAGAATTGGACGAGTTGTGAAGCACCTGTTTGCCCCTCCAATATCTCGATGCCGATCCCTGGCATTCACCTCACCCTCCATCCCTCGCTGCGCATTGTGCGGTCGGAAACGCTACTGACAAGCGACTGTTGATGAATTTTTTTTCTACGCTACCCACAAGCTTCACAAGCCGGCTACGACGTAGTGTAGTTCCGTTGTGGATATGTACATTGTCAGTGATATGAAGGTACTCCATGGGATCGCCTGCGTGCTAGCCGTGAAGGGCTCATGCAGTTTGGGCTTTTCCCGGCACGTCTGGCTTCCAGCCCAACCAGAGGCGATACGACAATGGATCTGATGAGTTTCTCTGGCGGCCGGCGTGACTCAAAAATTTTAATTCGCTGGTGAGGCACACCCCGCAGTGTTGCCGCACAGGGGCAGCGTGTTGCTTTCAAACCTTGTTGACCGCGAACGTACGGGACGTCGACGTCGAGATATCGTGAAGGCGTGGCCATGAATGTCACTCTGTCCGGCCTTTTTGCGAATCCTTTTCGGGTCCTGGATCATGCTTCTCTCACTTCGCATTTCACAGTCCGCTCCCGTCCCCAGGGGCTCTCCCTCGCGATGTGTTGGTTTTGAGGCCTGGATGCCTGCCTTTCCCGGGAACAGATAGCGTGCGTGGGCTCCCTTTTTTGGTGCCGCATGCTGTCCATGCCATGCTGTCGGCTGCGTTGGTAGTCAGATGCAATGCCACTCAACCTGGCTTGTCTGGATTGTTTGACATTGAGCTAGCCAGGCCAATGGCGGCGTAGAATTCCCATTTCAGACGGGCGTCTCACACGAGACAACCACGACTCGTGGTTGCCCGTATCTCTAGCTTCACCGAGACCAACGAGAACACAGATGCAACAGCCAATGAAACCTCACATTTCTCGAGAATCGTGATCTTGAATCCTCCGGGGTTAGGGCTCTGAGAAGGCCATGGACACACTCCTCGGCCCTCGTCGTCGCCGGCTCATCTGCTCCCGTCTGCGAAAGTTTGATAACACTATCAAGTGGGGTTTGGCAAAAGTCAAAGTGGACAACATCAGCTTTTTTTTTCACGCCAAATACGCATCTGGGCTCTTGTCCCGGGTCGTGTCCTTTGTTGACCGTCAAGGTTCCTCCTCCTCTACCTCCACCGGAGTTTTTTTGTCCCCGCCCTGCCCGCCACCGACGACCGGCAAAGCCCGTTGGAGACCTTTCAACAGCTGCAACGGTTTCGTCCTTCCTCCCGCCTCTTTTTCCCACTCGTCTGATTGGATGACTTTCCGGTGGGTCATGCGGCGAGACCCCTGCAATGGTTTGCCGCTCGGCCCCGGACCCCCGTTTGTGGCCTCTGGTGGCACGGCAACCACAGATGGATGCCCGTTGAGGTTCACCTCGACCTCACCATGAAGACATCACCATGGTTGATGAGACACCGTGATTGGCGTCAGACGGGGCGATGTGTGGTCAGCTATGAGGTCAGGAAATCTAGATGCTACGATATGGTACACTAGAAGACATTTTTCGGCGTTTGTTCTTCGCGGCAACTGGATCGCTGAGCCCAATGAAAAAAAAAAAATACTTCCCAATTCGGACTCATTTACGGAAGCTTCTCGCCGAGCACTTTCTTGCCTTGTTGCCTTCGTGCCTTTCGTCTGGGTATAGCTTCAGATGACTCGAGCTGCTTTGGCCCAGAATCTCGGTGGCAAATTGCAAACCGCGGTAGTTTCATCTTGGAATCTTGGGATGAACTGTGAGATGTGTGGATGTGTTCTAGAGAGTTCTCGATCGTCCGAGGCATCGTGTCGTCCACAAACTTGGAAATCGCCAGTTACGACTGAAGCTCGAGTAAGGTTCGATCCAGGACCAAGCCCACAAACGCCGACCCTGACGAGGACAAGTATCTTCAACGGGATAGCACAGCAACTAGTACCGTGACTAGAGATGTTGTGCGAACCTTTATTCAGTTGAGTAGTTTCATGTTAACAGAATATGGTCTTGATCCTTTTCTGCCAAAGGCCTATGGTTAGACTTTTGTTCGTATTATGAGCCCAAGACGTTGAGAAAAAGTGTCAGTCAAGCGATATTCGATAAGTATATCTTGGTTTCAGTACCGGAAACCAGCACCCAAGCTCTTGGACAGTCTTCTTATAATAGTCTAAGAAAAGCAACATGTTTGGGCTTTCTAGACCTCAGTAACGCCAATGAATATATTTCCAATGCCTCGTATCAATCTCTCCAACTTCAAGAAGACGGAGTGTTTTGTCCCAACGGATTTATCATCGCTATGACCCACTATCTTCGCCGAGATATATCTGCTCGCATTTTGATCATCACAAGCTTTTGCGACGTTGTGGTACATGATCATTTGGTCTTGGAATTGGGAACCAGTCTGCTTGGTCTCTTGGGTAGAAAGCCGGCAACCACCAGTTCGTTAACTCGTGTAAACCGTGCTCAACGAGGACGAAAGTAGTTGCAAAGGGGTCTGGAGACACCCACATTCCAGAAAATGCGTCCACTGCAGCTTGCCCACTCCTGCGGTAACCATACGTCATACCCACTTGGGGTGCGTTTCCGTGATCCGATCGATGATCGATCGACCTGTCCTGGGAAGTTGCTTGGGGGACCGGCACTGATATCATGTTGACTGGCCGACAAAAACTGGCGGAAAGATGGTCATTCAATACTTTCATATTCATTCTATCCTGTCGCCTGGCTAAGTGATAATCATCATCATTCCGTTCCGTGTGTCCAACCATTGATCTTTTCTTTTCTCGACCGCGTACTTGGAGGTATCTCGTCGTATACCAAAGACCCATATCCATCCCAGACACCCATCCGCATACCGTGTACGGGGCAGTCATGATAGACTAATGACCCCTCTAAGGACTGCTATCCCATCCCAAATCGTATGCTATTACTCCCCATCTGACTCACACCAGCCCTAACACTAGCTCCTTTACTGGATGAGCTGCGAAATCTCCTCGTCGTTGAACCCAAACAGGTAAAGCAAATCAAGCAAGCTATCACCATTCAGCCTCGCGCTCGCCTCCATCTGTACCCTCGGCTTTGCGTTCCACGCGACACCCAGACCGGCCGCATCCATCATGAGCAGATCGTTCGCGCCGTCTCCCACCGCCACCACCTGATCCAGCGGGATGCCCTCCTTGCCCGCAATCTCGATCAGCAGCTCACGCTTGCGCTCCGCGCCGACAATGCGGCCCTTAACCTCACCAGTCAGGCGACCAGTCGCCTCGTCAATGACCACCTCGTTCGCATGCGCATAGTCAAGGCCGAGTTCGCCAGCCAACCAGCTCGTCAGGGGCAGGAAGCCGCCAGAGAGGACGGCGGTCTTGACACCCAGGCGCTTGAGGGCGCGCAGCAGGGGGCGCACGCCGTTGGTGACGTCCAGAACAGGACGGAGGTCGTTGAAGAGGGTGCCAGGGAGGCCGGTGAGCAGCTTCACGCGCTCGCGGAAGGCGGAATCAAACTCAAGCTCGCCCAACATGGCGCGGTGGGTGATATCGGCAACGCGGGCGGCGAGGTCGGGCGGGTCCTTGATGGTAGCAGCGAGGAGGTCGATGACCTCCTGTGTGATGAGAGTGCTGTCCATATCGAAGACGACCAGGCGAGGATACCTGCGGAAAAGAGTGTCGGCGCGCAGGGCGACATCGACGTTCCACTCACGCTCGAACCGGTAAATGAGCTCGTGCTTGCGCAAATCCGCAAGAGGGAGGTAGTCGGGCGAAGGGCCGGGAGAGAGGGTCAGCTCGACGACAAGCGGGTGGTGGTCGGGCGTCTGATCGAGCTTCAAGCAGCGATGGGCCGAGTTCAGGTCGGAGGCGCCGGGAGGTAGCGGGAAGCTAGACATAAGGTGGAGGAAAGAGGTGATGCACATGGGCGAGATGTAGGAGCCGTAGAGGTGGTCGAGCGGGTCTGGTTCGGCGGTGGGCGGCTCGAGGGGGAAGGTGTCGAGGCTGCTGCTCGGGGCCATGTTGGCGGGGATCTCAGAGTCGGTGGCGCGACCCTTGGGAGACTGGCTCCCGGCCGGAGAGGACGCCTGCTGGGGCGAAGGAATGGCATTGGAGATGCGCGGCGCCGTGGACTTGTAGTAGAGAGTTGCGACGAGTTTGTCGTTTCTGGTACCGGGAGCCGGGGTACAGTTGGGGTGGGAGAGTTCGTGGCTCAGCCCACTCTCGACAATGGTCGGCGGGTGTTCAGGAGAAGGAATGCCGTTGAAGCGGGCGACGCCCTTGGGAGGGACAATGGGTGATGGCGAGGTCGCGATCGATGTCGCGTTCATGTCCTCGACAACCGTGTCGATGCCATAGTGCCCCTCAGGCTTATTGGGGGCACGGTACTGCTGGTGCTCCTGGAGGTACGAGCTGCTCCTCATGTTAGAGGACAGCGACGGCCGTTGGACCCGGGCGGTGTTGCTTTTGTCGGACATGGTTGCGATCTGGATGCGACTCGAGCGGACTGTGACTAACACTTGCGCAGGTGTTTTCGAGGTTCCTAGTAGAACGCGACAAGCGGTTAACTGCCTGATCGTGACCGTGAATAGTGACACCCAAGGGGACCGCGTTGTAATATGGACGCTTGAGGTTGTCGGGAAAAGAGATAGAGAGACACGAGGGCTGGCCGTTGTTGATGCGACCGAGCGGTAGGCTGAAAGTGTGACTGGACGGATGCTATCAGCGATCAGTCAATAGTTTCGCTCTCCGGCGTCAGGACGGGCACACGGGGACTCCAACCGAAGTGGAAGCGGCATGCACGACCCCACCAAAAGCCTGGTTTGGCACCCGTGCTGCCCCGCCCGGGACCTTAACAATGGAGCGGCTTACCGGGATCGGGGCACGAGACACGGCACGCCATGCCTTCCCCCGTTCTGGTGGCATATGATTTGCGCCTGGGCGGAAGGGATCAACAGGAGAGCGCCGTTGGCGACGAGGTTGTGCCCAAGGCAAAGTTGGCACAGGGTTTCAGAATCGCATGACAGGCCACCTATTTGCGCCCATTTGGGAACAAACGGCTCTCGGCATGTCCATGTCTATCACCATTTTAGGATTTATCTTGGCTTGTTGGAAAATGGGCTTTTGGAGATGGGTGGATAGTAAAATGAATTTCAGCATCTCCGGACGCCGATGAGAAAAACCTCACAATCCTCATATAAGAAGTGGAAGGAGCGCTTGCTGTTGGGGTTTTGTAGCGGATATGGGCCTCGCGGCACTCGGTAAGGGAACTCGACTCTCAATATCGGCAAGCGATTGAATCCTGATACTTGCAGCACAGAGACAGTTGCATTGCGTCTGTCCTTGAGAAGCCTTTTCAGGTTTACATTGCTTCCTGCTGTTAAGGTTGTTCCATGGCAGTGGCACAAAAGACAAGGGAAAAAGGCAGGTTCGCCTTGAGGGAAACGGCCTTTCACAGACTCTGCTATATTCAAGCCCTCAAATTTCATGATGCGCAGAGGGCCCAAGAGAAGCGCGATACCTGCGGTCGGTGGAAGCAAAAAAGTAATCGCAAACGTTCCATTCCGATGGCGTGGATTGATATCGCGCCTTGTGGGGGCCAAGCAAAAGGAAAAGTGACATCACTCGCGACTTTTGGCTGCTTCGACGTCGAAGACTCGGCTGCAAACGTCCGAGGGTTATGATTGGATGGCACCTGTTTCTAAGCAGAAGCAGCTTACAAACAAGTTCCTGGAAAAGAAAACTCAATATCAAAACCGCATGCTGTACACTGCATGAGGTGAGATGGCAGCGGCTTACAGATCGCGCTAGAACTTTGCCATGTTCTAAGCTTGGAAACACGATCACAAGCCGCACGAAGCAGAATGCGATTTTTGATACGTGATGACGACAATGATCTCGACTTGGGGTCTCTGACGACAGCGTGCCTTTCGGGACGCCAGGGGCACGGGGGGTTTTGAGCGACCAAAAGCCTTCCTCTGGTTGGAGCCTCGCTGTGCTCGCCACAGAGAAATAGAGAAATCGACACCCCCGGGGTCGCAAGTCAACTCACCTGCAACGGGCGTGCGGCACTGCGGGCGGACGTCTTTCCAATGTCAGAGGCCAGGGGATCCACAGGGCGTGCACGTGCCCAGCTGGACTGGGATATGCGGGATTTTTACCCAGATGCCAGAGCTTCAAGTCTGCAGAGCCAGTCTTATACACATACACATAATCAAGCCACGTTGAACCCTATATTGATTATTACTTATAATATCATAATTAAGAGTCTTATTAATTCAACTGTTGAAGTTATTGCTAGTAACGATAACCGATTAAACGATTACTAATAATATCTATGACTAAAATTAATAGCGTTACTTTTAATGGCCCTAAGGATTGGCCGGCCTAGGAAGATGCCTTTATTTTTATAGCTTAGGACCTTGGTCTTTAGAAGTATATCGATTCTGATAATTGTATACACTGGCAAATTAAGCCTATTGAGCCTAATATTGCTAGTTATTAAGGGGAGGTTCCCGCTAGAAAAATTAGGAAAGTTAAGAAGGATAAGGAGGTTGCCTTATTTATTGCCGCTAAGTTTTACGGCTTTTATTATAAATGTAATTAATATAATTATATAATTGAGAAATCGGATTAGCGTATAGAGGTTAAGACCTTCTTTAATTTAGGTATTAAGAAGACTACGCTAAATTGTTGGATGTTTGAAACCATTAGAGATAATTACTGGGAGATTAATTTTACTAAACGTATTAGTTTATATGAATAATATAATAATTTCAATGAATCTACCGCTTTTAACGACTGTAAAGTAAAGAAGTTCGTCCGGGTTAGATTTATTAATATTCTTAAACCCCTTAGTAGAGTTAATTGTAATTAGTATAGTTAGACCTTTTATTAGGAAGCGGCTATAGCCCTCTATATTATGAAAAGAATTATTAGAGTAAATAAATTAAACCTATAGTTCCTAGAATTCTATATAGTTATAAAGTCGAGTCTTTATATTGCTTGGGTAGATAATTTCTAGTTTTAATATAATAAGGTGTGAGATGCAGAAAGGTTACGTAAGTCTGACTCGTAGATGTGAAAGATGATTATGATTCTGATGATCGAGGAAGAAAAACTAGTTACATAGGAGCGGACTCTCCGAGTCCGACTTATAGGTTTAAATCTACCTAATTTAAGCTTACCTTAAATTAGGGTCGAAGATTAAGTAAATTAAATTTAACCAGCAAATCTACTCGTAAATAATAAATCTTCTCCCAAATCGGTTGCCCAATTAAGTTAAACTTATCCTCTTATAATACCCCTTCGATACTTAAGTCCGTCGTTTCGACGGAACATTACTATACAAACTAATTTATATATACCCGACTAATTATCGTCGGAAAAAACTCCCACGAAATTATTACGTAAAACATCCTTATAATCTTAACTAAGCAACGCCCAATCCCTAATATAAACCTCGCATCCTTTAAATATACTTCCTCTAGCGGTAATGAAAATCCTTCCGCTTTTTAAATTTACATTTATAATCGTAGTAAACTTACTCTATCCGTTATCAATTTAGATTAGTCTATTTTAATACGCGAAGGTAAAGGTTACCTAATTCGCTATAAATTCTTCAATAAGAAGGAATTCGGCGTCGCTTCTAACCTATTTAACTATTGCGCTTTAAAATACCTTCTCTTAAATATAGTCGTAAAAACCGGGAAAATCGGTATAAACTACCTTTAGTAACTATTAGAATCTAGCGTCTAAAATCTTCTACTTCGCTATTTTTATTTTATATATTTCTAATTCGGTCTTTACATTTATATATCTATTTTCTAAAATATTAATATAGTTTTTAAGCGAATTATCTACTGTTATAAATTCTTAAAAGCTAACCTAACGTTAGTTAAAGTAAAATTTAGGATTTTATTCGAAGAAGATTCGAAAATCGAAAGCGTTTTAATAGGTTAATTGAATTTAGCCTTAATCGGGCTATTAAAGGCCGAGGTAAATAGCCTATTAAGGATAGCGAAAATAAATTAGAAAATAATTATACGTAAAATATTATTCGGGACTAAGGAAATATACCCCGATATTTCTTTTTCGCTAGAAGAATGTATATTAGGGGTAATTAAATCTATATAGAGGGTAAGAATTTAAATAATATTGTTAGACTTCTTATTAGAATTAATATTCGTACGGTCCGTCCTAAAAAGAAGACTGGTAAAAGTAAGCCGGGTAGCCGGAATCTAAATAATATTATCTAATTTCCTACCGGAATTAGTATTCGTAAGGTTTATTTTAAAAAGAAAACCAGTAGAAGCAGGCCGGTTGGTTAGAATCTAAATAATTTTAAATTTCTTTCAAAACCTAATAATTACAACGGCCTTTATATCCGAAGAATCCTCGCGGATTTAAATCGAAATATACGAATTTAATTTATTATTAAAAGTAATAGGCTTCTTACTTATAATAGGGATATTAAAGATTTTCGCGCGCTTAGACTAAATATCGGCCTTATTAAAAGCTTTACGCTTAGCTGCGGATACGGACTTAATTTCGAATTCGTCAGCCTTTACGTCTTTAATTTTAAATAGGATGTAGGGAGGCGGGTTATCCTCAAAGTACTACTATCTACTCTTAATTAACGCTTCGATAGTAGCGTTATATTTATTAATAATAGATTAAAAATTATTATTGTTCTCTAATATATATTTATAAATTAAAGCGAAAATTTTATTATTAACGTTTTTATTAATAATAGTAGTTTAAGTAACCTTATTATAGGTTTTAGCGGCGATGTCAAGGATATAAGCGTTAATAATCTTAACCTTTATTTTTTAGATGGGTTAGATTCTAATATCCTATTTAACAAAGCTAGTTTTTAAAGACAGGTTATAAATTTATTTAATATAATAGTCCAATATCAGAGTAAAGTTTTTATCTTTTATATTAACTATCTATTTCTTATAACTTCCTCTATCTTTTACGATCTAATACGTAATTTAAGCAATTTATATGTAGTAGGTATCTAATTTTTTCAGGAATATATTGAATTTAATTATTAAAATATGTATTTTAATAATAGTTTAGCCTTTTTATAAATTAAAATTTACTTTATATATTTATTTTACGAAACGTTCTGCCTTTTTAAAGTAATTACTTTAAATAGAATAGCCGCCATTATATTTTTCTCGGTTAGGTTTAAATAACGGAAATACGTATTCTTAATCTTAAATTCAGCGTAATTAAAAGTACGCGAATCTTCGTAAATATCGCTAGGAATTTACTTACTATAGTTTATAAAAGGCTAAGTACTGGCATTATTATTTTAGGCCCTAACGACGTTTTTCTCGAAGTCGGTAAAGGTTATAACTATATTACGAAATTACCTTCTAGTATTTTTTCCGCTTCCTATAGTTATAGTCGAAAAATAGGTAGTTAGTCTTAAATAGTAAATTGGTCTTAATACGAATATAACTATTTTAGGTATTTTAAGAAGTATAAATAGAAATTTTATAATGGGAATAAGTTTATATACAAACAAATTCTTAATTATTAGTATAATTACTTAAGGTTGCCTAGTAACAGTCGTCTTTTTAAAGTAAACCGTTATAGTATTAGTTAATATAGACTACTTTAATTTCGCGGCCGGTAAAGTAATAATAATATTTAACTTAAGGATATAAATAACTAGCGTACCTTCCGGTTTTTCATAACCTTCTAACTCATTAAATCATTATAATTCTTTATTTTTAATTAAGAATTTTACTTTATATTCCCTAATTAAACTTTAGGTATAATCTATTAATCCTAATTTACTTCCGCATTTTAGAGCCTATATATTCTATTCATAATCATAGCCTTTCTATTTAACTTTATAAAATAAAATCGGTTTACTTTAAATCTAAATTATTTTATATTTTAATAATCTTTCGATTTTATATAATTTATATTATTTATTGTCCCCTTTAATAAAACTCCGACCCGGCTTATTATTTATTTACTTTTTAAAAGGGTTATCCTTTGGAATATCCCCTTAAATAAGTTACGGAAATAATTTTATAAATTTTCTAATTAGTTAATATATTTAATTCGTATATTAAACTTCCGATTTTGTAAACTACTATAAATAAACCAATTCGCTATTACTTAAATTTCCGTAATAATTCCCCAAGCGGATTATAGCCTTTATATAAGTTAATTATAATTTTATTACCTATTCGAAAATTTAAAGGCTGGTACTTTTAATTGTAATAGAATTTATATTTTATTACTACCTAATCTATTGCTTCTGTAGCTTTTTTATAATAAAGTTTTCGAAGGGAATTTAAATTTATATTTAAATAGTTTATAAATTTAATGAGGTCGAGAGCGGTATTTAATTTAAATCCTAAAACCAATTCGTTAAGTACTATACCTAACGGTATAAATAATAAATTATTTATATTATATTATACTACCGGGAATATATCCGGCTATAGGATATTAAAGTTTTCTACTGTATAGTAACGAATCGCGAACTCGACCTCCTTATTTCATCGTTCGTTTTTTCTATTAATTTAGGAATACTATATGATAGTATAAGCTAATTTAGCGTTCAATTTAATAAAAATTACCTTCTAGAGAATTAAAAGAAACTTATAATCTCTATTATTAATAATAATATAGAACAAACCCAATCGTAAAGTAGTAGTATAATTATAAACCTTTCGGCCCAATTGACCATAATATAAATAATCTTTCTTAATATAAGAATAACCTTCTTATTAAAAACATATATAATTATTATTAAGGCGTTATAGTCTATTCCTCTTTATAAGGTAGACCAATAGGGTTACTTAAATAGACCCGTAATAAAATCTATTTAAATAGTATAGTAAAGGATAGGTTTTAAGATAATTGGCTATATTTAATTAGGCGTAGTTTTGCGGTCGGTCTTAAGAAGGTTATACTTAGGGCAATAAAAGACGTAACTTCGTAACCGTCGAATTAATTTTAAAAAGGTTAAGCCCTCTAATTCTTTAACTATTCTCGCTAGCCCGAAATAATACCTTTTATTTTACGTTATATATAATATAGTTTTTATATAGTTCTCGGAGATATATAAGCGAATTATTCCGTTTCGGGCGTAATAATATAGAAAATTCGTCGTATAATTAATAAAAGAACTACTTATTTTAAAGAAGGTCGAACTTTTTATTTTATTTAATATACTTCTTTAATTTCTTTAAAACCTTAATATAATACTAATTTTTCTTGTAGCCGTCGATAAACTTCTATTTAATAATTAAATCTATACGGATTTGGACTAAATATACTATATCCTTCTAAATATTATTAAATTCGTTAGTTTAAGGGTCCGGCTTAGCAGCTAGTAATAGTAATTGTAAGAGGGCGTTTAGGATAATATTAATCCTGCCGAAAATATATTTAATATTTAGATCGAATTGGGATACGTAAATAAAAGCGGTAATTAATTTTAAATTAAATTTAGTTAAATCTACCGTACGTAGTATAGTTTAGCGACTTATACTCGTAATCGCTTTATAATTTATAAGGATAATAATAAGCTTTTTATAAGATTAAATAATATATTTAATTATCCAGTATACTTATACGAAATACGTTACTTTTAATTCGGTTAGCTAATAAGCTTTTTTGATATTCAATATATATTTACTATAGAATATTATTAATTAGATTTTATTTATAAGGAAAGACTTCCTATTTTAATTATCTCCTTCTATATAAATGATAATTAAATTGAAACCGAATTCCTTTAATACGTCGATTTTATAAAAGGTTAACCAGTTTAAATAATGATAGAAAAGAACCGATTTTTTATAAAACTAGTCTTAGAGGATTTTAAAAGCCTACTTTTCCAATTCGGTAGGGATAAAGATTATAGTATGTATAAATCTTTAACGAATTAATTAATTTTTGCTTTCTAATATCCTCTTTTCTTTTTTTATTTGGGTAAATAAAACCGTTTTCTTATCTTCTAGGGGTCTAACTTTTTATATAAATTATAGAACGAATTTCTTTAAAAGGTTTCCGATATTAATATATTTTTTAAAACTAGCGAGTCTTTTAATATCTTTAAGTTCCTCAAATCTTCTATACGTTCTTGGGTTATTGTGAAATTAAACCCGGTTATTTAATAATTAAGAAATCGGATAGATAGGTAAGCGACGAAGGATTTCTTAGCTGCTATATTGAAATTAATATCTTTAAAAAACTCTAAAATTAAACGGAAGTATTTAAAGTATTCCTCTTTTATATTACTAAAAACGATTATATTTCCAATATAAACAATAGTAAAATATTTTTATAGATAGAATCGCCTATCTATAAAACGTTATATATAAGGCAATAATTTTTTATAACCTATTAGGGCAATATTCGATCGCTCTAATCCTTTTGGACTTATAAATATTATTTTATCCTAATAATACGGGTCAACGGGTACTTAATAGAAAAAAGTTAATCTATCGAAATACTTTATATATTTCTTACTCCGTATTTTCGTAATAATCGAATCTTAGGTTAGGAGAGGGTAAGAATCGCCTATAATAACTTTATTAATTGGACGTTAGTCTATGACTACTTAGATTTTCTGATTTCTGTTTATAGTCCGCTAAATTATAAAATAAAAATAGCCGAAGGGAATTAAACGTTTCATCTATTCTAATTTTCTATTTTTATATATTTTATTGAACGTTTTATTTAAGACTTCTATATTTTTAAAGCTAAATTAATATATTCTTAAGGTAATCTTTTCTTTTTATTACCCTTCTATAAAATTAATTTAGAATATTTCGTCTTCGTTAATTTTTATTATACTCGTTCCGTTATAAATATTATATTTATTTAATAATATTTTAATTTCCTATACGAAGTCTAGTTCTAAGTTATAAATTTCAATTCTATATATAAATTCGATCTCTGGGACCTCATCGGGCTTATTAATACCTAGTAAAGATCCCTTCTTTATTATATTTTTAAAAATCTTTAAAATTTCCTCTTTAGTAAGTGGACCTTCTAGTACTACTTCCTTTACCACTTCCCTAACAACTATATCGATCTTTAGGTTAGGGGTGAATATGATTCTCTCGAATTTATTTATATAATCGAACTCCTCGCTTACATTTTTATTAGCAATAATTAATATAATTTAGGCTTGTAAGAAAGAGACTAACTTATAATTATTGATTTTAATATCTTTAATTATCCCATGTCGCTAATTTTAATAAATATATATAAGCTTCGAATTTAGGTTTATAATTACTACTATCTAGGCCGTGCCTTAATTTAGGAAATAACTTTTAATAAATTTATATTCGGATTCGAAAATAAAGTTTTTCGGCACCCTAGTATCCGAAATTAAATTTATATATTAATAAATTACCGGCACTCGGACTTCGCTATAGGCGGGGAAAATTAAATTATACGAAGCGGTAATTTTATATTTGACCAGTCTTATTTTATTAATGATTTTAATTGAAAAATCCCTATATAAAATAATCTATATTATATCCGTTTCGGAGTCGATTTTGATACCGTACGGTACTATCTATAATGTACCAAGTAATAAATTCGTAGCGATTTTAGGAAAAACCTATATAATAATTCTAAACTTAACTATCTTTAATTTACCTTTCTTAATAAATAAATATCGAAAGTAATTCACCTAATTAAATTAACCGTTTCTCTAACGATTTTAAAAATCTTCTTTCTAAAAATATTATAAATTATTAACTCGCTTTAAATAATTTATTTCTCATTAATTAAAATATTCAAATAGCCGGTATTAATATAAATCGATTATTCAACGCTAGTTTTTAATAATCGGATATTTATTATTAAATATATATATTAATAACCTTCCGGTAAATTTATTACTAGTTTGGCCTTTATTATAGGATCGGCCTTATTTTTAGAAGACGTAACTATATAGGCTAATATTATTAGTATTTTAGAAACGTTCGTAATTAAAATAATTTTAAACCCGTCTCCTAACTTTATAAGGGGAATTCCTAATTTCTAACTTTTAAGTTTGAATAAAGTATATGACTTGTCGGGGAGGAGGTAAATGAAAAATTTATTACGCAAGGGGAAAATTACTTTATACTTCTAATATTTAAATCGGTTACAATTGCTAGGAAATACGTAATAAATAGACTTAGTAATATGCTTTTCGGTACTTCCTATATATATAGTACTATTAGTAATATTAATAATTAAATAAATTTCTTTTTCTCCCTTACTCGAATAATAATCAACCTCTTCGTATCTTTCCGTACAAAGTCTAATTATATTATTATTTAATTAATCATTATAAATAATTATCTCTTTCTTATCCGTAGTAGTATAAAAACTGCTACGTTTATTAGGGTTCTATTTTACCTATTTTCTATAATAGTATTTAAAAGGTACTATCCTTTTAATAAATAATTTAAAAAACGAGTAATAATTACAACCTTTACCCTTTATAGCCTATTTATCATTAAAGTCTATTTTCTTTCCTTTATAATTAAAACGACGGGAATTTAAGGCAAACGAAATATTCCTACGAAATAAGTAATTAGGCTTTCTTCCTTAGAAAATTATTTTAGAAGCAGATAAAATAGGAGGCGTTTTAGAAATAATAAATACCTCTTTAACTATTTTCAATTGGGGAAGGGCTAATAAAATTTTGAAAATAAGATACGGCTTAAGAGTAAGGAATGCTTTATTATTAAATTCTACCCTCAAATACTTAGCAGTCTACTCTTAATTATAGTTTCCGAATTTATCGATAATATAATTATAGTAAATAAACGCTTTTTATTCTATATATTTAAAAAGTTTATTAATAATTAACTTTATAATTAATTTAAAAATAACTTAGCAAAATTTTAAGTAAAGAATATTCCAAATACGGGTGTTAATAGTATACGGATCTCTTTTACTAAATTCGCAAATATAATAGACGATTTAAAAGGTTGTATCTTAAAGATTATTTCCTTTACAGCAATCCTTATATAAGTAATAGATTGAATTTAGTTTAGCAAAAATTTAAAATTTACTAGGGCGGAATTTATTTTAAATAAACCTTTCCTACATATCTAAATTTAATCTAATATTAGCGTGCTAAATTATAGTAAATTAAATAATCTACCAAATTTTTACTATATTATAAAAGAATTTGTACAGGTTTAATCTAAAATATTCTTGTTTCGCAATTATAGTAATATTACATCGTACAAACTCAAAGAATAAAGGGATTAATTTAAAATAAGTATCTCCTTTAAATGAGTAGTAATCTCTTTCTTAGTATTTAGATTCCGGGGTATCTAAGTAAAAATAGCCAATATTCGTAGCTTTTTAACTACGTAAACTACTATTAGGGCCGTCCAAATTAAAAATCTTATAGAAATTAATTGCTAAATCTATAGCGAACTTATTAAATATATCTTTATTACCACTTTAAGTAACTTTAACTATAGTTTAAAAAACCTTTAAAACTACCTATACGTTATCTCTTCTAAATAAATTGCTTAGTAGAGATACCGGCGGGTTTATTAAGGGAAGCGGGTTTAATTACTCTTTTTGTTCGTTAATTATAATTATAATAGGCTTATTAGTAAATACCTTTATAAAGTATAATAAAATTTTCAAGGCCCTTATTAAAACGTTTATAATTAGGTTCGGTATTATAAATAGTATTTATATTAATATTAGGGTTATCTCTATGGTTTCGATTTTTTCTTCGATTCTTTCGTTAAAAGGAGGTAAGTTTAATATATTTATTTTAATTTCAGAAACTTAAGGTTCTAATATTATCGGTATAGGAGTAACCAGCAATTTAAAAAACGGCTATTTTTAATTTAAGGTTAAACCGGGGTAAAATTAGGGAAATTTACGAAATTTAGGAATTAACTTCTTCCTAGGCAACAATTTAATACCTAATTAAAATTTAAGTAGGGAGCTAACGAATTTAATTCAACGCTTTATCGGAGTCGGTTCTACTTTAATAATTCTTATAAATAGGGTTAAATTTAACGTTCTTATCCTATTTACGAAATTAGAAGATTAGAAAAATTAGATTTTCGTATTTCCAAAAATCGGAAAGAAAGTACATTTATAATTTTAGAATCTACTATTAATTAACGAATCTAATACCTAATATCGCCAATTTACACTTTTATTACGAGAATTTAGTATAAATTCCACTATCGGTAATTAATAATATAAAAATTCGGCTATTAATACTAAAATATTATTACAATTACTCTAATTCGAAAAGCCTATACCCTAAATACTTTTATCCGCGAAGCTTTCTTTCCTAAATAATTTTTATTAATTTTAGCTAGAATCTTAAAAACTTCACCTCGGAATATTTCCTTCTTTTAACAAAATCGGATTTATAATATTCCCTTTTCACTAAAGCCCGGGGAAATTTAGAAATTACTTTATTTCGGGGATTTCGGTCTAAGTTTAAAAAAGTTCAATTTTAAATTATATTAATAATTATAAATTAATAAGCTAAGTTTTAAAACCGACCTAATCTCTATAAAATAATTGTAAATTATCGCTAATACCCCATATTTCTTTAAATAGTAAAATTATAAGTATATCGTTTCTTTTACGTAAATTAAATTTATTAAAAGGAGGTATATTTAATATATTCGTATTATTAGCTCGAGTTTAAAATGTTATATTTAAATTAAACTTTTACCTTTCCCGTTCCTTATCCGAAAATATTTAGAAAAGAATAAAAATCGGTTCTAACTCGGTTAAAAATAGCCTTAACGTAAATAACATTCTAATAAATAATTAAAGGAGTAATTAAATAGAATTCTTAAAACTTTATTATTAATATTAAGTATATAATTTCGAAAGACTAGGCAACAGCGGATTTAAAATACCTTCTAACCCGCGAAAGCCAGGTTTAGGGCTGAACTTAGCGGCGGTATAACTATAATTATACCTCTCCTATCCGGATAGAGCTTTAAACTTAAATTTAATAGCAATAATAAACGAATTACGCCTCTTCAATTTAGGTCGGACTTTAAACACTAAAGGTTTAGTGATAATACTATCGAACTATTATTCGAACCTCTTTTCCTTTTAAACGGTTTTAGTTAAGGAGTTAGAATTGGCTTTATAAATCCTCGAATCCGAATAAGGAGCAGCCTTATTAAATTTGCATTTAGAAAATTCGGTTTAAGAGATAGCTTTATTACTTATTAATAAGTAATCGGAAATATTAATTTCGAAATCTATATTGATCGGTTCGGGCAATAAAGAAACGGGGTTATCTATATTAATATTATGTAATTTATTATTAAAATTATTTTATATATATTAGATTTAGTATCTTTATTCGGTAGATTTAGAATTGGGTAAATCGAGAAGGGTTTAGCTGGGGTAGAAACCGGACTTTTATTCGCCTAATTCATTATTATCGATTTATCCTTATCCGCCGGACTTATAACCGGAATATTCGGACTCGGGTTAGTTTAAAATAAACTCGCTTTTATCTTTATTATTATTAAATAAATCGTTTTAATTTTCTGTTTAATCGAAAGCTTTGTTAAATAGAAGGTTTAATTCGACCGAATTAACGCCATACTTAAGGATATATTTAATAGCTAATTTAAAAATATCTTTAGGAATATATTTATCTAAAAGCTAATTAGGAGGGTAAATAGAAAGGGGGGTATTCTTAAACCGCCTAATCGTACGAATATTCATTAATACTTTTAATTATCTATTAAAGATAGGAGGGAGGGATTCGATTAGAAAATTAAAATACTACTTATTTTAATCCGATATAGTTTAATACTATTTAATATTCGGATTTACATTAATAAAGTCGAAGATATAGCGGAAGTCCTTCTAGACAACGTAATTAATCAAATCTAATATATTAAAAGTAGGGTTAATTAACAATACGAAGGTAATAATTAGGTAAAGTAAATACGGGGCCGGGCCGTTAAAAACGGGTCGGTGGTCCGTAAGTTTAAACAAAGAATAAAATTAGTAATAGGTTCAGAATTATTATTAATATACTATATATAAAATATAGAAATGTTACGTAAGTTTAATTCGCAGATGTGAAAGATAATTATAATTCTAATAATCGAGGAAGAAAAATTAGCTATATAGGAGCGGACTCTCCAAATCCGACTTATAGGTCTAAATCTGCCTAACTTAAGCTTACCTCAAGTCAGGGTCGAAGACTAAGCAAATCAAACTTAGCCACAAGTCTACTCGTAAGTGACAAGTCTTCCCCCAAGTTGGTTGCCCGACTGGGTTGGACTTATCCTCTTATATAAGAAGATCGAAAGAAACTTTAATTTGAAAATCTCTTTCCGCGCTATGGATAATGACTTTTATAAAGTAATAATAGTAAGTACTACTTAGGGAAAGGGTTGCGCCCCCCTATTTAAGGATATTACGTTTATAATTATATTAAGCAGTAAATTTGCTAAGAAGGATGCTTTTAACGACGAATAAAATCCTAGCCCGGAGGTAAAGGGACGGGGAGAGGTTATAAGTAAAAATAGTAAGTTTAGGAAAAATATTAATAAGAATAAGTGTACCTCCTCTTTGTTTTTGCTAATGAATAAACAATTACGACGATCCTTATATAAATTCTATAAGTAGCTAGGTTATAATTTAGATAAGTATTATTATATTAGGTTATAGTTAATTTATAAAGGTTAAGTTAAAAGTTCTATTATTAAAAAGCGTACGTTCGCTAATTTAAAGAAGGATAAAATATTTAAAGAAGCCGTTAACCATTTGTAAATATAGTGGGACGATAAAGATTAAAATAATTAATTCTATAGACGCTAGGTAGGTAAAAGTAGTTTTTTAGTGCTTGTAATAAAACGCGGCGCTGTATATCTATTAAGAGACTGTATAATTTTCGATTTAAGCACGATAATATATATTTTTAATAAAGTTAATTAGTTTAAAGACCTTACCTTATTAAATATTAGTAATTATGTATAGGTTAGAAATAAGTGGATTCTTATCGAGGGGTATAATACTATTATAATTATAATTTAGGACGATATTAAAAATAGAGAATTCTAATTCCCTAACGTCGCCCTACTATTAAGTATAATTTATAACCTCGTTTCCTTAAAATAATTCGAAGATAAATAAATCTATTAGAACTATAAAAATAATTGCCTACGCTCCCGCTTTATAAATTCCCTCATTTATTATATTTATTTTAAATATAAATATTTTATTTTAGAATATATCCCTCTATAGAATAGTATTAACAAATCCTTTTTCTATTATATAATATATAAACTATATTAAGCGGAAGTCTTAAAAGGGTAAACCCTTTCGTTGGCATTTTCGATTTGGCTACCCGGGACCCGAGATTTTAATTAAGCTAACGGAATAAGAATATAGCGTACAATTTAAGGGATTAGATATAGTATATTGCAAATTATATATTAAGGTTAAGTTGAACCACTAGGTGCGTAGAGAAGTTCGTAATTATTTGGAGGGCCCTAGGTTATAATTAGCCCTCGATTTCTTCTTTTATAAGGAAGTGAAGGTAGGAGGCTAAAAATATTCGAATTTAATAGTAGTTGTAAATTAGTACTTTAAATTCGTTTAGGTATATTATTTAAGTAATAGAAAATTCGAATTTATTATTACATATTTACAATCCTTTTATATAGGGCTATAAATTTAATATTAAATTATATTTCGGGTAATGAAATATAGTAACAAGATAATTAGTAATAAAAAAATTACTATTTAGTTTATTACTAAGGGAATTAAGATTAAGCCCTTAGCATTTTATATATAAATTTAAAACGGCGGCATAGAGCGTTTAAGGAGTATAATTAAAATTAAGGATATAGTAATATAATTAGGTATTAACTTTTCTTACGAATTGTAGATAGAGATTATTAAAATAATTGTATACTTGTATAACCTAATCCCTAAAGCGGATTATTAGAAATCTCTTTAAAACCGATTCGAAATGTATTATTAATTTAGAAATAGTATTATTCCTCTATTAGACCCCTTCCTTACTATTATATACTTTAAAATATATAGTTATAAAACTTTTATTCTTATAATAAAAATTATACAAGAATAGAATAAATTAATAAAATTTAAAGACTATACTTGGGTTAGCTATTTAATTGGATATTAATTAACGAATATTTATGGGATTTAGAATCTTTATATTAATTTTATTATTATTATATAAAGTATTATATTTAATAAAGATGAGTTCTTCTTTAATAGTAATATTAAAAAAATCTATAATGTCCTTAATATTTCCTTTAAAGAATTGGCTATATAATTAGGATATTTTTATTAAATAGATATTATATAAGTAAACGTCCTATAGGTCGAGGTTATATTTATTATAAATGATGGAGTTCCTGGCCCCGTTGTCTAAGGTTTTCTTACCGAGACCGAGAATATATTAGGGGGAAGAGGAAGAATTAGGGTTTTTAGAAATATAAATATAATTTGGATCTTTAGAGGTCTTATAGGTATTGGGGATACTATTAAGTTTAGAAATACTATAAGGGTCTTTAGAGCCTTTATTATTACTACTTTATATAATTGCCGTCGGATTTTTAAAATATAATCTTAAATTCGAAGGATAAAGAAGAGGGCTATTTCCTTACGCCTCCTAATAATTTAACCGTATTTTTGGTAACTCACTTCTTTCGTTCTAATAATGAATTATAGCTAATTATAGATTAATACTTTTATTAGGCCGCGTCGTTTTTATTTATAAAGGGCAATCGATTTGTAGGCCTTTAGGGAGATAAGGTCGTAAATTAAGCCTTCCTAGAATAAATAAAAAAGAAGGGTATTAATATTAATCCCAACTATAATTCTAAATTAAAAATAATAAGGGATATTATTAACCGCTATAGAATAAAGGGTACGTTAAGACCTTTCATCGAATTAACTTTCTAGCTCTTCTAGAATATTATAGTAATTTTAATTTTTATCCCTTTAGAGAGTTTTTTAAAGCTATAGAAGAGGAATATTTAGATAAGTATAAGGATAAGAAGTTTTAGAAGTAGGTTAATATTAAGGAAGTAGGAAATAATGAGATATTCGGTTCGATGTGGGTATATATTTATAAGTTCGATTAAGACAGCCGGTTCCTTAAGTATAAGGTACTTTTAATTATATATAAAGACTAGTAATCTAAAGATGGCGTACGTAAAACGTACGTAGCGATTTGGGTAATTAGGTCGTTCTATATTCTAATAGCTATAGCCGCTTACTTTAACCTCAATTTAATTTAGTATAATATAAAGAATACTTTTATTAATACTATATTTAATAAAGTAGTATTTATAAAGGCCCTCCCTAAATATATTAGGAAAGGTTAAGTGTTCTAATTATTGCGTACGCTATATAGTTTATAGAGATTTCCCCTCCTCTAGTAATAGGAATTTACTAAGATCCTCGTAGCTATAAGTATAAATCCTCTCCCTATAGAGCTTAATATTTTAATTAAAGATAATATATTCCTCTTCTTCTACGTTAATAATATTATTATTATTTATAAATATAGGAATAAGGAGATCGCTATAGTTAATAAAGTAGGAGCTGCTATAGAGAGAAAGTATTAATTAATAGGTAGAGAACTATTGAAATAGTTCTTGGGTATTAAAATTATTCGAGACTAAGAAAAGAGATTAATTTGGCTATTATAGCGTAATTATATTTAGAAGATTGCGGAGAAGGTTAAATATATTAAGAAATTATAATCTATATTTATAATTAAAAAGGAATTCTTATTTTATTAAGATAGTATAGCCCTATACGAAATTTATATGTTTTACGTTAAAATTGGTTCGATTTTCCATATCGCTATTATATTATAATTTAATATAGTTTTCCCAGTCTCTAAATTTATTCGATTTAATTCAAATCCTAATTTAGTATATTATACGGCTATAGATTAAATATTACTCCACTTTCTTACAACTTAAAATTACGTCCTTTAATTAAGTAGTAAAGACCGTTAGGACTTTTATATTATAATTAATTTCTTATTTATAGATAACTCTTTTAATTAAAAGAATTTATAAGCGTTTATACTTAAATTCCTAGGCGTTATAATCAATTAGTAAGTTAATAAGTAAAATATAGTTACAATTTTATTTATAGAGGCCGAATTATTATCCTTTAATTAGGGAGCTAAGGAGGCTATTTACATTCGCTATTTCTTTAATAAGTTTACTTTGGGGTTCGAAGATTAAGAGGCTACGCTTATAGATTATAATAATAAATAAATAATACAATTTACTATAAAGAAGGGAATTTGGCTTGTAATTAAATTTAAGTACGTTAATATATATAAATATTGGTTAAAGTAGGCGTAGGAGAGGAAATTCGTAAACGTAATCTACGTATTTACTAAGGAATAGATTATAAATAGTTTTATTAAGAGCTTCCTTCCCGTAGTATATTTAAGGTCTATAGAATAGTTGGAATTCGTAGAATTATAACGGTTATAAATTTAATTACGAGAATTTAATAGCGGAGATATCATTGCAAGCCGCCCGAAGGGTATAGAGGATTTTATAAAGGAGGATTCAGGTAACGAATCGGTAAGTATGATAATAAGTGTAATAGGGTAGGACTTTTACGAGTAACGGTTTGAAAGCTACTGTGACGAGGAAGTAATTTAGGAATAATATTATTTCTAGCTAGTTTTGGAAGGATTTTAGGGCATTTTAAGGCATATCTGAGTAGATCTGGCGTGGTTTATGTATTAGATCTAAGGGGTTATGTTAGAGGCTAGGGAATCTATAGGGCGTGCACGTGCCCAGCTGGACTGGGATATGCGGGATTTTTACCCAGATGCTAGAGTTTTAAGTCTGCAGAGCCAGTCTTACACACATACACACAATCAAGCCACGTTGAAACCCATATCGATTATTATCCATAATATCACATCCAACGGGTTCGATGTGAGGAAGACGCTACGGCATATAGACCCCCACAAAAACCAGGCCCATTGACCAATGGCAAGTCGTCCAGATGTCGTGATCAGCCTCCTTTTCAACACCACCATCCCAAAGAAACCGACGCACTGCGAACGACGCTGCGATTGCGTCTTCGGCCCCGGTCTGACACCGTTCTTCGGCCATCATGGGTCCAGTCAATGTACCCTAGAGAGGGTGTACGGCCAATGCTGGCCCGTTCTCTGCAGTCGTAGGTGTGGATGGTGTGCTCAATGCCCAGCGTCAGAGTCTAACAAATGGGTTGACTTGCGGAATTACTAATGATTCTAGCTTCGTCCTGCTTCCCTCTGTGCCCCGGACTCGCAAGAGTTGTAATCGGAACCGCGGAGAGCCCCAGATCCTCTTCTTTTATAAGCGGCCGTTTATAAGAAACCACAAATCCCAGCCCCGGTCCCACGCTTGTCTGCCTAGCCCAGTTTATCCCGGATTCTCTTATAAGCCACTCTGCTCCCATTCTTCGAAGCGTAGTTTGCCTGGTCTTGTTTCCATATCCAGTGAATCTTAGCTCCGTGGTCCATCATCCATCAAGGTTGTCGCCGGTCGTTATCCAAAAGTGGTCGTCTTACATATACATCACCACCACTCACTCACCCCAACAGACACATCACCAAGCCTCATCCATCCATCCACCTTCAACATGGCTTCCGAGAACAAGTCCCAGACTTCCACCAGGGCCTCGTCCCCCAAGCTTGACGGCAAGTTTGACGACAACGCCTCCGTCGACTCCGGCTTCGCTTCGGCCAACTCTTCCACCGCCAACCTTCCCTTGATTTCTCTCACCAAGCCTCATCTCGACCACTTGAACAAGCAACTCGAGAACATGGAGGCCCTCGACATCCTCCGCTTCTGCAAGACTCTCTTCCCCAACCTCTTCCAGACCACCGCCTTTGGTCTGACCGGCCTCGTCACGCTCGACATGCTCTCCAAGCTAGCCAAGGAGTCGCCCGACGCGGCCCCCGTCGACCTGATCTTCCTCGACACGCTCTACCACTTCAAGGAGACGTACGCGCTCGTCGACCGCGTGCAGGAGCGCTACCCCAACATCCGGCTGCACGTCTTCAAGCCGGCCGACGTCTCCTCCGTCGACGAGTTCGAGGCCCTCTACGGCGAGAAGCTGTACGAGACCTCCGAAGAACTATACGACTGGATCGCGAAAGTCGAGCCTCAAAACCGGGCCTACCAGGACCTCAAGGTGGCCGCCGTCTTCACGGGCCGCCGCCGCTCTCAGGGAGGCGCACGCGGCTCCATCCCCGTCATCGAGCTGGACGAGGAGCGCGGCATCGTCAAGATCAACCCGCTGGTCAACTGGAGCTTCCAGCAGGTCAAGGCCTACGTTGATGAGCGCCAGGTTCCCTACAACGAGCTGCTCGATAAGGGGTACAAGTCCATTGGCGACTGGCACTCGACTAGCCCCGTCGCTGCAGGCGAGGACGAGCGTGCCGGACGTTGGAAGGGCAAGAACAAGACTGAGTGCGGAATCCATAACAAGCAGAGCAGGTACGCACAGTTTTTGGCGGAGAACGCGAGGAAGCAGGCACAGGCTGCTGCTGCTGCTCCGGCTGAGACGGTTCAGGCTTGAGAGAGAGAGGTAGAAAGAAAAGAGGGGTAGCTGAACGGGAGGACGGGTTTCGTACCCTCTCTGCTTGGCATGGGAGACATTTGGGCCGCGATTGGCATCTTTCTTTTCGGGGCACTGTTTTCGTGGATGCGTTGATGGATGATCACTCCATTGTGGATGGGAATCATCGAAAGTATATCTGTTAGCATCGTGGCGTTTCAAAATGGGCATTCGGGCAGGCGTTTGGGTAGGGGGACAACATATATATCAGCGACTCCTGAGGAGTCCGTCGCATTGAGTTGCATTAGATACGATCTGGGTCTTGGAATTTAAAAGATAAATACCAGCATCGTTATGAACACATCTTTGTCCATGTTTGTGAAGTTGATCAATGTCTGAAGGTGTCCCTGTGTCATGTTTGATGCCTTGAACAATCGGCCATTTGATGTTGTGTCGGTCAGGTGCGCGAGAGCGCCACTGCGTTTTCTGATTCGCAGGTTGAACCCGTTCGCGAATGTTTGAGAAGCCGGTCGGATCATCACAGCGACGACCGCCGGTGACACTGCTAGCCTTGGCGGTGAACAACCACTTTAGCAGGCTTTCAACGTGATTTTGAATTGACAAAGTAAAAGGAAGATGAAAATCGGTTACTTACGGAATGCAAGTCTGATAGCTATGAGCATATGTGCCAAAGACGCCCAAGAGAGCGACATCCTCAACCTCAAGTCAAGGGCACATGCACATTCTCTCAATGTAGTCTAAAGTTATTCCATAGCCAAGTCGAGCCAACGGCCACCTTGATTTGCTTTGAAGCTCCCGATGCTCCTATTCCCATTCCTCCTCAAGATAAGTTTCATCAATAATAACAAATCTTTTACACAATTCCCGGGAGGGTGACTCCTTTAAAACAACCTATAACCCCCTTTAGGTCACCCCCGCCCGGAGCTCAGCTCGTCAGCTAATTCCGCCCAAAACCGGTCAACGTCAAAATCCTCGTCTACTCCAAGGCCCCCCTACTCCTGGTTCGACGGTTCAACGACCTGCTGTGCTGATTCCGATTCCGATTCCTTTGTACCACTGTCACCATCAGCACCGAGTGCAGTGGAAACAAAACCTTCTTCCTTCTGTCCCTCTTCTTGCTGTTTCGCCCCTTCCTGGCTTTCCGCTGGGATGCCCACGGCGGCCTCTTTCGGCTTTTCTTCGTCTCCGGCAGTAGTAGCAGGAGGAGGAGGAGCAGCAGCATCGGCAGTGGCATCGACAGTAGCCTCAGCAACGACGTCGCCTGACTTGGCCGTGTTACCTCCCTTTTCTACCGCAGCTCCCTGTGTCTCCGGCTCTGACAATGGCTTCTCTTCGCTAGCGTTGGTGTCTTTCTTGTTATCCACCCCGCCGTTGCTCTCCCGTTCGGTAGCGGCACCGCCACCGGCACCGCTTGCGGCGCTATCAGCGCGACTCACTTCCTCCTGACGGTCTAGTTCCCTCTCGAGACTACCGAGCAAGTTAAGCCCGTCGTCTTCATCCTCTGTTGTAGCGGTGGGGAGCAGCGCCGGGGAGTCTGGCGGTTGGAGCAAGGGCTCTGCTATCGTGGGTGGAGCATTGTCTGAAAGTTGCTCCTGGAGTACATCTACCTCTTCCACCGTGGTGTCTGCGGGAAGGGACGAGGATTCTATCAGCGCTGATGCTGTTTCTGTGGCCGTGATCGTCGTTTCTGACGTTATTTCTGCCGTGGTAGATGTGGTGGACGTGAAAACTGACGGTTGGGCATCTGGTCGCAACCCTGGCAAGCCTAGTGCAGCCCCAAGATCCTCAACTTTAGCCTCGACAGATGGAGTATATTCTGCAGGCTGTTGTTGCTGCTCGGAGTTGGTGTCGATATCCATTGCGGTGATTCCATTTGCAGCATCCCCTGCATCAGCCACGGACTGCTCAGTCGTTACCACCGTTTCGGAGAGCAAGGCAGCACTGGCAGAGTTGCCTTGTACATCAACCTCCTCCGCTGCAGAGGTAACTTCGGTCTTGACGATGTCTACACCTGTAGACGGGAAGAAAGATCCATCAACCCATGGCACATCTGACCTAGACTCTGGCGGTTCGGTGGGCGATCGGATCATTACGTTCTTCAGCGGACTCCCTTCAAGTCTCGTTGAAGCGAGTGACCCGAGTGTTGGCGGGGCGAGGCTGCTACCAAGGCGCGACCTGGCAGCAGTATCTTCCTCATTAGAGGCACCTCTTTCTTCTGGCTCTTCGATTGAGCTGGGCCGAATAACTTCCGACGCTCCTGTGTCAGTCATCTCCTGATCTTGATCCTGACTGATGCTGGTATCAACACCAGGAGTCTCGCCTTCGGCCATGCTTTCGTCGGCATCACCTTCAGCTTCCTCTTCCCCTTCATCGCCGTCATCGCCGTCGTCATCATCGGAAGGAATCTGTGATGAATCGGCCATCTCGCTGTCCTGGTTCGCACTGTCACCGGTTTCTTCTTGTTTGATACCCTATACCGCATTGTTAGCTTTGCTAGCGCGAGTGTGGTATTCATCAGACAAAGACTTACGTTCACTGGAGTACCCTCGATCTTGACCTCTGCATTACCCGCCTCTGCAGTGGTCGGCTCTGGCCGCGTTGTTGTTGGGAGTGGCAACTTGCCCTTCTTGCGACCTCGGCCGGGGCCCTTCGCCTTCCGCTTTGGTGGAGGAGGCCTTCTCCTGACAGGTGGGGGCGGTGCAGCCTGCGCCGCAACTTCGGCCGCGGCGGCTGGTGCCGGCACCACCGTTGTTGATATGATCTCGCCATCAACGTGTTGTCCCTCGGCCAAGGTGATAGTCTGCTCGTAGGGGTTGCCGGCCGCGTCAATACGACGGACAGTTGCTCTGGTAACCGTCGGTCCCTGAGCTATCTGCACCAGCGTTGACTTTGGCGGTAATGTGATCGTGTTCTTATGGCGCTTGGCTAGATGTGATTCGGCAGGTCCTTCGATGTTGCGTGGTGTTTGCTTCCACGTCCTCACTGTGAACCCTTCAGCAGCCGCGTCGCTCTCCTTCTTGTCGCCCTTGATGTTATCAATATCGGCGTTTTCATCGTCGTCATCGGTCGGGGCAGGTCGCTTATAAAGTCGGCCAGAGCGAGCGGCGCGCAGGAGCTCCTGGCTGTGGGTTGGGAGCAGCTTGGTTTCCTTGGGCATGCCAAAGGGCAGCTCGACGTCCCAAATGTCGTTCTTCTGCGTCGCCTCTGCAGGCTGGGGAGGTGTGACATTAACCCATTCCTGTCTCCATTGGCGTACAGGTAGACCCTCGAAGTCGTCGTGTTCCGGGAAACCGCTGCGAGCACCGCGCCGAGTCTGGGCTGCTGATCGATGGTACTAGTGTTGCGCAAACACGACCGCATAGTTAGAAGTAGTTCGATTGTGACAGCAAGCAGGAACTTGGGACGGGACGAAGGCGAGCAAACTCACGGTGGGCGCCATTGCAGATGCGAGAAGGTCTGTCTACTCAGATACTGAACTCCAGCTGTTTTTTTCTCATGCCCAAGCAAATAAGGACAAAACGCCAAACAAGTCTAACTCCGTTGTGCCGATATCCAAAACCCCAGTAACTCTATCCAAGAGGGAGGTACGTAGATGTATAATAGTAATCGCAAAACACAACGGTCGAGTATGTCGAAAGCAAACACTGAATAGAGGTGGAGGCCGCGTCGGTGGGTGATTGGAAGTCGGTGGTGCAGGGACTAAGTGCTGCTTGTTCTGCCTCTATGCTGTGTCGGAACCTGAATAGAAGGCTGGATGACGATGAACAATTAAGATGGATCGGATGAAAGCGCCTAGATGCTGGACTACGTATCGGTCTGGCGCAACTATAGTTATGTAATTGAGGAAGAGGGGAATGATGGGAAGCCCCAATGTAGCTTCCAAAAGAAATCCTATGCTGCCAGCTAAGAATGTTGTTGATGGGAAGAGGGGAGAAGTCGACAGGTGATGTTGCGCGTCGCATTCAAGTCGCGGCTGGCGGCCAAACTGACACTCTGCGACAGCCTTCAATTGACTCCGGCACTGCGACCTACGGCTTGTGGTCACTGGTCGCGCGCACTGGGCAGCAGCACTGACCATGCCAAGATGGCAATGCTCGATAAAGCAATTCACCTTCTTAAGGAGCCCTCACTGCCAAGCAGATCTCGGATATGCAAGGAACGAGTCGATCCAGTTGCGACAAGGATTCGCAGGTTCTGATGGTGATCCGTAAAGCCGGTTATCATGGCACGACATAACCAAGACAAAATCTACACCCAAGGAAAACCGCCCATAATTGTCCCGAACCGCTGGAAGTTGATCTTGTACCGATTGTATTATCATCCGCCCAACGAGGGGGCCCCGTGGCCACCACCTTTGGGCTCATGTGCCTGCTAAATCAAGCCTCTATCCCGTCATCTTTCCTGCGGGCTCGAACAGGTGTCCTGTTCCCCAATCCTTCACTCATAGTATACACATGGCCTTTTCTTCTTCTCGTGAAATTTGTACAATGCTACAACTAAACAGGGCTTTTCGTTTACAGCCATTTAGTCCCAGCTGAGGTTCAGCTCGTTAGCAAGACAGCTCTTCTCGAATCTGCTTCTCAGGATTATAACTTACCCGGTATCCTTCTGCCTGAGCTTGCCTCCTTCTTTGTCCTTGCCCTGCGAGCTGTCAGATTACCTCTGATATCCTCCACGAATCCGTTCAGGAAGACTTACCGAGAGCCCACCCTCGACGACCAAGCGATCTTGCTGGTAAAACTGGCTAATAACTGTTTGGCGCTAGTCCAATGTCAACTTTTCTGTATACTCCATGCCGCGTCTTGGGTCAAGGGCCTAGCATACCTTGAGCATCTGGAGGTTCTGCAACCCCTTCTGCACAAGCTCCTGCACTTGCCTAGGATCCTCCACGTTCTTGTTTTCCCTGAAAGCGTCTCTTGTGCGGCGCTTGGCGTACTCTCTGAAATTGTAAGAAGAGAACTGGTTTCCCTGGCGCAAAAGCTGACGGTACTGTTGGTTCAAGGAAAGCATGTTAGCGTTCATGTTCTTCTAGCCCAAGTACCGCTTGCGATCCAGGAAAGGGGTGCGTAGAAAGGCACGCTGCGTACCAGCGACAGAACTTTGCCGGCCGACTCGCCGGTCCTTGCGACGGTAGACATATTGATTGACTTCCTTTGCCGTTCCCTGTCTTTGCCTATGTGCTGTTTGCTTCGTATGATTTGGCGCACTCGTTCCTCGTGGAGAAAATCGTGAGTGCGGTAGGAATGGTGCTGCAGAAGTCAAGGCGCCGGCGAATATGGCTCGTCGATCGGTCGTGATGATGGTTTGCCCGTTGCCGTCGGCCGTCAGCTGCGATGGATATGACGGAATCAGATATGTCGGCGAAAGCTCGGACGTCCGCATTTCACAGGTGGTTTGCGACCTTAGCGCGGAGGCGCGGGTGCTGAGTGGCTCGGATATAAAAATAAATTATGCGTGGCATGACCGAGATCTACGGTTACTCAGCATCTCGATAACTGCATTGTCCGTGGCATATGATGGCTTACAACTTCCTCTTTCTTCTCCCAAGTCCATCAACTTCTCGTCCACCACTCCTTCCGCTTCCGGACCTTTGTCTATTTACTGCCACTTCCGATTCCTGGATCTGAATCCCGCCACAGCTCTCATAATGACTGTTCGGCGCCGAGTCTTGCGCCACTGCATATTCATATTGTCTTTTCCAGGCTCAAATGTCTCGCACTCGATCAAATAGCCACACAAAAGCATACTGAACACGCCGAGTACAATGCTCCTTTTTAGGAGGCATTTCCTGGATCAAAGCATCCCGACTAGACTCAGATCCAAGTGTTTCCGGCGTATCACGAAAAATCTTACAGCTTCGTCACGGGCTCTCATAACCGAGCAGCCCGGCAACCAGTATCGGACTGGCCATCTTCGGTTATCCTTACGACAGGATCGGAAAGGATATGGACGTTTCGTTCTCCCATTGAGACGAAATTCTGAGGATTTGGCCAATGATCGGAGGCTCTATATGAGGAGAGCCGTATGGTACACTGACATCCGAAAGCATATCCGGGTCGCTTGCCCGAGCCTATTACCTTCTGGAGGTGCCCTGCCCCCCGCGAGGAATGACCGGTCAGATTCACCATGATACGAAACTTGAGGAGACACCGGAAGGATCCCAAGATCTTGGTTGAAGGGTGTTCGGGTCAGTTTCCGAACGTCATCACGTCACGTCTTGACTCTTGAGAGCTTCACTGCTTTTGACACCCAATCCAACTTGGCAGTTCAAGCAAAATCGACCATCAAACAGCTGGCAAGGAGGCACGACTTTCCCGGCTTATCGCGCGTCAAATCTGATGCCTTCATGAGGCTGGAGTCCTTGGGAATCACAAGGCCAACCAAATGTCGGACACGTTGGGCTCTGCTTCACCCAGATGGGACGCCTGATGGCAGACAACTGCCAAGAAAAGGCCTGCATAGGACCTCGCGATGGCCGGGGCGACAACAAGTTTCCAACTCTGGAGGTTCATGATCTTCATGGTTTCCTGGAGAAGTGGCTTGATAAGGCTGGGCCGCTGCGCCGAAGGAATATCGAGATCCGGAAATGGAAGGGTTGACATGACTGATGGTGCAACCCCGGATTCCATCTTAGATCTCGCTTTGGCTGAGCCTGCCACCGAGATCCAAAGGTCATGTTCTGGTCTCCGCGTTAGCCAGAATATTTCCAACCAGGATGTCTCAAACAGTCGGAGTGAGCCCACACACATACTCAACAGCTTGTCGCGGTTGTACTCGTACACCCTCTCGCAGCATGACAGCTCTGAATACCACCCATGTTACCTGGTTACGAGCCAGAAACAGCGGGAGCGACTGTGTACTGTGAGCAAGTAGGGGTTGCAGCCGGACAAAAATACCTCGCTTTGACAGCGATAACGGCCCTTTCCGATCTGACTGAAGTCACCGAACCCAAGCCGTTGAGAGTTGGCTCCGAGAAATGGCTGAGCAAAAAGAGTTATGATGTGCTCAGTCATGCAAGGAGTGAGCTGCTCACAGCCTTTCGGCCCTTATTTCGCTCGCTTCATAATTCGACGGACACAAAAGGGAATTTGTCATCTTCATGTCAAGCCCGGGGCTGTATATATGATCGTGATCCTTGGCAGGAGTATGCCAGGTGGATGACATCGGAACTTCTACCTCCGTGACCCTAACAGGCAGCGTGGGAGGCTCAGAGTGTCGTTCTAGAACCGGTCTGTTCCGAGATTGTTTATCTTGCGGTCAAGTTCCAAATAGCTTGGCTTTGTTCCGCCGTTCCATTTTGACGGCAGAGCTCCTTCCCCCCTCCCCCCACGTTTTTATGATGACAAGGAGCATAGGTATTTGATTTGGAGGGGCCATGTTCCCCACAATGGGCCGTTATTGACTTCGTCTGTGCTAGAGAGGCTTCAAGCGAGCGGGATATACGACTTTATGGGCAGATATCACCAACTCGAGCACGGAAGTGTCAAGGCCTTGGCTATTGGTTCCTACCCGCAAGGCCGGGAGACTCTTGGGGGAGACTCTTGGCTACCGTTCACTGGCATTCTTCTTCATATGCAAGGACATGACGTCGAGCATCGCACATGGTCCCTTCTCGGGGATGTCGTCCCAATACATTCTCTCCCTAGCCGCCCGAGCCCGCCTAAGGATCTTTCAAGGGCGTGGACGACTGCCGGCCCTTTGCATAGGAGCATAGCTAATCGGCGTCTCTTCTGACGTCGTGAGACCACGCACCTCGGGTTCCTACACTAGTTCGGGAGGACGCCGTCCACTCTGTGTGTAGTTGCGGTGTTTCCGTACGCCTGTGAATCATCGTAATGCATATGCATGGAGATGAAGACGTGGTACGTACAGGATCGAACAGCCAAGCTCCCAGGCCGTGCGCTGATGGGCCCAAGAACTTGATAGATGGGAATGGCACGATCTCCGAAACGTGGACCCCCAAGGGCAAATGGGGAAGGGAATATCAAGCGAAGAGATGGGACATAAGAGAAAGTAGAGGAAGCGGAAATACGGCCCGTTTAGCAAGTGGCCTATCATCAAGCAGCAATGTTTGTTGTTTCAGAAGCTGAGCCCTGGGTTCAGGCGGTTGGGCGGCTGTCGTGAAGCCAAGACCAAAAACGTGCTACCAAACAAAGACGCCGATCCAATCAGAGGGGCGGCGGTTCTGAGGGAACCTCAATTGCCCATGGAGCTTCCCTTTTGAGTTGTCCAACTAACACCACCCCGCAGCATCTTGCGTTTGTTGTATACCAATCCTTTTGGCCTCTTTCCCCCGTCATCGTTTTTACCCCTGAGATTAGGGAGAGCATGGCAGCCAGACGTACGGTCTCTCCAATTGTCCCTTGGGACTGGTCTAACTGGCTAGGCCCGTGGGCTGAGCACCGCTGGACCCTACATCCTTGCCTTGCTGATCCACGATAGGATCTCCCTCATTCCAAGTGCTCCGATTTATCCGATAGTTCTCCTTGGAATGGGGCGAAGCGAACCGAATGTCACAATCTGTTGCAAGGGCCCCGTGCTTTCGGAGGGTTGGAATCCACATCCCGCCACAAGTCCGGTTGGATTTCCGGACGAGAGAAATTGGGAGAAGTGAAGTGTCAAGGTGTGTGAGATCAGACTCCCACGTTGCCCAGGCTGGGGCTCTCTTGTCGGCCCAGGACAGTCCGATTCTGGTTGCTCGTCGTACGGGATTCTTTCCGTACATGCGTGTTCGGCCGCCGAGTTGTGCTCATTGCATCCGCCACTGCTCCAGGGGGGGGGGGAGAGACTTTGTTCGGGTCTTGCTCCGCTTGGGCTTAGGCAGAGGGAGCCGAGTGCCGTTGAGTAAAATTTGTTGGATGGAACAGCGTCATGCCCTTTTGCTTTCTGCAGACACCAAGCCGGCGTTGCTCTTTTAATCTTTTTTTCTGTGGTCTGGTCGCTACTATTTGACCTGTCGCGAAGGTCCATCTCTAATTTCTTTTATTTTTATTTTGGGTACGCGTCATCCCTCGCCTGGTTGTGGAGTTTTTGTGGTTCGTCACTTAAACCGTCGTTCATCCAATTCCCGAAAGGGCTAGAAAGGGCAATCTCAAGGGACGAGAGAATCAGCGACCGACAAACCACCACGCCAGCGGCTCTATTGATCACAGACCTGAATAACGATCGCTTGGTAACAATCAGTGAGTAAGTCAACACTGCCTGTCAATTCGCCATTACGCTCTTTACTTACTCCTCTCTTGCGCAAAGCCGACTACCTTACGTACCTGAATAACGCCCCTACACACAGCAGGGCGGCTGTCATTTTAACATCCTTTCGCTCTTACCCCTTACTCTCATTCACTTTGACGTGGGTCATTTCGAATTCCAAATCGTTTGTCAGATTTGGAATCTACGCAACGGCAGTAAACAGACTGTGCAGTTCACTTCGCCTTTTGTTCTTTCGTTACCGCCGTCACGGGCGCGCGGGGAACTGTTCCCCGGAAACAAGGTCTTTGGTGGACGGAGAGTTGAACAGTATCGAACGATAAACGATTCAACGGTTACCCTTCCCGTCGCTTTCTACTCACCCCAGCGACAACACCAGCCGACACCAAATCAGACGTTGCCAGTTGCGCAAAAGAGACGGCAAGGCACCTTTTTCGAACAGGATCTTCCCAGATTAAATAAGAGGGCCCCTCTGTCGAGCATTTGCCAGCAAGTTTGCAGTGTTTGCCCTGATCGCTCATTCAACTAAGGCTCGCCGGCGCAGCCCATCATCAATCAACAGATGAAAATCGACAATTGCCGACCTACAATACAAAGTTGTTTATCTAGGCGGCACGGGACCTGATCATAGGTCGCACGGGTATTATCAGGCAAAGAAGATCCAAGGTCATTCATTATCCTCATTATCCTTCAGAGGCCCAGCGCATCGGTGCACAAACGACAAACTGCACCTCTACCCCGACGAATCGCGCCCACGATATCGTCGTCAGAGTCGACATTACCTGCCTGTCCATCCTCCCTCGACCACACTTTCTGCTACTCAGCACAACATCCGCCGGCCCGGAGCCACAAGTGGCAAGTTGGTGTTGAGCAAGAGAGGCTCGCCTTGTTTGGAAAAATCCAGCGTTGGTCCAACCAACAAAAGTTTCGCCGAAAGAAAGAGTGTGGTGTTCAAGGTGCGTGCGGCTATTCAGGGCGCCTCCAATTATCAGTCTGACACCTGCAAGCCTAAGAAGAGTGACGTCCTGGCTTTGTTTCACGGCACCGGCATTTACAATCGAATAGTCAGGGACCAAGACACACAAAGGGTTTGTTTGCTTCATCCCCCTGAACCCAGCCCAACGGGCGGCTTGGGCGCTTCACCTGGCCATCCTCGAGGTTCCTGTCTCGTGAGATCGTCCCATCTCGGTTCTGCCCGAGCATGATACGATTATACACTGGTTGGCAACTCATTCGATAATATTCACGACTCTGGGTCACCGCACACTCTTTTTTGAGCGAACCGACACATTTAGAAGGAAGACTACGAGCACAGGCTCCTCCTAGCTTCCTACCCGCATTCTTTACCCTCGTTTGAGGACCTCACCTACCACCGGACCACGTCGAAATTTCAAGTATTACAGCAACGAAAATGGATATCCTCCAGCGGCGCAGGCACGCTGCCCTCTTCAACAACCCGGGCGATCACTTAACACCAGCAATGCAAATACGAAACGAAGATATGTCAGCAACATCTACATTACCCGCAGGGGCGAATCCTACCATCGCCCCCTTCAGCACTGGACTCAACGGGGTCAATCAACATATGAACCTCTTGTTTAGGGACACGCTCTGGTATAGTATGGGGGCGGTCGCCATCGTGGTACTGGGAGTCAGGATAATAGAGCTATCATGGGCGAAGCTACGGTTACTCTCAGCCATGTCTATACCAGGCGATAGGCAACACTTTTGGAAAGTGAAGCAATGGAGCTGGATGCCGGGTGTCAAGAGGAATCTCATCTACGCCCCATTATGGAATAAACGCCACAACCGAGAAATCCGACTCTCGAGCGCCATGAACATGGGTACTCTACCCTCGAGGCTTCACAGCGTCCTTCTCCTCCTTTATCTTGTCAGCAACTTAGCGTACATGTTCGCCCTCAACTGGGGCAACGAGAACAAGTACTCCTTCTTGGCCGAACTTCGCGGACGGTCGGGCACCCTTGCTATGGTCAACATGGTCCCGCTCATCATCCTCGCCGGCCGCAACAACCCGCTTATCGGCCTCCTACAAGTCAGCTTCGACACTTACAACCTCCTTCACCGATGGATGGGCCGTGTCGTGGTCCTTGAGGTGCTCCTTCACATGATCGCGTGGGCCGTCGTCCAAGTAGCCGACAATGGCTGGGCGGGCGTCAAAGAGAAGACGTTCAATGACCGCTTCATCGGCTCCGGAATGGCCGGTACAGCCACATTGGTCGCCATTCTGATCCTGTCTCTGTCTCCTATACGTCACGCCTTTTACGAGACCTTCCTCAACACGCACATCATCCTCGCCTTTGTCTCCTTCGCCGCGACGTGGGTCCACTGCGTCACCGCGACCGTCCCGGGCGGACTCCCCCAGCTCCCCTGGATCATCGGCATCTTCTGCGTCTGGATCGCCGAGCGGCTGGCGCGCATGTTCCGCCTCGCCTACTGCAACTGGTCACGCGCGCGCGGAACCACCACCGCCTTCGTCGAGCCCATGCCCGGCGAGACCTGCCGCGTGACCCTCAGCCTCCCGCGCTACGTCGACGTCCAACCGGGCACCCACGCCTACCTCCGCTTCAGCGGCGTCCGCTCGTGGGAGAACCACCCGTTCTCCATCGCCTGGGTCGAGCACACCACCGAGGACGAGCTGCTGCCCATCACCGAAAAGGACATCGGCGCGGCCTCAAGTTCCTCCTCCCGCCTCAGCGTCAAGAAACCCGTCGCCACCTCCATTTCCTTCGTCATCGGCGCCCAGTCGGGCTTCACCCGCCAGCTGTACAACCGCGCTGTAGCCGGCACCGCCGACCGACGACGACCCGGTATCACGATCCGCGCCGCGTTCGAGGGCCCTTATGCGGGCCACCACTCGCTCGACAGCTACGGCACGGCCGTCCTCTTCTGCGGCGCCACGGGCATCACGCACCAGCTCTCGTACCTGCGCCACCTGGTCGAGGGCTACGCCGACGGCACCGTGGCCACGCGGCGCGTGGTGCTGATCTGGGTCGTGCGCGACTTCGAGTCGCTCGAGTGGATCAGGCCGTGGATGGACGCCGTGTTGAAGCTGCCGAGGAGAAAAGAGATCTTGCACATCAAGCTTTTCGTGACGAGGCCCAAGAACCCGAGGGAGATGGCGAGCGCGTCAAGATCAGTGCAGATGTTCCCCGGACGGCCGAACATACCGATGTTGTTGGCTAAGGAGGTGCATGAGCAGGAGGGGGCCATGTGCGTGACGGTGTGCGGACCGGGAGGGTTGGCGGATGATGTGAGGCATGCGGTGAGGAGTTGTCAGAGAGAGAGGGGGACGGTGATTGATTTTGTGGAGGAGAGTTTTACTTGGTAATTTCCTTTTCCGTTTGTCACTTTTGGATCTAGGGAGAGGGTTTTTTCTATTTTGTTTAGGGGGCATTTCTCTTTCTCTCATCTCATTTCCTTAGCTAGCTGCTTGCAAGCTACCTGACCACGTACTGACCTAGCATGGCGATATACATCATCTCCGCAGAAAGAAGCGAATTTTTTTGGCTTTTTACAACTGGTGTAAAATAAGGCAAAAAGGAATAGCTTCTTTGTAAATATCGATCTGCGCCTGCTGTACATACCTACATAGCATCTCTCATGATAACCACTACTGCCTACTCATCTCTGTAGTGAAACTATATGTCATCCTCCGTGTCTTTGTATCATCCGTTGAGGATGCTGATATGACATGCTACTTACTTCCGCCCAGAAGGTAACTTGATGTTGGTGGAATGTACTCGCCGATATTGAGTCTTCAGACAGCAAAACCAGGCACACGAAGTCCCGTATCTGTGCTTCTAAACTTTACAAAATCAGACCTTAGCATCAAGTACAAGCACTTGGTGTAGTCACATTCCAGAAGAACGTAGCAGGCGTGAAGATTCATGCGGATGAGGCAACACTACTCTGGTGAGGAACTCCCGTGTGATCAACAACCGATCCCCAGGTACTGGACATCAGTTCGTACATTCATAGCTGCTGGCAATGAATATGCCATGGCGTAGTACATACTCGTCAGGGCTTAAATCCCCGGTCCTCCTTCCCTTTGGTGCAAAGGGAGGGGAAGGATGAATTTCTAGCCCTGACGGTTTCATCTTCTTTTTGGTCAGTTGAGTCAGCGATCCAAGAGATGAGGAAGACTTGGTGAGAATTTGGGAATAGGGTATTCTTAACATGGCTTGTTGTGCATGAAAGGGCGCGAGACACCTTGCTGGCGCCGCATAACACTGGATTGGCATGACGCATGGCTTCTGGCGGCGTCACAGCGGATGTGCACTAACTTCCACGCTAGGGAGTAACCCCGCGGGGACAGTTCGATGTTTCTTTCCATGATCTTTTCTTCGCTGCTGAATCCGTGTTTTAGGAAGAAAAAGGACGACTGTGAAGGCCTGTCGAAGATCGGCCGGCTTCCAACGGGTTTGGAATAAACATTCCAGACAATCGCATGATTCCCCTGGCAACGAGCAGTCCGATGATCGGTGATGATACATTTGGCGGAGAAGGGAGTGGGGCTCCTGGAATGTTTCCCCTGTTATTATTGCGGCCTGTCCCTTGTCTGGCCATTGCGCAAGCCGTCCAGCCCGGGATCCCCGTCGTTGATTCGGGTCGGGATGTCGTATGCAGTGGTATGCCAGCGCCGGACCCCCGAATCGGAGGACTGGTCGTCCACTTGAAACATCTCGAAGTAAACACAGCTTCCTCGGGCCCGGGAGGCCGGACGAGCAACTGGCGTGTACAGTGGAGAGACGGCTTTAGAGCGGCTTTGGCTGTCCAATTGATGTGTTGTCCCTGGAAAAGTTTGCTAGAGATTCGTAGCCAACGAGCCAATCCAGGATGGCCAATTCGTGTAAGACGGGACTTGGCGGCAGAGGGAAGAGGCTCACAGAGAGGATCGACGACGAGTCGAGGACTCACTCTGTTAGGACTCAGAGGAGGGGTGATTATTAACATCAGCTAGGTCTAGGCCGTCTTTATGTCGAACGTCTGTGCCCAGCTTGACGACAGCAGACATGAAGACACCGACCCAACCGAAGACGTTGTGTGAAACCAGAATCAGTGGCGATGAACATACACTACATAGCATACCCGGCGGAATACTGTACTGCAAGGAAGAGTCAGCTTGGACATTTGCCTGACATTCAAGAAGTCCGTCCGGGAGAGTGGGGCAACCGTCTCGTGGTTGTGGGAGTTGAAGCTTGGCCCCGGGAAGATCTCCCCAGCAAGGCCCATCACGCCCCGTTACCGGAAACGCGCCGGTTGCTCTTCCAAGACGGGAACCAGGTGGAATGACTCAGAAAACTTTCACAAGTGCTGGCGCCGAGTTAGGTTGTTTGTTATAATACTGGACCACGTATCATCTTTCGTCAGCCAGATTCTGGGGGAGTATCTTCGTTCTTGAACTTTGCAATTGGGGACTTGCCATTGGGATCTTACATACCTTCACCCCACTTTCCGTCCTTCTTTCTACCGAAGCACGTCAGTCACGACATCATTCTTTGATCTTTCCCATCTTCTGTCCAAACCGCATTGCCTAGCCACCCACCTCGCACCGTATTCAAGATGCCCATGTAAGCACAACATACAACGTCGAGTCCAGCTCGGTGACCCAAGTGTCACGGCGCACACAGATTCTAACAGACATCGTGTCTCAGGCTCAAGGACCCCTCGACCAAATACAAGCCGTTCCCTCCCCTGAACCTTCCGGACCGGCAATGGCCCAACAAGACTATCGTCAAGGCCCCGCGCTGGCTGGCCACTGACCTTCGCGATGGTAACCAGAGTTTGGTTGACCCCATGGTACGCCTGCCGCCTCTCCTGCCTACTTGCGACCTGTCTCTTGTCACCAAGATTGGCTAACCCTCCCCTCAGAACGGCGACCAGAAGTGGAGGTACTTCCAGATGCTCACCGAGCTGGGCTACAAGGAGATCGAGGTTTCCTTCCCTTCCGCCTCGCAAACCGATTACGACTTTACCAGACGCCTCATCGAAACTCCCGGTGCCGTTCCCGACGATGTTTGGCTGCAAGTTCTGTCGCCCTGCAGAGAAGATCTCATCCGGCGCACAGTACAGTCCCTCAAGGGCGCCAAGAAGGCCATCATCCACATCTACTTGGCTACCAGCGAATGCTTCAGGCGAATTGTTTTCGGTTTTACAGAGGACGAGAGCGTCGAGCTGGCCAGCAAGTGCGCAGCCCTGGTCAAGTCCCTGACCAAGGACGACCCCGAGATGGCCGGTACAGAGTGGGCATTCGAGTTCAGCCCCGAGACCTTCTCCGATACCAGCCCCGAGTTCGCAGTACGCATTTGCGAAGCGGTAAAGGCCGCCTGGGAACCCACGGTGGAGAACCCCATCATCTTCAACCTCCCCGCAACAGTGGAGATGGCCACTCCCAACATCTATGCCGACCAGGTGGAGTACTTCTGCCGCAACATTACCGAGCGCGAAAAGGTGTGCATCTCGCTCCACCCCCACAACGACCGCGGATGTGCGGTTGCCGCTGCCGAGCTGGCCCAGATGGCCGGAGCCGACAGAGTGGAAGGTTGTTTGTTTGGAAACGGAGAGCGTACCGGCAATGTCGACTTGGTTACCCTGGCTCTCAACCTCTACACCCAGGGTGTCTCGCCCAACATTGACTTCTCCGACCTTGGCAAGGTGATCAAGACTGTGGAGGAGTGCAACAAGATTGAGGTGCACCCTCGTGCGCCTTACGGCGGTTCTCTCGTCGTGTGCGCTTTCAGCGGTTCCCACCAGGACGCCATCAAGAAGGGCTTCTCCCTGCGCGAAAAGGAGGGCAAGGAGTACACCGACTACTGGCAGGTACCCTACCTTCCCCTGGATCCCAAGGATATTGGACGTGATTACCAGGCTGTTATCCGCGTCAACTCCCAGAGTGGTAAGGGCGGCACTGCCTGGATTATCCAGCAGAACCTCTACCTTGACTTGCCCCGTGGCCTGCAGGTTGCCTTTAGCAAGGTCGTTCAGAGAATTGCCGACGAGAAGGGCCGTGAGCTCCTCCCCACTGAAATCACCGATCTGTTCAAGAAGACCTACTACCTAGATGAGAACCCGCGCTTCAACATTGTCGACTATTCGATCAACCCCGACCGATCCAGCTCGCCGGCGCCGCCCGCTCTGGGCAAGACCCAGGACACCAAGAACCTTGGACGCGTGTTCGAGGGCGTCATTTCTATCGAGGGCCACGAATACAACCTCAGAGGACGCGGCAACGGACCTATTTCATCCTTGGCCAACGCCCTCAAGAGTGTTGGCGTGGATTTGGATGTCCAGGACTACAAGGAGCACGCCGTCGGCCGTGGTCGTGATGTCAAGGCTGCTACCTACATAGAGTGTACGGCAGCCGGACAAACCGAGAAGGTCTGGGGCGTCGGCATCCACGCCGATGTTGTACAGAGCTCTCTGATTGCTCTTCTCAGCGCGGCTAGCAACGTAAGTTCACCTATCATCAACTCCTTGATGCTTGGTTTCGAGAACAATTACTGACTCCCCTTTTGATACAGTTCGTTGGAAGCCGCGTTGGTAGCCCGATCATTCCCAAGCCTGTTGCTGACAAGGAGGTCAGCGGTGACGTGAACCTCAACGTTCCCAACGGTGTCAATGGCAAGAGCATCATTCAGGCGCTCGAGTCCCAAGCGGACGAGATGTGAGTTTGTTGGCTTTACAAGTAATGAAATGTAATGAAGCATTTGCATAAGGGTTGGTGAACGGTGGTTCTGGATGGGCTGGGAAAAAGTTACTCTTTCTTGGCGGTAACCAAGATCCTCAACAAGGGGGTTTTGTTTACTGCTACCATCGACATTTGAAAAAGGGGTTTGTTTTCGCATTTGTTTACAGATACCTAGTTGGAACGCGTTGATTTTCTTTGGGACGATCTCACGGGTTCACGTTTTAATAAGCCTAAAAAAGGGGCTAGGGGTATTGCTTACACCCAAAAAGAAAACATCTGAGTGGTTACCGTAACCGGGACTACAAGAGATGTCAAATCAACAGATTGCGAACATACACCCGGGAATACAGGACAACTGCTACAGTAACTGAGAGTGCAGCAGGGCAGCATGCCATGTTGACCTGATCTGTCTGGCCCCAAGAATGAAAGATATCAAAATCACATGCTTTGTGCTGTTCTGTTAAGTACTCACCTCATGCATTCTTTGCTTGCTGCGGCCATGTTCCCAAATTTCCCGACAATGTTGCCTCTTCTCACTTTGTTGCACGGCCTTCAGTTTCAAGTGAAACACCGGGGAAGTAGGGGGTGTGCTACTGAGTAAGGATAGCCTACCTATTGAAAAGAAAGCATCCAGAACAACATTATGGCAGGGAGGCAAAGTAAACGGTGTCATGGCTTGCTTGTCATGTCTGCTTTGTACTCTGCAATATGGTATCGGCTCTGAAGCGGTCAAACAACGTTATATCTCAAGGTAAGCATTGAGAGACTCTCTCGTGAGTCTAGAGTAGGTATTCAGAGGGCCGCTGGCTAGGCCTTATAAGTGCCGGCATCGATCTTGGCAGGATGACGCAGTCAAGAACACGTACAGGACTTACACGAGACGACACATCAATCTAGAGTAAGAGGGATGCTAAAATAGAGTTCAACCCGGACTCTATGGTACCTTTACCTGATGAATATGAACCATTAGAGTCTTGACCGCTATCGACTGCTAAGGCAACGAGCGTTCTTTGTCTAACAACTAGTTGACAGCATTCATACTCCGTCTTTGAGAATTTGAGAAGGGATGGGGGACTTGTGGAATTCAGGGACCCCCTCAAGGTTATCGCAGGAGGGGAGTCACTGCCAGCCCCAGGCACCCATTGGAAGCCCCACCCCTTGTTGCAGGCAGGGCAGGGCAGGCAGGGACGGGACCTAGGCGCTAGGGAAGCAAGAAGAAAGACCAATCTGGCTGGGCGGGGAGGGGGTGTGCGCCATAGGTTCTCTTTGAGACTAGTACTGTGTCTGTTGTTATTGGTACTGTAATTATTTGGTGTAAAGGCCCTAGAAAATGTACGGTGCACACTTGGAAGCGGATAGAAACGTCACTCCTCTTACCCCCTCCCCACCTTCCGCGACCCCTTCAGCCCTCCACTTGCACCTACCCCCGTTAACGTCCAGCAGCCCTGCGGTTGCCGGGCAGTGCTAGTGAACCACTGAGCCTTGCCCTGGGAGCCTGGCCACCTCATTGTGTTTTTGGTAGACATGGATACATGGCCGCATGTGCCATCTTTTGCTTCACATGAAAGAACAGATGTCCTTTATCTTGACTCTTTGTAAACCGTCTTCTTGAAGCGTTTGTGAAGTTCTGGCATTTCATTATCCAGTCTTTCACAAGTTAGGTGTTTTCCGAGACGTCTAATTCGTCCTTCTTTGCCGAGAAACACGGAGCGAGCCGTTGGTGCAGGTGTTCGACTTGAGGGCCCGGCCAGCAAGAGTTAGCGAAAAATCGCAGGAGCAGGAGACGAAGGTACCTACAGGTAACACCAAACACAGCACTACCGGGCACGCTACAGGTTCCCGTCCCTCCCCTAACAACAGCCCGAGTGGCGCCCCCAGCCGGACAGGCCCGGGCAACAGCGGGCATCGAAAAGCACAGTGGCAACCCACCTTCACCAGGCGAAGCACCAGCACTTGCGATTGTTGACAAAATTTTCGAGCAAAACAAGACCCGCAGTTTGGCGTCAAGCACTGCACAGTGTCTGGATTCTCCTCTCTCCTTCCATTTGCAGGTGAAGGCTCGGAACAGCAACAAACCCCTCGCATCCATCCATCCATCCCTCTCTGTCCATCGCAGACGGACCGCATCGATACATCCATCCACCAACCGCCATCACCTGGCATCCAGATCCCACCCACGGCTCTGCACCTGCGCCTCGCCTCCGCGGTTCGATCTGATCTCACCGAAAGCAAATCGAGTCTTGCCCCGATTAAGATTCAAGGTTGCCGTGGACCGTGAACCTTGGACTCCCGCTCCCCGCTTGTTCCACGCAGCAAAACTTTAGTTGCATCAAGCCCAGGCCGACTTTCTCTCCCTGTCGGAAACCCCCCCTCTTCTCCCACTACCACCGCCAACCCGCCTCGTTTGCTGGAGAGACCCGTTCTTCCTCCGAACAAGGCATCCAAACCGCAACCATGGAGGGCTCTTCAGATATCAACACCGTCCTCACCAATTCGCTGAGTCCTGGTCAGTATATATTCGAAATCCTCACCCATGCCCCGACCCTCCTGCCTTTTGGCAGCCGCTCTCGCCATAATTCGCGTCAGCCCGTCCAAACCGTGACGCACATGCTGATTCCTTGTGTCTAGACGCGACCCTGCGACATGCTGCCGAACAGCAACTCAGCCAAGCCGCTGAGACAAACTTCGTATGGCCTCCCCCCCCTCGTTGCTCCAGTGTCGCGTTCCCATAGCAGGGTCCTCATAACGCTAACTCGTCCGTTTCTCAGTCTCAATACCTTGTGACACTTGTTCAAGAGTTGGCAAATGAGAGTGCCCAGAGCCACATCCGAGCGGCGGCCGGTATCGCCCTCAAGAACGCCTTCAGTGCTCGCGAGTTCGCTAGGCAAGCGCAGCTCCAAGCAAAATGGCTTCAGCAGACCGACCAAGACACAAAGACACGGGTGAAGCAGCTCACCCTCGAGACCCTCGCTTCCAGCAGTACCCAGGCAAGCCAGGCCTCGGCGCAGGTTATCGCGGCTATCGCTACCATCGAGTTACCACGAAACGAGTGGCCAGATCTTATGCACGCCCTGGTCAAGAATGTTAGCGAGGGAAGCGAACACCAGAAGCAGGCCTCTCTGACCACCATCGGCTTCATCTGCGAGAGTCAAGATGTCGATCTACGAAACAGCCTGGTTCAACATTCCAACGCCATCCTCACAGCTGTCGTGCAGGGCGCTCGCAAGGAGGAGCCCAACCGCGAAGTCCGTCTTGCCGCCATTACCGCCCTCGGCGACTCTCTCGAGTTTGTCGGTAACAACTTCAAGCATGAGGGCGAGCGCAACTACATTATGCAGGTTATTTGCGAGGCGACACAGGCCGAGGACTCTCGGATACAGCAGGGTGCTTATGGCTGCCTCAACCGCATCATGGCCCTCTACTACGAGAACATGCGCTTCTACATGGAGAAGGCTTTGTTCGGTCTTACTATTCTGGGCATGAAGAGCGATGACGAGGATGTGGCCAAGCTCGCAGTCGAATTCTGGAGTACCGTTTGCGAGGAGGAGATTGCTATCGAAGATGACAATGCTCAGGTACGTTTCGTTGCCCCCTTGGTTGAGCAAGAAACCCCACTAACGACAGCTGCAGGTCGAGAGCTCGGAGCAGATGCGCCCCTTCTACAACTTCGCCCGCGTTGCTACACTCGAAGTAGTCCCTGTGCTCTTACAGCTTCTCACCAAGCAAGATGAGGATGCGGCCGACGACGAGTACAACATTTCGCGTGCCGCTTACCAGTGTCTCCAACTTTATTCTCAGGCTGTCGGTGCGGCCATCATCCAGCCAGTCATCCAGTTCGTTGAAGCCAACCTTCGCGCTGACGACTGGCACCTTCGTGATGCCGCCGTTTCCGCTTTCGGTGCCATGATGGATGGCCCCGAGGAGAAGTTGCTTGAGCCTATCGTCAAGTCTGGCATGCAGCCCCTGATCAGCATGATGGAGGATCCCTCTCTACACGTTCGTGACTCCACCGCGTACGCTCTTGGCAGAATCACAGAAACTTGCTCGGAGGTGATCGATCCCGCTGTTCACCTTGACCCCTTGATCACCTCCCTGTTCAACGGGCTCATGAGCAGCCCCAGAATGGCCGCGTCCTGCTGCTGGGCCTTGATGAACCTCGCGGAGCGTTTTGGCGGCGATTACGGTGCCGCGCAAAACCCCATCACTCCTCACTTCAACCAGTGCGTGACCAACTTGCTCGCCGTGACGGCGAAGCTTGACGGCGACGCCACAGTTCGCACGGCTGCCTACGAGGTCCTCAACGTGTTCGTGCAGAATGCTGCTAACGACAGTCTCCCTGCTGTTGCGTCCCTCTCGGATGTTATCCTTCAACGTTTGGAGGAGACCCTCCCCATGCAATCCCAGGTTGTCAGCGTCGAAGACAAGATTACTCTGGAGGACATGCAGACCAGTCTCTGCACTGTGCTCCAGGCCATCATCCAGCGCTTGGACAAGGAGATTACTCCCCAAGGCGACCGCATCATGCAGGTTCTGCTTCAGCTCTTGAACACTATTAATGGCAAGTCTGGCGTTCCTGAAGGTGTCTTCGCGGCGATCAGCGGTCTTGCGAACGCCATGGAGGAGGACTTTGCCAAGTACATGGACGCTTTTGCTCCCTTCCTCTACAATGCCCTGGCAAACCAGGAGGAGCCGAGTCTCTGCTCCATGGCTATCGGCCTGGTCAGCGATATCACTCGCTCCATGGGCGAGCGCAGCCAGCCCTACTGCGATCAGTTCATGAACTATCTCCTCAACAACCTCAGGGTATGTCGAACCGTCTGCCGTTTCTGCTAATCTCCCCCAATTTGTGATTTGATCTAACCATTTTTGTTCACAGAGCACTGCCCTTGCCAACCAGTTCAAGCCTGCTATCCTGCAGTGCTTCGGCGACATTGCTGGCGCTATTGGCGGTCACTTTGAGGCTTACCTCTCGGTTGTTGCGGTTGTTCTTCAGCAAGCTGCTACCGTCACCGCTTCTGCTGAGGGCTCTTATGAGATGTTCGACTACGTGATCTCGCTCCGTGAGGGTATCATGGATGCTTGGGGTGGCATTATTGGTGCCATGAAGAGCAGCGATAAGAGTAAGCTTCGTTCGTCTCCATTGCAATTTTCAGAAGCTGACAGGTGCTGTACAGCCAACGTTCTCGAACCCTACGTTCAGTCGATCTTCGAGCTTCTTAACACTATTGCTCAGGATCCTAACCGCAGCGAAGCCCTTATGCGGGCCGCAATGGGTGTCATCGGGTAAGTCGACATGAACGTTGAGACAGCACATTGTAACAAACATTAACGCTTGTCTAGTGATCTTGCGGACGCATACCCCAACGGCCAGTTGGCCGAAGTCTTCCGCCAGGACTGGATTACCGCCATGATCAAGGAGACTCGGTCGAACCGCGAGTTCCAGCAGCGTACCATTGAGACTGCTCGGTGGGCGCGTGAGCAGGTCAAGCGCCAGATTAGCGGCACTCAAGGCATGATCCAGACATGAGGTTGAATCACGCCTGAGGACGGTCACAAAGGTGCTCTCTCAGCTCGCCGGCCCTTTGGGCCACTGGCGTCACCTCAAGCACTTCACTCCCGTAGTCGCTTTGGAAGATGCATTACCCCATCACTACCCCCAAGCCCCTTAGCAGCAATTCATCCTTGACGAACGCGACACGATCCCACGACACTACACCCACTCCCCCAGTAACGCGATGCACAAATGATGTGATACAAGCCCCTTGATGGTTTTGCACTAATTTATACATCATGCTCGTTTAAATGACACTTCACACAGCACCAACACACCTTTATATCCCTCGTCCCCCCCTGCGCGCGGCTGCTAGCACTGGTTTGTTATTTGGTAACACGAGTCTTGGGCGTTATTCGGGTCAGCGATAGAGAAGAAGGAGGAAGAAGAGAGAAGAGATTTATCATGTACTGCGCGTCACCCTGTAGCACACGTTTCCCTTTGATACCCAAGGCAAAAGGAGAAGGAAGTGCATCATAGGGCGATCCGACGCAGAACGCACAATCATGTAGAGACACACGAAGAAAGAAACAATTCCCCCAAACAAACAACCCTTGTTATGCATCCTCCCACTCCCACTTATACTGTACCTCACTTACCCTTTGTCCATACTACATGTCCGAACTATTTTGAACAATATGTAACTCGAACAGGAGAAGGACGCAAGGTTTGAGGCAGAGGAGGAGAGATTGGGCCTTCTCAGGGTATCATCTACATCACCCCTAAACCCGTATGCGGGTTGGCTACGGCAATAACACAGCCCTTGCTCGGTAGAGCTAACACGATCTGATACCCGAAGTTGTACTGTCTAGTAGAAACAGCGTAAAGCGAACAGTCGAAAGCCTCAACGTGAGCTATATTTTCCTCCTTAAAGTTGTTGAGTGATGTGATATGATACTTCTACACTGGTCCTGTGTATACCTTATACATCAATCATACGGCACGCGACCAAATCACGTGTAGCTCTTCTATCCCGGAAGTGCTACTTGTAGACGCCTGGGTACTGAAATGTCCCACCTCATTCGTTAGTAGTGATTCGTAGGGCTCAAGCGCAAGCCTTCAGCCTCTACGATAGCGAGTAAATGGAATTTCCTGTCGGTACTTAACAAAGTAGTGTTCTGGATTCGAACTTTCACTGTCGCTCCCGTCGTCCTCCAAGTGTGGGTCCCGAAAGTTTTGCCCCGAGGGTTCAAATTCAGGCGCGCGGCATTCCATTTGCACCCATCTGCGCCTGCCCTGTGCAGCACACCTCCAGGCAATTGGCGGTTGAGATTGGGCCATATCTTGCCCTGCCGGCAATCATATCATCCGCCCCGCAACCAGCAAGAAGCCGCTCCGGCAAATCTACAGCTTCAACAGCTACGTTTTCTGGTCTATCATCTGCAACTAAACATCGCTGCCGTGCCGCACCGGCGTCCCATTATCGCTTTTTCTTGTTCTTTTTGCCCTAGGCATCCTCCTCATCTTCCTACGGGTCCCGAAGCGACGCCCGCGTCGTTGCCGGCAAGATGGACCAGGAGATGAAGCAGGCAGAGCCGTCGCCGTCGCCAGCTCCCATGGCGATGGCTTCGATGCCGGCCGCGTCGCCTCAACCACAACAAGAAGTCGTCGAGATGAACCAGGACCAGGACTCCCCTCAGACTCCGATGCAGCTCGACTTGTCAAGCCCCGTGCCGAATAACAATAGTCAGCAACAGCAACAGCAGCAACAGCAACAGCAACAGCAGCAACAGCAACAGCAACAGCAGCAACAACTGCACCCCCAGGTCAATCAGATCAACGGTCAACAGCTCTCTGGTCAGATTCCTGGCCAACTTCCTCTTCCCGGTCAACTTCCTAGCCAGGTCAATAGTCCAGTCTCTGTCGGAACTCCTGGACAAGTTCCTGGCTTAGCCCTCCCAGCACCTGTCATCAAGCGAAGAGCTCCAATCGCTTGCCGAAGGTAAGTGAACAGTTGCCGGATTGACTTGCCATCATCCAAACGTCGCGATTACCCAAGTGGACGCGAAAGACTAACGTGTCGCCCTTTACAGATGCCGCCGTATGAGAAGCAAATGTCTCCATGACAAGGCCCAGCCTCCCTGCCAGGCCTGCCGCGATGCTGGACTTGGTCCGGCTGACTGGTAAGAGTTCCCACGATACATACACTATTTGTCGCAATGGTGTCTCTGCTCTCCTCAGTTGCTAAAGTCAGATCTTTTCCTCAGCACGTTCCCCGTCCGTGGCCAGCCCGATCAAGACCGCGAATACCGACACCCTCGAATCAGAGCCGACAAGTCGACCAAGCGAGACCCCGCCAAGGTCCGGCGCGAAATCCTCGATGCCCCCGTACGCTCACCAGTACCGGCGATGCCCAGACCGATTAAGGGCTACGACGAATGGGATCTTCTGCCGCCGCTGCCTGAAATAGTCGAAGCCGTCCACAAGTTCACAGCTCACTACTTCCAGTTGGGCTTCATCCATAAGCAACACTTCCCCGAACGGCTACGGACGAACCACCGATCTATCAGCGTGTTTTTCCTGCTGAGTATCTTGAGCATTTCGGCCCGGCTGACACCAACACTGGTGGATCGTTTCGGCGGTGCTGTTAAGGCCGCTGAAGTATTCATGGAACGCGCCTCTGAGGTTGCTTGCCGCGAACTGTATAGAGATCCGGACCTGGAGAGATGTCAGGCGTTCTATTTGTTGAGTATTGCCCAGCAGGGAAGCAGCTTGAAACAGCAGAGCTCGATCAACATGGCGATTGCTATGCGTATGGCCACGTTGATGGGACTGCACAGGGAGGAGACGTACAGGCTGCCAGAGAACCCTTCGGAGGAATTGATCATGAGGGCAGAGTCCGCCCGCCGCACTCTGGTAAGTGACATAAAATCACATCGGATGGAATGATAGGACTGGGAAGTGCTGTGTTACTAACTGTGAATGACAGTGGATGCTCCATAGCCAGGACAACCTCCATTCGGGTCCGCGGTGCCCCGTGTCTCTATCAGCTAGCGATATCACAGCATTGCTGCCTTGCAACGAGAAGGACTTTGCCACTGGTCAAATACCCAAGTCGAGAGCAGCTCTCCAGGACACTCCCCCAGCTCTGGAGAACCCTAGCCTTGTCACCGACGAGGGTCGGTCCCTATTTGCAACTCTCATCCAGGCCCATTACTTCTGGGGAGCGATCTCCCGCCGGGTGCTCAGCAACGACAAAGTCACGGATCCATGGGAGCCAGAAAGCGAGTATGCAATTATGGTCAACCGCCTTGCGGAATGGGAGAGAGGTCTGCCTAATGACCATAGGTGGAGTAGCTTTCTCCTTAAGGGATACAAGCAAGAGGGCCAAGACTTGGTAGGTTACAAGGAGAGAAAGATGGAAAAAAGGACCTCACCCAGTGCTAACATCCCATGTAGGCATACCTCGGCGTGACGATGATAACTCGCCTCTGCAATATTGTTCTTAGGAAGGCATACTTGACCGAGTAGGTTACCCCGGAGAAGAGCTAAAGAGCTTGAGCTGACAGCGTTGCAGTATCTTGTCCGACGATAAGTCCCAACCGGAGCGCACAGCTTTCTGGACTGAAATGTCTCGTCAGCTGTTCAGCAACGTCAGGGATCTGTACGAACAAATCGACACTCAATACAATGAGCGGTCACCCGAGGAAGGTCCTGGGGCACAGATGGCGGTAAGTACTGATGGGACTTGACATAATAAATGAATGCCGACTGACCTTCTATTCAGGCGTTCTGCGTTTACAGCTGTGGCTTCCTCGCATGCTACTTGTGCAAATACCCAAATCGTAAGTTATCTGCCCTGAAGAGATTTCTTTCTATGACAGTAAGCTAACGCGGCATCAAAATCAGTCTGCCCTGAGCCAGCCATTACTCGCGAAGGACCTTTGATGGTTGCTCGTGTTCTCAGCATATTGGCAGAAAGTAGGAACATATGGCCTTTGGCAACTAGGTGGTATGAGCATCTGGAACGGTTTTACACAGCCCAAAGCGGCGTGATAGTTGGTAACGAGGGTACCATGGCGGACAGCGTAAGTTATCATCATTCTCTCCAAAAGGCGCCTCGTTCACGGACTCAACAGGCTGATTTTAACCTCCTGCTCTCCCAGAGAGATGAAATTCCTCACGTCCTTCAGATGCCGACCGTCCAGCAACAGCAAGCCCAGGCTCAAGCTCATATGGCTTTGGCTCAAGCGCAAGCCCAAGCTCAGGCTCAAGCACAGGCGCAACAGGCACAACAGGCACAAGTGCAGGCACAGCAGCCATCACAGCAGCACCTAGCCTTTACTGCTCAGATGCAGGCGCAACAGGCCCAGCAGGTACAGCAAGCTCTAAGCGAAAAGCAGGAGTCTGTACCTCAGGGTAGTCCTGAACAGGCGATCATTAGCCCGGCACAACCCAGTGTCCCAACTCCCGCGATGTTCATCGACCCCAGTCTGCGTGTGCCTACATCGTCACAACCGCAGGAGCAGACTCCTGCCCCAACCGCCCCCCAGCAGCAAGATTTGGCATCCCCTTCGCAACAGGGGCAGCAACCGCAACCTGTCGTCGCTGGTGTAGCTGGTCGGCAGTCAACAGATGGGTTGGGCCTGCTTATCGAAGCGTTTGACACTCAACAAGCCGGTGGCGTCCCTCCAACGACTACGGCTGGTCAGGGACAAGTTCCGTATGACCCCCAGGCACCCCCGCAGCAGTATTACCCGCAACCCGGAACTCTGGGCGTCAATGACGGGTATGAGAACGAGTTGGGTTATTACATGTCGGATCAGGGACAACCCGGTGCTATGCAGAGCTGGGTTGGTGGAACGAATATGTATGGGTATTAGGAGCAACCCAGACAGAAAGACATGGCGGAAGTGGAGTTTATAAAGAGGGACTTTGGGAATTAAAAGAGCAAGGAGTTGATATAGGCTCGATGTCTAGGTTAGGTGGGGCGTCATCTGGTTGACGGTTGGAGTAGGGATTAAGGCGTACCTTGTAAAAAAAAGGAGTTGGGCTATGGATGGTCTGGATCTCTGTAAAATAACGAATACGTAGGATCTCGGTGTTCAACTTTGCTACTTCGGTGGGGGAGAGGTTTTGGGCTTTGGCCATGGCTTTATATAGCTTTGTTGAGGTCAAATGACCATGATTGTAGTAGCGCATGTATGGCTGGCGCTGTTGGACTAGTCCTTTCCTTCCTTGCTATAGTACTTGGAAAACGATAGACCAACGATTCTACGGGAGACGCTATGATGCTGAGAGTGCAAGATGCTTGCTTCTGTCGGACTGGTCGTACCAGTATCAACCGTTGTTGGAAGTTCAGGCCATCTTCACACCAGGTGTAAACGGAGTAAAGATCGAGCCTCAAGATGCACAGTTCGCCAAGGCTTTTTCCTACACCGTGCACTCCGTCATCCCGCCCGGAAATTCCCTTTCCAACCCAGAGCTTCTCAGGGTTAACGGGCACCTGTATTAGGGGCCCTCCAGAGGTCCGTGCATACTCCACTTTTCTTAAGCCGAAAGTACCGACTGTACAGATCTGATGCGCACGTTCATAAACGTAAATTACAATTATACGCTCGTTACACACATATATAAATGGAAAGACGTAGTTCACAGTATCATAGCACTTATATATTATAATACTTGTGTATTATATATACAATATATAATGATAGTTCAATCCTAATAGTACCGAGAACCGAATTTATTACTAAGTACTATTAAAACTAACGCAATATGAAGTATAAGATACTACTAATATAATCCCTTCTTTTATAATATTAATTTTTATTATGCTTAATAACTTACTATATCCTTTTAGCCTATATTAATTTCCGTCTTCTATTTTCTACTTCTAAGTTATTATATATAGGATATATAAGTCTTACTTCTTAGTAGGCAACGGATTAATATTATTGTTAAGGGTAACCTATTTAGTAGCAAATTTAGTAGTCCGCGGCGTATAAGTATTTGGGTCGACTTAAATACTATTAGTATATGTTCTATATATTATTTACCGTTAACGGAATTTAAAAAAATTAAATATTTATTCGGTATTTAGTGCGCGGAATATTTTTAGGACGTATATTTAAAGCGCTCGGGGCTTTCTAAAGCGTTTGCTAGGGGGTATTAGTATGTAGAGTATTTATAGGACGCGTATTTGAAGCGCTCGGGGCTTTCTAAAGCGTTTGAGGCGTCTATTATTCCTTTTCCTTGCGCTTTTCTGGAAGGATAAATTTAATATTTACCGGGGTTTTGGGTGAGACGGCCTACTTTTCCTCCTCCTTTTAATTTTCCTCCTCCTCCTCCTCCTCCTCCTCCTCCTCCTCTTCCTCTTCTTCCTCCTCCTCTTTTTCCTCCTTATCTTCTTTTTAAGCTTAAGGGCGGTTCTATTATAAGTTAATATATATATTTATTGTATATTAAGCTAAGAGGACTTTATAATAGTATTTGGCAGCTTAATCGGCTTGTATTCCCCGGAATTGAGCTATTGTGGAATAGAATTAATATTTGTCCTATATATATTTATATATTAATAAAGTATTACTTTTAGTATATTGTACCAATTATATAATGAATGGTTCTTAGGTAGCGGCAAGCTGCGTATAATGGGAGGGAGTTCCTTGCGGGGGTTTAAAGCCTTTTTAAGCTCTATTTAAAAAGTAGAACCGTTAATATAATATATATAAATAATAGGTACGGAAGGGAATTTACTATATATATTTTTAAACCTTTAAACCCTTTTAATAAAATTTTCAAATTTAATAATAATACCTCTAAAGATCTAAGTATTGTGAGGGGGCTTCTTAAATTTATCGGTCCGGTATTGTTAGGTTAAAACGTATTGTAATAAAGTATTAAGAACCCTAATTATTAGCGAAAATAATATATATTAAATATAAGGAGAAAATATATATATTCCCAGCTAGTTTATTTCTCTTGGAGGGTATAACGGGATATATTAGTTTTAATTATAGTATTGGGGTATCAGATACGAAGATAATGGCGGAATTATAAGAAAATTAATAAAATTATTTAATATATATTATAGGTTGAATATTAGTAGTCCTAAAACTTATTCCGCATTATATAGTACTACCGCCGATAATAATAGGGTAAATAGTACTATTAATTTTAGCGATTACTTATATCCCCTACGGTACGGCCCTATTAATATCCTTTTATTTCTATTCGATTTTCTTACCTAAAATAATATTAATATATATTAAATATAAATAAAGTAATAAAATTTACTTTAAATATTTAATTTTGTAAGAGGAGTCTATTCTACATTAAGGTTTCGTATTAGGCCGTAGGAATATTTAAATTCCGGATAGGGGTTAATAGCATTAAATATACCTTCGTATACTATTATAATATTAATATATATTCTATATATAAAAGTAAAAATATAAATAAATAAAAATAAACTTTTATAAATATTTTCGATTTATAAATTCCTAAACTAGTCGTTAATAATTACATCGATACTATCCTTCGTTATTTTATTCTACGTTCAAACTTAAGTTAATTTCGGGTTAACGGGTAAAAAAATAGAAGTACGGAACTCTAAGGAAAGAATTTTACAATAACTAATATATTCGTTCTTATATTAATTATTAATTATTTACTTTTGAATTCGAAATATACGCTTACATTATCGTTATAATAGTTGTATTAAAGGTAGGAGAGGTTTTTTAAGGCGGGGAGGTTAAAGAAGGATAGAGGTAAAAAATAATTAAAAGGGGAGGAGGTAAAGGAAATAAATTTACAATAAGTCGGTATATTATAAAAAAAAACAATATACTACAATTTTATCCTAACTATTTTAAATATACGTATTTGTATTATATAGCGGATTTATATTTCGTAAATATATTTGTATAAATGTATACAAATGATGTAATAGGATTTTATCCTAATTAAACAAGAAAATAAGTGCTTTTATTCCGTTTTATTTTGAAATTACTTTCGGTTTAAAGTTTGACTTTAAAATTACTTTTTATTTAAAATATAATAAGTACCATGTAATATAAAAATAAAGAATGTTTTTTGTATTTATTCTATTTATATTATTCTTATTAATATTAATTTATATAAATATAAACCTTATTATATATATATTATTTAAATATATATTTAGTATATATTTGAAAGACTATGAGGTATCTTCGTTATTTATATTCTTTGCCGTAAGTAGAAGCTTCTTTTTTAGTATTTATAATAAAACGGTTTTTAGCTGGAAACTTTCCTTCTTTTCTAACGGCGAGCGCTCGGTTAAATATATAGTTAATATATATTTAAATATTAACCTCTAATTCCAGTAGATCCTTTGTTTTATTAGTAGCTGTTGTAATTATAGCGGTAGTAATATTAAGGCGTATAATGCGTTTATAAAGGCGCTTGTTCTTTGCCTCTAAGCGGTGAAAAATAAGAGTGGCGTCGGGGGCTATATTAATTTTTATAAAAGTCGAAATATGAGTACTATATATAGTTAGAATTTTATTTATTTTCGTTATTAATGAAAAAAAAATTATTTATACGGAAGGGCGTATATAACCCTCCTAGGCTATAACGGAGAAGTTTTTTTACAACCGCTTTAGTAGTACGCTATTTCTTTTCTTCATTTTTATTAATAATACGGTGTAATATATTTTAAGTATTACGTATTTTAATGAAGAAATTGGGCGCGGGTAGATAGTAGCAGCGATAATTTATATTATTATAAACGTTATAAGCGGTATTAAGGGTTGCGCGAATATAATTAATACTACGTTCAATATAAGGTTAGTATTTGGTATTTGCGGCCGGAGCCGGAATTTTATCTATATTATTCTATATATTAAACATATAGTTAGTATACCGAAAAAGGATAAATATGATATATAATATAGACGGTAAAAAATTTATAGTAATAGTAAATAAATAGTCTTTTGCTTTAATTAAAATTACCTTTTTAATTATATACTTTTAGCGGCGACGGATATAGCGGACGCGGCGTTTTTCTTTACGTTCGTAATATATTAGGGTTTTTTATAATAGCGGGCGGCCGCGGCTACGAAGAATCAGCGGGTAATAATAGCGAGCCGGAATAAGTATAATAATTATACGTTTTTCGGTAAACGTAACTATCCGGGTAGTAGCCGGCCCATTTATAGTCTAAAGTACCCTATACGGCGTTTTATTAGTAGGAATATTATATAAATATTATATAAATAATAAAAATAATTTTAATAAGTTTATAAAATTAAAAACGATTGCGGAATAATTTATAATTATTTAAAGGGGCTAGTAAAGGTTGAAATTAGAAAAAAGGAAAGTAGGTATAATAGCGACGACGGCGAGGTCTTGTAGTGGCTAGAGGAAGGAAAGAAAAAAAAAAGGAAAGGAGGAAGGGTAAGATTAATTTAATTATTTTAGTAAGAAGGAGGGAGACGTAATGGTAGAGTAGTTATATAAATTTAGGTAGAATTATAATATAAGAGTTATACTTTAATTAATTTAGCGCTCTGCTAATTTTATACTATATTAATTAGAATTAATAAGAATTAATAAAATCTAGTTTCCCCCTTTTAATATATTCAATTTCTATATACGTATATATATATTTAATTTAGATATATTTATATATATTTTTAACTCTTATATATTTTTATATACGTATATATATAAGTTATAACGTTTTTAACCTCTTTGACTCTTCTTTTATTAAGTTTATTAGTAAATTAGAACATTTCTTACTACTAATTAAATTTAGTAATTAGGTAGGACGATTATTAGAATTTACTAATAGAGCATCCTAATATATAAAAGCTAATATTTTTTATAACTGAAGGTTTACGGTACTATTATCTTTTTATATAAGATGAATGTTAGTATATATATTAAATATATAAGAGATTAAAAAATATAACTTACTTACTCTCTAGTCCTTTTTAGTTATATTAGTATTTATACTACATTTTCCTTAGTTTACTTTTTTTTTCGTACTAATATTTATATTATATTTCCTTAAATTTACTATTTTTCTCGTTCTATAAAACGACGGCGCTTTAAATTCTTATTGTATATCTTGTATAAGTTATAAGGTTTACTTCGGAAAATAGTATTAAACTCTTCTAGTAATTTGGTTTATTCATAAAAATTATAATACTTAGTATTAATATTGCTAATTATTTAACGCTTATATTCCTTACGCCCGTTAAATTATAAGAAAGCTTCTTTTATATTAATCGGTCTTTTATATTTGATAGAAACCTATATTAATAATATATATGGTTAGTATATTATATACTTTGAATAATTAAAATTTAAGTAGTTTTAAAATTTATTTTGCTGTATATAATCCCTATATTATTTAAATCTAAGCTTATATAAGTTAGAATCGGCTTTAATTATATACTTAAAAATAGAAGTAGACTTGAAGGAAGTAGACGGGTAGGAATTATAAGTAGGTTAGGTTATTATTCTTTACTATTTCCTTCTTCCAATTCTTATTAGTAAAAAAGTTAGTATATATATTTACTATATATTAGTAGTAGATTAAAGAACTTACTTTATCGCTTTTATTACTTATATTAAAAAAAATTCAATAATTACTTTCCCTTTCTCCTTTATAAATAATTAGCCCTAGGGAATTTAAATATTAATCTTTTATTTTTAATATTTAGACTATCCCTCTTTATTCTCTTAATTAATTTCTAGCGAGGGTTCTTAAAATAAGTTAGTATGTGTATTTTAAATATATTTTTATTATATATTTTAATATAGATAATAGAATATACTTTTTTATTTTAGATTATTTAATACTATTACTATTCTTCTTCTATACGTAATTCTTTTATATCGCCTCTTCTAGTAATTTTTGGTTGGTACGTACGGCCTAATTTCGTTGCTACTAAAGTCGACGGAATTGCAGTTAATATAATAAATACCTTCTTATTCTTTAATTTTAAAGACCTTCTATTACCTTTTCCCTTCTCTATTTTACTCCTATATTCCATATTAACCTCGTTATTAACCTTATTTTAGTTAAATCTTCGAGGCAGTTTCTATAATAAATTAATTATTTACTATATAATATTATATCTATTAAATATATATTATAATAATATAAAGTTTTTACTTTTGGGCGTTAATTTATAAGACGTACTATATTAAAAGATAGTACTTTTTTATTCCTATCCTTTTTTATTCCTATCATTTTTATTTTCCTTTTCTTTATTCTTCTCTATATTACTCTTTTATTCGGACTCTTAAAGGGATTCCTATAGATTGTTAATATATATATATTTCGTATATAATTCCGAAGGGAATATATTAAAATTTCTTCCTTCTCCCCTTTATTTCTCTCTTAATCGGACTCTTAATTAGAATCCTATAAATTATTAATACATATATATTCTATATATAATTCCGAAGGGAATATACTGAAACTTCTTACTTTTCCCCTTCGTCGTTCTTTTAGTCGGGTTCTTAATTAGAATCTTATAAATCGTTAGTACATATATATTATATATTATTTTGAAAGTAATATACCGGAACGATAATTATCTTAATTTAAAGTTTATTATTTTCTATCTCCTCGCTTTCTATTTCTCTAACCTTGAAGCGTCCGGATTTATTACTATATTTTTTAGTAAATTCGGGGTCAGAGGAATCATACTATATTAATATAAAGATTATAATAGTATAAAGTAATTTACGTATAGTTATTATAAATTTTAATATATGTATTAGTAATCGGTAGTATAACTTTTAAATAAATTAGTTTTATATTTTATATACAGTTTATATATATAGAAGTAGTATCATATCTAATAGGGTAATGATACGTTACTCTACGCTAATTTTTATTAATAATAAAATATTTTAATATTTTAAATCTATACTCGCGTTTATAGTTTATTAATTGAGTTTTACTTAGTAATTTAACTCTTAGTACTCGAATTATTAACTTTCCCTTGTAGGAAATTACTAATAAATAATGTTAAATATAATTTATATACTAAAATTATAAAGTAAAAACTAACTAAAAGACTTATAAGCTTTTTGTATATAGCAGTATAATTAAATAATATTAAAATAAGTTTTTACATTTATATAAAGGAATAATAGGACAAAAAAAGATATATATTAAATAACGCTTTGTAATATATCCTATATGTAGTCCCGTCGTTAATTTTAATTTCGTACCTATATATTATATATTAATATAAAATAATTATAAGTTTAATATATATAAGGATATAGACCACGTATAAGCTTATTAAGATTTGTATAATTTAGAATTGTTCGATTTCTTACTCAGTTGGAGCTAGAATCGGTCTTAAATTTAAATAAATTTTATAGTTATACGTATCCTATTTCTAAATACGTATTAAAATACTATTTATAATTCGACGGGTTTAGAATATAATTAATATATTATTCTACTATTATTAATTATTTTTAAAGAATATTTAGATAAAATTATTATAACGTACTAAATACCTTTTTAGAAAGGCTTTCCGGATTGTAATATTATATATTAAGAAGGATATAATGGTAGTTTAAAGAAATGAACTAAGGTTATCAGTCTTTGAATCGAGAGAATTAGGTATATAATAATTATATAAGAATTGGAAAAACTTTAATAATAGAAGGGAGGGATATTAGTGTTGTAGAAAATCGATATATAATAATTATATAACGGATAACGGTAGAGGAAATTCAAAGTAAATACGAAATAATTTAAATAATTAAACGAAATAATATTAGTATTTGAATTATTAGAAATCGAAACTAATTTTAAGGATAACGATATTGGCTTACTAGTAATCTAATAGTCGTTACTAGAGAACTTTCCTACTATTATCGAACGAAGATAGCAATAGGAAGGTTTTTTAGTAATAATTACTAGATTACTAGTAAACTAATATCATTATCCCTAGAATCGGTTTTAATAAAAGGAATAATATTAAAATAGAAATTACTATAACCGTACCTATATTAAATATATAACAGTTATATAGTAATAGTAATAAGAAATAGAACCGAAAAGAAAAATAATTTAGAAAATTAAAGGAGGAAGGTAAGATTAGTATCGTACGTACTTTTAATTATAAAAATTATATATATAATTTAGAAATTGGAAGGAAGAAATAAATTTAAATATATAAAGTATATATAAGGATTATATAATAGTATATAAAGAAGACTATACCTTTTTATATTTTTTCCCAATATAGTAATTTAGGAAGGATTAGCGGTAAAGGCGAGGGTAGGGTAATATCAAAATCTAGGCTAATAATTATATCAAATAATAGATCGAACTTATCAATCACCGCGCGTAAAACGTATAATATGCAGAATATATATCGGCTTTTTGTATCCGATTTAATTAAGAGTATAAATATTAAATTTATTAAATACTATTTTACTTACTTTTTATTTTCGTTTATTATTTTAATTCCTATAATAATTTAATTGTATTAGGGCGTATTATATTCATTACTTTTACTTTAGATTTAAAATGGCCGTATATTATAGAAAATAAATGATAATATTTATACGCTAAGCGTAAGGCTATATATAGAGAGCTAATAATATAACTAATTATTTATATATATATATAAGGATGTAGTATTTTAGAATAAAACTTTAATTGGATTCTTTTCACTAATTTTCTCGCTTATATATTTAATATATAGAATTTTAGTTATTGAAAGTGGCTTGCTAAAGTATTTAGGCCGGTTGTATTACTACTTCGAATATTCGAATTTAATATATATTTTATATATATTTATATTTATACTATTCGTTTACTATTTGTATAATATATTTAATAATAAATAGTTAATTATTTCGTTTAAATAGGGTTATTATTAATTTGAATTTAAATATAGCATTAAAATTAATTGCTTAATATAATCTACTACGTTCGGATTAGCTATTTATATAGGCGCTAGACGACGTACAGTAGATTTTAATAGAATCGGCGTTTAATATACAATTAAAATAGATACGAATATTCTAATTTGTAGGATAAGGAGCCGTATATAAGTCCGTTGCAATATAATAAGTGGTATAATTCGTTTAAATAGTTTAGGACGCTTCTTAGATTTTTTTATCCTTCGTTCAACTATATAAAGATCCCTTTCCTTTACTTTTTATTTAGAATACTCTCTAACTCTTAGATTAACATATATTCTATTTATTTTTATATTTACTATATATAATATAAATTATTAAGCTATAGTATCCGTTTCTTATTTACTTTGGCGAATTACCTTTTTAATCAGTAAGAGTACAGGAACGGTTCTAACGGATTTATAATTTTACTTAGGTATTATTATATTAATTCGTTCGCTTAAATAAATTTGGAAGTTATCTATAAGTCCGGATTATTATTAATTCGGCCTCGCTTTTCTAATAATATTAATATACTTCCAATTTAATATATATATTAGGTATATAATTATAATAATTAGTAGCTAGCGGATTAGTAAATTTATAGAATGTAGGTAAATATTTTGCCCGGTTATATTATATAGAATATTATAATTATATTTATATACAGTTTGTTTAAATATAAAAATTATAATAGATGAATTGTACCTTTATTTATAAATTCGCGTAAAAACGCTACTAAATTTAGGCTCTTTTTATTATTATATTTGTATTTAAAACTATTATATCTAATTTAATATACATAGAATATATTATACATATAGTATAGGAGGGTATATTAGAGGGTATTAAATATAATTAACTTTATTTGGTTATTTATTTACCAATTAGAGAATCCGAATACGCAATGCTGAAAATTTATAATTTTAACCTATATAATTTAATTTATATTATTAAGTAATATAGGCTACAATAATATATAACGTTATTCCTCCCTTTTATTATTTATTTCTTACTCTTCTTCTTTCGTTCGGATATAGAACTAATTTATATATAGTTTATATATTACTACTTCCTCCTATATAAAGTAAGTTTATTATAATTAGCTATCTATTACTTAAAGCTAAATAGCGCTATCATCTTACTAATAGATACTTTTAGAAATTTTAAAAAATGAAGGAAATTAAGGAATTATATATATATATTATATAAAAGTATTTCGAAATTTTGGGAAGTTTAAAGCCTAATTTATATAATTATCTTATTAATATATATATATACTATATAATAATAAATTACTATTACTATTCGCTATTAGCTTCCGTATTTACTTTCTTCCAAATACTCTTACGAATATCGTCCAGGACTTTAATTTATGTTATTATATTTCTATTAAACTATTTAAAAATATAGCGAAAATCTATAGTTTTCTAGAAGTAACCTCTATCGACTATAATCCTTCTTTCTATATTTTCCATACATTCTGCTACTTTATCAGAAATCCAAATATTCGGGTCTCCTTTATCGACAAACTTCCGCTTCTTTAGACCCCTTTCTTACTTATTCGTTTCTTACTTCTTTTCTATCGCTTCTAAAATATTCTAAATAATAATATTAAGGTTATAAAAAGACTATTTCCCTAAATTCTTATTTATAACTTCCTTTATTATATTTTCGAATTTAATTTTAATAATTTTCTTTATTTTAACTTTAATTTCGTATATAACCTTTATTTTTATATCCGTAACCGTACTATAAATAAAATCTTTTAATACTATAATATACATAATAAAGTAATTTAGTTTGACTTTTAAAGTCCCGCAAATTACTTAATTATTAGAGTTACCGGAAATATTGGAATTAACATTTGTATTTAAATTAAAATTTATATTTAAATTTCTAATAACGATCTCCTCCTTAGTTTTGACGGTTATAGGTTCATCTATTTCTATTTTAATATTAATTAGCGGGTAGATACTATTAATAAGAATCGATACGGGGATAAGTGGTTTTAATTATTTTATTTTACTGATAGTAGTATTTATATATATTTATTATATAATAAAGGATAAAATTTCTCGAAGAATAATAACATATAGAAATATTACAAATATAGTAATAAATTAGATTAATAAATATAATAATAATACAAGGAAGGATAAAGAAAAGAAGAGAATTTAATAAAGTTTAGGGCTTCTCTTATATTTTTATTATAAGGTAAAATATTATTAAACGTAGGGGGGTAAATTAAAACTTCTATATAAGTATAACTATATATAAGTACTATATAAGAATAAAATATTATATTTTATTGTTAAGGTTAATTATATATATGTATTATATAAAATTTAATAGAAAACTTCTAAAAGTAAATCTAAAGCCCGAATTATAGTCCACCTTATATAAGCTGAACGTTCTAAAATAAACTACCCGTTATTCTATTCGGGTTTAATTATTTAGAATATCGTCTCCGGTTTCTAAACTATATATATATAAATAGCGCACAAAAATATAACGTCCTATTAATAAAGCTATAATATATATTCAATACTTAATTACAAATTCATACTATTTAAACAATTAATTATACGTAACATATTTTATAAACGAATAAATTTATATTTCTTTCGGTTTTTTTTCCTTTTTTTTTTTTTAATATTCAATTCTTTAAATACTATTAAACTTTATTATATATTAAACTAGAAATAAATAGGTACTATTTAAGTATTTAAATAGTATATTTAAATGAGAAGAATTTTTAACCTTTATTAAGTTTTATTTTTATACTTTCGAATTCCCCTTCTATTAAAATACTAATCGTCTACGAAAATTAATTCGTTTATAAAAATCAATTTAAATTACGAAATCTTTTATTTTATATTAATATCCTACGTCTTCCCTCTTTATTTTCCATTTTATATTATATAACGTTTTTAATACCTTTTACTTTTTAATAACTTCACATTTATTCTTGAATAGTTAATTTCCGAATTTATATTTCATATATAATGGATTAATAATAATTTCCTAATTGTAGTATTTCGTATAAATAAGAGTTACTTTTTGCATAAGTAGCTCCTTCGTCCTCGTTTTCTCCTACTTCTTTATAATATATAATTCCCAACTCTAGCGCTCGCAAAACCTATATCGATTTTACTTCTATTAATAATTTAGATAATAATATCAATAATAAACTATTTTACATAGGGGAATATTTAATAAATATAGCGTTATTAGTACGTTATATATTTGCTAACTAATATATTTATATATATTATATATTAATTATATATTTATTGTATAGTAAGTATAAATATCTAATAGGGAATTCGTTATTAATAATTCTAATTCTTATAAAATTAAAGTAATAGAAGTTAAGGACTATTAAGCATTCTTATTATACCTATGGATATCCGAAGACGGTATTTTAAACTTCGTATATTATATCGGTTAGTATGTCGAATAAGACCGGTATGGAAACTATAATAGTAAAATTAGTAAAAAGGGCGCCGAGGAAGCAATAAAGAGGATCCGAAGTATAATTACTTTTAGCCTTAGAAAAGGGGGCAAAAGTAAATTTACGAACTATTAAGTTAAAGAAACTATGTTAAAGTTTCTAAGGTAAACTACCGAATTTTTTTATATTATTATATATTAATTATATACTTATATTATTCGTAGCTATAACGGGTAGTATAATAAAGTTTAGAAAGTAAACAATATTTATAGTAGTATAAATATCTACGTATATTACGACCTTAAATTAATAATTTGGAATTTATTATTTGATTACTTAAGGATAGCCGATATTAGACCGTTTTTTTTCGCGATCATAATTTATATTAATTTAAGTCGATATAAATAATTTATAGGAGCGCTTACGTAAGATAACGAAGGTATAATACGTTATATCTTTTATAAAATAGAATAATTACCCTAACTACCACTATAATAAGTATAAAAATTCAGATTAATAAAAAATGTACTATAGAAAAAAATTATAAATTTTTATCTATAACGGGTATTTAGTAAATAAAAAGGATAGTTTATATATATATATTATTTATATTAATTCCAGTGGTATATATAGTTTATAAATTCCTTAAAAAAGTCTACGAATAAGGAATGGCATTATATAATTAACGTTAATCCTAATTTTTAAGGATTGGATATCCTTTATTTACGATCCCTATACGAAAGAGTTATTGAACCCACGCAATTAATATATTAGTAGACTAATTATACTAAATAGAATAGAAAGTAATATAGTAAATTTATATTAATTAACGAATATGTATATATTATAGAGTAATTAAAGGAGTAGGAGGCTTATATAATACTATAGTAACGCTTTAATGTAAACGTATTTTATATTAAGTAAAATATACTATTTTTATTCCGTAGAATATTAATTAGTATTTATTCTTTTTTATCATTAGTAGAGGGTAGTATTTATATTACTTTCCTCTTCCGTTTAGGATTATAATGGATATAGCGAATAATATTTAAAGTGTTATCCGGGAATTCTAATTAGACGACGTAAAGATTTTAACCTTTAATATAATAACCCTCTATTAATTTTTATTTATTTTTATATATTAATTATATATTTACTTTTTCATTATATTTAGAGCGTTTTATTATATACTTAGGCTTTCGAAAGTTCGCTATTAAGTAGAAGTCGATTGATCCGTAGGTAGGGTTGCAATTGTAGTTCTAAATCCAAAATAAAATTAAGATATTTATTCGACGGGAACGTATATTGTAATATCCTTTTGGTTGCTATTTTATTAGTAAATATATATATAATTTATTAATATAGTTTATTTAAGAATTAATAATTTTATAGGTATCGAACGGGAATATTAAATAGATTTCTATTTTAAACCGATATAGGAGAAGTTTATCCGTAAGGTTATTCGAATACTATTAATAACTATTAATAACCCTAATAATTTTATAATCGTTTATTATTTAGAGGAGTAAGTTAAACGTTTCTTTGAATAACTATTCGTAGAAATTTATTTATCTTTTAAGATAGTTAAGGGATTAATTAACCTTTTTCTATTATTAAGTAGACGGAGGATAAGGAATATAAGTAAATTATAATATTTATATATACTTTATATATATTTTTAAACACTAAATTTAATATAAGGATCGAATTATATATTTACGTCTTTATTGCTTTAAATTTAATCGAAGGGTATAAACTATTATTAAAAATAATATTTAATACCCTTACGGAAGTTTTTTATTATATAGTCGAATAGTATTATATTTATTATATTCTGTACGCAATTTAATATATCTTTATTAAATATAGATTCTAAGTAAACTACTAGCATATACTCTATTTAATTTTATTAAATTATTAATCTTAATTCCGTTAAGTTTCGGTTAATTTTTTAAAGAGAGATATTAGTCGCCTATTTACTACTTTAATTAGTAAGAGTATTTATAATATATTTTTATTTTTTTATAAAGTATATATTGATTAGAACTTCCGTAAGAAGTATATTAAATAATTTAATATAATATTTAAAATCTATATTATATAGGATATATCAAATAAATTGGAATATTAAATTCGGATTAATTATATATATAAAATATATTCGGATTTAGTTTCGTAGTTTAAGAATAAACAAAATTACCTATAAATAATTTTAAATTTTTATAAAGCGGAATTTAAAGTAAAGAAGCTTTATTAGTAATGGGTATTAGTTAATATTAATATAGTAGAATTTTTATACTTTGAAGAAAATAACGCTATTAGTAGAAATTTACTTTTACTTTACGTAATATTAGGGTATATACTCTTTTATTAAATATTAAATAATATATATTAATACTATTATTCTAAATTCATTAATATATATTTTTGAAATTCCGAAGGCTTAGAGTCGGGCAAATGTATATAGGTAGTATATTCGTAACGTTTTTTTCTTAGAAAAAAAGGGCGAAGGAATCTTATTAGAATGAAGATTGTTATTATTAAAAGCAATTTTAAAGCGAAATTTAACGGAACTTAAATAGAACCTAGTTTAATACTAGAAATTTATATTTTAATTCTTTAATGACCGTAAACGTTTATAATATATTTAGTAATAAATTGCTACCCCTCGATATAAATAGATTATTAGTTTTTAATACGAATATATTACCTATTATTGATTTAGGTTCGGTAGTTATATATGTTCTATATATATTCTATAGTACGTTATTTTAATTTAAGTGTTTTAGAAATAATCATATCCTTACTTTATTACTTCCTTCTTCTCTAATTCTAAGTGTCCGTAAGGTTTAAATGGATAAGATATTACTATTTATTTTAAATATAAGTAGGCTGTCGACTATAATATTAATATATAGTAGATATATATTAGGGGTTTAACAGGAAAATTTTGAGCTTCTTGATATAAATAACAAAGGCTAATTGCCTTAGAATTAACTATTTAAGAAAGGAAAGGAAAAGGAGATTTTTCAGCTTCCCTATATAGACGACGAAGGTTAACCTCCTTAAAGTTAACTTTTTATTTAAAAAAAGGAAAATTATTATAGCCCTACTAATATTATATTGGGGAAGTAGACTAGCGAGTAGGCTAATTATAAGTAGTAGCCAACGTTTTAATTATTGTAAATTAATAAAGAAAAGGTATTTAGTATATAGTCAATTATTATTTTAATATATAAGGGATATATATTAAAGGTTTTGTAATTATTGGAAAAAGGAAACAAGGAGGAAATTGTTACGATCCTTTTGGATATAATTAATAACGGGGGTTAAAGTTCCTAATATTAAATATATACTAAAGGCTATAATTTATTTAGTAAATTTAAACGAATTTTTGAAATAAAAAGAATTAAATATAGTAGTATTTATTTATTTGAACTATTTAAATTAGGAAAGAAAAAGGCGCCGAATATACCGTCGATTACTATAATATATAAAGGATATATATCGATGGCCTTGCAGCCGTTTACGGAAGAGAAAAATATTATAATCGATTTTATTATAATTACCGACGGCTAAAATAGCGAATATAATAATACTATTAATAACGAGGAAATTCCTCCTAGTATATAATTTAATTAGTATATAATAAAAATTAAAAAAATTAAATTTATACCTTTTATATCGGCCCTAAGTAAGAGAAAAGTTATTCTTTTTCCGAATTTAAAATATAGTACTAAATATTTATTTACGCCCGTAATCGAATTTAATATATCAGGGATATATAATAACCTAATTATTATTTCGGATTCGGAAAATTTAAATAAAAACGTTAAAAGTTATTCCGATTTTAATATTAAGGCTAGCTATAATTATTTTATAGAGTACTTTAATATTAGATTTAATCATGATTTATCGGGAGACTTTTACGAAATTCGTTTTGAAATTATAATTAATTAAATACTACGCAATTTTATAATTGCTAGCGACAAGTATTTATTTAAAGGAGACTTTTATTTTAATAAGCCATACAATAATTAATAGAATTTATATTATAAAAGTTAAAAATTTATTTTAGAATAATATTAAGATTGTTAAGTTAATATATAGCACAATTATTAGGATTGGAAGCGTTAGAAACGGGAGTGTGCTATAGCGGGCTTAAATTTATAAATTGGGTAGATATATATAAATTATATATATAATAGTAGTAAAATTACGGCGGGCTTAAGTTTATAAGTTAGGTAAATATATATAAATTATATATATAACGATAATAGAACTACGGCGGGCTTAAATTTATAGGGTAATTTTTCGCGACGTTCTAATATAGATTCGTTCTTATTATTATTTAATAAAGCGCCGGTTCTTATAAATAAGTTTAATTTCTATAGGGAAAAGGAATTTAAAGCGTTATAAAAAGGGAAAGAATAATAGAATTTTAATTTACATTTATACCTTTTGGGCGATATTAATCAACGAATTAATAGGTTATAAATATTTATTTAATAGAGAGAGGGAAATTATCGCATATATTTCTTAATATAGAATTATTATCTTTTAATTAATTTAATACTATATATTATATTTTAACTGGTATATAAAAATTATAGTCCTTTATACCGTACGACCCGTTTACATTGTAATCTTAGTTATTATCCTATCCGTAGTAAAGAAACCTATTTATTTTTTATATAATATATATATATTTCTTATATATATAAATTCTAAGAAATTAAACGTTTATATACTTACACTTTAAAGAGAGACGAAATACTATAGTTATTAATATTAATTATAAGGAGAAGGAGATTCAAAATTTATTTTAGCTGAAGCTAATTTATAGAATTTAGCCAAGTCCGCTTCCTAATACTAATATTAGTCTTATTATCAAAATAATTAAAATATAAGGGTCTCTTACTATAGGGGGTTGGGTCTTAGGTCTATCCTAAGCCTACTACTCTTTCTTAATAATAGGGAATAGCGGGACTGTATTATCGCTTAGCAATATTTTAAGTAAAGCCTAATATTATTAATATATATTTAGGATATAGTAGAGAGGAATATTATATATTCGGTAGAATTTAGTTCCCTAAGTGCTTATAAACTTTAGAGACGTACGATTAAAGTTAGAGTATATTAATTCTACTTTTATAGAAAATATTAAATATAATTCTACTTACATAATTTCTTTTAATTACTCTATAGAATTAGAGCTTAGAATCGGTATTAATGTAATTATATAATATTAATAATGTTTTTATTATATATAAGTTATATATATAAGAATTATAGTACTTATTTAAGTTCGTTTAAGAATTAGGTATATTTCTAGCTACGGAATAAAACTTAGCGCTTAAATGCCCTAGAGAGCTTTTAGTATTTAAATTTTATAGATAGAGTTAAGAAATTACTTCTTTTTAGCAATACGTTCGAAAAAAACGGAAAGGGGTTTAGTACGAGTACGGTTAAGGACTATTATATTTAAATATATATTAATTAATTAGAAAGGGCGAATAAGTTTACTTATATTAAGATAATTATTGCGAAAATATTCATAAAGTTAAATAATCTTTATTATTATATATTTAATAAATAATTAATTAAGTAATAATACATTTTGTACTAAGAGGAAGTAGTAAAGTTATATATATAGGATATATCCTTGCTAATATAATAATTAAGATACTTAAATTAGTAAAAGTATATAATTATATATATAGTAAAAATATTTATATAAGGTCGTTCACTATAGAGATTTGGACGGCCGGGTTAGGCGGATGTATGTTATTTGTTATAGGAACTATAGAAACTATAATTTAATATTAGTTTTGTAATTTAAATTTATTAAGTATATATTATACGTAATATATATTAGGGTATTTACTGGTTTAGGTAGGGATACCGGTATTCCTTTCTATTTATTATTTTTGAATTTTGTTAGTTATGTATTAGTTAACGAATCCGAGATATAATGGAATTTATTTGAAGGTAGCTATTTAATGTTATTATAGGGGATTGAGCCTATATATAAGTAAATATATATAAGGATATATTATTAAATTGTATATTAAATATATATATTATAGTAGTATTTTTATTCGCCCGGGTTTTCTTTGTAGAGGATTTAATTGCCTAGGCTAATAAAGGCTTCGAAGTTGCGTAGATCTAAGTCTAACTAAGGGAAATTTATATTGTATAATTACTTATTATTATTAAGTAATGTTAATTAGGAGGAATAAACGAAATATTAATTTAAAATAAAGTTTCTATTTATAAAGTGAAATAGTATTGAATGAGGAATAAGGAAGAATTTCTAAATAGAATATAGGTAGGGATATTAATATTTTAAAATATTAAATAGTTAAATTACTAAAAGTTTAGATAAAATATATAGTTTATTATAAATAAGACGATATATAATTATTTGGCGAGGGTTAATAAGTAAATAATTCAAAAGTTTAGACGAAATTAATATTGTAAGCGGTCTAGAACGTATATTCCTTATTGTAAAGAATTTCCTTTTTCCCTCTTTTTTCTTCCTTTAAATAATTAAAGTACTAAAGCTCGGTAAATTTACTATATATATTAAATATATTAGATTTACTTCTTTTATCGCAATTAATATTTATAAGAAGTTTCTACGTCATTTCTCCTTTTCTTCTTTTTTTATTTTATATTTCCTAAATTTTAATATGAAATTAAGTTAAACCAGATTTAATACGATATTAAGAAATATTTTATTCCCCTTCGTATACTCCGTTTATCCTTTTTCGTATTTTCTATATTTATAATATAATATTAGTATAGGTTTGAATCTAATTGTTCGGCCATAAACTTTTTATATACGGAATATAAACTAATTTAAGTAAGGATAATTAATATAAATTTAAAATTAAAGTGGGTAATTTCGTTAAATAAAATTAAAATCCTTACTAAAATAATATTCGATATAGTAAACCAGTATCTACAATATAGATATTTCTACGGCCCGATCCCGTCTAGACGCGTTATTAATGCGTTTAAATATAATATTAAGATATAAATTCTATTTTTATTTTATAAATATATACGTATATTAAATTAAACCGTTAATTATAAAGTCGAAATTATAAGAGGTTAAAGATGCGGTTATATTTTTATAAATTAAGTATTACGTAATAAACATTATACTATTAAATATCCCGGTATAATCGATCTTGATTTTTTTACGAGTATACTAACTTAAGCGGAGATAAAGGTTATAAAGAAGTGAGTATTTAACTTTATATTTAATATATATGTACGGTATTAACATAATTGTTTCTAATTCGCTTATTTACTATATTCTGTCCCGGCAGTAGTAATATACCCGCTTTATATTGCTATTAAGAAATAAGGCTAAATTGATAAATACTATTACCAATACCTATAAATAAATAGCGTAAGTAAAATTAAATCGCTATTAATTAAATTTATTTAATTTAATAATTTAGGATTACCGATAAGAAGTTTACGGATATATATAGTAACGATTTCTATATTTTAGTATATTTATTATTTCGATTCCATTTATATATACTATATATATTAATAATAAGTAGTCTTACTTAGGATATTCTATATTCGTAAGTGAACTGGAATATATTGTAGTAAGAGGACGTTTACTTATATATCCCGATTTTAATTAGAATTTATAAGCGATAATACTAAATAATATACCTTAATAACGTAATATAAATAATAATATTATCCAATATAGAATATAGAATAATTATATTTCTATATATATTAATTATATATTTCACCCGATATTCCTAAGGCTATTTCTAACCTTATCGAAAGTTTTTACAATTTCGAGCCGCTAATTCGCGGAGGTAATTTATATTAAACGTCTAAGCTAGAAACGGATAAACTTAGACGTAAGTTTAAAGTATTTTATATTAAAAAGGAGGATAGTATTATTATTAATACTAATTAGATCCGTGTAAATCCTTTCAAAGATATTCTAGAATAGTTAAAATATTTATTCGGCGATTTATAATTCGAATCCCTATCGCCTCCGTATACCCCGGCCTCTCTTCCGTATTAAAGGGTAAATTAAATATTTTCTATTATATATATACTAAATTTATATTAATTTAATATAGGATAATAGTTCTAAACTATTGGATTTTAATAAGGATAAGAATAAATTATTGGACCGAAATTTCAGTAGGTCCCGTATAGGTTCTCTTATCGGCTCTCTTACTATATTAAAGAGTTTATTAAATTGTATTTAGTAATTGGTTACTATAATTCCTTCCCCTATTTAGTTTAAACTATTGATTTTTGGTAAAGAACCGGTATTAGAGGAAAAGATCGGTATAAATAAATCGGTCTCTACTCTCCGTTAGAAAGTAAATTAAATATATTCTGTTATATATATATTAAATTTATATTAACTTAATATAGGATAATAGTTTTAAGCTATCGGATTTCGACGAAAATAAAATAAAGTTATTAAAACGAGAATTCAGTACAAACAAATCGGTCCCTATTCCCCGTTAGAGAATAAATTAAATATATTTTTAGATATATATTAAATTTATATTAATTTAATATAAGACAGTAGCTCCTTTATCGCCGGCTTTACTGCTAAATCGAAGCGTAATAAGGCTCGGGTAGATTACTCTTCTCAATTCGGAAAGAATAGAAAGCGGAAGTAAATTAATTGAAAAAAATTCTTACTATTATAGATTACTATATTTAATTTTTCTAGTATATATAAGGAATATATATTTATTCTATAATATATAAAATACATTGGAAGCAAATATAATGGGATAGATAGAAGTAAATTAGCTGGGAAGAATTCTTGCTATTATAGGTTACTATATTTAATTTTTCTAACATATATAAGGAACATATATTTATCCTACAATATATAAAATATATTGGAGGTAGGCATAATGGGATGGGTTAGTGCGCATATGTAATTTATTGAAATGACGGCTATCAGCGGCCGTTCGCGGGCTTTATGAGGGGTCTATACGGAGAAGGTACCAAAGGCGACTTGTCACGTGAAAAGACCCACATTCTGGAGGGCCCCTAATCAGCGGGCCCGGGTTAACTACGGCAGTTCGATAGGCACCTTCTAGAGGGTTAAGCTAGCAAATCACAAGCAAGTCAGCGCACCTGCTTGTACTAGCGGGACAAGAGCAGTCGCCGATTGCGAACCGGAATTCGCGACGACGACCGAGCCGGCAGCGCAAGCCAGACAAATCGCAAAACCCACCCTAATCCTCCTCCGGTGACATCAGGGTAGATAGAAGCTCCCGGTCTCGAACTCCTACCTCACCTCTCTACCTGCACCAATTCTCTATCCTTCAACCAAAACCCCGCGACAAATTCACAATGGGTTCCAGCGCCTCGAAGCCCTCTGCTGCGCATGTGTGGAAGGCGTATGTCATTCTTGTTTCTGGGCGATTGATGAATTCTGGAGACTATGACGGGAAGTTCAAGATTAAGAGAGTCTGGGAAAGCTGACATGTCAAACCCAATCAACTAGGCCCGCCCCGGCTGGCGTGTCGCACGATCTTGTCGAGAAGTTGGAGTCTAGCCCCGAGGTATGCCGTCTCCGTCCGGTCGTGTTGCTCTACCTACCTACCTAGCTAGCTGTCGAGCTCTCCTGCCTGTCCTGCCTCTATCTACGATGCGAACCGATCACTCTTCTACGCCTACACTACTTGCTCCTCCGTTTGCAAACCAACTTGAGATAAATTCTACACCTACCAGCCAGCCAGCCAATTCAATGCTTCAATGATACTACTCAAAACATAAACTGACATACACAAACAACAAAAACAGACCGACATTTCCCGCCAACAGGCCATCGAGCTCCAAGTCCAAGCCCGCGTCGCCGAAGAACTGAAGCGTCTCCGCGCCGCCGAAGCTGCCAAGCTGCAAGAAACCCTTACTGCCTCCTCCCAATCCACCGAGCAACAGCAACAACAAGAGAACGACATCAGCAGACAAAAGGTCCAGAAGGAAGTCGAGGCTCTGCGTGCCAAGCTGGAGGAGCGCCGCAAGGTGCGCGAGCTGCCCGAGAGCACGGAGACGGCGCGCAGCGAGGTGGTGCGGTGCCTGCGCGAGAACGACCGCCGGCCGCTGGACTGCTGGAAGGAGGTTGAGGCTTTTAAGGAGGAGGTGCGGAGGCTGGAGAGGGGGTGGGTTGATAAGGTTGTTGCTTAAATCTGCTTCCCCTGATTTGGTCACACACGAAATACCGACATACGGTCAGACAAACAGACAGACGGGGCGAGATATTTCCTGGACTGGGTACGGATGTTCGTGGGGGGCCTAGGTGTGAGGAAGGGAAGGAACACCTTGTGACACGCTCATATTAACAAAGCCCAAGCAAGTGTGGAAAAGGTTGGCGAGATGGATGGAAGGGGGATAACGATGCCAGATGGGTCTTCTCCGAAAGGGGGAACCGAGTCTGGATGAACAATGAGGGGAAAATGGGAAGCTGCTAGTTGAAATCCGTCTGCAGTCAATCAACATGATACGCAGAGTTAGCAGCTGGTTGGTTTGGTTTGCTGTGGTAGTGCAGCCAGTGTGTTGTGTATGTGAGCGTGTATCATAGACGGCATAAAAGTCAAGAAGCTGAAGGCTTGGAGCTTGGAGCAATGGTAAATAAAGGCTAGGCTTTCGGTTCAGTCAGTCATTCAGGTCAGGACAAACGATATAAAGAAGAGAGACAGAGAAGAGTGGGATGGTCAAGGGCATAGATTAACATGAGCTTATATTCCCCTAAAACGACCGTATTAAGAGAGAGAACAGCACACGTCAACGAAGAGCCTGGTCAAGTCCTTTCTGCTGATTGATATTGTGTGTCAAAACGGGACCGCCGAAGAATCTCTACAGAACATCAGGCACCTGCAAAACCACCTCCGCCAAATCCACCTTGCCCTCTTTTCCCTCCTTAATTTCCTGCTTCCCCTCATCCTCCTGCTTCTGCTGCTTCCCCTCCTCCTCCCTCCTCTTCCTCTCCCTCTCCTCCTCCTTCCTCCTCCTAACCTCCTCCCGTCTCGCCAACCCTTCCTCCCTCTTCCTCTGCTTCCTAGCCTCAGCATCCTCCCAGTCCCCTGCATCGCCACCCTTCTTCTTCTTTTCCTCAACACCAGCACCAGCTTCATCACCAAAAGCCAGCCTCAAAGCCTCCCTTAACCTCGCTATCCTCTTCTTATTCTCCTCAAACCTCTCATTGGCAATTTTGACCAGCAGAGATAAATATTCCGGGGAGACGAGGGCTTGTCTTTGAGAAGAACCGCGTTGGGCGCCGATTAGGGACTCGAAGGAGAGGCCCATGGAGCGGATGGCTACTATGGGGTTTGGTGTGTTGGTGGCGGTGGTCTCTGCTGCTGCTGAGGAAGAGTTTGGTGCTGCTGGTGGTGGTGTTGATGATGATGATAATGATGGTTGTTGTGGTTGCTGGTGGTGCTGGTGAGTATGACACTGGTGGCAGGAGGAGAAAAAGGGAGCAGTTAAACGGGGTAAGATGGAGACGGCGCCGGTCTCGCGGAAGCCCGAGGTCATGCCGGATTGGATTGCTAGGTGGGCGTGGGATGGGGAGGTGGTTAGGATGTGGAGGATCTAATGCGTTTTTTGTGTTAGTTTGAGTTCAATAGGACGGAGATTGTATGGAGGATGGGGGAATGATAAAAACGTACCATGGGTTCAAACTTGAAGTGAATCAACCGCTGCTGCTGCTCTTGCTGCTCTTCGCCATCCCCATCCCCAGACTCAGTCCCAGACCCATTCCCACCAGTCAACCCAAAAACCTCCATCCAATGCTTCCCATCATGCTCCCTCCCCGTGCTCGGATCAACCGTCTCCAACGGATCATGAGAAACAAACAACCACTCCCCTCCGCCTTTACCTCCAGAGGAACTAGCCGTCACCGTAGCTGCCCTTGCCGCATCTTCCAATTCACCCCCCTCTTCTTCCTCTCCGTCTTTCCCACCCTCTCCCTGACCACCATCACCACCACTGGAACTCTTATCCTCCTGCTTCTTCCTCTTCACACCCTCCAAATAAACACTCACCCTCCCCGCGCAACTGCTCGTCGTCACCAGCCCTTCGTACCCATGGTTGATCTCGTCAATCAGCTCGCGAATGGCCACGTCGACCGAGCCCTTGGGGGAGGCGTCGGTGTACTCGGCGTCGGGGACGGAGAGCTGGGAGAGGATTCTGGATTTGCGGGTTTGGAAGGAGGGGGTTGGTGGGGGGAGCATGGTTTTGTTTTTGGTTTTGGTTCTGAAGGACTGTTTGTGACGCGCGTGGTGGGAGTTGTTGGGGTTGGAATGGGGTGAGGGGAAAAGAATTGTATTGTCTCGGATAGACGATATGCGAGGGTAGAAAAGGTGCAAGAACTGAAAAGCTGGAGACTGGCACTTGGTGGATGGTGACTCTGTTGAGTGCTGGTCGACTTGTTTTGGCAAGGTGAGATTGGTGTCAGTGAAGCTCTCAAACAATTCTTTTGTGAATTGTGGGTCCCTTTCAGTTATGCAAGTTGAGCCCCCTTTACAACCTTCTCAACCTACGATTTCCAGTGGCCGTGAACTTTCGCTGGAATCATTGCAACATCTTCTGAAACTGATGTCAGAAATCGGCTGTTTGTATTCTTGAAACCGAGGATTGATCATAACCGCGCCGGCCGTTACGGTGTATCTGTCTATATAGCCTCGACTAAGCGAAGCCGAGCATGACAACCGTGATAACAACGGAACATATATCATCACAAACCGAGCCACGTGAGGTTGATACATATAGTATTATAGAGTTCTGGTTAAAAAGGCAAAAGAAGTTTGGAAACAAGCTACTCTCATCAGGGTATAAAAAAGAACTCGTACAGTAATGAGGCCTGTCCGTCCAACTCCTTCGTTACTGCTCCCTATGCGTTGCCGTTGAGGTACGGGCCACTAGGGCGCTGTTCCCCCATTTTCTTCATCCTGACTTTAATCTTCTTCTCCTTCTTCTTCTTCTTCTTCCTCCTGTATACAAGTTTATGATCGCTGTCATTTTCAACTACAAAAAAAAACTCTTCTTTGGGCCCGGTGCGCAGGTTTAAAAAAAAACGTAACGCCATGCCGTTAGGTATCTGACAAACAAGAGAGAGAAAAGAGGACAACATAAAAACATGAAAAAATATGATGCGTTGATGCGTACTAATGGTATATGTAAAGATGGCTTTGCAGGTGTGCTGTGCTGTGCGTGCGTATAAAGGTCAGACAGGAACGCCGATAAATGGGCAAAAATGATAAACTACTATGCGGAAGCAACCATTAATATCATGCCCTGACCTCCGGCGCAGATCCATTATTCGAGTTTCGCAACGCTGTAGGCCCCATGAATCCCGTATGAGGTAACTGCGGCGAAACGTTTTGCATTTCCATGCCCTCTTTCGAGTCAGAAACCACAGGCTGTTGCCAGCGCCGATGTGATCCGAATCGCTGGTCACCCTGGTTATACTTGACCTTGAATCCGTAGTAAGTCGGCGGCCTTGGCCGGCAGAGCACGACAAACCAGTTCTTGAGCCAGTTAGCCTGGGTAAAAGCGCGGTATCGATCCGACTTTGGAAATTTGTGAGAGTTGAGGTATTCGCGAGTGGTCTCGCCCCGGGCCATCAAAAAGACGTGGTATCCTGTAAGCGCAGCCGGGTACAGGAACGCCAGGAGCCCATAAAAGACCATGGCAAATGGTACGCGGAAGTGATTGACCGCGTGGCCAAAGCTGATATGGTGCTGCTTCCTGTACACCAGAATTTGTGCCAGGGAGGCGCCGATAAGGTACAGAGCAAGAACGGTTGCCGAGCTGACGAAGGTGAAAAAATAACGGTAGTTGCGACGACCAACGCAGTTGTTGAGCCATACACAGTGATGGTCTTGGGTCTCAACACAGTTGTCGCACAAGCGGCAGTGATGAGCGCGTGGAGGACGCCACAGCTGGCATGTCTTGCAGTACTTGATCGGGACCTCCATTGCTGCTGTGGAAGCTTCTGCCGAGTGAACTAAAACCCAGTCGGTAGTTGGGGGCCCCGTCGGGCTATCGTCCATTTCAGGAGGAGGAAACTTGTGCAAATTTCTCGGCAGAATCTAGGATATGTCAGCGCAACACTCACTCACAAAGATCAACAAGCCGTAACATACCCCTGGATCCGACGCCGACGCGTGTAGGAACGAAGATACACAGATATAAGCAAGGTAAGCAAATGTAACGGGTACCGCGGGCGAGATGTTGTGCCAAATCCAAGGCGCCGAGAAGATAAAAAAGAGGATACAAGGAAGAACAATTAGTGACCCGGTTGCTATATTTATCGGGCGTTGCTTTGTGTTCTGGAACCGTCCTCCAAGGCAGAAAACAGTGTTTCCCTCGAAGTATTCGTAGTTTTTTCCAAGACTCGGGTGGTTCTGCCTTTTCGCACGTCTTTTGTGTCTGGCCCTTTGCCTTTCGTAATTTTGGGGTGGGATGTTGGGAGACGAGGCAGCCGATTGTAGCTTCTCTCCGCCCTCAATCTCTCTGTTGGACCCCGTTATCCCAGACTCGTTCATCCTCGGCATCAAGAAGCTGGACCTGAAAGATCGAGATGTCCTCGTTGGTGACCTCGGTGGTGTTGTCGGGGTTCCTTCTCTGCAGTCTTTGTTCATTTCCACGGTAATGTTTCGAGCATCGACGGGTCTCTGCAACGGCCGGACGCTATCCGTAACGCTCGAGGTAGGAAAAAATCCGTTGGTGGGGCTCGTGTTGGCTGTCATGCGGTCCATGGTTTCCTGCTCCGTCATTTCGGTCCCCCTGGAGGGCATACGCAGCTCTGCGTCCTCGGCAATCTGTGCCCCTATGCGACCGCTTCCAGTTGAGATGACACTAGTACGGGCTCCTGCTTCTCCGGTGATCACATATGGGCGGTTCATTGTTGACGGCCGCGCAGCACCCCTTTGCGCCTGGAGTTTCTGCGAGCTCATCGGGCGGAAGAAGCCATGTGACGTTAGAGACGGGACATGACTCCTGCTCGCAGCGCTGATGGGACGGCCTCCTGCACTGCCGATGCTCCCGGCTATACTTCCTCGCTTCCCTGACATGTGTTGGCGAAGAGATACCGATTGCGCCCACGGGCCCCTTGATGATAGCCCGGTCCCAGACGTCTCGGGACGAGACTGTGTGTCCGAATAGAAGCCACTCCTCCTGTTGGGGTTGGCGCTCGAAGGGGGGTTGGCGCTCGAAGGGCCTCCTCCTCGTGGTGTTGTATCTGATCCTTGGCCATCCTCCGTACCTATATCCGTCATTCGGGAAGATATTACGCTGGGAGGGCCAGCAACGGTAAGCTCGGCTCGAGGAGGGTACTGTGGGAACGTGTTGTCGACATTTGTCGGGGAGGCTGACCTCGAGGGTCCCTCTTCGGATGCCATCGTGTCGGCTAGGGAATCCCCCAAGTCCCGCAGTCGATCGCGTCTGAACTGTGTGTGTGTGTGATGTCTAGCTAGTGTCGGAGATCCAACGCTATAACATGGCTATAACTCGAGAATGAAGGTGATGGAGTTTCCCAGCGGCGGGAAAGGAGGTCGGCGACGGATGCGACAAGCTGCGGCGGACAATAAACCGGGGCGCAGTGGTGTCGGCAGTGTCAAGTATACGTAAACGACGTCGCTTGGGGGTTTCGAGGTCCGGGCGCGCTACACGGGGTGTCGGGATATTGAGATCAGACGGAGGGAGGAGTGCTTGACGCAATGACGCTCGGATCGATGGGATGGCGGCACAATACAACGGTTTCGGTAGGGTACGGTATCTCGTAGGTCGAGGTTGGGGGGTTGTTGGCTGGTCGCTGATGTGTCAGGATCAGGTCGGTTGCCGTTTTGCTGTTGCAGTTGGCGGTGCTTATTTGCAGCAGCAATGGGATTGCGGTGTGTGTGCGTGTTTCGGGTCGTTGGTGAAGGAGTGTTGTCGTTATGCGGCGAAGTCAACCCTTGTATCGGAAAATAATGAGCGTATCCGTAATCCGAATTTGTTGGTTTCCAGCTGTGTTAAGGAGTGGACGGCTGAGCGAGATGTCAGCCTTTGGAAGAGAGAGTGGTGTTTGGCTTTGGCCTCGGGTCGAGTCAAAAAGTCGAAAAGTGTTGTGCAACGGGATGGGTTGCAGTTGGTTTGCAAGGAGTGGTTGGCCAAGAGCCTCGCATTGACAGGAGCGTTCTCAGCGTACCCGTCCCTTTTTTGGGTGACCTTTGGCTCCAACATTCCAATGGAACCTTGGAAATCCCCCCAGTCGATTTCAAATGCACTTTGTTCGAGATATTGAAATGGGCCGTGTCATCCATGCACCGTCGTCATTTCTTTTTTGCCCATCAGCCCCAGGTGAGAAGGCAACCCCGAGGCACCCTTTGGGCTAGTGATCGCGGTGACCCCACTCCACGGACACACCTCTTCACTGCTGAAGCGTGCCTGTTCCTCTGTGTGCCTGAAGTGCCAAGCTGCCCCTGAGCCAACCTAGCGTTCGTTATCAACCTTCTCCCAAGATTCGATTCTTATGCCTGGGGCTCCTTTTCTGATAGTAATGGCTCGACGCGGTGCCATAAGGTTGTGAAGCTGACAACGGACATGCCTAAACTTGGAGGTACGGAGGGCGGAATGCAGGTAGCCCGGAGGTAATTCAAACTCGGATCACCACAAACAAAGTGGCTGCATACGCACGCAGCATGTATGTACTCCAGATTTCCGTCACACATGGGCAAACAGCTGGAGCTCAGCTGGCTGGCTGTTTGGTTCTGCCGGGCCCACTGTTCCGTCCGATATCAGCCATTCCGACACACTGTTACCAGCTGAGCACATAGTTGACCCTAACCCTGACATCTCTGTTGCTCTTGCCATGGACCTGACCAATGATGAAGCTTGCTAGCGAGTGCTCACCAGCACCATCACTTGACTTGGCAACCAGCTCGTTACGTAAGACACGCCAAGCCTTTTCTCAAGCCTCGAAATCATACCACGACCCGTAACCCACCCGTCCAGGCCGTCAAGGGGTCCGTGCACCGGAAACCTCAAAGCTTGTGCTGTTGCTGCATCATCGAAAGCCGAAAGCTCTCAATTCCCCGAAACACCTTCGCACCTGACGCCATAGCTACCTCCCGTTCGCCGGAACCCCACCACCGACCTCGACAACAAACCCCCCCGTTGACCCGTTCGTCGAAACCCGCGTCCAGCCCGACTTAATCACAATCACAATGGCCTCCTTCATTGCCCGCCGTGCTTTCTCCACCACCGTCCGTCGCATGACGACTGGCGAGGAGGCTCTCAAGACCGAGTCCAAGAAGAACCCCGAGATTCTGGTGCGTGAAATTTGAAAAATAGGGGGGACATCCTACCTCGCTTCTCCCCTCAACACATCGACGTACCAAACAGCCGGAATTGGGAGGCGTAGAAGAGCTTTGGGCGAGCTGGATCCTTGCGCCGGGCCGGGGGAATGGATGGAGAGAAAAAGCTTCGAAAATGCGCGCGCGGCGGGTTGGGTGTGTTGCGGAGAGGAGCGGGATTTGATGCATTGGTCGCGCAGAACAAGAGGAGACGAAAGAAAAGCAAAGAAGCTTGGAAGCTAACGTGGGAATTGGTGTTGCTCTGAGTATAGGTCCTCGGTGGTGTCATGGTTGCCGCCTTCCTTGGTGCCGGTTACTACTTCGGTATGTTTCTTATCTCTCCCCAAGCTATAGCTAGCTTACCTATCGGGGAGCTATGTCCAAGCTTCCACCAAAGGGTGCAAAACAAACGAACAAAGCTCTAACATCTTGTTTCCACCACACCCAAAGGCCGCAACCCTACCACCTCTACCGCCGAGACTGCCGTTCCCCAGACCAAGGACTCCATGCCCTGGGAGTCCGGCTCGGGCGCTGGCAAGTACCAGTACTACCCCGGCGGCGACCCCTCCGCTGCCCCCAAGGACGCCCCCAGCGCCGTCAACGTTGTCGTTATCCCCGCCGTCACCCTCCCCAAGGTACGAATCACAAACGACCCCGTACAGCTCTCCGTGTTCCTGATATCACATGTTCCCAAAACCGAGGGGTGGGCATGCACCACGGAAGATGGGGAGAAAGAAAGAACAAGATGACTAACAGCGATTTCTACTACAGTCTCTCCACGAGAAGTACAACAAGTGGGGCAAGGAGGGCTACTAAATTATCATCTCTCTGTTATCGTCATCATGGGAGAGAGATTGCTGCGGAAGCGGCATGAGTGGAACGGCTTGTCTCTGAAAATGAGCCCAAGTCATATATCACGACACTTGTAGATACACCTAGATTCCAATGAACAGTTCTCTTGGGCGGTTTTGGTTGATCATGAGAGAAAGACTAGTCTATAATATCACCCTCGACCCCATACAATGTGAAAGGTCTTTGTTCTTGCCTCTCAACAGCATCTTCATACTTTTGACGGTAATTCAGAGTCGGAAAGACTTGGTAAGCTGGTGATGGACACCCTCTTGGGATGAGAATGTATAGTCATCGTCCAAGTTCAAATCTGGTGGCTTCATATATGCTTGAGCAAGATCACCACATATGTCCCGCTTGGCCTTTAACGAACCATAACCCTCGCTTGATATTCCTACAAAGATAAAAAAAAAGTGATGCCGACAACTTGACGCCGGAAACACCCAAGGTATGTCCGCCTATCCATAAGGTGCACATCCCAGTCAAGAATAATCCCCTGATGGTTCATCCTCCCAAGCCATCCAACCAAACAAATCCCACGCACCCCAAATATCAGAACCCGACCCCAAACAAACACAAACTCAACGCCACGTAAATGCAAAGCTCTCTCAACTTTATGTCCTCTTCCGATTGCCCAGTGCAAACTTGCTTTCGTCCTTCATCTATCGCTGCTCCCACGCCTCAGCTTAGTAGTGGCCTTCTGACACCGACTGTCCAGGAAGAGCTCACCCAGGCCCGGGGTTGCTCTTCCCGATTGATGGTCCACCTCTTTCTTGTCGATACGCAGCAGTCCACCGATCGTACTACCTAAGCACTGTAGCCAGCCAGTCGCTCTTTCCCTTTTCTTTATCCTCCTTCCTCTCGCTCAGCTCTTGGTGGTTCAGGTTCTCATTCCCAACTGGCTCCGCTTTCTCAACCGTTTGTAGCTGGGCCCCTCCTTCCTGGTTCCGCTGTAAGATAAGTTGCTCGGTATCAACTGGAGGCTGCTGCTGCGGCTGCTGCTTCCGAGGCCGCCCCATCCCCTCTTTTCGACTGTTGCTCGGTATCAACTAGAGGCTGCTTCCGAGGCCGCCCCCTCCCCCTTTTCGGCTGTTGCTCGGTATCGGCTTGAGGCTTCTCCTCCTTCTTCTTCTTCTTCTGCTTCTGCTGCTTCCGAGGCGACCCCTTCCGCTTTTTCGGTTGTTGCTCGGGCACTTCCTGTGAAGACACAGGCGTCGGCAACGACGCGGATTGCCCCCCCCTAAGTATGTCGCGCCGCGGCGTCGGCAAACTGCTCCCGTTGGATCCGCTCGAGTTCTTCGAGTGTTAGGCCGGACTGCTCGAACTTGTTTGCTTTCTTCTCTCGTCCCTATTTTGGTGTGAGTTAGCTTCACAAGAGAACGTAAAGACACAGACGAACGGAGAGTAAATGTCTCACTACCTTCTGAACCTCCTTGTGTTCCGCAGCTGCCTCTAGTACGGCAGGGACGTAGTCGGCAAAACCGAGCCGCTCGAGCGCCTGCGTGATGTGATCACAGGCAATTGTCTTTTTCGACTCCTTCTCGGAAATCTCGTTCGCCTCGGACGATACGAGTGAAATGAACTCGACGCAGAGGTCGATGAGAAGATCCCTTGCTTCCTTGGCGAATGACAAGCCAGTCGATGATGGCAGAATCTCGCTCACAATCTTCTGGACCGTCGCTGTAGAGAAAGTTAGCTCATACCTCTGGAGTTTGCGCAGCCCGAGACCTGAAGGCTCCTGTGTGGTGAGCGTGGTTAATCCGATATTTCGTTTGCTTGAGGATAGGCACCCTCTTGGCAGCAAGATACCATCTCAACCAGCTCACCAAGCTGCAGCCTATCCTTTCGGCCTCGGGCTGCTCGGAATCACCCTCCACCACCACATCTCGAAATGATATGACATCCCAATATCATTACTGAAAAGTTAACGTACCCTTGGGAAGGGAGAGGTCATCATTGCCTACAGTAATCTAGTTAGTCAAAAAAGATCTTTGATATGTACCACTGAAAAAAAAAGGAAGCTACTCGGAAGCGGTCGGACCCCAGACCCAGAGACAATAAACGGTTCCGAGGCGTATGCATAACGGTAGCCGGAATATTTGTCCATCTTGAGTAGGTGATCGCCATATTGCTCGGTTGAGGAAGGGGGTGAAGAAGACGTCGTGTAAAACCTTGTTGTTTATGTACAACACAGCTTTGCGTGTATATAAACTCGCCAGGCAGCAAGCCCATCGTGACGTGCTTTTTCTTATTCACTCAAAGTTCAACAATAGGTAGTGAAGAAGGAGTGGATGAAAGGGAGTGTTGTTGGTTTGGACTCATGAGTGAGGCTCACTCCACTCAACTTGAGTGTAAGGCTGAGTGGCTTCATCATTGGGCCAACTCGACCGTGTCTGTGTACGCAAATGGGCAATGGACTTGGAGGAAAACTCTAAAAAATAAAACAGCGGCAAATTGTACAGAGTGACAACGGACCTCCAAATTCATGATCGGACATTTTGGCTGATGGATAATGGGGAGACGTGAGAGTCTCCTACGTGCGTCGTCGTGGGGTGGTGTGTGTTGATGCCTCGAGGGGTCGGATATCGACGAGCTAGGTATAGTGGCTGAAGATGCAAAATCCCCAACTGAGGTGCCTGGGCGAGTGATATCTCTCAAGATATGCGGCCGGTGTAATCAAAGTGTTTTGAAGTCTTTATGAGGTCGAGTTGCATGATGGTTAGGGGAGCCGAAGCTCCCTTTGAGCTCGGAGGTGCCCCGGTGAGGATGGTTGCCTTTATACACAACACATTGGCACCGCTCCCTTCACTCCAAACCACAAGTGCGGCTGGCCTGGAAGCTGCCGCCAACGGCAACTGGGCGATTGGTCCTGGCTCATTGCGCGCACCAGGGGCAACCACTTTGTCCGAGCTTCTGAGGTCAATGGTTTGATCACCTGGTCGCAACTGGTGAAGGAATGCCAAGTGCCACTGTCCCAATCAGGCTCTGGCCCACTCGCAGCAGTGAAAGTGGACCTTCCCTGGGACCCCACCACAAATTTCTGACGCCGAAATCGTTGTTCCGTTGTTCAAAAGAAAACTTGGGATCCATCCGTCGCGTCGTTAACTTCCGATTTTCTTCAGCGCCTCCTTCCTTCACCTTTCTACTTTCTTTCAGTCGCGACACCATGCGCTTCCATTGGGACACGCAGGCAACTGCAATGTTTCCATGCTGGATCACTTGACTGGACTGCTTATTGTTACTCCCAGCAATGTTCATGATAGGTAAGAACATCTTCCCCTTCCCCCCGCCAGCACAAGAACGCAATGGTTTTGGGTTTCTATGAGGAGAATATTCGTGTCGCCCCTATCATACACAATTATGGTGATAGACACCGACAAGCCAAACGTCACTACTGATCGAAACCGAACCATTGTGTTCTTGTGTTCTGGAGTTTCAACCTCGTCAGCAGATTTGCTAACAGTTGCTCCCAGTGTCCAGCAATGGTTACCATGATCAGGTATGCCGTTTTCCTGTGGTCTTGTACCACATGGATTACTTTCGAGCCGACACCATGATGCTTTGTACTTTTCATTCCAATTCCGACACTTCATGACGGACACAACTTTCCTGAACCATCTCGACTCAACCAAATCTCGTCGACGCGCCGACTTCAACGTGTCATTTACAACTAACGTCCAGGTGCAGACCCGGACCAATACAGATGCTCGATTGCTTTTGCGCAATGGCTTCCTATCAAAGAAGTGGCTCAACCTGTCCCATCTTCCACTTCAATGGTTGCAGACAGTTTGGTCATGGAGGTAGGAATGCCGCTTGCGCTCTAGTGATGACTTGACACAGTAGGTACATTTTTTTTTTTACTTTCTCGAACACAAGCACAAACAAACATGGCAATGTGATGAATCAACTTACTTCCATGCTAGTACTGAATTTCTATGTTGATACAAGTACAGCCTTTTCATCTTTCGACTGACTTCTTGCCCCATTACTATCTTCTCCTGTCTTCGTTACTTTTTCCAGATATGGTTGCTAACTAGACAAAAGTTTCCTAGTACCACACTGCTGCTCACGATACTCCGCAACCTCCGGTCCGTTCCACTCGACGTATTTACCGGACAGGTCAGACTTGGCGTCAAGTGACAGCTTCGCGATGACCTGGGCAGGCCACTCAGGCTTGTTGAGCTTACCTTCCTCGAAGACCGAGACGAAGTCAGCGTACTCTTTATCTGACATGGCGCCTTGGCCCTTCTCGCGTATTTCCTTCTGCATGTCGGTATCAACCCGTCCTGGGCTGACTGCCACTGCTGTGACGTCTGGCTCCTCCACGGCAACGTGGCGGCAAATTGAGTTGAACGCGGCCTTGGAAGAGCCGTATGCTCCCCAAGAGGCATATGCCTTGAAAGCGGCGCCCGAGGATACGAAGATGATCTTGCCCTTGGTGGCTCGTAGATGGGGGATGGCTTCTTTGACCTGACAATTGTGTTAGCCCTGTTATTCGATCGCATTGGTCTAGGGGTGTAAAGCTCACAATGGAAAGGGCACTGAAGACGTTCACATCGTAGCACTTCTTCCAATCCTCGATGGAAGCATCGGCCAGACGTGCGATGGGATCAATTACTCCATGGTTGACAACAACACCATCAAGCTTTCCGTAAGAAAGGAGAGCAAGCTCCACAGCTCTGTGTGCAGTCTTTTAGATACGTTAATAAACACATGGTCCTCAATCAACTTTCAAGTGATCGCCACTTACATCGGGCACTGTCATGTCGGCGGACAGGAATTTGACCTGGTCTGGATAAACCTTCACGAGCTCGCTAACGCCAAAGGACGTCCTGGCAACAAGGACAACCTTGTGCTTGGCTTTCAGTAGGTCCTGCACGACAGCAAGGCCAATGCCCTTGCTTCCGCCGGTGACAATGATGACTTTGGGTCCAGACATTGTGCTCGATAGTGTGTGGCTTGCTGGATATACGCTTCGATGTTTGTTTTGCTGGTGATAGTTGTGGCCGTTGTCGTTGTTCTCCTTCGGAACCCGGGGAGCTTGTGAAGTCAGAGATTTTATATGGTGACGCCTTGCACTTGGACCAACTGCAACAAAAGGTGAAGCCTGTGAACCCCACCACAATCCCCGGCAACCCGATTGCGGGGCAGATGGAGACCCGGCCGAATTCCGGATTACGAATCGACAACACAATGATTTACCGGGGATGTTCATCATGGCATTTCTAGAGCCGGGAAAAGTGATGGTGATGTACGGGAGGGGATAGTCTTTAGGATTGTCACGGTTTATCTATCTTGTGTTTTCCCTAAAGCGCGAATGCATAGTTGGAGAGATGCAGTGGGTGATTCATTGTGGACTGTTGCGTGACTTCTTTTTCGGACGAACTCTATCCATGTTGGCAGCTGAGTGCTTGCTTTGCGCATGCGTGCAATGAGAGCATCCAACTTGCGCTTGCAACTGTTTGTGAGGCTGCAAACCTTTCAACTTGTCTCTGTGGTCCGGTATCCTGATGAGGTTCTTTGCTTCTAGTCTACCCTGCAGGCTCGTAGGTAATCGCGGTCTGTTCCTCTCGAAGGGGGAAATAATTACTGGATGGCACACGTTTTCCAGTTTCCGTGCTAATCGAAAGGCCAATCCCCCATATTTTTGAGTCTTTTCCAACAGATTTCTCACATCAAGATATCAAGATGCATCCTCCCAGTGATAGTCCCGGAGCTAGTCTCGCCAAGCCTGGGGGCTCTGGGGTCGAGAATGACACGAAGGGCGCGGTCCCGTCTCCCCCTCGTTTTGATGTCCAATTGCGGGACATGATAAGGGTTTGACTAAATAGCCTAAGAGAAGGGAGGTGTATATATCTAGGGAATGCTGACCAGACCAGTTGTTTCTCAAGTCTCAACTCTCGAGTAGGTTGACGGATCTACGTAGAGACTCACCAAGAGGTTGAATTTCCTCAGAAGCTGTCCCCATCTGCCCACTTCTACTACCAGCAAAGTCACAACCCATCGGCAACTCACACTCAGGAAGAGCCTTATACATCTCATCTCGCAAACCTTACAATGTCATCCACAACTACAACCACCACAAACAACACCGGCACCGTAATCCTCGGCGCCGGCATCATCGGCGTTTCAACCGCCTACTACCTCTCCCTCTCCTCGCCCCAATCCTCCTCCTCCTCAGAAATCCACCTAATCGACCCATCCCCTACCCTCTTCTGGTCCGCCTCCGGCTTCGCCGGCGGTTTTCTCGCCCGCAACTGGTTCGCGCCCGAAGTCTCCTCTCTCGGCGCGCTCTCCTTCGCCGAGCACGCGCGTCTGGCCTCCGCCCACGACGGTCGGCGCAACTGGTCCTATGCCCCCTCTACCTCGCTGGGGTACTCGGCTGTTGCCGCCGACAAGGGCGTCAAGAAGCGCGGAGACGATTGGTTGCGTAGCGGGACGAGTCGGGCGGAGGCGGCACCCGGGGACCAAAAGCAAAAGGTGCCGGTGTTGAGTGTGGAGGATTTAAACCAAAAAACGCCGGCGTGGTTGAGGAGGAGGGAGGGCGATGATGTGGAGGTTATTGGAGGGGAGGGAGACGCGGCGCAGTTGGAACCTGAGAGGCTTTGTCGGTTCTTGTTGGAAGAGGCGGAGGGGAGGGGGGTGAAGGTTTCGAAGGGGACGGAGGCGGTGGAGGTGTTGAGGGATGGGGAAGGGGTGGTTAGTGGTGTGGTGGTGAGGGATGTTAAGACGGGGGAGGAGAGGGAGGTTCAATGTTCGAGGATCATCATCACGGCGGGGTGCTGGAGCGGACAGGTGTGGGAGAAGCTGTTTGGGGCTACTTCGGAGACGGTCAAGAGGTTGCCGGTGACGAGCCTGGCGGGTTACTCGCTGGTTGTGAAGAGCCCGAGGTGGGCAGGTGCTGTTGATGGGGAGGGGTGTCATGCGGTTTATACGAGCCATGCCTTTTGCCCGGAGATCTTCTCAAGGGTGGGCGGCCAGATTTACTTTGCCGGGTTGAACTCGGCGGCGATGCCGCTGCCGAACGTAGCGGAGGGCTCAAAGGTGCCGACTGAGCCTATGCAGTTGGTCAAACAGGCGGCTAGGGAGCTACTGGGGTCAGGGAAGGATGGGGAGGATGATTTGGAGGTGGTTAGAGAGGGTTTGTGCTTCCGGCCGGTGACGCCGTGGGGACTGCCTATTGTTGCGAGGGTGCCAGATGAGCACCTCGGAGGCGGGATCCGGACGAGCCCCGGCGCGGAGGGAGGCGTGTTCTTGGCTACCGGCCACGGGCCATGGGGAATTAGCATGAGCTTGGGCACAGGCATTGTGATGAGCGAGTTGGTCCAGGGACGGCAGCTGAGCGCAGATATCAGTGCCTTGGGATTTGACGAGAAGGTTGTTGGGAAGGCGGTCCAGGTCTAGACGAGCTGAAATGGATGTTCATGCCTGGGTCACTGGGTGGGAGGTTGCAAGTTGGGCCGGCCGGCCGGCCCACCAAGCGGCCCAGATTCGGTGGTGGTGGCATGGAAACGGAAAACGAAGAAATGTCTTGCATAATGGTACGGGTACCGGCCGGTAGCACAGACAGCAGGGTCTTGTAACTTCAAGGAATCCCGCAGTTGTCGTTGTTGCAGTACCGTGCTACAAGCTGTGATGAACAGCTTCGAAGATAGTCGGCGTGCTGCCGGTTTCTCTAGGCGGCTCCTTTCAGGCAGGTAGTATCTATTCAAAGCATGATTCAGGTAAATGAAAGCAACATCAACATGTAACAGTCAATGGTCACAATGGCGTGTGACGACCGCTACGAGTTGTTGCCCCATGAGAGGACAGACGGCCGATCCAAGATGTTGGGACTTGCTGTGGCGACATCAAAGGTAGCATGAAATGCTGTCTTCACAGAAGTAATTCGGCTGCAACGGTGACGGTTCACAGAATTTTAGCCGAGCCATTGTTGGGTTTCGCTTTGTGCTGCGTACACTACACATGTCAGGGACAAACACAAGCTGGAGCATATCGAGCATAGAGAGCTGGAGAGCCGGGCCGTAAGCGAACCGAGAGATCGGCATGACGCTTTCCGCTTGTCGTTGAACATTCCTGATCGGAGGAACAATCATCTCTTTTCACTGCCGTATAGCGAGCATCGTCTACCGTGCTGCCGTGGGTGTTTGCCTTTGATGAGTACTGTACATATGTATGGGACGAGCGAGGTTGTTGATGGAGATGTGGATGGAGGACAATACGCGAGGGTGAGGGTTGTTGGTGGTGTTTGACAACTTGACCAGTAGACTATTTCCAGCCAATCAGCGACGTCGTGTTGCCGCCCAGAGATGCTGTTGGCCCATGCTTCCTCCCGCGAAGTGATGTTGCTCGGGGATGAGTTGTGGACCTCGATATCTCTCCAATCGCATTGCCAGGTTCCAGCTTCCACAGCTGCTGTGACACTGTGAGAGGCCAGACTCCCAAGGACGCCCAGCAATTGGAGGAACCAATACCCGGCAAAAGTCAAAGGAAGCGACCCAACTGCGGCCGTGGCATGGCAACGCAACGGGGCCGCTGTGCCTGCCTTAGTGTACTGTGCTGTTCTGCCCTGGCAGGCCTGGGACTACGGCGTACAGTGTCCCGTTGAGGTGCTGCGTGGGGGCTGGAGCCATTCCCAGTTGGTGTTGACTTGCTGTTGATGCCAATTCGCTTCGAGCAGAACTATCGAGACTTCCATGCCCTTGGCTATGCAGGCAATGGATGGCAGTCACAGTCACAGTCGGGTGCTTCACTTCCAGCAAACATCACTTCCAGCAAACATTGGCGGCCCGTCTCTTCCACAAAGAGGACGACGACGACATGATGGAAGAAGAGCCCTTTCCACGGCAGGCTTGGGTGTTATATCAACCGTCTCTTATAGATCAAGCTGACGGCCTTCTGGCCTGGTATTGGCGAGGAACCGACTTTGGATACAACCAAGAGGAGGTTGATAAGCTTTCTTGCTGAGCTTCCATTGGGTCTGTGGTTGTTCACCCGACAGTGCCTCTACCCGGAAAGCCTCCCCGCGTCTCATGCTGACTCTCACAGTCATACACTCTCACCATTCATGCTACACAAGCAGTCAACAACAAGTGCCGTATGTTGTCATCGTGGGCTTGAGGAAGCAGATAGACGGCTGTGGCCACCGCATCGGAGACCGCATACCGTGCGCTGTCATCTGCTTGTCTTGGAGCCAGTTTCTTGCCAGCCAGTTTGAGCAAGGAACGATCCCATACGTGTGGATTTGCAGGCGTCATGTCAGCTCGCTAGGAAGCTGTCGAGCGGGATGTACCGCCGCCATCTATGCTCTGTTCGTAAATGGGTGTGCAGTTGCTTGCGAGACATGCATCTCAGAAACGTCCGGAAGCTCGAATCAATGACTTCCTTATGTCCTTTTTCCCTTTTATACCCAGTTCTGGTCGACTTGCTCTTTTACCATGACCATCGAGAACTTCTTTGGCCTTGGTTATCTTCATCAATATGTCTTCGGCCTCGGTTCTTGGATTCGCAAAAGCCCTAGAGATACCCCGTAGCGCTCACCTGCCGTGTGGGTGCCGTTGATGGTCGACGCTACTGTGTGACGGGCAAGCATGAGCGGCGGGGGGGTTCGACGGGGACTAAGAGGCGCAGGGGGGGATCCCACACCAGGACCCTGGCTAGCCAATATTAAAGGCCGATCAACCGCTGCCTATCAAGCCTTTTCCGCATCGATGACCATCCGACTTTTTGCCCGCCCACTGACAGTCATCAGTAGCATCTTGACGTTATTGTGCGCCTTTGGCTCTTGACTGGCTTGTCTTCGAGGCGTTGGCGTTCCTGTTGACTGCTACCTTCGATCACCATCTCCACACGAGAAAAAGGGGGAACTGTCGAGGTCTTCCAATCACGCCTATACCTTGAGCCCGCCATCACGGTTCAAAGAAGTCACGGGTGGATTCTGCCGAACAATAGCGGCTGGCGACTTGCTGTGAGCTAGGCGGACGAATTCTGCGGCTTGCCATTCAACTTGTCTTACTGCATGGATTAAACGTTCATCACATTTACCTGAACCCTCTCCGCATCCTCGCTTTCAGGGCCTCGATACGACTCTCTCGGACACCTTTCGGAGTTCCGAATACCTTATCACTTCTGGTACCGGTCCAGATCCATCATATATCCCCGAGCTTCCCCTCCCGAGCGCTGAATCGTTTCTCGATTTTGTTTTCTGGTTTTTGCCGTTATCATTCTCTGGTCCTCCCTCGATTCTTCACCCATGGCCACCTCATCATCACCTAACGCTTCTTAATCTTTAATTTGGGGGATCTGGTATGCCCTTGTTGAATCAGGCCGAGTAAGCTGCTTCGTCATTCGACCAACGCTTTCTGTTACCGCGACTATAAGCCGCCTTATAAGTCCAGACACTCTCCTTCATCACTCGCCAACATGGATTCATCAATACCATCGGCGCTCAGACGCGCTGCCGAAAGCAGTACACAAGCAATCGGCGGTCTAGTAAAACGAATCGCCATCCCACTCAAGCCAAACAGTCCGCCTGGTCTAGTCCAAGCATTGACAGTAGACCCGTGGTCCAAAGCCGGCAAATACGGACTGGGTTGGACGTACTTTTCGCTTGTCATCGTCGGTCTCGTGTTGTTCATGAGGATATGGCACTTTTGGCAGGACAAGATTCGACAAGCGATATACAAGCAGGAGATGGAGGAACACTTTCGACAGCTTTACAGCCTGGAACCAGAGTGGGATAGGTCGGCAGCATTGGTCACGGGAATGACAGCAGCAGAATCGAGACGACATTTCTTTCCCGATGAGCCGCCCCTCGAAGAGAAAGACTTCAAGCCGAAAGCTCACTTCTCGTCCATCGGCTTTGTTAACGACACGTTGGCCCTGTTCCGATGGGTATTTTACCGACCGATCCCCGATATTGTATGGAAGAAACATCGGTTTACCTGCTCATCTCTCGCCGTCTTGTTCTGCGTCTTCGTTTCCATTGCCTTCGTGACGATCTACTGCTTTCTCCAGCAGCCGCTTTACTGGCAGAGCATTCAATTCGGTTCTCCCCCGGTCGCTATCCGTGCCGGCATGATTGCGGTTGCCATGACCCCCTGGATCGTCGCCACGAGCACAAAGGCCAACCTTCTCACCCTCATCACCGGCATCGGCCCCGAGCGCCTCAATGTCTTCCACCGATGGCTTGGATACTTGTGCCTGTTTCTCTCGTTAGTTCACATGGTCCCGTTCTATGTGCAGCCGGTGTGGGAAGATGGAGGTATGCAGGTCTTCGGAAAGCTGTTTCCCCCAGGCAGCGGAATCATCTATGGCTCCGGAATTGCTTGCCTGGTGCCTTTATGCTGGCTCTGTGTTGGCTCACTGCCTTTCATCCGACGAATGGCCTATGAGGTGTTTGTTATACTTCACATCCCGGTTGGCGTGATCTATGTCGGCTTGCTCTTCTGGCACACCAAGAACTTCTTGCTGTCATGGGGTTATCTGTTCGCTTCCGTTGGCATCTTCGTTGTCTGCAACATTATCCGACTTTTCAACTTGAACTGGGCGAAACCTTGGCGAATGGCCTGGTTGATTGGCGACGAGGCGGCCATCAATATCATGACCGAGAATGCCATCAAAGTGACCATTCCAACTCAGATGCGTTGGAAACCAGGGCAATACGTTTATCTACGTATGCCAGGCATCTCTCTCTTTGAGAACCACCCCTTCACTATTTCTTCATTGTGCAGCGAAGACTTTCCCTCTGAATACGGCGAGAACTACAGAGATTGCGTGTTGGTCTTCCGGCCGTACGGCGGCTTCACAAAGAAAGTCCTCGATACTGCCATAGAAAAGGGACCATTCCACACCTACCGCGCTTTTCTTGATGGGCCATATGGAGGCATGCGTCGGGATCTGGCCGCTTTCGATACATGCATTTTGATTGCGGGCGGTAGTGGCATCACTTCTCTGATGTCACAGCTATTAAACCTCATCAAGAGGATGCGTGATGGAAAAGCCATTACCAAGAAGATTGTGGTTGTGTGGTCACTGAAGCGTCTCGAGGCCATGGATTGGTTCCGCGAAGAACTTCGTATCTGCAGAGAGGCAGCACCTCCTGAGAGCGTGACCTGCAAGTTCTTTGTCACATCTACACAACGTCAGCAGCTTCATGCTGGAATACCGCACGGCCGCGCGCCGAGACCATTGAGCAACCTTTTCCACGATAAGCTGGATGGGTTTGTTTCAAACATCGCTAACAAGCGGAACAGCGCGCTGATCATGGCGGAGGCGCAGGGCGATCCAGAAAGAGAGCGTGAGCTCCGCGCTGAAGATGAGGACCGGATCACCGCCTTGCCGCAACAAAAATATTTACAACCTCATCATTTTCCTCCTCCGCCTCCGGGGCCGCCACCTAACCAAAGATATTCCGTTGCTGAGGATACACTCCGCAAGCTCGAAGGGCGCGATGTTAAGGACCCATCGCTGATGAACCCAGTCGACAGCAAGGACGGCGTCAAGAAGGATGGCGAATTCCATTTCCCAGCAATTGCCCCACGGCCTGACAAGGCTCCGCACTTCAACTACGCACCACCAGCAGCAAAACAGCGATACAGTCAGTGGCTTGCCCAAACAGGTGGTGATCCCGAATCCCAAGGTCGACCCAGCTACGTAACCATGAGAGAGTCTGAGGACCAGGACCACCAACAACAAGCGGACCGACAACAAGAGCAACACGAAGAAGGAGTCGAGTACAACAACAACCCTTATTCTGGCCAAGATGCCTCACAATTACCTTACCCAATACCACCACCTCCTCCTGGACCTCCACCTGGACACAACCCCGCTGGTGCCGCCGCCGAATCCGCTCCTGCTCCCCAGGCAACCCAACCGGTCCGTCCCCCTGAACTAGCCCACCTCCGCACCGATAACCTCCCAGCAGCCCAGCGGCCCGCTACCCGTCCAATCTCCACCTTCGGCCCCCCCTCGGGCTTCGACTTTGGCTTTCCTAACACGCCGACCGAGTTTCAGAAATCGCTCATGCGCTTCGCCTTTCCCGTGCCGCACCAGATCGACGGCGGCTGGAGCGTCGAGTACGGCCGCCCGGACCTGGGGTACATGCTCAAGGAGTGGGCGACCGGCGGGCCCGACGGCAGAGGCGTGCTCGGACGCAGGACGGCCGTGTTTGTGTGTGGACCGGCGAGCATGCGGGTTGGTGTGGCGAACACGGTGGCGAGGCTGCAGGCGGAGATTTGGGGGGATGATATGTTGGAGGAGATCTTTTTGCATACGGAGAATTATGCTCTGTGAGAGGGTGGCGTGGAGAAGAAAAGCGGCGTTCCCTTTTGTTTTGTGTTGTTCTGTTTTCAGAGATACCTATATGTTTTTACTTGTTTGGGTGTGTACGATTGTGCCAGTTACCCTTTGTGTTTCCTTGTCACTTCTAAATTTTTCGCCAGGAAAAGAAGGCGATTGTATTGGAAAACAGATGCGGCGGTCATCAACTGGGAGGAGAGTCTGTGTGGGAGTGCGGAACTAAATGAGAGATGATCTTTGCGGGTATCGATGATCATGCTATACTTTGATAGTCAGAAGGACGAGGGACGACGAGATACCTGTCACTAGTACGATAGTCATCTTTCTGTACATATACCAATCAATTCTTCTGAAGCAGTGAGTATTCTCGACGGTTATGTGTTGTCAGTGGTCAACCAACCAACCCATGTACGCATCCGTCTCTCGACAAACGGCAAAAAGTAAGGTACCCTAGAGGTAGAAACCACAGGTTTCCCATGGTGTACATCTGAAGAAGAGAAGCTAACAAACAACATGAACAGTAAGTACCAATAGTCTAACCATTCCTACATCTCCCTTCCCAGGAAACCATCATCACACCACCTCAACACCACTTCACCACACCCTCCAAGCAAGCCCTCACTCAGCTACGATATGCCCCCATACTACATTCTCCCTCCTCCCTACGTATGCCAAACCCCCCACTTAATAGCAAAATCCCGATGCGGCAACGTCAAAGTACTACACTCCATAGTCCCCTTACTCCCCACCTTCTCGCCATTATAAAACGGCAACTTGAGCGTCTCCTCAATCATCCAAACCACATCCTCATTCCCGGTCCTAAGCCAATTTCCCCAAAGCACGCCCTCCCCTCCCTCCACGCCCACCAGGCACGTGCCGTACTTGGCGATGATCTTTTGCTTGGGCCCCGTCATCCACTTCCATGAACCGCCCGCGCCGACGTTGATGGAGATTTGCTTGCAGTCGACCGAGTAAGGGGAGTGCTCCGAGGTTTGGTCGACCACGGGACCGTAGTTTTTGCAGAAGGTTTGGGGACCTTCTTCTTGGCGGGGGCCGATGAAGGCGGTGGGGTAGGAGATTTGGCGGGGGAGGGAGAAGCCTGAGGAGGGGGAGGTGGTGGTGGTGTTGGTGTTGGTGGTGGTGGTGGTGGTAGATGTTGGGAGGGCGAGGACGGTGGAGGAGAGGAAGAGGAGGATGGAGATGATGAGTTTGTAAGTGATCATGGTTGTTGTTTTTCTTTTCTTCCTGTGAGAGAGTTGCAACGAGTGTGTCTTCAATGAATGTGAGTGTTTTGTCGTTGATCCAGTCAAGACAAAGAGCGACAACGTGGAGGACAGACGTTCGATGGAGGATCATGGACAGGCCATCCAAATGAACGGAAGTGTTTTGACATCTAGCATTTATACAACTTGCCCACTGGCGCCTGTTCTACAGCGTTCCTGACTTGACTGATTGAAACAAAGGATGGCGGCACATTGTGTAAAACGTGGTGATATCGAGTCTTTGACGATGCACAATCGTGAGAACCTCCACCGTTGGTTAGTATTGTATTTGGTATCATGCGATCCACGACATGAGAATGCCATGGCGAAGAAAAATATAAAAATAAAGCAGTAAGGGATAAAAAGAAAGGCAAAAGCGGGAGGAAAAACACAAAAAAAAACATACAACACCAGGGATTCGCTGGTCGTCACCGACCCAACTACTAGTCTGGCCCTCACTGGCTTATCTATGGGAGAGCGGACGGGATCCCGAGTTTTCCAGTGGGTATGGTCGTATGTGATGATATGGAGTAGAATAGGATCTTACAAAGGAGAGATAGAAGAATGAGGTAATGTTGTCATTGTGCAGGAGGTGACGTTTCTGAGAACCTTCAAACTTCAACCTCCCAACTCACCCGCGCCACCATCGTAACGAAACATCAAAAGTCCAACCAACCCCGCGTGCCCCATATTGCAAAGCACTGCGAATTTAAATGCTTGTCCAAGCGACTTGAACCGATGGCTAATGAAAAGTGCGTCGATATTCCCATCGTCGCATTACGACGCAGCCCCAGAGCCTCCTTTCAGAAAGTGTCCTGCAGCGATACAGGCCACCGCTCGCCTTCGAACCTCGGCCGGTACTCAAATTCCAGCCCGCAGATTCTCGATTAGCAGCGAGACATCCACCACTTCCGTGATGACTGCATTTAGATCGACTTCGAAATGATCTCCAGCTCTACCCAAGCTTCCAATGCACAAGTCCCGCGATAGTTTGGTGGTTGTCGATGAACAATACCATGCAAGACATGCTTAGGATCCTCAACTTCATGACCTTTGCTTACGAGTGTTTTTGGTTTTCGACCAAGTTGAAACCATGCGTAGGGACTTGGCCATACGGACAGTCCTCCCCTCTCGCTACGTTAACACTGCAATATCGAACCTGATACCGGAGACCGAAGCGCCTAGCCGATACACCCATTCATTCATACCTGGAACTGTCAAAAGCGGAATACTTTGAAGTTAGCACGGAAGGTACCACCGTGGAGATCCTTTTGATCTGCTCTGGATCTAACCCTTCCGGGGAGGTTAATGTTTCCAATATGGACCTGGGCAGGTTGGAAGACCACGCAGCATTTCGAAACCCTTTACGGATTACTGCTATGACAGACATCTGCCGTGGTATGGGAAGCCAGCCAAAACACCTTGAACCTCTCGGAGGATGGTCAATTGCCAGGTTTTCCCCTCATCGAAGGTAAAGCGTTCGACACAACACTACTAACGCTAACGAGTTCACGTCGCCCCTGGCTCACTTGAACACTTCACACAAGACATTTGAATGTGGATAGCCACTTCCTTTGAAGGAATCATCACAGGCCCTATTCCCTTGCTGCTGGAGAGGCCTGCAGGCAAAGAAGATGCCCCCCGTCGGACTTCTCCCAATAGCAAACATGCCGAAAGTTCCACGCTACGTTTTCCTGATGTTGACACAAGTTCAAGATGCACTTTGGGGAGCGGTCTACGGAGTACGGACGACTCATCGATCAGATGGAAGACGCATATCTTGCCCCCTCTCGTCCCAACTTTCATTACGGTATATAAGTCCCGTTTCCTGCCCACCTTCCCGTGGTCCGTTGGTGTAATGGCTAACATCACCTAACCTGGCGTATTGTCGTGCTGGACGCGGCCTTACGTCAGCGTGGAAGCTACCGGTTCGACTCCGGTACGGGCCATGCTATTTTTTTTCTCTCTTCAACCTTTACTCAGATGATGATGCGAAAATGGGGCTTCTGAGAAGAGAAAACTTGAAAGCCTAATTTGAGATAGACGAAAGTCCGTAACCGCTGTTATCTCTTCATGGGCGGGCCGCACTCATCAGTGGTTCGAAAGTCAAAACATCATGATAGTACTCTTTTTCCTTATGCTGGAATGGACTATTATACACGAGGCCCGTACGCGAAAGATGACCTTACTGACTACGGTGAAGCCAGATACGTGGATGAAGGTCGCTTCTGGCGTTTCATACAATCATTTCATCGCTGTGATTTGTACCTTCGAGGCGCCACTCCTGAATCATTATTCGTGGCACCAAAGTCTCAAGCTCTTCACTCACCGCCAATAACCACGAGCCGCCAGCGTATCGCTTCAACTACGATTAAAGTTAAGGTTCGCTGGACTTGTAACAGATGATGCAAGAGCCTCGAAGCGGAAGGTATGACAGTGGAACGTGTTCGTGGTAACTTTCGTTGCTGATGGTTTCCGGTACTTTTAGGTTTAAAGTGATCCCTCAGGGGTAAGTGTAGCTGCGGCTAACTGGGAAGGACAACGAACGGTTAGGGAAAGGGGACCACGCACATTGGGTTTCCGTTCGAATGGCCAGGTTCAAATCCCATTCTTTGTCAGTTCACCTCCCTTGGTCACATGTATGTATGTACGGTACTCGACGGTAACACAGACAACAAACATGCCGGCCTACCCACAACATATCCGCCCGTCCGACGACGTTGGGAAACAAGATCCAGCGCGGCTCCTGCCGCCTTGAAATCGAGGTGACGGAGACAGCCGGCGGATAATTCCACTTTGGTTATCATTGGTTGTTCCGGAATTCCGAGAACGTGAAGCCATCTTTATCTCATCAACGACATCAATTTCGGTTGTCCCATTTATGAACACGACAACAGCCATCACAGATCCGTCCCTTTGTGTGCCGGCACGACGAACACCTTGTTGCTGACAACATTGGGCCATCCGCTGTGACTGGATTAGCTTTCTCACGAACATGTCCAACTCCGGTCTTGAATCCTCTCCCCCACAGCACAAGAGAATAGGAGCCTCAACCGAGTTCAGCTCCGATCGCGGTTCGTTCTTACTTCCCGCACATATTCAATGCCACGGAGCAATGGGTACAGAGTGAGCCAGCTGACCATGGCGGCCCCAGATTGACTGGACATGGTATTACGCTGTCACTCATTCATCGGCCACACCAGTCTCATCCTCGTGCGGGTGGTACGAGGCGAGGCCTAACTACGGCACACAACGGTTGTCCTGACCGAACCGACCCAGGGCAGGTACAGCGTCGGAACTCACCTGTCAACGGTTGCTCCTTGGCACACGGTCCTACCGCTAAGCAATATTGTGGTAGCTTTGTGTTTCTCACAAATTCGCCATGGTCCATATCAACTCGGGAATCGGAGCCAGTGAGGTAGCACGGCTCCAACACCAAGCTATACCTTGTTCATCTCCCAGAATCCTGACTTGTGACCACCGGTATGCACTCTATATTGCGTGCATGCCCATGTCCGGAAGCTGAAGCGCCACGCAGGCTTGGAGCAGCAGGCTTTGGTCTACCTTTTGCCCCGTGGACCCAGGTGTCGCAGGACAAGAACGGATGGCAACTGCTTCAACGCATGGCAGGATAACCTCAAGGCAGCGGATACGGGGTGTGCGAGTGCAACACCCCTGCTTTTCATTGGGACTTGCAGCCAATTTTATACATCTCATCCCCTATCGGTCACACAGAGTATTCTTGTGTCACGGAACTCTCCAGGCGGTCTATGATTTACCCAGTCGGTTGATAGCAGCCAGCAAGTCTCTGAAGGACAACGGCCGTTGAAACAATGGTGGACGATCTCTTTGGGCTGCCTGCTTTTCGTGTCCTTAACGCCCAATCTTGCAAGTGTTCGGTGTACGGCTACGGGGACGCGCCGCCAAGGTCAGCCAGGCTCACCTTTGCCCGTGCAGTCGTCCCCAACCACCACGAGAGTTGCACCTTCCAGTCAAGATGATACTTTTACCCAACGTCATCGGAAAGAGAACCTGGGAATTTTACCATACTTACTAGTGTACTGGGACAAACAGTGGGCCGAAGCCGAGATTTTTGTCGGCTGACCTAACCTCCCTTGCAGCTGGTGCCGCAACGAGACAAACCTGCCGGCATCTGCTGATAACCGGAACACCATTCACTAGACTTTATACTGTTGCCTGGGTGGGGGACCAGGAATTCTTATCTTTCAAGTCTTGAAAACTATTTCTTCGGACAAAGTAGCCCGTGGGCATTCTCAATCACCCGACACCGCACGGATCGTCACTGTCGTCAAGGTTGTCCAGTTGCGGCCGGAGGTGTCTGGACTCAAATATCCGGACTCGACAGACTCGGCAAACAGCCGTCGATGCGACAAGCAAACAAGATGGCCTCGAACGAGAAGGACAAAGCCTCGACCGGAAGCACGGCCGAGAAGGCCCTGGCTCACAACCCACCTTCCGGTTCGGAAAAGACAGAAGGCCCTCAAGCCAGCGCTACGAAGGCCCTCGACGGAACCCACCAAGCCTCAAGCACCTCGACAGACTTTGAGCAGCACAATGAAGATTCTACTGTGAGAGATATCTTCATCGAACCTTCCGTGCCAGATTTACTGACATTATCCTTCTCAGCGTCTGAGTGTCCGCAAAGCATTGGCTCTAGCAGCCTTAGCTTGCTGCTGGACCAATGCGCAAGCTCCTCTGTATCTGTTCGGTAAGAAGACATCAATCGTACTGCTTCAACTCAAGTCATCATTCAGCTAACCTATTTACCAGCTGCCGTACCTGTCTTCGTCTACCGAGAGCTTGGAGGAGTTGATCACTGGGTCTGGTTCATCACTGCTCATCTACTCGCCACTGCCGCCATTTCGCCTTTCGTTGGTCGTTTCTCCGATGTATTTGGACGCCGCTGGGTTGCTCTGGCTGGCAGCAGCTTGATCGTTGTTGGCCAGATCATGTGTGGTGTTGCCGAGAACATGGATATCTTCATCGGTAAGTCCATTCGGGCAATTCCCCTGTTAACACTGATTCAATACTCCATACTGACACCCCAACCAGGCGGAATGGCTCTAACCGGAATTGGCACCGGCATCAACGAGCTCACAGCCCTCGCGGGAACAGCTGAACTCGCCCCCATTGCGCATCGTGGCTACTACATTGCCGGTATGATTCTCACCATCATCCCTCTTTTGCCATCGGTCATGTACTCCCAGATCATCTCGGCCTTCTCGACCTGGAGGTACATCTCGATTCTCACAGGCGGCTGGGCACTGGTCGGGCTTGTAATGACTGCCCTCTTCTACCATCCTCCTGCGCCGACAGAGGACCTCAACTGGAAACAAAAGCTTTCGCTCATGAAGGATATGGATGTGGTCGGTGGTGTCCTCTCTATCGCTGGGTTGGCTCTGCTGGAAGTTGGTCTTCTGGGCGGAGGATATCAGGTTCGTGACAGACAGACTTCGCTACGACCATGTTGTACGTCTCTTGACTGAATAACTAACAAACACTTTCTAGTATGCGTGGACAAGTGCGAGAGTCTTAGCTCCCCTGATTTTGGGACTCTTCGCACTCATTGTCTTTGGCCTTTGGGAATTCAAGGGAGCCAAAACCCCCATGATCCCAAGAGACTTGGGTCCGGCCCCCCGTACACTCATCATGACCATGATCATCACCTTCATTTCCGGCGCCAACTTCTTTTCTGTTTTGATGTTATGGCCGAGCGAAGCGTATAATGTCTACGGTAACAAGTAAGGGTTGCCCATTTGTTCCTCCTCCTCACACCTTCTTCGCCCTATTTCCACACTCGATCTCGACCACTAACGTAGAACCTCGTCTAACTAGTCCCTACGGTGTCGGCTTCCGCGGCATGCCCTTCCCCTTCGGCATCCTCGCCGGCTGCGTCATCTCGCTCTACCTCCTCTCACGCTTTCCGCGACACATCAAATGGATCGTCCTCCTCACCTGCTGCATCATGACAGCCGGGTGCGGCGCCCTCGCCTCCGCCCGTCTCGACAACATCCACACCATGTACGCCGTCCTCTTCATCGCCGGCCTGGGCGTAGGGGGCATCGTGGTGCCGGCTTCAACAATCGCCACCATCATCGCGCCGAGGGACTTTATCGCCACCATTACGGCCTTGACCATCTCGATCCGCATCGTCGGCGGGGTGATCGGATACACGGTTTACTACAACGTGTTCATCCAGAAGCTGGTACCCCAGCTTACGAAATCCGTAGTGGGAGCATGCATAAAGAGCGGGATCACCAACAAGGAAACCATCGGCGCGGTGATCGAGCTGACGGGCGCCTCGCTGGTGGACGAGATTCGCATGCTTCCTGGAGTCACGGACGACAGCTGGGCGGTGATCGTGGCGGCCGGTCAGGAGGCGTACGTGAGGGCGTATCCGTGGGTGTACTACTGCAGCATTGCGTTTGGCGGAGTGTCAATTTTGGCGAGCCTGGGCGTGGAGGATATCTCGGGCTTGATCGATAGGACGGTTATGGTTCATATGTGAGGGGACCATGGCTGGCGCCTTGGGGTGGCGTGGTGTGGTGTCTGTCTGGCGGTTTTCTCGGGTTTTCTTACCCCATCAGCGCGGAGCGATTTGACTTCTTATCAGAGCGGCAAGCGATGCGGTCTTTGTGAGTTTCGTATGGGGGTCGTTGGGCTTGGCTGGGAGGATTTGCTGTAGGTTTGATCTTGGGACATCTGGGGAGGGATATCTCGAGCACCTACTTCGCTGTAATATCGGGAGATTCATGCATACACTGGGAGGACTTGATCTGTAAGGACTCAGGGACGACTTGTTTGATGTAGATAGTATAGGGCTATAGCCAGTGTTGTCGAATCTCTGGGGGAGGATGATCGTGAACGAGGACTGTTTCGAACTATATACCATAGCGCTAGTTTAATGTAGATAGAGAATTCTCTGGCTTTCACGGCATGAAACTGTCCAGACGGACTGGAAGCAATACGATAATGTCATATGCTAGATTCGTATTTAGCTGTCATTAGTACTATTAATACCTACATATCCCGAAACCCCGTGCTTGACTCATCACTAACAAACAAAACCTGTCCCAGCTCCTGTACCGAGAAACTCCCTCCGTTTATGACAAGATAGAGCATAAAAGCAACCCGCTTTCCCACTCTACCGTATTTCCTCTCCTCCTATTACAGTAAGTACATCCCCATAAATGAAGAGTTATTCGTGGGTTCCCAAACACCTAATGAAAGACTGTCTCCTCGCCGTTCGGTCTCCATCCACCATCTAAGGCCGATTCCCCTTGCTAGGCAAGTATTTGCTCCTGATGGTGTGACCGATCATGCTCATCCGACTACCAATCGTGCCATCCTGCATCCTACTAGCCAGAGCTTCTTCGAGTGCTGATTGGGTTACCGAGGCATCTGCATTGGACGGGTTTGGTCAACATGCCGGTCATTTATTCGCATATCTTTGAGGAGATGAGAGCAAACGAGATGATGGGAAAGACTTCCGGGACAAGGGACAACTGGGAACCAAACTCACCATCAAGATCACTAAAACTACTCCCCATACTCGGCGCCCCTTCGCTTCCTTCTCTCGACAACATATCCATCCGCCTCGGCGACAGAGGCCCGGGAGGGGGCATTCTTGTTCCTGTTCCTGGTCCAGTTCCAGTTCCAGTTCCAGTTCCACCTACACGCAGTTCACCACCGCTGGCAAGTCGGTGACGACGGGGATTGGGATTGGGAATGATGGCCGCCGAGCTGGTAGATGAGTCGGACGTTTGCGATTGGATGGTGGATAGTTGGGGATGATTGTTTTTGGTGCTGCTTAGACTGTGGCCGTGGCTAACAAGTTGTTGCTGCTGATTTTGGGATCCAGCAGAACCGGAGCCTATCCTGTTCCGAGGCGTTGCTGGACGATGGTCGCGGTAGTTTAGGGGGAGTTTGGTTACGGTTGCGTGAAGATCTAGAGCACCGCTGCCGTCTGAGGTGGAGGTGGAGCCGGTTGGGTTGTTGTCGTTGTTGTTGTTGTTGTTGTTGTTGTTGTTGTTGTTGTTGTGACGTTGTTGGAATTTTGAAGGTTGGTGCTGTTGCTGTTGCTGCTGCTGTTGTTGGTGTTGATGTTGTCTGGTCCTAGTAGGAGGGAGAAAAGCGAGTTCGTCGTCGTCGTCCTCGTCGGAAGCTTTGTCTTGGGCCGCCGACTGGAACCGTGGAGGACGGCGAATGTAGCGACTTTGCATTTGCTCGGCATAGTCTGAGTCAGAGGAGGAAGATGGTGACGTGGAGGCGACTGGCGATGGCGATTCTGGGGGCCGGTAAGATCGGTTATCTTCTGGTTCGTGGGTGGCATCACCAGAGTGGACATCTTTGGTGTTGATGGATAGTAGTGATAGTCTCCGGCGCTGCGGATCACTTAACCTGCTAGCTATCTTGTTACTTGTCGTCGTGGGGGCAGCGAGGCTCGGGTTCTGCCCCGGTACCAAGGTGGTCTGGGAAGAGTTGCGCGAGATGGCGGGTCGTAGAGGGTTAGAGGACGTCTTAGCGGTGGGTGTCCCAGGAGTGTTGACATCGTCTTTAGGGGCGAGAGCCTCCTTGCGCATGGAGAGAGCTGAAGTACGGCCGCCGATAGAACCTGCTCGTCTCATGCCTTCGGCATATCCAACTGGCTCGCCGCCGGGAATCGGTGACGGAGCGGCGGAACCGCGACCGGTCGCGGCGGCTTTCCTCATCTGCGCCCGCAGCTGGGCAGTGTGCCGCTCGGTCAGATAGGATACCATCTGGAGGAGGAACTCGACTGTGACATCGAACTGGACTGCCCTATAGCAACGCACAGTGTCAATACTAAAGGCAGAAGCGGACCGCCAGTGACGAGGAAGACTCACAGCTCGTGCCCTACACATCAGAGTCATTAGCATGAGACCTGCATGGTTGGACGATATAGACTTACAGTCAATCTCTGTCTGCGATACCCCTGAGATAATGGTCCATAGCGCTTCTGATTTCCTGTCGTCCCAGCTCACCTTGCGAGGTCAAGTTAGCTGGCGTGGTTCACGGTGGACGACAAGGGACACAGTGCGGGGAAACATACCGGTGGAGGATCAACGAAGTCGCCCCGATTGAAGGGAAGACGGACATAAACATGGTATCTGGGTTCCCTCCTGTCCTGGTTGGAGGACGAGCCTGGCCTTTCTCTGAGCGACATGGTAGAATCTGAAAGGGGTGATCAACAACTAAGAACCTGGAAACTTGCAGAAATGGAAATGGAAAGGGTGAGTGTCTCGCCAGTCTTATAACAAAACAAAGCTCCGGACGACGGAGGGGAGGTACACCGGTGAGTAAGTGCAGTGTGATTGAGTGCATCATAGCGTGCTGCGTTACAGCAGTCAGAACTACAGGGCTCCAGGCAGGCAGGCAGGGGCAGCTCTTTATCGATAAGTACTTGCTGATGCTGCTAACGGAACCCTACCCGTCTATCGAGGGGCTACCGTCCAATGCTGGGACAAGGGAGTGGGGGAACGAGGACGCTAGCCAAGGCTGTTGTTGGCTTGTTGCCGTAGCAAGATCCCAATTGGGCTGACGTTCAACAGTTCCAGCACTCCAGCATTGATAGCGCATCGAAAAATCGCGTCGCATCTTCATTCGCTGTTGCACCATTTGCACCCAATAGCACCACCACGGTCACCACCACTTCTTGTCTGTGTTTCCCTGGACCTGCAACACTCCGACAACTTCACATCCTCTCTCGGTACTGACAAGAGCTGTTGAAACAAAGCGGCAACACCCAGCGCTCCTACCGTCTTCCAGGATCATCACAGTTGTTCGACCGCGAGCAAACACCGTGCACATAGCACATAGCAATTGCCATTTTCCACCTTAACCACGAGACACCTTACCCAATATCGTGCCTGACATGGCGCCCTTAATCCTCCACAACGTCCCAGACGACGAGCTTTACGTCGGTGACGACGGCATCCAAAGACCTTACGCCATGGTGTTCCCACAGTTCGTTCGCTCGCCGTCGTTTTGGGCTTGACAAACCAGCTCCGATACTGACTTTGAAAAACAACAGCCAAGATGGTCCCCGCTCGAGAAGGGCAGTCCACGAGACAGGCTCCTTCGGCAAGTCAACACGTCGGTCGCGATCCAAGACAGCCACACCAGCCAGGAGGGAAGATGCCACGATAGCCGCCGCCGACCGTGTATTCTCGAACTACCTCGCGAACCTGAACCCAGATCAGAACATCACAGCCGCCCAAAGGAAACAGTCTCTCATACCATCGTCCCTCGGCGACGAGAATGCCGCGCCCACCCAACTGTCTAAGAAACACCACCCAACCGAAGTGATACTACGCGGCTACCGCTCTGTCTCGCACCAGTATGCCGCCATCAACCACTACGAGCAGCTCGCCGGGAGGATATGCGAGGACTACCCGCGCGACCCGCCGCCCGAGAACAGGCGGTACAAGTCCGAACTGCGCGACCCTCTCCTCGCGCGAAGACGGCCTCTAACCGCCGAAGAGCGCGCGCTAGTCAACAAGGCCGACGGTGGCGAGCACTGGGTGAAGGTGACGTTTGAGTCCGCCGAGGCCGCCGAAGCAGCCATGATCGCCTCTCCCCAAGCCATCCTCGGCCACCTCGTATTCGCCGAGCCCTACGATGGCCACCCGCCCGCCCGCGACGAGGCCGTACCCGACAACGCCTCCTTCATCAACAACGGCGTCACTCCCGCCGCCACAAACAACCGCCGCGGTTCGTCAGGTCAACAACCACGCTCCCGCGTGACCATGACAAACCCCTACACCTCCTACCTCGACAACAACAACAACAACAACAACGCGCAAAACCAATCCCCTTCCTCCTCCCGCACCGCTGACACCGGCACTATCTCCGACACCTCCAGCGCGACCATCACCTCAGCCGCCATGGGCGCCGTAGCCGGCGCCTTTACGCACGGCCTGGACTCGCTCGCGCACTCGACTGCGGGCGGGGCCCACCACCTTTCGTCGGTTGTCGACGCCCAGGATCCGGACAGCGAGTTCTGCCGGGCGATCCCGACGGTGCGCAAGGCTAAGCTCCTGCCCGTCGACCAGGCGCTGCTTCCCGCTCCTTCGTACACGCAGCGGGTGCTGAACCACGTGCCGCTGTTCAAGTGGTTTAGCGGGAACATGATCGGGAACGAGGTGCCGAGGAAGGAGAACGGCGAGTTTGATTGGGATCGGGCGAGCTTGTACTGGAAGTTGATGTGGTGGTTGGATGCGAGGTTGTATTTGTTTAGGGGGGAGGTGTTGAGTGCTGATAAGGATGAGTAAGTGATTAGGTACGGGGGTTGGTGTTAAAAGGAGTGGACGGATGGATGTTGAAGGATAGGTTGGGTCATCCCGTCGTAGGGACCATGGAAGGGAAGGTTGCCGTTGATGGTAAAGCATCGGTGGCGGTGGTGGTGGTGGTGGGAATGATACCAAAGTCGAAAGTTGCTATGGACTAAGAGTACGATATTATGCATCAAGCTTGTTTAGCTTGTCATTATAAGACGTTGTTCAAGTCTGTCCTTCTGCCTACCTAAACCCAATGAACGAAGCACGGCAGAGATCTCTGTAGTGATTCGGTATTGCGTGAAAAATAACCTTTTAACTTCTTCACTATCTCTTAAGTCTCAGGAGGGGAAGAAAACCAAACATGACTTGAAATCTATTTGCCTGCCTGCCTGCTTTGTGCTCGGGACTTGGAAAAACACATAAAAAAAAACTCTTATGCAAACATAACAAAACCAGAAACTAATCAAACTAACAAATACTCCTGGAAGCTATGTAATCGTAACAGTCATAAACCAGAAAGGCAAAACTCGGTCGGCCAGCCCATCAAAAAAACCCGCCCGGTACGTTCATACTCGTACTCCTACCAACAGCAGCACCACTAGAACTACTCCTCCTTCTTGTACTGCTCCAACCAGCACTCGCGGTACGTATAGTACTCGGCCTCCTGCTGCTGTTTGTACTGCTCGTACCAGTCATACTTTTCATGCTCATGCTCCTCATACCCATGTTCATGCTTCTTGTTCTGCCCACAATCTTATCGAGGTCGAGAAGGTTCAGATTCAGAGTCGGACCACGGCTGCTGGCGGCCGTTGCCGTCGCACCTATGTTATCGTCGTGACTACTAGTATCTGTCCCCAAACTCCACCTCCTGGTCCTTTCACCAGTAGAAGATGGTGTAGAAGGTAGGCGAGCTAGCCGGACCTCGTCGTCATTGTGACCTGACGGTAGCAGCCAATTTCCTTAACTGGCTGTTGCCGTAGCCGTTTGTCTAGGCGGGGTCATGGGGGTTATCGTCGGCGTTATATCATTCTCTTCCTCCCTTTCGCCATTGTCCCCGTTCTTTTCGTAATTGTTGTGGATAGTATACTCGTCCTGGCTCTGGTACTGGTCATCATTACTGCTGCCGGTGGCGACGTCCATTCTAGAGGCAGACACAAAGCTCATCAACCCGCCCGCCGATCCCGGTCGCCCGCTGTAGCTCCAGCTCCCGTCTCGCAGCTCGTGCTCCTCTGAGGGAAGGGCGGAGGTGGATGCGGCAGACGAGTGCTGTAGCCTCTGCAGCGAGCTGCTGGTCAGACTCCGGTTGATGCCTAGCGAGATGCTGAGGCGGCCGGAGTAGCTGCTTCGCTTGCTGCTGCTTTGGTTGCTTCGCGGCCGAATCTCATGCTGCTGTTGCTGGTGCTGCTGCTGTTCCTCGTCGGGCTCGGTGGGCGGGTGGAAGCGGTAGGGAATTTGGTCGCGCCAGGGAGAGATGAGAGCTTCGTCGTCTTCGTCGTCGCCGCCGTTGGCGGTGGCGTGGCTACCGGGGAGAGGGAGGGTCAGGGATTGGTTGCCGAGTGGGGAGAAGAGAGGGTCCTGTTCTCCTTCGTCGTTCTGTCGGGGCCCGCCGGTGGGAGATGGAGAGTCGGATGTGCCGAAGAGGGACTTGGGATTGAGGGCGAGAGGTTGTGGTTGAGGGGAGAAGGGGCGTGGTCCCCGCGGACGGTTGAAAACTTCGGAAGAGAAGACACTTTCCGTGTCCTTGTCTCGTGGGGGTGTGCGAGGAGAGTAGACGATTGTTGATTGGTTGTCGGGGGAGTGAATAGCGCCCGCGAGGCTCTGTTGGGAGTATTGATTAGTCTCGTACCCCAAGTCTTCAGTGCCTCTTCTCGCTTGGTGATGGTTGCCTACCAGTCTTAGGGTGTCTTCTCTTCCCCCGCCTGTTGTATCGGCGAGAATACTCCTTGGCGGCAGGATGCTGAACAGCTTACTTCCCTCACCGGCGCCGCCGCTCGCTATGCCGCCATCGCCGGCACCGCCTGCGACGATGTTGCCTCCTGTCCCACCAAACCTGCCGTCAGAATGTCCAACGGTCCTGTCTGGGATCACATCCTCGCTGGCGAAGAGATCCTGACCCTGTTCCAGCACATCCTCAAGTCCACCACCTGTCCACCCCTTCCGCGCCATACTCTCGAAAATGTCAATTTCGGCTCGGACGAGTGAACAGCTCGCTTCCACGATACGGGCGCTGGTGTCTTGACTCTCCCTCAAGAGTGTCCTGGAATGCTCGCCATGCAGCGTTGTGAGACCGTCCAACTTAGTGGTCAACTCGACGAGATGGCTCCGGAACTTGGCCACGTCCCTCCTGCGCTGCTTATGCAGCTTCATCCCTTCCTTCTCCAACCGTCTGATCTCCTTGGACTGCACGGACACGGCGCTCGCATAACTTTCCTCTTCATCCTCAACCGCGCCACGCCACTTGTCTAACTCGTGGAGAAGAGGTACCTCGAATGAGCGGTAGACCGTCTCGGACAGAATGTGCTGGTGGTTGGCAACGAGATGCTGCAAACCAGCGACGGTGAGCAGGGTGTCGGCCGTGCAGGTGGACTTTGTGGTGCCCTGGGCTGCAGAGGTGAAGCCATTGGCCATTAACAGCGGGGGTGGACCGCCGCCTTGGCCCTGGGCACCTTGTACCGGACTCCCGCCTCGATCGGAGGGAGCGGACACGATCTGTTCGGCGCGGGCTTCTTTTAGACGAGCGCAAGATTCGAGAGCAGAGCCGAAGGCGGAGGCGGCAGTGGAGAGAGAAGTAAGGGCCAGGCGAAAGGCCTTGGCGGAGGAGACGAGGTCCGCATATGCGGCCTGCGATGCTTCAAGATCGTGCTTGGTAAGGACAGCATGCGCCTGCTTGGGCGGAGGCGGCAGTGGCAGGTTGAACTGCGATAGGTTCGGATTTGCGGTAGAAGCGTATGAATAGGTTGGGCTCGATGGCACCGGAGGTAGTTGTGAGAGCGTTGGCGAGGGAGGTGACTTGGGCGCCATGATTACACCAGCAGAGGTAGATATTCCGGTGGCTGGAGCGCTGGACGTCTGGACTCCCGTCTGGAGGTGGTGCGGATCTCGAGGGCGTCGGTCGAGATAGGAAAGGGAGAATTTGTTTACTCGACGTCGCAAAACTCGGGATCGTGCGACATGGGAAGAAGAAGGCCAACAAACAGGTCGTAGGTATAAAAAAAAAAGTAATGGGCCGGATCGTAGGAGGTTGGCACTCGGCTCGGATGGTACGATGATCGCAACAGGCTAGCGGATAGGTGGTATCTGGAATCTGGGATTCTGGGTACGAGATGCCCCCGCTGTGAGGGGACGGTGGAACCCTTTTGGTGTTTAGGTCGGTTTTAGACTTGTGCGTGGTGATCCCCCGGTCCAAGGGCGCCTCTAAATTGTGGGTGACACGCGCTGTATCCGTAGGTTGTAGTTGGTAGAGGTTGTAGGGAGTCCGTGCTCGCGATGAGGTGCCCGGGCGCAAGCGGAAGGGCCAGTGTTTTTTCTGGGTGCCGTCAAGGTCCCTACTGACAACTTTTGAGGCTATTTTATAACTCGTTTCACCAAGAACAAACGATCATGATCTCTGCTCAAGACGATCTGGAAGCAAGAACACGAGTGGCAAGTGGCTGCTGTCAGTCGTGTCCGATTGTTGCCCCTGGGCAATGCAATGGGATGCTGGGATGAGGTGACGGGGACGACGGGATGTCCACCTAAATGGCCCGTCGATTTTTCGGGGATTTTGGCAGTGGAGTTTCCAGCGTCGGATGGAGCCACGATTCCTCGAACCCAGCGAACCTTCACAAGGCTTGTGACACTGACGACGGCCAGCATCAGCGGGCCACTGTCACTGGACTCGCAAGCCCACCCCCACTGATAACATTGACTAACCGTATTTGGGGAAGATCGGCGTTCCAGCAACTGCTGTGAAACGGGAGCCATCATGTTTCATCATCGCCAACGTCCAGACGAAAAACGCAAGCCTGTGTTTACGCGATAATGAATGTGAGGTGCATGGACGAATGATACCTGATGGGAGTCGTGAGTTCATGATATGTAAACACTCCCAATAACCCCTGAACCTCCTGATGCCCAAACCATGCATCGAGACAACATGTCCAACAACACACACAAGCAGGCAAAGGTTTGAATCCAAATTATCTCCATGTACCCAGGCTGTGTCAGGGTATACCTATATGAACATATCCGGCAAAACAACAGACAAGGCTCTATGTCAAGCAAGTATCGCTAGCATATTCACCAAAAAAACACTATAGCTCAGACTTCTCCGACTTATCAGCCACCTTGGGCAGTCTCTCGGTCAAGAAATCTTCGACCGCATCCAATTCCTCCAGGCAAGCAGAGTGACCCATGCCCCTAGCATTCCCAGGCAGTCAGCATTGAAAACAGATAAAGATCGATCAGGACGAAAACATCAAGGGTGGTACTTACGGATAGGTCTCGAACTTGACATTGTACCCCATCTCCTTGAGCAAGTCGCGGCTCATCGTACCCAGCTTATAGTTGACAACCGGATCAGCAGTGCCATGGGCCATGAAGATGGGCGTCTCCTTGTTGAACTCGGGCTTGGGCACGAGCTCGGCAAACTTGAGGCTGAGGAGGAGATACGTGGACAAGGCGACAATGCCGGCCAGCTTGGACTTGGCAGTGAGGCCGCTGAACAGGCCCATGGCGCCGCCCTGGCTGAAGCCACCGATGACGATGCGGTCGGCCGGGATGCCCGAGTCGATCTCCTTCTGGATCAGATCGTGGAAGTAGGCTTGGCTGGTCAGGATGCCGGCCTCGTCCTCGTTGCGGCGGAGGGACTCGGCGCTGCCATCGATGGCGACCTGTTATAACTGTGGTATTAGACTTGAAACTTTGCGGGGAGGGAGGCAGGCAGGCAGTGTAAGCTTACAATGTCGTACCAACCAGGCATCTTCATGCCCATGTTGGCAGTGATGGGAATCGAAGGCGCATGAGGCAAGATGAACTTGACCTCATCAAGGCGTTGGCGGCGGCGCCATTGCTCGACGGCCGAGGCCCAGCCATGGCCGGTGTCGCCAAGGCCGTGGATGAAGATGACGGTGGCCGTGTGCCGGGCCACAGCCGGGAAGAGGAGAGGAGGACGACGAGCAAGGGAAGCCATTTTTGTGTGATGGTATCAAAGTATTGATCTGTATGTGTTGAAAGTCCAAGAAGGTGATTCCCGGAGTACCGATGGCGTTGTAGTTGACTAGCGCCGTCCGAAGTTCATACGTGGGGCCGATGCGCAACCGGGATCTTTGCAGTTGGAGGCGAGCTTCGAGGAACGGGACTCGGGGCCGTTGGTGGATGGTGGAAACCCGGCGAAGCGGGGCCTCCGCACACGGAGGGTGGGGTAGTCCGGGAAGAAGTCTGGTCTCACGTATAACCCTAACCCATGTCAATACACCACCAAAGTCGGACTTGTCGGCGTTTGCAGTGGGATGTACAGCGGAGCAGGGGCCTGCCTTACCAACCGTTACCAACCGCTGACGAAAGCATTCTTCAGCAAACATTCACCACCTTTTCGGCGCACTGTTTCGGATCACGACCGACAAGCCAACAAGGTCACATCATGTCATGGGCTCCTTTGTGTCAATCACCCGAGTGGAGTCTCTTGCCCCGGAATCCCACCATGAATGGTCCGCGACGATGATGGGGACTGGGGAATGCTTAGACATGCTTTTAAATCGAGAATGAATTCTTATCACTTCTTATAGGACAGAGTCCCTTCCCTTGGTCATCAAGGTGCACACACCCTCTTTTTTCAGCTGTGTTGAGCCTCACTTCACTCTCACTCCAGACAACCTAAATGCCTAATCCGCGGCCACGCAGCCGACCTCTTATGATCGTTCCTGTCCTCGTTGCCGCCCTGGCGATCCTCCTGGCTTCCTCTTCAACTGCTCGCGGCCTGTTCTCCCGGGTCCGAAGCGAAACCTTCAACAAGTTTACTACAGCTTTTAACAACGCCCCCAAGGCCAACCTCACAACCACCACTACTTCACCGCTTCAGGCTGCCGCCACAGCAAACTTGACCTCTTCCAAGATGGGCAGGCCCCCTGTATACTTTTTCTCCCACGGAGGAGTAAGTTCACTCACTCATTTAATAACCACATCACATAAAAACCCGTCAACTAACACCCCCTCCTCCCCAGCCCGACGTCCAATACAACACCAAACACCCCGTCTACCCGATCCTCCAAGCCATCGGCAAAGAAATCGTCCAAAAAGTCAAGCCCAAAGCCGTCGTCGTCTTCTCCGCCCACTGGCAAGCCACCCCCTCCGAGATCCACCTCAACAACGGCGGTGGCCCAACAGACCTGATCTACGACTTCTACGGCTTCCCCGACCACTTCTACAAGGCGACTTTCCCTGCAACCGGATCCCCCCAGCTAGCCGCCAAAATCCAGCAGCTCCTGATCAAAAACAACATCCAGTCCAAGGGTCTCAAGCGGGGACTCGACCACGGCGTTTTCTCGGGTTTCAACGTCGCTTTTCCACCAAACACGGACCGAGCCATCACCGTCCCGCTTGTGCAAGTCTCGCTTTTCAAGTCCGAAGATCCGGACGCGCACTATCGTCTGGGACAGGCCGTCGAGGAGCTCCGCGATGAGGGCGTGGTGATTATTTGTACCGGCATGACGGTGCATAACCTGCGGGATATGCAGTTCTCGTGGGGCGATCCCAACCCGCTTCCCTATGCGGTCAGCTTCGATAACGCGCTGAAGGAGGCGGTGGAGGGCGATGCGGAGGGCAGGCTGGACCGCATGAGGGCGGCGGCGAAGAGGCCGGACGCCAGACAGGCGCACCCGTGGATGGATCACTTGATGCCTATCTATGTGGCGGCGGGCGCGGCGGGGAAGGATAAGGGCGTGCAGACGTGGACGTTGCATGAGGGGAGCTTTGCTTGGGCGCAGTATCGGTTTGGGGATGTACCTGAGGAGTGAGGGGGGTTGAGTGAACTGAGAGGTTACCTGGGATGATCGACAAGGTGCACGCGTGCGATGGTTTTGGATAGTAGCAACAGTGATATACATTGCACAGTCCCAAACAAAACCTCCTCGGATGGCCTTGGTGACAAATCGTACAGATGAGACAAGCACTGGGCTGCACACAGGTTGGTTAAAAGAGCGTTGACATACGAATCTTGTCACAACTTAACTAGGTATCCAACATCGAGCCCTTCCATGTCCCATCCCACCACCCACATCCGCATCAAGCACCACTCCTCGGAACCACACCACCACCGCCGCCACCAGCGCAATTAATCTTCGCCAAACTCTCCTTCATCCGCTCAACAAGCCACTCATGCCGCTCACGCGCAGCTTTGCCATCGCCATGACCACCATGGCCACCGTCGCGGATCAGACTACCTCTACCATCAGGCATAATTATCGTCGCCGCCGCCGTAAAATGAACACAGCCCAGCCCAGCAATGAAACAGTCCTCACAAGACTGGAAATACCCACCCAGATTATAACTCAACGTTTCGGGACTCTGCGGTGATTGTGAGGGCGTAGGGCTTCTTGAAGAGACCCCTTGAAGCATCAGTTCGGCGCTGTTACTGTTGTTGCGATGGGCTTTCGAGAAACTCCGGTTTGGCGTGATGCCGCTGTGGGAGGAGGATTCCCCTCCGTTTTCCCTTGGAGAGTTCCCAGCGGATGCGTGATCTGATGCTGCGGTCTCGTTGTCGTTGCCACTGTAGTGGTTACTTGCAAGAGTTCTTGTCAGTTAACTCGCCTACAACTGAAAGAAAGATACTCGTTCGATCGAACAACTAAGTAAGTGGTGGAAGAGCTGTATGTAGGTACTCACTTCTGGTCACGCATTTTCCCTTCCTCATCTTTGATCGGTGATTGAGGGCGGTCTTGGTCTTCCACAGATTCTTCAACATTCCCATTCGCATGTAGATATCCTTCACCCGCCGTACCATCATCTTCGTCATCGAATTGATGGCCATTGCCCTCCTCTCCTATGCTGATATGATTCTGCGCGATCTCCTCATGATAAGCATGGCTGCGGATGCCAGTGCTCGGCTGGGTTCCGGATGGCCTGACTGTCTCATGCAGTATTGTGAGTATTTGTCATGTGAGAGAACCGGGAGAAAGATGAAGAGCCAGCGTCGGTGTCAAGTTGATAGAGCTTACCGTGGTCAATAGCATTGTTGAAGCCCTAGTCATGCCTCAGTTAGCAGATGATGGAGAATACAAGGAAGATATGGGATGTATTCGTTGAATGGAGTTGTATTAGACATTGATCGGACTCTTCACATGTCTTCAGCAACGCGGACTTACATCATTGCCCGCTTCGAGCGAGATCGTTGAGGCATCATGAATCCACGAGGTTTGGCGCGGATAGGTAGCCATTTCGGTAGCTATTTCTGACCAGCTACTTTGGCCCGATACGGGACAGATCCAGTTGTACAATCAGCTCAGGCGGCTTTGGGCTTTGTTTAAAAAAACGTATCTGAAGAAAATGGAAGTGTCAAACGAACGGCTAAAATAACCGCTAGTGTGGCAGAACCCTTTGGGTGGCCATGGACATGTTGAGCTACAGGAGATGAAGACGGACAGAAGAGGAGGAATAAGGGTTGGTGAGCCTCATATTGGAATTTGAACAGTGACCATTGCTCTGCCTATGCGATGAGAGTTCCCTGTCTTACAGAGAGAGAGGGGAGCAACAAGCAATGGAACAGAACACAGGCAAGCTCGGCGGCCAGCCGCATAACGATTCGGTATTCAAAGCAAACGACGCAACTAAAAGGCCCGAGCTGATGAACACAAACAGAATCAGACATTAAGCAAGACTACATAGAGTTACTATCATGACAGGTAGAAGGTGAGAGAGATAGAGTATGAAAACTTGATAAGAGAGATATCCACCTCCTCCTTTGTGTGATGGATGCATGCATGGGAACACATGGCCACCGGCATCTTTTTATCGAACCAAACTGACAGTCCCCCCAATCAAATTCCCTTCTGCTTATATGGGAAATGAAACTTGACAACCATTAAAAGCGTGGTTTGCGTCGCAAAAGGGCGGCCAAGATTGCAAACGACGTCGACAGCTGCGGAGTGAATTCCACCTCCTCGCACCCACGTAGACCTGGTATCAATACGATCCTTGACTATGCACCGCAACGGGATTGAAACGAACTAGGAAGAAAGAAAGAAGAAAAGTAAATGTGATAACGCCCTTTGAAAAATGCTATCGGAAGGGGATGTCCCTGAAGAAGCCATGCAGCTGCCCGCGGGATCAATATTAGAAAGAGTTAATAGCTTCTGGAACGAAAGGTGGTGAAACCGATAACCCACCGGTGAACAGAAGTTGCAGGTCAAAGGACCTACTTGTCCCGGTTGTGAAGTGGAATAACGAGAGTGACCGAGCCGTTACGCGGGTGTTTCGAGTTGATGTAACGCCAAAGGGGAGGCTTCGGCACCTGCTTCTCAGACTCGTTGTTGATCTTCGACTGGATGGTGATGTTGCCTTTGAGTATTGGTGCCTCAGCAGAGCCGGTATCTGATACCATGCTGGTCACTCGTTGTTTGCAGTCTTCTTCGTACAAGGCCTCCAGGTCTCTTTGCCGGGCCTGGAACTCCATGTCCAGCTGTCGACGGCGCTGTAACCTGCGGATGTAGAATCGACCGACGAAGAAGGATACCAGGATGGCACAGGAGGCTACAATGATACCGATTTCAACCGCTCCGAACTTGTATTGCTGCTTTTCGTCGGAAACATTTTGAGACTGGTTGACGGAATTGTCGTCTTGAGCCATCTCGAGAGGTTAGTCCCTTTGATGCACGGAGATATGTGTGTGTGGTTTCTGGCAAGCAATCATGGTTAGCGCCAATGTATCTTGCCGTATGCGGAACCATATCAAGGGATGCGTGATGGATAGCTACCTCTGCAGACCCTGAGGGCGGGTGATGGCTTTTCGTCCAAGGCGGTCGTTGGCGAAGAGAAGGGATGCGTAGCTCTTATTTGCAGGGCAAAAGTGGAGTGAGACTGAAGCAAACTGTTGAGAACTTGGGAAAGAGTGTCAAAAGTGTGTCGGTATGTTGGTGTTTATGTATTGCGGCGGTCGAGCTTGTGATGACAGGGAACGGGTAATTGACATCAGTTTTCCAGGCCCGAACGAGTTCTAGGTCAGTCTGAGAATATGACCGAAGGGCTGGACACGTCATGACGAGTATGGGACGGAGAGTTCGAACTGGCGAGTTAGGTCGACATCTCTTCCTTCCAGATTGAGCCCATCTTGCCACCCCCAGATGATGCAAGATTAATGAATTGCATTTGCTGGTTGAGTACGGCAGCATTGACCGAGATGCGCCTGGCGATGGACGGGGCAGACGACGAAGTGGCTTGACATTGAAAAAACAGGAAAGTTAACGTATGGAAAGGTAGACGCTAGGGCGATGTCATGTCTGTGATTCGAACTTGAGAATGGGATCTGCACAAGGGAGGGGAGAAAGCAACAACGGTGCTGCTGCCCAGAGAGTGAGGTGGAAGGACGGAGGAAGAAAAGTCAAAAAGGAAAGATTTGCCGACAAAGACAAGATCTTCCCGAGAAGATGGATGGAAAGCACGACCACCGCCATCACTCGGTCCACACTCCAAGATCGGAAAGAATGCCCCGGCACTCCACACTTTGGTGAGGACTCGACGAAAAGCTCTTACCTGACGGACTCAATGACGAATCTGTGGTTCCCTCCTTTGGACAGTGTCCAATGATAAGTATATCGGCGTCCTATGACCATCACGTCTCTTGAAAACCTCAACTCATCATCCCTTTCACCTTCCACCCTCCCATCTCGTCATCGCGCAGCTTTTCGTCATGGTTGAAGAGAAATCACCACGCTAAAAAACCTGAGAAACCCCAGTTTTAGTGCAATTTTTTTGTTCCATTGGCAACCAACAGTCAGTGTTATCTCGGCCAACCCGCCATGTCGATGCTGATTCTCTGCGTCTTGCGCAAAACCACTACTAGGTTTCCAGTGACGACGGAGGCTATCACTGGAGAGAAACAGACCGGAACACCAATCTACGCAGTCAGGGTCATGGCGACTTCTTACTACCAGTCAAAGACATGGCACAGGCCTATGCGCAAGGTCGCTCCTGGTTAGCCATCCCGTCATCCTGTTGGTCGCGCCCAGACGAGATACCATCACGTAAGGCCGTGCAACAGCCAAGGAGAATATTGGGCACGACAGGCACAGCACTTAAACAAAAAGACGACCCAACATGTTCGACAAAATCCAGACAAGTTGATACCAAAACTCAAACTCGGATCTGCTCGGTTGCTTGGGGCCGCATCCATGGCTAAAGGTGCAGCAGGTGTCAAGCCGACAGACAGCTAGGACGCTTGTCAAGCACAGCCGCCGTTATTGTTATTGCAAGATCACTCGGACAATCTTGTGTTGTCGTACAAGGTGATACACTCCTCATATTCCGCATGGCATGTTGTGCGACTTACCACAACAGACCTAACAGCAAAAACAAGCAAACGCAAACGCTTCCTGTGCGTCCAGCACTGACCGAAATACAGACTGTTCCTCCTATCCCGAGACGCAGATTCAGAACACCGGAAGCAACAACTAAATCGCATGCTACTTGACGACATCGCTTGATTTCTTCCGCCTCTCAGTCCCTTCTCCAGAGGTGCTACCACCTACTTCGAGTCGGGTGTCGCACTAACCAAGCAGCCATTCGCAAAGGTGACAGTGAGATTTGTGCGAAGTAGTAGAGGACCGTCGGCATCCCGGGGTTCGATGCTCTTGAAGGCACGGAAGAACTTGAAGAGGGCATATTCGATCTGGGTGAGCGCAAATTGCTGGCCAAGGCATATGCGCGGGCCTCCGGAAAAGGGGATGTACTCCCATCTGTACAACGAGGAGCAAGCTGCGTTAACCACAAGAAGCCCTGGAAAGGATGAACAGAGGGGGAAAACAAAAGGCACATACCCGACCCGAAGGTTCTCATCCCACCGCTCTGGGCGGAACTCATCGGCATCCTCTCCAAAGATATCCTTACGTCTATGGAGACTGTATAGCGACCACCTGACGACTTGGCCCTTGGGCACCAGGATAGGTTGTTTGCCATCCGGGCCACCACCTCGGGGTAGAACCGTGTCCTTGACTGGCGCTCTGGAGTTTGTAGATGCGGGAGGGAACAGCCGCAAACCTTGAAGCCGTTGTTAGCAATCAGGTAACCCCTTCGTAAGTGCTATCCTCCGGGTACGGTACTCACCTTCCTTGATTACCATGTTCAGATACTTCATATTCTTCAGCTGCTCCCAGGTCGGCATCTCGTCCTCCACATCAAGGATCTCTTTCCTCAGTTTCTGTACCGCTGCCGGGTTTCGAGCCAGGTAGTAGAAACATGCCGTCATTGCCGCAGCAGTGGTATCTCTTCCGGCAATAATGACGGACAAGACTTGGTCGATGGCATGTTCCTCATCGGCGCCGGACTTTAGAATCTCATGGAGGAAAACGTAGTTCCTTTCCTTCTTGTCGGTCTTCTCCGCCTGGGACTTCCTTATATAGGTTCGCACATACTCGCGCACTCTTGTCACAGCCGCCTGGAACTCCCCGTTCGGCAACCAAAGGAGAAGCGTTCCAAGTCTAGACTTCTTGGCGGCCTCACGGCTGGTGTACTCGAAATCCTCGAGGAACTGCTTAGCTTCGGGCGAGGGTTCGAGCAACGAGTTGGTGGAGTAGCCTAGCAAGAAATCGGTAGACGAGTCCATGGCCATGGAAAGCAGGAGTTCCTGCATGTCAAAGGTCGATCCATCTTTGGGAATGGCGTTGAGAAAGTTGCCAACGTGTTTGGCGAAGCAGTGAAGGTCGGCGACTTGATCTCTGACGAACGAAGGTCTGATCATTCCTCGAGCCTCGCGCCTGCAGTAGTACGCAGTTAGTAACTCGTAGCCTCTCACTAAACAACTGAACGAACCCAAAACAAAGAGAGAGAAAACATACCACTGAGCCCCATTAGTAGTAAAAACACTCTTCCTCCCCAACACCGGCACGGCCGCATGCAATCTCGGTCCATCAAGCGGCCACTCGTCCATCTTGGTCCCCAAAATCAGCTTCACGTTCTCCGGCTCGTTCGTCATCAGCACCCATCTCCCCAGCGTCAAAATGTAGTGCGTGTTGCCATATCGCCGGAACCGCGAGTCCCACAGCTGCAAAAGTGTGTGCGTGTTGATGGCTCGCAAAGTGTCGCGGAATAGATCCAGACCTAGGATAGGGTCCTTGTGGGGGTAGACTGCCACCCGGCCGCATCCTAGGGAGCGGGCGCGCACGCGGTGGAGAGTGGTGCGGAGGAGGAGGGAGAGGAGGTAGAGGAAGGGAGTTAGGAGGAGAAGGGTGGTTGGGGTTAGCATTTTGGCTGGTTGGTTGGTTCTTGGTGTCGTAGTTTGTATTTGGTAAGTAAAATGCCCGTGGTGGTTTGATGTCGTTTTGGAAGGGGAGTGAGTTGAAGTGATGAGCCCAAGTTTGACTTGCCGCTGTGGTCGATTTCAGTTTAACTCTTCTTCTTCGACGAGCTTTTGATATGGGCGAGCATATAGGTAGGTAGGTAGGCCTCCAACGGTTTCAGAACAGAGGTCTGTCTCCCAATACGATAACTAACCACTCGTCTTCTCACTCTCTGGAGGTGCTCCGTCTGCTTTCTGAGACCAGCCAGTTGTACTATGAAGCAAAGACAAGCTATTCTGGAGAGTACTATAAAAGGAGTCAGCCCTAGTCTGCTCGCGTAAGGTTGTTGGTAAGCGTTACACAGAAATAGGGAAATTCTTCTTGTTCACCTACCAGCCAGCCAGCCAGTCGAGCATACAAGTCCGGGTGAGTGTAGGTCTGTCTCCCAAGCGAACTTTGATCACTGACACCTCCCCAGTGTACTCAATCCCAACCACTTTTCTCCTTTCCCCGCTCTTGTCGTCTCTGGGTGTTCGTGCGCGGGTCACGGTGTAGAGAGGTGGTACAACCTCAAAACACTGACATGTCACTGGCTTGAGCTATCGAGCGAGTGAGGGCGCACACGGGGCTCGTGAGTGACGAGGAGGTTGACGAGAAGGAACTGTTTCGTCGAAAGTCGGAACTGCGTAGTGAAATGTATGTCGGTCGATAGGTATCGGGGATAAGCATGTGACATGTGCACGACGAACGCACAACTCGAATGATTGAATGATCTTGCTGGATGCGAATGTGTTCGTGTACTGCCCTGGCAGGCGGGGGCTTTTGGATTTTTATGTGAACCCAACTTGTTCGTTTCGGTTCGTGAATCGCTACAATCTGCATAGCTCGGTTGTTCACTAATCTCCTTCCTGAATGATCATCATCCCCCACACTGCGATAACCGACTCACCGTTCGGGTCGGTTCGATCCCCTTGTGCTAGTTCAACTTTGGGGAGGATCATCGTCACGACCCCGCGCGGGCTTGCTGGCCCCGACCCGACCCCGACCTCCGACCCGGTCGCATTCATTGTAACTTGAGCCTCGGAAAAATCACCTTCCGTTTGTTTTTGTTTTTTCTTTCCCTTTTCGTTTCACTCATTCTTGTGCGCTCGTATCTGCAATGTAGCAGTAGCATCTTGCGGTGTCATTTTCGGTGTCAATATCGGTGTCCATGTCGAGCGGTGTCATGGGAGAGTGGTCGACCGTGGCATAAATCGATGACGATCACCCACCGCATTCGCACATCGAGGTGGGCTAAGAAGCGTTCTTATTTCCAATCTGATTGGCTATAAAGCGTGCTAGGACGGTAGCATCATTGATGGGGAAGCGGCGGTAGATCGGCTAAAAGGCACATGCGAGATGCATCGCGGGCTGCGGAGAGCAAATCCGGGTTTGGCGAGCGATGGAAAGTAAACAAACTTCTGGAATAGGAAAGGCTTCGTAAGGGGGAGCTTGACCGTCGTCGAAGTGTCAGAATAAGCACACAGCAATATGGCTGTAACGTATGTGGCCGATTTTACCAATGAACACTTCCTGCAACATGGTAAACGCAGAGTGAAGATGCAGGGAATACATTAACAGATAACAACCATAAGGTAGGTACAATGCAATGGAAAGGAAATAGGTACCTGATTGTTTATCCATCCTCCTAAAAACAACTCTCCAAACAAAGCCCAAAATGAATGGAGATACCAGACCTTAGCAATGCCATGACATACCAAATAGCTCTTGCCCATCATAACATCACTAGAACCATAACAAAACCTCCGATCCACAAGCAAGATGAAATAAAAGGTGTTCTGACTCCTCAATCAACTTCCCCAATAAACACTCTCACTACTCTCCCAAGCAAACCGATTTCCACCACCCCTATTATTCCTCTTCTCTCTCCTCTCCTTATCCGCCTCCCTCCAGTTATTGATCCTGTCACCGATAGCGACATCTCCATTTCCATTTCCATTTCCAGTCCCGGCGGTCACTCCATCTTCCCGTTCTCCATCATGACAACAATCACGATGATCCCGAGTTCTAGAGTGAGCCGGTACCTTGATGCCTGATGTTTCCTCCGACCTGTTTTGGTCAAGTTGACGCTTAGGATTCGGAGTAAACCCAGTTGCGCCATCAGGTACCAAGCCCGACACACCTCCAGGAAGTGCAGACATCCCCGAGAGTTGCGACACGTGCCGAGCGGGATCGATGCCGTTGGTGTTGTCTAGGTCCCAGTAGTAAGAAGGTTGGGTGCTGGGATGGTTATGGCGACGGCTGGCGGCGCTGTAAGGGGTTTGGTCGATGTGGCTGTGACTGTGGAAGCGGTGATTGTGGTAATTGTGGTGGTGATGATGGTGGAGAGGGGTATGCGGAACTTGGTGCACATGCGTCTGGTTGCTGTTCTGCTGCTGCTGCTGCTGCTGCTGGTTATGCAGTTTTTGAAGCACGCTGCGGCGGTGGTTCAGATGATTCAGACGGTTGGAGATAATGTTCTTGTTGGCCGGGGGCATCCTATCACCTCCAATGCCATTTCCGCTGCTTCCACTTTTGCTTCCAACGTAGGTGGTAGAAGATGAATGACGAGCCGAATATTGAGACGGTGGTGGCGGTGGAGGAATCCCGTGCCAGCTGTGTCTGTTGTCGGCATATTCGTGGTGAAGTTCAATCACCGTGTCTTTCTCCTTGACATCAGCAATATGACCATAGCCGCCATCGTAGCAATCGCTCTGGAAAGCGCACGTGTCATCGATGTCGAAGCGCGGTCGGTTGCAGTCGTAATGCCCGTCAACTCCATGCCCGCCGCCGCGGCCGTTCTTCCTATGTCCAGGCCGCCAGTGTTTGCCACAGGCGTAGAGAACGTCCGGACGGAGAGTCGAAAGCCGTTTCCAGGTAGTCAGGTTACTCTTCTCGTCCAGAACCATCATGACGCATCCACAGACCAGCCCCAAGATCATAACAGCGGTAATGATCCATGCACCGACTCGGTCGGCAGTGCTAATCGGCGGATAGGGAACCGCAATGCTAAACGGATCCGTCCTACCCACATCCCCGCTGCCGGCCCCGGGGTCTCCCGCGCTGGTGCCGCCCGTATGGTTAGTAACGGGAGCGGTAACGTGCTGGATCATGTTGGCCAGAACAAGCTCCATCGCAGCCATCTGCTGGCCAACCCCCGTTGTACCGTCCCACTTGCCATGTTCCGTCCATTTCAGCCCGCACATGCGGCCGTTGCTGCCGCCGATACATGTAGATGTGGCAGCGATGGCGGTGGACTCAAGAAGAGGCTTGATGCGGTAATATGTCCATGGAGCCCACTTTGTTGTGGCGGCCATGGCGCGTGAGAGGTAGGCTTTGAAGCTCTGCTGGTCGAGATCGCACAGGTTGACGGGCTCACATGCGACTTCTGTCATGATATTACGTCGCGGACCGGTAAAGAAGATACCAAGGCCCTTGATCAGGCCATCAACTCGGCTTCGCCAGACCTCCTGGGTGCTCCCGGTGGTGTAGTTGTACATAGCTGCGGCGCCTAGGAGGAAGGCACCGCTGTTGTACGTCCATTGATAAGGAGTGACTTCGGAGCAGTTTCTTGTGTGTGCTCCATCGTAAATGTAGTAAGTCTGCGTATCCATGAACTTGGACGAGACCATCCAATCCCACGTTTTGTCCGCCCAATCTGCATATGACTGATTACCCGTGTACCGAGCGAGGCGAGCGGCAATGTTGAAGAAGCATGCTTGGGAAATGGAGTTCTTGTAGTCGTAGCCTTGGTTCCAGGTGAAGATCTGCCAGCGGAGCCCTCCACCACACTCCTGGGTGTCCCACCGAGCAGCTTGCGTGTTGAAGACGGCCTGTGCCAGAGCCAGCCACTGCGGCTTGTCGCTCGGTGGATCTTGAAACTTGTACTCGGCTGCTGACATGACCGTCATTCCCCAAAACCCTTGGTCATCGTTACCTTCTGTCATGGTCTGGTCGGGCGGCATGTAGTCGCTATTTGGGCCAGCCTGGAAAAGCAGTCCCTGCTGGATGAGGTCATTCCATTGTGTATCGCCGGTGTAGTACCAGTAGTCAATCAGCGAGCCCATTAGAGCGCCCGCCTCCCACCCTATAGACGGTAACATAAAGTTAGTGGATTGCTTTAGGGGGATTGGCTTGTTTCACGCTTTACTGACAGTAATATGGCTGAGGCAACAGGCCGGGAATGCCTCCCGGCTGGTCGCCAGAGTAGAATGACATCATGTCCTGGGCCATGAAGCTGGCGGCATGCTTGAGCGAGTCTTGCACAAGGAATGTTAGCAGCAGTAATGTCGACGGGGTAGACAGCGGGAAATCACCTATTGAGCTCAAATCCAGATCATAGCCTGCAACGACACTGACTGTCATTAACAGGGCGGTTATCAACCTGGCAGACAGGGAGCTGGCCTCGGTCCCATGGGATCTCATGGTGGGACAGCTGTATCCAATTCGATAGGTAATGGTGAAGAACAAGATCCTAGTTTTCAGACTCCAAAAAGTTCCAAAAAAAACAACACCAAGAGCTGGAATGAACTCTCCAGTAGCAAGACGTGGAGAGACCAAGAGATGTGAAGAGACTGGACAACCGAGGAGATGAGGTGTGCCCGGATGGGCTTGTGGTAAACCGCAGCCAGCTGGGAACTCCAGCATGGTTCCTTCTCCATCATGTCATCTTCGAGTAATTTCAGAAGGCAGGGTCCAGCTGTTCGTTCAAGGGAGTAGCTTCCATTCTGAGCGGGTCAGTATCGAGTCCCTATGAGATCAAGAAAGAGCAACTGCCCCAAGTAAGCTGGCATCCGTAACTTCCATTTCTGGAAACGGCAGAAAGAAACTTCCGCCAGACGGGAAAGCAAGATGCCGAATATTTGAGAGGCCAGCGGGCAGGCAAGCAAAGACCGGCTGGCGACTGACCTTGAGCTCTCTTGCCCTTTACCTATGGAAAGGAGAGCAAGATTGTCCCAAGGATGATTGACGTCTGCATTCGTCAGCCCTGTGTACAGCTGTCTGTGCTCTCTTGATGTCCTGAACTTGGGTACTCCATGTTGACCTTGAAGCGAAGTGTACCGTGTGCCCGCGTAGACGGGAAGAAACGCGCGGATACTAAGGATGGGAAACAGAGTGCATCTGTAAAAGCAGGAATCAAGTATGGCATGGCGGACATCCATTTCATGCAGCAAGTTCGGGATAAAAATGCAGTGTCCGAGGTCTGTTAAGACCTTGCGGGGCAAAAGCTGGAAACGCTAACAACTCCGGACAACACCAGATGACCCAAGATTCACAGCCACTGACGGGCCGCATATCACATTCACTCCGTCGAAGCGGGATTTGAAAAGACGCGCAAGCTACTGATTTCCGCCAGACAGTATGCCCTTAAAAAATCCATCCAAGTGTTTCTGTAGCTCTTTCCTCCTTTCCTGGAACCCCAAGCAACCTATAGTCGGAAAAAAACCCAACTCTCTCTTCAACCTTCCGATACCACCAAGCATCCATCATCTTGATTATATCCAATCCATGGATATTAACACTTGGTCATCATTTCCTATCCCAGACAAAATGGGGATCGCCGACATCCTCGACGACATCAACAAAGCGCCGAGGTTTCGTCCTCTTGTCGACAAGGTCGTAGAGCCTCCTCCCCCTCAAGTCCCAGAAAACAGACCCCGTCTGAACCGTGTTCCCATGCCCGGCTCAGCTGCTCGTGCTACCCACGATATGGCAACAAGTCGTCTCCAAAGTCGTGGTGCTCCAGGGGCAGAGTCTAGCCTTAACTCTGACAAGCACGCCGTTGCTTCATCCAGGAACAACAGCGGATCCCCCACACAGCCCAGGGCGGGCAACGGCCCCACTCGCACCCCACGCACCACCGGTGCCCGTGCGGATCCTCTCGCCAAGCCGAACCAAAACCCGGGGTAAGTTCGTTCAATTGTCACTTGCTGAGCCGCTGAACCCTATGCACTTTCCAGGCCTCCAGCCGCTGTGATAGGCTGTGATAAGCTGCGGACAGGGCAGGGGGCCACTGTCCGATGACGGGATCGCCGCTTGGGCAAGCCCCATCCACTCTCAACCCTGATCCATTCCACTCCCGCGGGCTCTTGCGCCAGCCTTCCGTCACCTCCCTCCTTTCACATCATCCGACTCCATCCATTCACTCCATTGTTCCCCCCGCCTTGTATCGTGCCATTCACGCCTCGCTTCTTTGCCGACTTCTTCGTTTGCCTCGTTGCTTGTTCCTTCCTTCATTGTGTCTGCTAGCCTTTCACGCTTCCCAGTCTAACTGACCAACCCGCGACCAGTCCCTCCGACCGCCGTTCGCCTGCCACTTCTCAACCACCTGTTCGCAAGCCCGAGCAACAACAGACCAAGAAGCCTGCGCAGCCCAAGAAACCCACTGGAAGCACTGCTAAAAAGTCCACAACTCCATCGTCCTCTCGTGCCGCTGCTCCGTCTACCAAGGCCCAATCCAAGCAGCCGCCCAAGCCCGTCAACGGACCCGTCAACGGACCCGTCAAAACTTCGAACGACCCCGACGGTACAGATTGCGAATCTCTGTTTGGCGATTCTGTGCTTGAAAGCATTGAACAGCCCCCAAAGCCCGCTCGCGTCCGTCGGCAGAAAGGCTCGCAGCTGGGGAAAATCATTAGCCAGGAGAAACGCTCGGCCACAGCCAGGAGACAAGCACAAACAAAACTTCAAGCAGAAGCTAAAGAAGCCGCCAAACGAGCCGCTGAAGAAGCCAAGGAAGCGGAGACTGAGGCCCAGAGACGGGCAGAAACCGCCAAAAGAGCCGAAGCCGCTAGAGAAGCCAAAGAACTCGCCGCGAGATCTTTGATCAGCCCTTCGCTCACCCCTACGGTCATCCCGGCCGGTCCCCAACAAAAGCTCATCGGAGAGGTGAAGCTCAACCACGACAACCCATTGTCGACACTCTTGGCCACCTCGGGCGCCAATATGGACCCACCAAAGCATGGCAACTACCCCATCATTCTTAGTGATGATTTACTGGGCAAGGCGTCCAAAGAAACAGTCAGCGGCATTCGCTGTAAGTTTTCATTTCCTTTTTTGCCAGCTGCTACCAACCCATCGCTGACCCTGAAATATACAGACAACCACAAACCGGCGCTCTCGTCCGACATCGCCCCGAGCCAAGCAAGGCTTAAGCGGTCCGCGAAGGATGGCTCGTACAACCTCGGCTTCGATGATAACGGAGACAAGTATCAATACAATGGCGTCCGCACTGCAGCAGACAGTCAATATGTGCTCGTCTTCGACCCAGACCGCAAGGCTTTCGTCCTCCACCAGGTCGATTCAATGTTCAACATGAACATCACCAAAACACCGACCGACACCAATGCCGCGAAGCAGTTCCCTCCTTTAGATGTCAAGGGTACTGTTCTCGACAAACCGGCCCCCAAGCAAAAGGCATCCACAGCCGCATCCAAGAACAAGGAAGCACCTGCCAAGAACGCACCTGCTGGCAGGGGAAGAGGAGGAAAGGCAGCCCAGAACAAGCAGAACCCTGCAACGATACCTCACTCCAAGCCTGCCTCGCCGCCGCGTGCAGAGGCAGAAGGACACACATCCAAGCGCCGCAAGCCATCACCCGCTGATTCCGAAGACGAGGATGAGGATGACGATGATGGTGGCTTGACGATAGAATACCCCGATGGTCCCCCACCAGAACGGTTCAAGCCAGCAGTCAACAAGTATGCTTCTCCGGCTCTCGCCCTGACCCGGCGCTTTTCCGAGTTTGCGGCCGCCTATAACCCTGACGAGGAAGAGGACGTCAATATGGACGCCGAGTTCGAGTCTCGGTTCAACGAAGACGCCGATGGAGAAGGCGGTGGATACGAGGACGACGATGAGGAGGAGGAAGACGAGGACATGGTGGATGCTTTGGCCTTACCCAGCCCGATCAACAAACCCGCGGCATTGGCAAGGACCAATAGCTACCACGAGAACCCATTGCCTCCTCCTGACCGCTTCAGTTTTGACGATGGCTCCGACATGGAGGCAGAGTTCGAAAACGTTCAAGAATCGGCGCCGGCCAACAACCAGGTTAATGCCGCTGATGGCATTGATGATGCCGAAATTGCTGCCATGGAGGCGGAACTTGCGAAGGACCTGGAGAGTGACGTTAGCGAGGAGGAGTAATCCCGTGCCCGCACATCGGTATTTTGATCATGGGGTATGATCGGTTCAGTATCTTGGACATCGTCGGATGCATGCGATTAGTTATGATTTCTGCTTTTTCTTCGGTTCAGGCATGGGAAACGGTTCATACGATACCTACCCTCATGGAGTTGTCAGCATTTTGCAAGGGATGGGCATTTGGGCAATCACGGAAGCTGGCGTTAGGTTTACAAGCGTTTTAAGCTCGATTTGCGGAGGAATTTGAAACAGGCAGCGAAAGGTCGAACAGAGGAGGTAAACTTGGCGATGAAGTGGCTGTTTTCGTCTTTTTGGCAGCCACGAGTCAAGCAGATCTACTATATGGAGGGCGATCGGTGGAATACAGGACGGGCTACAGCTCAGATGGGATATCCTTTGATGATATCCTTAGATAATATCCTTTAAGAATCAATACAATCGATTTTTCACATTTCGTCGTGCTCGACTTGTGCGTATCTGGTCTATTACATTTGGTGAATGGTTGACCCTCTGACTTGCAACCGAAGGTTATAAAGATGAAGCCCTTCAAGTTTACACTGCAGAGGCCGGTGATCCATCACATTCTACCCACCTCTATAAACATTGCCGCTGTACATAGTTCGGCAGCAAGTCAAGTTATCCTTCGTAGTCGTAAACATATCAAGAACCAGGCCAGTAGAGTCAAAGCCCACCTCGCGACTCCCACCTTCATGACAACCAACTCCCAGCCAATTCTGACAAGTTCCTCCCATTGTCGATCAAGAACGACAGAAAATCTCTACAAGCAAAATATTTCCAGCACTAATCCGTCGTCCCTTTCCACCACAGAACCGATACCAGCAACTTCGGCTAATTGTTGGGGTGTCATAGTTCCAAACCTGGAACTCTCGGTCCAAGGTCTGGTACATATAGGTGTATGTGTGTGTTACAAATCTATCCCCATCCCCATCCGTGGATCCAGTCCAATGTAGGGTGGGGGGATGCCAGGTATTGTACACGCCATTGACCATCTAACTGTGCCCGGTGCTCTCCTCCACCTCCGGTCAATTCAAAAACGAACTGGCGGGAATTAATTGGGTTGTTAAGGTAAGTTGCCAAGTTGACCCCTTCGGAACCGGTAGGTTACCTAATGGACCAAAACCAACATAGAAAAGGGGCAAAAAAGAAATGAAATGAAAAGAAACGAGAGGGTAAACTTGGTCGTGCCCCCCAAGTGCTTGCTGGTGGTTGCGTCTCCCGCCTAGTACCCAAGACGCTCTTTCATCAGGTTATGTATGTGTGATAGGCCATCTCGTTCGTGTGTCGTGACATGGTCGCAAATATTCATCTCCGCCCCTGCCCGTATCGAGAGGCTCACCTAGTACACTGCTCTGCTCCTCATGTACAAGGCAAAAAAGAGACAAGAAGGGGATCGAAACACCAATAAATCAATCCGAAAGCTCCATAGGCTCTTCCTTCGTCCCTTTTTGATTCTCCTTCTTCACCTCGGCGCCCGAGGAACTCGAGCCACTGGATGATGCTGGTGCTGATGAACTTGAACTTGTAGCACTGGAACTCGTGGAGCTCGTAGAACTAGGCGAGCTGAAGGGTTCGGTCCTTGGTGGCGGGACTGTCAAAAACAGCTTTCTGCGCACACTTTGCGTGTTCGAGGATGAAGAATTTGGCAGGGTCTGAGTTCTCTGGGTTGTGGAGGAAGTGGCTTTTGAGGGTGGATCTAGGCCTAGACCTAGCGGTGAAGGTGCCGGTGGCTTTGGGGAGACAAACAATCCTGGTGTGTGGTGTGAAGAGCCCGGTGGTCCTACAGGTAGATAGGGTGATGCTGATGTTGAAAAGGGGGTGGAGGGTGATGAGCCCCGTGGTGAGTCCACAGAGGATTCACGGATGGTAGCACTGTCGGACCTGGCGTCGTCGTTGTCTTGGTCCAATTCTAGGTTGGAAATGTCCTCATCGAGGTCGATTACGGTCTTTTGCTTCGGCTGACTTGGGGTTATGTCTAGCCGTGCCCTTTTCCGGTTGTAGATGTTGTCGTCCTCATCGATTAAATCAACGGCATCCAACTGGCGACGTTTTCGGCTACTCAAAAATGTGACCTCGTCTTCCTCTCTTCGCTCAATGTTTACATGCCTCCGAACCGTTGGCGTTCGAAAGGGTTCGACACCTTCGATACGTGCCTGACGAACCACATTATCTTGTGTATCTAACCAGTTAACAAGGTGTTTGTATAACAACTTCACGAAGATTGGAGGGAATGCATTGCCGATCTGCTTCTTTATGTAGTTGCCTGCGAACTTGTGATGCATCGGAAAGCCTTGCAATAGAGCATACTCCAACGGGGTGAACTGCCGTTCCCCAGACCAATGATAGTTCTCGGCAGCTCCGCAAGTAACCGTATAGGGTAGGGGTTTGTCCCCATCCCAAGGGGCTCTTGGGATTGGGAATTGCTGGAGGTAGGGTTGGTGTAGGGGGTAGCGCCTTCTTCCATCAATAGCTGCTAATGCCTGACGTGCTGTTGTAAGAGACTTGAGCCCCCCGTGCCTCCGATTACGGCTAACGTCCGGGCTGTGGGTTGGGGCTGGGAATGGCGGGAGTTTTTCCCCTGGGCCGGCACCGATCATGATGAGCCTCCTCCGAGGCTGAGGAAGGCCGTAGTGAGAGAAGTTCACCACCTTCCATCGGACGGAGTAGCCATGGTCAGTGAATCCTCTGACCAAGCTTTGAAAGAAGTTTTCAAATCTTGGGTGAAGAATCCCAAAGGTCTGCTCAACCGTGAAGAGCCGTGGGCGGATTTTTTCTATCAGGTGCGTACACGAGAAGAGAATCGCCAGGTTCTTCTCGTCATTCTGTCCTGGCCGGGTATGTGCTGGTGACCATACTTGGCATGGTGGTGACAGATGGAGGATATCAACACGATGTTTAATATCTTTATCGACAATGAAATCGTGCATGTCGGTGTCGTAGATGGTCGTCCCGTTAAAGTTGGCTTTGAGAGAGGCGATTGCGTGTTCCCAATTGTCCACACAAAATTCCAAATGCACGCCGGAATCTGTAATACCGCGGGAGGCCCCGCCAGCACCGGCAAAAGTATCACCGGCAGTGTACTTCTGGTTGAACGGCACATTTATCGGCCCAGGTGCTGTCGAGGTGGTGGGATCGTCAAGATTGTGGATATGCATTGGGCGCCGTCCATGTGTTCGTTCAGCAGGTACGAGCGACCCTCCTGGAACCTTTCCACCCCGCCAGCCATTGACCAATACGTTGCCGGATACTCGGAAGTTCTCATCTGCGTCCTCCTCTTCAACCCTCATGAACGCCCATTCGCGAGGCTTGTTCTGGTCGATTTGATGGTGCTCGACGTAAGTGTAGCGGGAGACCAGAACTCCCATGTCCTTTATTTGCTGTCTCTTGCCCGCAATTTCTACTGCATTGTCTCGATGTTGAGGAAATGCTGCGTTCGTCACACGGAGTTCTCTGGTCGTTAGAATGTTTTCAGGCTTGATATCGATCATCGCCTTCTCTCTGCAAGGCCGAGGGTCGTGAGTATCTACCAATGCTATCAAGCAGCATTCGTTTAATTGCTTCGGTAGCATTCCGTTCATTTCCTTTGCTCTCGTGAACCCGTGGCCTCGTATGGTGACGTTATTTGCGAAAGCCTGTCGTGCTATAGAAGTGACACGGACAAAGCTTATGAAAAATTTGCCGATGGGTTCCGGTTCCTTGAGTTCGACGGTCATCCCTGGTCGTATGATAAAGCCCTGGTCGCGTAAAAGGAAAGAAGGCAGAATCTCCTCTCCAGGTCTTGATCGAGGGCCTCTGTTGAACTCAAAGGGTTCGATACCGTCTTCTGTGATATCTATAACTTCAGCGACCTGCTCCTCGAGCTCTTCTTCGTCATGGATCTGGATGACGTCGTCTTCGTCGTCCACGACAAAGGGGTTCTGCTCTCCTCCCGGAAGGGAGTTTGGCTCGCAGATCTCGGCCATTTTGGCGGGGCTTCGATTTCGATGGAAGAGTGAATGGGGTGACAAGAACCTGAGATGGACTGAGTGATTGTAGCTTCGTGAGTTCGTACTTCTTAGGAACTTGGAGGTTCGAGGTAAGGCGTGAGATGAAAGTGGCTGGCTGGTAAGTAACAAATTTCGAGTTGACTGGGAAGAAGAGGAGAAAGTTAGATGGTTGTTCACGGAGAGTGGTGGCAGACGGCAACAGCTGTCCTGGCAATACGAGTCACCGTGAAGTGATGCTGGAAGTGAGTATGTTGTGAGGATGAGAGAAGAAAGGAGGACGATAAATTTCGGGCAAACTCACGAAGTTGAGAGGGGCTCAGGCCACCCAAACGTTGAAATGTTGCCAGAACCCACAGTCCGTCTCGATAGTACAATCTGATACTCTCAAGATGGCGAAAGAAATGTCCGTTTCACCGTACGGTCTCCTCCACGGGAACTGGCAGGAAAGAAAGGTACAGAGTGATCAAGAACTGAGTCTAGAGACGTTGGAGGGAGGGGAAATCTGATACAACAAAAATGATACGTCCGCGGGAGAGGAGTGCGAGCGACAGCTGCTCTCTCCGAGACCTGGGATGAGGTAGGAGGACAATACAAGAAGAAGGGGTCACATATATGGGTAGACAACTTGGTGGAAGAGTGACCTGCTTGGGCAGTATGTTGTTGGAAGGAAGAGATCCAGATAGAATCCGAAGATGGCCGAGATTTTATAGAGGTCGAGATGGATGATCCATCAGGCAAAAAATTCGAGATCAGCACGCAACTCGCTCCAGAGGCAGGCAATAGACCTTGGAGAAGGGATGAATCAAAAGGCGAGGCTCATTTCCCGTTGCCAGAGCAACCATGATCTGACCCGGTGGTTTTACGACTGGGCTGCTTGCAAACAGACCATATCGGATGGAAGGCGCTCGTGCCGAAGAAGTGATGCGATCTATGCTGGCGAGTAAGAGACTAAGCGCTCCGAATAAAATCTGAGGTTATCAGAATATCAAAGATGTTTGCCCATTGAAGGAACACTAGGCATCATTGGGATGAGCTCGTTCTTGGTTCATGTCCTGGTGACGGTATCAATCGGGTTGTGATACCGCAGAGCATGATGCCTTCGCGGCCGCATCTCTAGAATCGAATTTTTGATGAGCCATCATAATCATAGCTGAGACTGAAGCCGTGATGCCACGACTCAAAGGATATCTCTGGTGAAGCATGGACTTCCATGTGTTGAGTGAGTTGTGGAGGTGAATCATCGGTGCTTTCGCTTGGTCCTTTCCTTTCCGTCATGCTGTTGACCCACGATTTGGTGACTGAGAATTCCTTCTGCGCGCTTCTCAGCATAGTTCAGGATCATCGTAATAATCGATCAAGGCGCATTTCTTTGGGACCGACAGCGACTGGTTTCCTTCACGGGCTTGGAGTCGAGACTGACAAGAACCCGATGTCATGATGCTTCAGAGAGACGTGTCAATGCGGGTTAGGGTTATAGCAGATCCTAACCATGTTCGTAATTCCGTCTCGGAACATCCCGGTGCCGGCCCCACGATGTCGTTCCCCACCCTTCCACCCTCACGTTCAATTTTCGCAAACTCCCCTCGTTCGCCGCACCGTCCCCAACTCTTTTTCCTCTTCGCACATGCGCAACTCTGGACTCCGAATATGCAAACAGGAATGTGTATCGCGCTGCGAGAGACATGCATACAGCCGAGAACAGCCTTTCTAGAACCTGGGCATTTATAGGGTAAGCTACCAATTCCTTTTTTCACCATCACCGTCGTCCCTTTCCATGATGTTTTGACAAATATCAAAACCTTGACTGCCTAGCATTCTGCTGCGGAGAAAAATGTTATCTGAATCTTTGAATATTTCATACCTCGATGTATCAGGCCTCCCTCGCGTTGTTGGACTTCTGCTAATAACATCGTGCGGTATTTAGTTTGTTGAGTAGGACCAGAAGATTGGTGACTGCCCATGGCCATTGCAATTGCCAGTTGGTGCTCTCTTCTGTTATCATTCCCTTAGCTAGTGGTACCTTGATCAATCATGAATAAACATGGAATTAGAGATGAACTGAACTGTTACGATCACAGTGCCGTTCCCAATCCTGCTCACGAGGCATTGTTCATGCACGTTCATCGGAACCTTCGGTTTTGCCACTTTGGGGTAGTTGTCCGCTACTTAAAGGTGCATCTCTCCGAACGTCTGGCTCTTCACCTCCAAAGCCCATTCTTCTAGCCTGATTTGCGTGCGCGTCCTAGAGCCTGCTCGTTTCTTTTCAAGGGGTCGGTCTTGTTATATCCGCATACAATCATTGTTCAGGCTCCTAATTAGCAACCGGAGCACTATTCACAAAGCAACCTTGCCCCGATCGCTGCAATGGGGATGCGAACCCGTTCAGCCGCCAAGAGGCTCAAGGTAGACACCGATGAACACATCGTGGTTGTGAGCCCCCTCCAAAAATCGGTCATCGCTCCAAATCATGCATCCGTGACTATTGTAGCTTCGATTGAGGTTGATTCTCGGACGAGAGGGAAACGGAAACGGGGACATGCCACGCAGGCGCAGCCTCTCGAAGTTAAAGGTTCGGCTATCCTTTTGCTCTCAATTTCAGCCTGCTAACCAGTTGACTACTTAGGTGGTTGGGATGTCTTGTCCCATGGCATTGATGCTTTGCCAACTCCTGGAATAACTCCAGAGGTACCATATTCGCTGAGCGGTTCTTCCGACACGCCGATGTATGCCACGCGAAGTGTGACCAAACGCCAGACACAGAGTCCGTTCGAGGTTACGAAGACTCGGACAGAGAACGTAGAGACGCAGAACACACCGATCGGTACGGGCCTCCTGCAAGGGAACACTCCTGTCGATAGCCCTGTGCATCATACACGGAGTGTGACCAAACGCCAGACCAAGATTCACCTCGGAACCATCAAGGCTCGGACGGAAAATTCAAATACGACGGAGGCTGTAGAGACGACAGGGGACGCTGCTCCGGGGAAGATTATTGAGGTGATTACTCCCAAGAACGACAGAGACGAGGAACGTACTACACGGGATCGACGTGTAACCAGGTCGTCTTCCAAGAAGCCAGACACCGCAACCGACGAAACCTTCCAAAGCGGCAATGGACAGATCATTGTCAAGTCAACCGAGAAGACAACCAAGGTTACCGCCACAAAAACACCCACCGTTGACCGTGACAGTCCTGACTACAGAATGCCAGTGAAAAGAGGACCAGACAATCCCATGGGGCTCACGCCAGGATTTTCGCCCTATCCCAATCGTGAGGTTCCCGCCTCTGAGGCATGCGGAGATGTTTACCGCATTTTGGCAGCCATCCATGGGAAGGTAGAGCAACCCAAGAAAATGCCCAAGGCTTCTCTGGAGAAGGCCGGCTGTGGCGAGGTACCTTGCGTCCTGGACGCCCTCCTCCGGACGCTGATTAGCGGCAACACTCTGATGGCCATGGCGGACCAAGCGATCAGGAACATGGTTCAAGAGTACGGATTACGAGAACACGGCTCAGGTGCCGGAAGTATCAACTGGGAAAACGTTGCCAGTGAACCAGAGGAAAAGCTGGCCCAGGTTATCAAGGTTTCGGGGAACGGGAACCAGAAAGCCAAGAACATCAAGCTAATCCTCGACATGGTTGCGTTGGAGATGGCGCAGATGGCAAGAGAGAATAATGGAATGGGCGGCAAACGAGAAGTCGCCTTCCCAGAAACGCTGAACCTTGACCACATGCACACCCTCACCAAAGACGAAGCCATGGCCAAGCTTGTGCGGTACCCCGGTATTGGCATCAAGTCTGCCGCCTGCGTCGCCCTCTTCTGTCTCCGCAAGCCCTGCTTTGCGGTTGACACGCACGTCCACCGGTTCTGTCGCTGGCTCGGCTGGGTGCCGGAGAAAGCAAATGCGGAGGACTGTTTCAAACACTGCGATGTGAAAGTGCCGGATCACCTCAAGTACGGGTTACACCAGCTGTTCATACGCCATGGGCAACAGTGCTTCAAATGCCGGAAGGCGACGAAGCCGGGAACGAAGGAGTGGAGGGAGGCACCTGAGTGTCCGTTGGAACATCTGCTGGACCGGGGGAAGGGAGACGCCCGGGGATATGATTGAGACGGCAATGGAACGCCGAAATGAGTTGCGGCGGAATTGGTTTACTGCTCCCTAAGGAAGATGCTGTGTATGTATACAAGCCCGAGTTGTGGCCAACCAGTAAACGTATGTCAAACGAAGAGAGCGTATGGTTCTCATACTCGCCACCATGACGGATGAAAGCTTCCCAGGCCTGCGAGTCGTAGATACTTCTCCATAGTTTCATCCTATGTCCACTTCCCCGCTACCACACAGTAGACATGGGATTAACGAGAGAACGTATCTTGATAATCCCAAAATATTTTCGTCCTTTACAACCTTACTAGTAAGTACTCGACTGCGAACCAAGGTTTGAAGATCCGATGATTCAAGAGACGAGAGTTGAGCACATCCGTACCACAGGGCCTCTCTACCTGCTGGCAACAGCTGCTCGACAGCTGTTTCGGAGCTTTGCTCTTGCCTGCCGCGCGCCCCCCTGCAACGTTTAGCGGCCCCACTCACTTTGGGTCTGACGCGGTTCGTTCCTTCCACTTGGATTGACGCGCAACGAGGTTTCGTTACAGCGTCCCTCCTTCTTTCTCAGGCACTGGACACTGGCCCTGGCATGTCAGAAGCTCTGACAGCCGCAACCTCAACTCCAACCTACCTCAGGAGAGCCTTCACCGATTGCCTGGTGAAGGGAAAGAAGAACGGGATTAGGCTCCTTCACTGGCTTGAGATTCTCACAATTTTTTGACCATAAAACCGCACGAGCGCGGATTTCCCTTCTATCCTATTGTCATATTTCCACCAACTCCCGCTCTGTGGGCGCAGATACCCGCAACCATCGCCATCGCGGCATTTGCTCTCCAACAAAGCATCACTGCTCGTCTTGCCCGGAGCACTTTGCGTCAACTATTCTTGTCATTCAGTCACCACAGAAGTTGTTGCTCTAGAACCTCTGTCTCTCCCCTCGACAACAGCTTCTCGCCGATGCGAAAGCTTCCCTGAACCATCCCGCTTGCTTCGCGCTGAAGGATGCTTCTTGCGACTATCTAAAGCGCCGACCTACTTCGCCCTCCCAGCTCCGCCAGCTCTGTCTGCCTCGAAAATACAACCACCAGAACCCGTTACGCTCTCTGATCGACCGTCGAGATGACAGACAAAATGGAATATCCAGAGCTGGGGGCCACGGACGTTCAAACGGCCATGATGGAGATGCACCAAGCCTTTGAGGAGTTCCCTCCCAACGCACATCCAATCTGCCCTTTGATTAGCGACGACGACGATACAGACTACGCGTTCCCAGACCTCCCCGACGGGAACGGAACAACGGTGGCAGAAAAGCAAAAGCGAATTGCTGACGGGTGCGAAAGACGTCGAATCACCTACGGCCTTTCGCTCCTGTTAGTAATGCCAGAGGCGGGAAAATGGATCAATGAGTGGAAAGAGCGTGTCAACTTCTTCCTCTCAAAATGTGACCAATGTGCCAGGACATGGCATAGGACACGCCAGCAGTTCATCAGAGCTATTGATCAGTGCGTATCCGTGAAACCCAACTTTATCACCAAGCTAATCCGTTCCTACAGATTTACTTCCCGTGACAACGCCGAGCTCTTGAGGAATCTGCAGCGAAACCTCGAATCTTTCGACGAAGAACGCATAACGCGCGGCCTCAAGAGAGCTAAATTCATTCTCGAGAGGGACGGTCCCATGCCGACTACGAAGCTCGTTAAAATCGAACTTTGGCCGTGTCTCGCCTTGTTCGAATCGCTCTGCTGCATGGCATACTTGAACAACAAAGTAAACCTCGAGATATTCAACTACGTGTTCGAAAATGTCCAGCCTAAGAAGCCGCTTAAGATGGTGGGAGGCGCCATTCCGACCATGACATACTTCCTTTTCGAAGAATATCCGGTTCACAGGGCGTTTGCACAGGCGCAATGGCAACGGATGCCACCGGAAAGCCTCACCGATGAGGAGTGGGAATGGGCTGTCAGAAGCGGCCTCAAGTCCCATATACTCGGCCATAGGGGGGGAACGCAGCTCCCGGCGAGGCTGGTTCGCTTTTGGAGTGGGTTCCTCCTCATTTTGCGAGCCATGAGCGAAAAGAGCATCCTGGAAAACCTCCGTGGTATGGAAGTACAACCGAATGTCTACTTCCTTGCTCTCGAAAACCTGGGCACCAATAACGTCCCTGCTTTGAGCATGATACTGAAAGCGCTTCGTACGCTAATGGAGCGTTCGTCAAAGGCCTTTTGGGATGCTTATGACCAAGTTACCCCCAGTATGATTGTGGAGGAAATTTTCAAAAGCCCGGCTTTTCGGCCCTTCCTAAACCAGTCCCTTGAGCCGGACATGATGGTCGAGGACCAGGATAACAACGGTCAACAAATACCAGCGTTGGCGGAATGGGTCAGGGCCTTTATCCGTTCCCTTCCATTAGCGCGGCGGTCAGACGTTTGCGAATCTCTTCTTCGGCATCTTTTCGAGACTCTCCGGGTCGACGCTGGCGCAGCTCCGGAAGCGAAGGCTACTTGTGTCCTTGCTGGTCTGGTGACCTTGAGAGAATGCTTGGACGGCTACCTCAACCTTCCATCCTTTGATACAGGAACGTCTCTTATTATGGTCAACCAGTTACTCAACAGAGTGATTCAGTACAAGGACGTCATCATTGGCGCGACCAAACTCAAGGCCGCGGACAAGTACAACGTTGGCCTCTCACAGGCTGCTATAGCCATCATTCAGTCTGCTCTGGCATTGGACGCGAAGGCGACGTTTATGGAGTGGGACGCTTTCGTTAAGGAGAAGCCTGTTCAAGATGCCGTAAACAGGGACTCTGGCGCATTATGGGAGTCATTCCTGGAGCTCATCTGGAACGGACAAACAGATCTTGCCAAGGCCATGTTGAGAGCAACGATGCCTCTCAGGAGTATCGAACGGTTTATCCCTAAGCGGAAAGACCAACTCAAGAACGAGCACGCAAAGTTCAACAGACGCTTTCAACAGCAAACGGCGGCAATTGGCAAAATGCTAGGCCGTCTGTCTGACTTTAACCCGGCTGATCTTGACAGTTTCTGCTCGGATCCGCAGAGTAACACCATCCAGCCCATCGTGGCGACTCTGATACACGGTGAGGAAGCCATTCGCGAAGCCGGCTTCGAGTTGATCAAAGCCATCACAGGTGAGATTACGCCATCTGAGGCCGTGAATAAGATGCTTGAGGAGTACTTCAGCCAATTCCTGGAGGCCTTCACTGGCGCCGTAAACCATATCACCAACGCCAAAGACTCCAATAATCCGTGGAGTCACATGCAATACTTGTTGAAATGCTGTGAATTCGTGCTCAATGGCTTAAGTGATCCGTCCGTAGGCCAACTCAGACGCAAAACCCTGACCCCTGCGGAACATGCTGTCGTTAAGGGATGGTGGGAGTGCGAATGGAGAGCCGTCGGCCACTCGTTCGGATCCATGAGACTCTGGCACGTGAAGGTGGACAAGAAGGTCATGGAGGACTTTTGTCGTGATGTGATGGAGCTTGCAGAGAAGCTCCTCGCCCAAGACGGTCTCATGGCTTCGGCACTTAGCACACCACAAAGCATCTCAGCAACAAACGGGGACGACGGTTCAGAGGGCATGAAGATGGTTCTGGAGCCGCCGAGGATACACTCGTTTCCCTTGGTGGACATGTTGCAACTCCGCGATAAATATCTTATCGCCGGTATCATCGAGATCACCAAAAAGCTGATCAAGCGTCTGCAAGACAACGGCATGATGCTTCCGCCAAAAACGGTCGCCTATCTCAACAACATGCTGAAGAAGAGGAAGCTGGCTGATGGGCGGATGGACTACACAACAAAGACGAATCTTACCAATGAGCAACGGATCGAGCTGCTCAAGGCGCTCGGGGACGATGCTGCCATCGAAGAGCAGTTCGTTGGTGGAAAGCCTGTCAAGCAAGAGGTCAAGCCCCTTATGAAACAGGCAAAGATCGATTTCTCAAAGGCCACACTCAAAGACCACATGGCTTCGCTTACGCCTGCCTTTGATAAGGCCACTGAGAGGCGGAAGAATGCTCTGTTGGAGACAATGAAGGCCGAAGCTCCAGTCAAGGCTCCTCCCAAAGTCGACTCAAAGGCTGCCGACAAGATCAAGGAGGCTAGACGGCTGGAGAGAGAAGCAAAGGCTAAGCGAGATGCTGAGGCCATTGCGAGGGCAAAGGCTCTGCGTGCGCCACCGAAGCTGGTCCAAGGAGAAGGCTCGGGTCTGGCTGGCGTTGCTGGAGTTCGTGGCAAAGACCACGCCCCAGTGCTCAAGGACGAGATCATGGTTGGATCATCTTCAGAAGACGAAGATGAGTCTGACGATGACGAGCTGATCACACTCCATGCCGCTGGAAAGAAGAACATGACCGAGGCCGAGCGTCGCGCCCATCGGTTGTTGGCCGAGAAGATGCGCGGACCGGTGAAGAAGGTCAAGATCGAGCGGTCCGCCAAGGATATGCGCGCTCGTCTTATTCCTCCTATGGATGTCTTGCACCAGGCTATCTTGGAGTGGGACATCTTCCACGAGGGTAACGATCCGCCAAACGGGTATCGTTGTGATCACGTATCGGATACCTACCAGGACCCGGTCAGCTACAAGCAGACCTTCTTCCCGCTGCTCATCAATGAAGCCTGGCGCTCGTTTGTCACGGCCAAAGACGAAACCACTTCCAAGCCTTTCGGCATCAAGGTCCTTAGTCGTATGACAGTTGACAAGTTCATGGAAGTCACGGCATCGGTTCCAGTTGCGATCAACAAGGACCGTCAACTGTCTGAAGGAGACATTGTTATCATCTCCAAGGGCCAAAACCCGCTTCAAGAGCCAGAAGAACTGCATTGTCTTTCACGTATCTGGAAGACAACTTACAAGAAAGACAATGTGGAGGTCGTCTACCGCCTGAACGCTAAGGGCAACCAGATCTTGCCTGCCCTACTACCTGGCTCGGAGTTTACCGTCGTCAAGATTACCAACATGACGACCATTGAACGCGAGTACGCTGCCTTGGAAAGTTTACAATACTACGATCTCATGGACGAGGTTTTGAGAGCCGAACCGTCTCCCATGCTGTCTTTTGGCGACGAGAACATCAAGAACACCATGAAAAACTGGGAACTTAACCCAGGTCAGGCGAAGGCGATCCTGAACGCCAAGGAGAACGATGGGTTCACCCTTATCCAGGGTCCCCCAGGTACCGGTAAAACAAAGACCATTGTGGCAATGGTTGGTTGTCTTTTGACCGGAGTACTCAAAAATCCTACTGCTGGGGTGGCCATTGGCCGTCCAGGACTCGGCGCTGCAAAGAACAATGCCCCATCGAAGAAGCTGCTTGTTTGCGCGCCCAGTAACGCCGCTGTGGACGAATTGGTGTTGCGTCTGAAGAACGGCGTCAAGACACAGAACGGAACAACTCACAAGATTGAGGTGGTCCGTCTCGGTCGCAGTGATGCCATCAACACCGCAGTCAAGGATGTCACGCTTGATGAGCTGGTCAAGGCGAAAATGGAGGCTCAGTTGAACAAGGATGAAGGCCCGACTGACAGGGAGAAGCTGCACCAGGAAGCTGGCGAGATCAAGCAGAAGATTGCCGAGCTCAGACCTCAACTGGAAGCGGCGCGCACGATTGAAGATCGGCAGCTTGTCAACAAGTATCAGCGGGAGTTTGACGAACTCAAGCGCCGCCAGGCGCACATCGGAGCGCGCATTGATGCGGATAAAGCTAGTGGAAACACATTCGCTAGAGAGACCGAGATCAAACGCCGACAGGTCCAGCAGGAGATTCTCGACAAGGCTCAGGTGCTGTGCGCCACTCTCAGCGGTAGCGGTCACGAGATGTTCAAGAACTTGAACGTGGAGTTTGAGACGGTCATCATCGATGAGGCGGCGCAGTGCGTGGAGCTTAGTGCGCTCATTCCCTTGAAGTACGGATGTTCAAAGTGCATTCTTGTCGGTGATCCCAAGCAGTTGCCACCTACCGTTCTCTCGCAGTCTGCTGCACGGTACGGCTACGACCAGAGTTTGTTCGTCCGCATGCAGAAGAACCACGAGAAGGACGTGCATCTCCTCGATACCCAGTATCGTATGCATCCTGAAATCAGCTCCTTCCCCAGAGCCGCTTTCTACGAAGGTCTCCTACAAGACGGTGATAACATGGCGAAGCTGCGTCTCCAGCCCTGGCACCGTAGTACCCTGCTTGGGCCGTACCGCTTCTTTGACGTCCGCGGTTCGCAGGAGCGGGGACCAAAGAACCAATCTCTGGTCAACGAGGAAGAACTCAAGGTCGCCATGCAACTTTATCGTCGGTTCAAGACCGATCACAGCGATGTCGACCTGAAGGGCAAGATTGGTATCATTACTCCTTACAAAGCCCAGCTGTACCGACTGCGGTCTCAGTTTGCCCAGCGCTTCGGCGACGCCATCACGGACGAAATCGAGTTCAACACCACCGATGCCTTCCAGGGCCGAGAGTGCGAGATCATCATCTTCTCGTGCGTTCGTGCCAGTCCCACGGGCGGTATCGGTTTCATGACGGATATCCGTCGTATGAACGTCGGTCTCACGCGTGCACGGTCTTCGCTCTGGATCCTCGGTGACTCCCGCGCCCTCATGCAGGGCGAGTTCTGGGCGAAGCTCATTGACGATTCGAAGCGGCGCGATCGGTATACCACTGGAAACATCATGGGCATGCTGAGCCAGCCGGGCCCACAGCTGTCTGCTGCGGCTTTCCAGGCTCTGGCGATTACTAGCTCTGATAATACCAGGGAAAGTACGCCAAGCGGTATCAAGCGGGAGGTGGTCGAGGTGAAGGATGAGGATGGCGATGTGCAGATGGGGGATCGATCGTCATTTAGGGGGTCTTCTCCCCCGGCTGCTGCTATCGGTGGCAGGAGTGCGATGGGTTCGTCCAGACCTCCTTCCGGACGCAATACTCCAAATCATACCGGGAACGGGTTCGGAAGTTCGCCTGCCCCGCAGCAGCCGCAGCCACCGCCGTACAGGGAAGGCTTGCCAGTCATTCAGGAGACGACTTTCACGCCGAGGGTGAAGAAGAGGCCGCATGAGGGAGGAGGGGGTGATCAACCTGGCAAGAAGGTACGTAACATCCCATACAAAGATAAGCAGCAGCAACGTATGATGGGCCCAGATTGACTGACATTTTCTCCGTATCACAGCAACACATCGACCCCATCATCAGCAGAGCCCCCAGGGGACCCAGGGGCTACAACCCCAATACCAACAACCTCCCTCCAAGACCACCGCCGCCGGCGCCGAGTGACCCCTCAGCGATGGAAGTCCTGGGATTGGCACCCCCTACCAGAGCACCGGCTGCTCAGCAGCAGCAGCAGTTCAACTATCAACCTCAGCAGCCTCCTCAGTACCAACGTCGTCCTCAACAAGGACCTCCGCCTCCGTACCCGGGCCGTCAGCAACAACAACAACCACCTGCTGGTCCTTCTCGACCCAATGTCCCAACTGGTCCAAGCAGACCGGGTGGTGGTCCAGGTTACCAGCAGCAGCAGCAGCAGCAACAGCAGCAACAGAGACCGCCGCCGATAGTGAAGAAGAAGGCGCCTGTTGATCCGTTTATTAAGCGGAAGAAGAGGTGATTTGGTTCACACTCACTAGGGGGGGTGGTCACTTTTATGGCCGGAGGACACAACCTCCTTGTCTGCTGGATTCTTGCGTTTCACATTTGCCGCCTTTTACGGCAGATTTTGCTTTGTCTTATCCCCTCTTACGTAGACACACATGCTCTGTCACGTTGCCTACCTACCTCTACATAGACTAGTTAGGCGTTGTTCGCTTACTACCAAGGTACATATGGTACATATAATCTGGCTGGATGGCTTACTGGTGTTCCGATACAGGGGCTAAAGGGCGTCGTCACTGGGACGGCAGGAAAAGTGTTAGACTAGAAAAGATTGTAGAGTAGATTTGATGATTGCTTGTGCCTGGTGTTTGTTGACTTTGTTCACCGGGCTGTATGGGTTTGGTCTGATACGGTCCCGTTCCTTCGTCTTTCTCCCCGCGGCCCTGACGTCTAACCTCACGGTTGTGGGTCCCCCGAGCTAGATCCATCTAGTATTGGTGTAAAGGGCTTAAGTCTGGAGACCGCTCAAGAAACAGATTCGAGAACCGAAAACAGGCAACGGGGTATAAGATGGAGGAAGCAGAAGGGTTCCCATCGAGATACATCCTGCCTCAGAGTTCGACAACCATTGGGCAACAGACACCCAATAATGCTCTAGTTTCCGGTGCATCAGCCCCGGGCCGAACTCCGTTACCATCTCCCGTACCTACACCCATCCCGGTTTTATTCGCCAGCATGATCATCCTCATGTATGGAGAACAGAGCCAGAAGCACCCCCTAAAGTCCAAACAGCCATACCGGAAATGAACATCCATCCGTCGCACGTCTACCGGTACACGATGAAATCAATCCAGTACCTAGGTACCTCTAGCTTTGTGCCTATCAAACTGCAAACCCTACAAACTGCTCTGCTACCACTGCCTTTCCATCTACATCCATCCATCTCCTTCCCTTCCATGTGCTTTCCATCTGTTTTCCTATCACGGTGCTTTCCATGTGCTTCTTATTTCAGTGTGCTACTGCAGTCTTCCAAGTGCAGGCTCGTGCATATACTGATTTGTGCTGTATGTAGCCTGTGCCCGGTATTACTCTCAGTCATCTATCTCGGTCGGAGTTTACCGCACATGTTGGTTGTTCATAAGCACCTGTTATGCTTAAAATCTTTCATCAACACCACAAAGCGCCAGTGGTTTAGTGGTAAAATCCATCGTTGCCATCGATGGGCCCCGCGTTCGATTCGCGGCTGGCGCAAGTGACTTCTTCTTTTTGGGTTTTTTTTCATCTTTTTTTTTTCTCTTATCGTTGAGAACTTATCGGGATGCAGGTGGGGAGGAGGGAGGATTTGAGTGGGGAGGTGTTCGTGGGGGTTAATTTGGTGGGGAGGTGGGGAGGTTGCGTATAAGTAGACATTATTAGAGGCCAGGGGATCCACTAGGCGTGCACGTGCCCAATTGGGCTAGGATATACGGGATTTATCCAGATGCCAGAGCTTCGAGTCTATAGAGCCAATTTTACATATATATATACAATCAAGCTACGTTGAACTCCATATTGATTATTACCTATAATATTACAATTAAGAGTCTTATTAATTCAACCGTTGAAGCGATCGCCAGCAACGATAACCGACTAAACGATTACCAATAATATCTACGACTAAAATTAATAACGTTATTCTTAATGGCCCTAAGGATTAGCCAGCTTGGGAAGATGCCTTTATTTCTATAGTTTAAGACCTTAGTCTTTAGAAATATATCAATCCCAACAGCCGTATACCCTAGCTAATTAAGTTTGTAGAGCCTAATATCACTAGCTATTAAAGGGGGGTTCCCGCTAGAAAAATTAAGGAAGCTAAGAAGGATAGGGAGGCTACCCTATTTACTACCGCTAAACTTTACGGTTTCTATTATAAGTGCGACTATTGTAATTATATAATTGAAAAATCGGATTGGTGTATAAAGGTTAAGACCTTTTCTAATTTGGTTTTCAAGAAGATTATATTAAATCGTTGGATATTTAAAACTATTGGAAATAATTATTAGGAGATTAATTTTACTCAACGTATTAGTTTAAATAAATAGTATAATAATTTTAGTAAATTTATTATTTTTAACGATTATAAAGTAAAGAAGCTCGCCCGGGTTGGATTTATTAATATTTTTAAGCCCCTTAGTAGAGCTAACCATAATTAGTATAGTTGGACCTTTTATTAGGAAGCGGCTATAGCCCTCTATATTACTAGAGGAATTATTAGAGTAAATGAGCCAAACCTATAGTTATTAGAATTCTATATAGTTATAAGGTCGAATCCTTATACCGTTAAGGTAAATAATTACTAACTCTAGTATAATAAAGAGATTGAGAGAAATTTTAATTTTAGAATTTTTTTTTATACTATAACTAAGGACTTTCGTAAAGTAGTAATAGCGAGTATTATTTAGGGAAAGGGTTGCGCCTCCTTATTTAAGGGTACTATGTTCGTAATTATATTAAGCGGTAAGCCCGTTGAGGAGGACGTTCTTAGCGACGAATAAAACCCTAGCCTGGAAGTAGAGGGATGAGGAGAGGCTATAGGTAAGAATAGTAAATTTAGGAAGAATATTAATAAGAATAAGCGTACCTCCTCTTTATTCTTATTAGCGAATAAATAATTATAATAATCCTTAATAAATTCTATAAATGGCCGGGCTATAATTTAGATAAGTATTACTACGTTAAGTTATAGTTAGCTTATAAAGGTTAAATCGAAAGTCTTATTATTAAGAAGCGTGCGCTCGTTAATTTAAAGAAGGATAAAATATTTAAAGAAGTTATTAACTATTTATAAACGTAGTAGGACGATAAGAATTAAAATAATTAATTTTATAGACGTTGGGTAAGTAAGAATAGTTTTTTAGTGCTTATAGCGAAACGCGGCGCTGTATACCTATTAAGAGATTTTATAATCTTTGATTTAAGTATAATAATATATATTTTTAATAAAGTTAATCGGTTTAAAGACTTTACCCTATGAAATATTAGTAATTATATATAGGCTAGAAATAAGTGGATTTCTATTAAGGGGTATAATATTATTATAATTATAGTTTAGGACGACGTTGGAAATAGAGAGTTTTAATTCCTTAACGTCGCCTTAATACCAGGTGTAATTTGTAACCTCGTCTCCTTAAAATAATTTAAAAATAAACAAATTTACTTGGATTATAAAAATAGTTATTTATATTCCCGCTTTATAGATTCTTTTATTTATTATATTCATTTTAAATACAAGTAATTCATTTTAGAATATATTGTTTTATAAAATAGCGTTGACGAATCTTTTTTTACTATATAGTATATAAGCTATATTAAGTGGAAGCCCTAAAAAGTAAACTCCTTTATTAATATTTTTAATTTGGCTACCCGGGACCCGAAATTTTAATTAAATTAACGGAGTAAGAATATAGCGTACGATTTAAGGGACCGGATATAGTATATTGCGAACTATATATTAAAATTAAGTTGAAGCGCTAGGTATGTAGAGAAGTTCGTAATTATTTAGAGGGCCCTAAACTACGATTAGCCGTCGATTTCTTTTTTTATAAGGAGGTAAAGGTAGGAGGCTAGAAGTATTTAAATTTAATAATAATTATAAATTAGTAATTTAAATTTATTTAAGTATATTATTTAAGTAATAGAGAAGCTAAATCTATTATTACGTATTTGGAATCCTTTTATATAGGGTTATAGATTTAATATTAAATCGTACTTCGGATAATTAAATATAATAACAAAATAACTAGTAGTAAGAATATTATTATTTAGTTTACTACTAAAGGAATTAGTATTAAACCTTTAGCGCTTTATATATAAATTTAAAACGGCAGCGTAGAGCGTTTAGGGGGTATAATCAAGATTAAAGGTATAGTAATATAATTAAATATAAATCTTCCTTATAAACTATAAATAGAAATTATTAGAGCAATTATATACTTATATAACCTAACTCCTAAGGCGGAATATTATTAGAAATCTCCCTAAGACTAATTCGAAACGTATTACTAATTTAAAGACGGTATCGTTCCTTTATTAAACCCCCCCTTACTATCGTATACCTCAAAGTATATAATTACAAAACTTTTATTCTTATAATAGAAATTATAAAAGAATAGAATAAATTAATCAAGTTTAAGGATTATACTTAGGTCGGCTTTTTAGTTAGATACTAATTAACGAATATTTATAGGATTTAGAATCTTTATATTAATTCTATTATTATTATACGAGACGTCGTATTTAATAAAAACGAGGTTTTTCTTAGTAATAATATTAAAGAAATTTATAATACCTTTAATATTTCTTTTAAAGAATTGGTTATATAATTAAAAGATTTTTATTAAATAAATATTACGTAAGTAAACGTCTTGCAAATCGAAACTATACCTATTGTAAATAACGGAATTCTTAGCCCCGTTATTTAAATTTTTTTTACTAAAACCGAAAATATATTAGGAGAAGAGGAGAAATTAGGGTCTTTAGAGATATAGACGCAGTTTAGAGTTTTAGAAGTCCTATAGGTATTAAAAACACCGTTGGGTTTAAAGATATTATAAGGGTCTTTAAAGCCTTTACTATTACTACCCGTATAATTACCGTTAGATTTCTAAAATACGGTCTTAAATTCGAAGGATAAAGAAAAGGGCTATCTCCCTACGCCTCCTAATAGTCTAACTATATTTCTAGTAACTAATTTCTCTTATTCTAATAAAGAATTATAGCCAATTATAAATTTATACCTTTATTAGGCCGCATTGTTTTCATTTACAAAGAGCAATCAATTTATAAGCCTTTAGGGAAATAAGGTCGTAGACTAAGCTTTCTTAGAATAAATAAGAGAGAAGGGTATCAATATTAATCCCGGCTATAATTCTAAATTAAAAATAATAAGGGATATTATTAACCACTATAGAATAAAGGGTATATTAAAGACCCTCTATTAAATTAACTTTCTACTTCTTCTAAAATACTATAGTAATTTTAATTCTTACTCCTTTAAAGAATTTTTTAAAATTATGGAGAAGGAATACCTAAATAAATATAAGGATAAGAAGTCCTAAAAGTAGGTTAATATTAAGGAAGCGGGAAATAATAAGATATTCGGTTTAATATAGGTATATACCTATAAATTTAACTAAAACGGCTAGTTCCTTAAATATAAAGCGCGCTTAATTATACGTGGGGATTAATAGGTTAAGGATGGCGTATATAAAATATACGTAGCGATTCTAATAATTAAATCGTTTTATATCCTAATAGTTATAATTGCCTATTTTAATTTCGATTTAATTTTTAATATTATATTTAATAAAGTAATATTTATAAAGGTTCCCCCTAAGTATACTAGGAAAAGCTAAATATTTTAATTATTATATACGCTATATAATCTACAGAAGTTTCCCCTCCTCTAATAGTAAAAATTTATTAAGACCCTTATAGCTATAAATATAAACCCTCTCCCTATAGAATTTAATATCCTAATTAAAGATAACGTATTCTTCTTCTTCTACGTCAACAATATTATTATTACTTATAAATATAGGAATAAGGAAATTACTATAACTAAGGAAGTAGTAGCTACTATAGAAAGGAAGTATTAATTAATGGGTAGAGAGCTACTAAAATAATTTTTGAGCATTAAAATTATTCAAAACCGAAAGAAGAAACTAATTTAATTATTATAGTATAATTATATTTAGAAGATTACAGAGAGGGTTAAACGTATTAAGAAACTATATTTTACGCTTATAATTAAACAGGAATTCCTACCTTATTAAAATAGTATAGCCCCATATAAAATTTACGCGTATTAAATCAAAATTAGTTCGATTCTCTATATCGTTATTACGTCGCAACTAGACGTAACTTTCCTAATCTCTAAGCTTACTCGATTTAATTTAAATCCTAATTTAATATATTATACAGTTATAAATCGAATATTATTCTACCTTCTTACAATTCAAAAATACGCCCTTTAATTAAATAATAAAGACCGTTAGAATTTTTATATTATAATTAATTCTTTATTTATCAATAATTCTCTTAATTAAAAGAATTTATAAGCGTTTATATTTAAATTTCTAAGCGCTACAATCGATTAGCGAACTAATAAATAAAATACAATTATAACCTTATTTATAGAGGCCAAATTACTATCCTTTAATTAAAGAGCTAAAGAGGCTATTTATATTCGCCGTCTTTTTAATAAACTTAACCTAAGGTTCGAAAATTAAGAGGCTACGCCTATAGACTATAATAATAAATAAATAATACAATTTATTATAAAGGAGGGAGTTCGGCTCGTAATTAAGCTTAAATACGTCGATATATATAAATATTAGTTAAAATAAGCGTAGGAAAGGAAATTAGTAAATATAATCTACGTACTAATTAAAGAATAGATTGTAAATAGCTTTACTAAAAGCCTCCTTCCCGTAATATATCTAAAGTCTATAGAGTAATTAGGGCTCGTAGAATTATAACGGCTATAAACTCAATTGCGAAAATTTAGTAGCGGAAATATTACTATAAACCGCCCAAAGGGTATAGAGGACTCTATAGAGGAGGATTCGGGCAATAAATCGGCAAGTATAATAGTAAATATAATAAAGCAAGACTCTTACGAATAAAAGCTTAAAAGCTATTGTAACAAGGAAGTAATTTAGGAATAATATTATTTCTAGTTAGTTTTAGGAGGATTTTAGGGTATTTTAGGGTATATCTAGGTAGATCTAGCGTAGTTTGTACACCAGATCTAAGGGGGTGTGTCAGAGGCTAGGGGATCTATTAGGCGTGTACGTGCCCAATTAGGCTGGAATATGCGGGATTTATCCAGATGCCAGAGCTTCGAGTCTGCAGAGCCAGTCTTACACACATACACACAATCAAGCCACGTTGAACCCCATATCGATTATTACCCATAATATCACAGACATATGTATCCGTTTTGGAAAGTTGTGACTGCTTGCCTGGGGATTGAGGGGGGGAGGGACACTCGTTGATTAAATGACCATATTTTGAGATGAATGGAAAGAGAGAACATGAGGAGGTAGAACCCTGGCTGGATCTGCTGTATTTAGACAATTTTCTTAATTTATTACCGTTGTTCACTCTCAGAGTTGTGGGGTTCTACGGTTCAGTTTGCTCGTTGATGTCAACCCAACTTTATTTGGGATGTGGTACGATAAAGCCTCACGATTCAAGTTGGAGTGGGGGAAAGGTTGTTGAGGACGAGCAAGTTTGTAAAAGGCATACCAGAAATTTATCTCAATCGACTCGTTTTGTGTATCTAATGCAGCTACTTGTCAAGGAAGGAGCAAGGCAGTCTGAGCATTGCATCAACACCCGATTGACCTAATCACATGACGATCAAATGCGCACAAGATGTTTTGGTTGTGAAAAAAGGAAATGATTTTTCCTGTCCCTGTCAAATTGACCCAAGCGCTATGGTTTTGGTAGTCTTGTCCAAGCCGATATGCAGTACTGGGTTCAGAAAGAAAAACTTTAAGCATCATGACCCTCGTAATCCGCGGTTCGGCTCGCGCCTTCCCATGTCTGTCTGCGCCAATCTATTGCATATCCGTCAAAAAAAAAATCAATCATTCCCCGTCCATAATCCTCCCTCAATATCCAGCCATTCTGTCATGATACCAACTCTCGAAGGGGCCCATATGGCGAACCAGTAGGAGAGATAACCAAATTCACAGATAATAATCCCAAACATTTCCTTTCTTCTCGATATTCCTTCAAACTTCTCAGAGGGCCCATTAGGCGAAACCAGTAAGAGAGATAACCAAATTCGCAGATAATCCCAAACATTTCCTTTCTTCTCGAAAAATTCCTTCAAACTCTCAGAGGGCCCATTAGGCGAACCAGTAAGAGAGATAACCAAATCCACCCGTGATCCAAAACACTTCCTTCTTGCCCAAAACATCCTCGTTCAAAACACTAACCCGTTCGGTTCCATCTAGTACCTCGCACGAGGATACATTTACTTCTCCGTCTTCTGCACCCCGCGGTGCCTAAACCAATCAGGCATTTCCTCAAGCACAGGGAACATTGCAGAGGCAAATCTGAGCAGTCTCTCGCGATCGCATTTCGGGCACACAGGCGTAATCGCCTGATTCCATAAAATGATGGGGTAGATTTTGCCGTTCAAATCAGCATCGTTGGAAATGGTAATGCCGACGGGGCGAGTGTTAAGTTCCCCGGACGTTTTTTGATGTTCTGTGATGGTTTCGTGTTGTTCAAGCTCATCGTCGTCGTCGTCGTCGTCGTCATTGTTCTCGGAGGTAGCAGCAGCCCAGCCTACCTCTACAGCAGCCTCCCACTCCGGCATGGTAGTCGGCACGGCGTTCACCAACTCCACGAGCTTCAGGCGAGTCTCAAAATCCATAACGGCAGGGTCATGATCGACCCACTCCAAGACCTCGATCTCCTCCTGGTTTCTCTCTCCGGGGTGCAGCATTTTGGGCACCCACTGTCCGCCGGACTCGGCAACTCCGCCGTCGAGAAGGTCATACGAAGGAAGGTTGCAAGCCCCGACCTCGCACCAGCACTTCCTGTGGTGCATGTCGGCACGGCACGCCGGGCACTTGTACTCGCGGGTGAGCTTGCGGCGGCCGCAGACGGGGTTGTAGACGGCGTCGTAGGGGTTGGGGTCCGGGAGGTTGTCCTCGTATTCGTTGAGGCACGGGATGCAGAACATGTGGCTGCAGGGCAGCACGGCACCATCGAAGCGGACTGAGGTGATGTCGGTGGCCAGGACGCCGGCGATGTCGAGCTCGTTTTCGTCGCAGAGGGCGCACATGGGGCGCGGGGTGACGGTGTGGGGGTCCGTTTCCAATTCGGCGCGGGAGAGCAGGTATTCCTTCACTTTGGGCCAGAGATTGGTTTCCTTGCGGATGGGTCGGTCGTTGTGGTTGGTCTTGGGAGGGGTGGTGATCGTCAGCAAAGGTTGGTTTGCATGTGAGAGAACAGAATGGGAATGGGAAAGTACCTCTGAAGATGATGAAGCCGTGATGACAGTGTCCGACTGGCTAGTAAGAGACTCAGTGGTGTCCGACTGGCTAGTAAGAGACTCAGTGTCCGACTGGCTAGTAAGAGACTCAGTGGTGTCCGACTGGCTAGTAAGAGACTCAGTGTTCGACTGGCTAGTAAGAGACCCAGTGTTCGACTGGCTAGTAAGAGACTCAGTCGTCTTGATATTAGTTTGGTTAGACATTTTTGTCGTTGTTTTTGTTGTTTGAGGGTGTCAGGTCTGCTAGAGAGCAAAAATCTGAGAGCGAGATTTGAGTGATGGTAGACAGTAAGGTCTGTTTGGAGTTGAGAGAGAAGTTGATGTGAGAGAAGATGGAGAAAAAGAAAACTGGGTTAGACGGGGAGAAAGTTCAGTATTTATATTAACACGACCGAAGAAATTCGAATAAACGATCACGGGGACCGCCACTACGCAAGGCGCGCTGGATGAACCTTTGCAGAAAGGCATCATTTACCAAGTCCGACAGTTGCGCAATCTGGCGGCGTCACGGTACTGCATCCGACGAGAGCATCTATGGGCATCGGAGATCATGGAAGTGATGCTGCATCTCAACACAGAATTCTTTGACCATGGGGGCGACATGTATCTCATCAAGCCCGTGTGGTCCGTTTTGGCGTGCGAATTTACAACGTGTCGAGATGCAGTGAAAATTGTTGTTGTTTCCGATATTTATTCTGCTACCGTACAATCACAGGAACCAGGCATCCAAAGATCGAAGTATGCACAGGTATGTAGAATGAGAAGCACATACTGCAGAATATATGCCCGAACAAAATTTATGCAACATATTTATTTTATCTCTGCCTCAGCCCCCTCCAAGATTCATCTACCTACACAGAGAAATATTTTTGCTACAGTGAAAAAAAAATTACAGATCGCCATAAAGGGGACATATTATGCCTAGGTACCCTCACGGCATAAAAATGTCGCCCATAACTGACCCTCCAGATCCCAGTATCCCGAGTTTACACGGTAGCCGGCTCCGTGGCTCCGGTCTTAAAAGTGGGGCATAAATCCGACGCCGCCGACCGGATGCAGTTCGGATGCAGTTGGTGATGCACGGCTTAGAGCGGGGGCGATGCGGGATGAGCAAAACGCGGGAGCCGCAAGGGGGCCCGGGGACCCCGATGGCCAGCTCGCCAAGCACAGAGGCGCATCGAAGGGTGCCCTGCAGCTTCATCCGCTTATCTCCTTGGGATTTCGCTATTCACACGCCCTGTCCCTAAGACTCATCGACTTGCACCGCAGAAAATGCATGTAGGAAGGAATTTTTCTCTCCGAAGAGACAAATGTTACTCTCGCATTTAGTTCTTGGAGCGAAAGAAAGGAGGCAAAGAGGCTGCTGACTTGACTTTGGCTTGTGGCGTGTGGCTTGCCCTACGTCTGCACCCCGTGCTACTTTTGTGAAGTTCCTGAGAAGCTGGAGTTGGGTACCGATCCTCCCTGATACTATGGGTTTGGCTGGCAAGTGTCTGGGAAAAGAAAACAGGCTCTCTCAAGTCTGATGTAGGTTTGCCAACTGCTCATAGCACCTATTTAATTTTCCTAGTTTCCGTGCCTACAACGCCCAGTTGTTTGTATTCCGGGTACTGCAGATCCCGTGACAGCGCAGACGTCCGACACCGACATAGTCCGACTCCGATGAGCCCACCGCTTTGAACGGCCTCGCCATGTTTTACCAGATCGATGACCGGATGCCGACAATGAAGTTTTAAACTCGCTGTCCATAACGTGGAAGAGGTATCGGCTGTCATCCGCAATAGCAGTTAGGAATTCTCAACGCTTAAGAATGCGCCATCCCAGACGTTTAGGAAAAGTTCCCTGTCGAGAACCCAATAACTTCCCCCTACACTGTTGTCCCAGGTGCAAGAATCCATGAGGTGGCCCACGGCTTGGGCAACAATGAGGCTGTTCAGATAGAATGATGAATGTTAGTTTTAAAGTTGTCAAACCTGCCTTTTCTTTAAAGTTCAGGTGATCAGTGGGCGTGTAGGTGGTTTGAGCAAGTAAGACGGAGCACGGAGGTATAGGAAGACGGAAACAAAACAGATGGTGAAAGAAGAAGAAGAAGAAGAAAAAGAAGAGGCATTCGACACTCACCAAGTTACAGTACGCTCAGGGCACATCCACTGATTACGACCACCTCTATAACAGTAAGCGTCTACTGTGAGCTGCCCATGCACACCGATCACATTTCTGAACCCGGATGGGTCCTGTCGGAGAGTTACTTTTTCCTGACCCTTCTCTACGAATAGAGCAATGATTGCAACTGCATCGTCAGCCGGAGCGTGCATGTCTGAAGGAAAGCACATGCCTAACCCTTCGGGCCACCGTTTGGAAACGCCCCCGGCCCCCTCCCGTTTGGAAACGGCGCTGTGTCGAGAAGCGTTATAGGCCTCGAGAGCCTGTTCAGGCGTTAGAGCAACGATGTCAGGGCGGGAAAGATCGTCAACCCATGAGGCGAAGGAGAAAGGCTTTTTGGTTGATTCTTTGGTTGGGGCGGCCGTAGTACCGCAAGCCGTCAGGATAAGCAGGAGAAGGGCCGTAAAGGCAGCAGAGAAAGTGTGCTTCATCTCTCAAATCAGAGTATATGGATAGGACTGGCGGTTGGATGATATGAAGTAGAGATAAGTAAGGAAGAAGTACTGGAAGAAGGGAGCTGGCGGACTTGCCAGGGAAGTCCAGCTCTATGAAAGGAGAACATAAACATTTAGAACTGGATGCAATCTGAAAGAACTCCATGATTCTTTGAAACCTTGACAACGGTATCACCATCATCATTCTTGGTTTTGTAGGGATAGAAGCATTTCTTTATCCGAATACCGTGCTACCAAACAAGCCGTGGCATGTGCCTGCGGTACTTGTACAGGGCACACATACATCCGTGTTTGATGAGCAAGGGATGTTGTGGTAAATTAAGAAGAGTTGTCGCCATATACGCAAAACAGATGGTTCAAATGGTGTTTGTAAAGCTGAACTATACGTTTGATTGATAGTTGACCAAGGTGTTACGTCCGGGCGATGTTCAGCGGCTGAGATCATACATGAAGCTGCTTCCGTCATTCGGCAGGGAGCAGGTAGCACAAGGCTGTCAAACAACCTGAATCCGTCGGGTCACGCCTTCTACAAGTGAAAATCTTTGACACTTCATCACGGGTACTAGGGAAGGCACAATCCTTCCGACAACCTGCTTTCCTTCCTTGGAAAATCCACAAGTCCACCCTCCCCTCAGCACCTACCAAACAAATCGTCCGTCGGGAGATACAGTTCCACTTCTCAACGGCGGATTCCAGATTTACCAAGGCCGCTTGCGGGCAAGTGGAACATCTACGAGTGCCATTTCTACGACCAAATGCGTTGAAACATAAGACGGTATGTCGCGACGCGTCGTCGCCTCGAGAAAATCCCTTGCAGCGGTTCCTACCGTCGGCATCTCTCACCAAATAAATTCGTCAAACCATCATCAAGTTTGACAGCCTTTTTGCGCAAGACGATGGATGTGATGCAATGCTGCGGCTTTCTCTCTTTCCGGCCCACCACTGACACGGAAAGGGCCGCCAGGCTATGAACGAAACGCAGCGAGAACTCACCTTCGACACTCCTCTATTTGCCCCTTTAACCCACTCTAGAAATGCTCAAAATTGCAACTGAAAAGAACAGAATAGCGCGGTTATAATGATAGAGGAGTGTTATTTTGATTTTTGTTTTCTCTCCACGTGGTAGAAACCTCTCAATCCTTCCTACCTCTACCAGGACACTTCCCACTCGGAGCGTTCGTGAGCGTGATATCCACCAGTGTCCTTTCCGCAGCAAAGCCCTTCAACGACCAGATAAATTTTTTTTTTTTTTTTTTTCAAGATTTGATTCACACATTCGGGAGAAGCCCCATCATCATAAGAACGCGCGTTAAGACCCAAAGCCAAGAACCGCAACTCCCTCAAACCTCGTCAACAGCCGACACATATCCACCACGAGGAGAGAAAAAAAAAAGGAAGAAAGGACACGGACCAGACAGGACACATCTGAGACCATGAAATGAAGATGGTAAAAAGATATGAAGCAAAAGATTAGGAAAAAAAAGAAGAAGAAAAAAACATACAACACCAGGGATTCGCTGGTCGTCACCGACCCAACTACTAGTCTGGCCCTCACTGGCTTATCTATGGGAGAGCGGACGGGATCCCGAGTTTTCCAGTGGGTATGGTTGTATGTGATTATTTGGCTCTGCTCATATGCCTATAAAGGAGGATGTGGAATCATAGGTGTTTGATCGTGGTGGGGGGTTTGGAGTTTTGGGTCGAGAAAGTTACCTATTGCGTGACCACATCTTGAACCCCGGGGTATATTCGAGGTTCCGCTTTTGCCATGGCGTGAAGTGCACACATCAACCGGAAAACAGGGGTTTATGTACGTTCACGTATATAGCGGATGGACACGTTGCGTGTGAGTGATTGCGGTCATCATGTCCATTCGGCTTAGTCAAGGTGAAGGCGATGGTTAGGTTTCGGATTGCGATGAATATTACACATATCTAACTGGACGACGATATAAGTTATGGCTAAGTTATGTACTGAAGCATAGGACGTCTCTTGGTCGATCGCCCAGATCTTGCACTCCAAGTAGTGCTCAGTATGTGCCACCAAAGGTTATTATACATCCCAGGAGCATATGACACAGTATCCCCAGTGTGCTCCAACCCGGGAGAATAAAACATATTTACAAGACCCCCCACATTGATATTCTTTGGCACCAAGATACAAGTTCCCATCCTTCAAATGGTTGTGGACAAGGACAAGGACTCCGTTCGGTCAAAGCCTTACTTGATGTCCATCATTCGCTACCTGACCTAAAGGGGTAAAGCTCAAGTAATAACACTCGCAAACAGTTACAAGTTTGACATGCCGTTGTTGCGATGCCATATAGGCTATGCTGGTTACGATCGTAATTCCCATCTTGATGGACGCCTCAATCCACACACAAGGCTGCTTAGCTTCGCTTCTCAACGCATGTCTCAAGCTCGAGGTACGTCTAGTGCAGCAGTCATTTCCTGACGAATATCAAAGTTAATAAACTGCAGCAGCGTCCTGTTGCGCCTGATCAGAACCTCCACAGCATCATCGACCCACAGCCCTAGCTCATCTTGCCCGATAATGTGCTCGGGAATATGGGTCACGGGCTCCAATCTCCACGGCGCTTCGTGAAACCAGGGTCGAAGGAGGGTGAGCGCAGTTTGCCAGCCTGGAGGAGGAAGCGGGGGTTCTGACTCGACCAAATTCACCACATCACGGATCGTCGCTCGAGGAGGGGGAGGGAAGTCAGGAGCCCATGGGGGGCGATCCAATAAGAGGTTGTCCAGAGGATCAATAACTCGGTTTTCAGCTGTGCCCTCTTCTAGCATTTGCAAGGAGAGTTCGTCTTCATCGCGTGTCCGATGTTCTCTGGGGAGGAAATGATGTTGACGGGGGGTCACTGAGGGAGGAGCCCAGAAAGGACCGCTTGAATCATCGACATCGCGTGGCTCAGGGACGGGACCCTGAGGGAGAATCAGGAATGCGCCGTCCCAAAGAAGGTCATCCACCTGGAATTCGCTACCAATAGGTAGAAGACCAGCTGGGAAGACTGGCGGCTCGCCGTGGCCAGCCACCCAATGAAACCAAGCCGGAGGTCGAGGTGGGCCAAAGAACACCGGTTCATCATCATCTTCCATCAATTCACTCTCTTCAACAATGTCGAACCATAAGTCCCACATTATTTCAGAAAACTCTTCGTCGAAATCATTGTCGCGAGCTCCTTCGGGTCCAGGAGGGGGCGGATGAGGATGACCAGTCCTGCGCGTCCATTCATAGGCAACGAACGCCGCCCACATATCTGGAGAGGCAAGGATCATGGCACTGAAGCTATGGAGATTGATGTTGTATGCGTTTAAGTCCAGGTTCGTCGAGAAGGAGTACCTAAGCCCGCTCTCTCCGTGCTACCCTCATATCTTGCGCCAACAACCTCAGATCATGCATGGGGTCGCGACCATTACCGTTACCGTTCGCAACATGATCCGCGATACCGGCAACACCCGCAAACATCCCTTGGTCTACTTCCTGGATCCAAGGGGGGAGAAACATGTCGGGGTGAAGGCGGATAGGTTCACGCCCCATTTGCCCCGGGCCTGGTTCGTTGGCTCCGGCCCCAAGATGGTGTCGGGCAGCTCTGCCACGAACAACTCGGAGGCGGTTTCTGAGAAATTGTGGCGGGAATAACCCGTGGTTGGCGGCTTCGAAAAACGTCCGGGGGTCGGCGTTCGCATTCTGGGGGTCTATCAGGTCGACGAATGGATCCCGCTCCGTACACTCGGGTTTGTGACGACAATAGAGAAAGCCGTGTTCGTTTCGCTGGAACGGGGCGAGGCATATGTAGCACCATTCGTGAGAACAGATACCTGTTTAAAAAAAAATACAGTCAGTAACCGGTTACCCAGAAAGATGAGCAGAGTGAGCATAATAAATTGAACTTACAGGTGATATGATTGCAACCAGAAAACTTGTGGACGGCCTTGTTGCACGATGGGCACTTTTTGCTAGATTTGGTGATCTCTGCCTCGGATGCCCTTTCGTCTTTCTTCTTTTGGATGTTGCGCTTGTCATACTCCTCGCATGTTTCGCCAGAGTGCCAGGGTACGTCGTGCTTAATGCAATGTGATGTCTTACAGGCCTTGCACTTGAAGCGCACGCATCTGACATCGTCTATCTGGCCGGAGCTACACTTGGCTGATTTGCACCATCGGAAATTGGGAATGTTTCCGAGGGCTGCGCGGGTAGCCAGCTCATCATACCGTTTGAAAACGCTTTTTGATGCGTTTCTCTTGACATCTGCGAACTGAAGAGGTTTGGGACACTCTGGACACTTAATCCGATTCCACATCTTGGTCTCCAGCTCCGAGGCGATCCACTGACCCAAACAAGCATTGCAAATAGTTGGTTTGTGCTCGCATCCAGATGTAATCTTGTATGCCATGAGGCTCAAATTCTTGCTGTCAAGGCAGACGCTGCAGGTCTCGTCGGGTAGGAGCCAAGCCTCCTCGGTCGAAAAGATTTTGGCTGTCTGGCCGGGAAGTTCGACCTCATACGTTTTCCCCCAACAAACGCGTGTAGTCTTACTGACACGCGTATCGTCGAGCGTCAAAATGAGCTCTGACCAGTGGGCATTGAAACCAGTCTTCCCCCGTGAGCGGACATTCCGAAACAGGCGAGTATCAAGGTGATGCTGCCAGCGCCTAACACTCATGCCGTCGTAGAAGTAATGCGACTCGGGATGATAGAGGTAGCGCCTTCCCAGGCCATTGATCACAGCATATGCGTTCGTCCGCGCAATGTGATAACTAATCCAACAACAAAGCCAGTGTCGCTTGACTTCAGAGACCACCCAGCTGTCTCCCTGCAATTGACCAGGTCGTGTTCCGCCTCGGGCCACCAGCAAGACCCTGTCCGGATCGGAGATGGACATAAAAGTCGCAATTTTGCGTCTCAACTCGCCTACCGTGGCGCCTGTATCGATTGCCTGAACGAGTTGAGTTGCAAGCTCTGGAGGAATTGGCTGGTTGTTCGCATCCTTGTACTGACTAAACTTCCACTGGTCAACCTCGGCAGAAGACCTGGACATGCGGTACCAGATCTTGGAAGGCGTGGGAGGGAGCACATGCTCAGGATTGAGTAATTTGCCGTCCAGATAAAAAGCGAAGTGAGCAGCTGAGGCGATAGGATGGCCCTTGTCTTGATAACGGCGCCGGATGAGCTGTTCGAGCTTAGCGACTGCAGAACCGGGCCGCAGAGCGAACTTCATGTTCGGTTGTCGATCATCCAAAGGCTTCAGCTCGACGTCCACAGAAGATGCTGGGGGCGACGTCCGCCCACGGCGTAGGTGTGAGTGTCGATCAAGGTCCGACAGTATGCGATCCCGCTCGGTCGCGATATGGCGCTTATGGCGGGGAGAAAGGCGCAAGCCGAAGAGAGGCAAGAAAAGGCCGGGATGGCGAAAGTCTCTGCTGGCATTGCCGCCTCCTCCGTTGGCATTCGACGTATTACTATTGTTGATGTTGCTTTCTGGGGTTCTCAAGCCCCGCTTTGAGTCCTTGCTAGGCGCCATAACGAACCACAACTCCTTGCGACGGCTGTAGGCAACTTTTTTCCATCACAACTGCTGTGTGTCGCTTGATTACCGGGATTTTATTGAGATGCGTGACGTCCCTAGAGGTGAGGTTGAGGTGAGGTTATGGTGAGGAATGTAAGCGGCGGCTTGTCTTTGTCAGCCGGCGAAGTATGGTTTCACGAGGAGGACCGGGGCGTGAAGGAAGAAGAGTGAGAGAGCCTGTGTGTCGTAAAGCAAACCCGAGCACTGTCTGGGGCAAGGAGTGAATGAAGGTGAAGGCAAAGTTCAGACGAGGGGTCAGAGGGGCGTATGGTACGCATTTTGGACCTCGACCCAACCTGGCACCGTGGACTCGGGATGGAAGACGGCGAAGGTTTTGGAAGTCGGAGGGACGTCGATAGCCGATAGATGCCCGGCACCGCTGCCAGCCTGAGTGAGTAAAATGCAGGCTTGACTCGTCGCAAGTGGAAGGCACGTAAAGCAAGGCAGGCACCTCTCTCTCCAAGTGGTCCAAATGACCCAAAGTGCGACTGCAGTGATTTCTCACGAGTGGTTGCCACCAAGGCAGGAGCGACTGGCGACGCACCTTCAGCAACTGCCAACCCACACCACCGCAAATGGAAAGACACCCATATGATCGGCTGGCCAATGAGCATTGCAGGATGCAGATTCCTTGACGGCGTTGGCCAGTGGCATCACCACAGCCAATCGGTCCACGCCAAACGGCCCTGACCTAGGTCATGGACGAGAAAGGTCGCCCTGGTTATCGCGTCGATGTTCGATGCACCATTTTCCATTTCGACGACCACCACCGACCCGACCCGATTCTCTTATTCATCTTGGGCATCCACACTCAGGCTTTGAGAATGGACCGGACGACCTAGTCAGGCACTCACTCGAAAACTGACCATGCGGAACTCGAACCCGAAGCGAGGGTTGGGTATCTTGTCTGACCTCAAGATATTTAAACACTGGGGTTGAACAAAGCTGTTCCCCGCATTGCATGGCACCTGTCACATATTGATAGTTGAACCTCCAGAAGTCATACGGCATCCATGTTCGAGATCAATTCTGGTATATGGACCATTGAGAATTCAAAAGTTGATGGTCATTGGTCGCCCTGGCTCCCGAAAGTATCTGCACATGGTGTGCCTGTTATGTATGGTGCCTATCATTTCGGGATCGGGATGTCAAACTCAGGAACAGGAACCCGAAAAGCTGTGGTTGACGAACCACGAACCTATGTCCATGGGCTTGTAAATTGCACTGCGCGGTTACCTGCGCAAAACGCTCGACCTGAACTGTTACGGCAACTCTGTAGTTGTCTGCCTTCTTATTAGAGACAGAGAGCTTCCCTGTCTCAAGAAAACACTATGGTTGACGTTGACTGATCACCACCAGGATTACCATCCATTCAACGATACATGGAGCAGACACACGACGATCACCAAGTACATCAGTCAGGGTGACAGTCCACGTTTATGTCAGCCTTTGTTCAGTCACTTTGTCTACGTACGGAATTTTTGCTTCTCTCTCATTTTACAAGCAATATCCTCATCTAACATCCTGATGTTGTCATTGATTGTATATACCGCTAACTAGACTGCTGCTTGACCTTTCCAACCTTCTATGTAATATATGCTACGCATTATGACGATTGTTGTCGTCGTTGTTGTTGCCTTTGTTGTATCTTAAGCCAGACTCTCTTTCTTGGGTGCTTCGGGTAGGGGGTGACATGCTACCAATCCTCCGATGATGCTTCCTCCGATGTTGCTTCCTCCGATGCTGTCATTTCCTCCGAAAATTCCTCCATTGGGTCGTTACCTTCGTCGTCGTCGACTTCGTCGTCGTTGACTTCGTTGTTGTTGGCTTCGTTGTCAATGAAATTGTTAAGAAAAGCTGGGAACCCACCCATACCTATAAGACCGTTAACGGCATGTGGCGTGGCCCCAGGATCGTTCCGCGGATTTATCCATGGCCGATATCGATTGCGAGGAAAATGATGAGAATGCGCGTCAACCAGAATCAGCTTTCCCCCGGGCCTCAACGCCCTCCTAAATTCCACAAGCCAGTTGACATCATCCCAGTCCCCGGGATTCTGCTCCTCCATTCCCTCGATTTCCTCGATGTCCAGCTCTCTCTCCCCCCACCAAGCCGCCCCATGAGTTCGCAGGCCTGCAATGACGAGCAATCGCAGGTTCTTTCCTTCGAGCCTTCGAGCCAGCTGTAATACCTCTCTCATCTGGAACAGCGTGGTGCCGCTGCTGCGTTTTCTAATGTTCCTCAAGTCGAGGTAGAGTGTCTCGAGATTTGTCAAGGCCTGGTAGTCAACGTACAATGGCACCATGTGCTCGAAAAACACACGGCCTTGGACCGCTGTCATATTAGCCAGCACCGTGCCTACCGGTGGGTCTGTGGGAGGAATGGTACCGAAACGCTCGTAGTCAATACCTGTAGTAAAATTGAGACAGGGATTGCTGGTGATCATGAGATGGCGGATATGTCTGTATAGAAACCACGGCTCCTGGTTAGGGGGTTCTGGGGAGAGATGCTTCTTTACCTGGTCAAAGGGTCTGGCTTTGATGGCAGCGGCAGCAGCCGTGGACGCCGGCGCACCGGTGGCCACCCTCAAATAACCGTTGTCGTCAAACCTCTCCGTGAACCCTTCGATGAAAGGCAAGAATCCGACCATTTCATTTCCCCAAGTGATCGTCCCCTCGAGCCCGCTACGCACCCGTCTTCCCAACCCTCTTTCCGTGAATCTTCCGAGCCACTTCCACGGCCTTTGTTGCAAAACGATCAACCTGTCGGGCCTAAGCGCTCTCTCCCTCTTCACCTCCCTCGTCAAAAACCTCCCGTACCTCGTATTCCTTATACTGTTCAAGTAGGCATGGATACCCGTCTCCTCCGCCGGCTTAACCAATCGGTTCCATGGCTCATTTGGACGATAAGCCATGCCCTCCCTAAGCCTCCCAGTCCAAACCCCTCCCCGCCCCCTTGCGTATGGATCGAACCTCCCCTCCCATTCCATATCCCACGCCGCACCGCCCTCCAACAGCACCTCCTTTTCAAACGGAACGCATCCGCACTGTTCACAGTGTCTGTTATCAAATCCATGTGCACCCTCCTGAAAGAGTGGACACTGCACTTTTCTCCTCGAGTGTCCCGCAAACCAACTCTCCAACTCTCCAAAATACTGTTCTTCTCCCTCCCCTAACTGCACTCCCAGTGTTTCTGGCGCTGGCTTGTACACGTCCACTCTTAGCTTCCTCAAGATTTCGTCGAGTTGGGGTTCTCCTCGCGACCAATTGCAGATCCTCCAGCCTGAGCAGAACAGCCGGAAAGCGCATATATTGTCGAAGATGCTCAGGGAGTGGATCACAATCTGCGTTTTGATCTCATCCGGAAGTTCAGCGAATGACCTGGAGCCTGGGGCAGGAGGAGGAGGAGGAGGAGGAGGAGGAGGGGGGCCGGGAGCGGGAGCGGGAGCTGCTGGTGCTAATCGTTGTCTCTGGGCGGCTGGTTGGCCGGGGGCCGCTCCGTTTGCTCTTCTTTTAGGTGGCATTTTTTCGTTGTGAGTATATATTAGCCGTTATGGCACTTGTCAAGGTATGTGACTTTTTTCAAAGATCGAAACAAGATGATCAAACAACAAGCAGGTATGAACAGAGATGCTATGTTGACAATCGGATTGTTTAAAAGCAATCAGCCTCTCTGCTAAGTACGGTCCTGTCCAAAGAGTCCTATCAGCAACAACCCAAGGCAGACAAAGGGCTGTATCAACAATCAGTTACTGACAAAGCGGGCCAGAAAATAGAAATTCTATTTTCACAATCGCATTGTTTTAAAACAACCCCCATCTCTGCTAAGTATGGTCCTGTCCAAAGAGTTCTATCAGCAAAAACTCAAAGCAGACAAAGGGCTGTATAAACAACCAGTTGCCGACAAAGCGAGCCAAAGAGGACTGACTTACTTATTTATATCCCATTTCCTCAGCTTTCAAGACACGGCACTCACAATGAGGTTCAAACAAAGGATAGAGGGTCACAACTATGAATTAAGATAAAGGGTATTTGACTGTCTCTCATCCTCAAACCAAACGGGCACCAAACCACGCGCGTACAAGACCCCTCATGTACTTTCCTGCCACCGAAATTATGCGTTAAATTGCCCATTTCTGCTCTGTCAACCACACCTGACCTCCTCTCATCAAGCGGTCTGCGTACGTATTAATGCTTCCCTTCAACTTGTTGCCTTGTGTCCAAGGTGGATGCTGCCGCCGCGATGTATGCCTGATCATCTGGTCGGTCCCCGGCCGGACCAGATAAGCCTTCCTAGAGGGTCCCTTTGGGTGGATACAAAGAACTGAAAATAACCGTCAACGCCGTCGCATCTAAAGCAAACCTAAAAGTAAACTTTTGGAAAGCAACGAGGTACTAAACGTCCGTCATTCCTTCATACGCTGCACCGCTTTAGAGAAGGGCAGCGGCGAAGACACCGGCAGCGACAGCAGCAACGCCGTTGCCGAGGAAGGCAGCAGCGTTGGTGGGAGCAGCAAAGCTGCTGGCAGAGGTCGAGGAAGCGGCGGCAGCGGAAGTCTCGGCGGCGGACGAGGTGGGCTTGGCAGCGGAAGTGGAGGCAGGGGCGGCGGACGAGCTGGTCTTGATCACGGCCTTGTTGGGGTCCTGGGTACCGCACTTGTCAAAGATGTCCGCCTTGCACTTGTCCTGGCCCATGGCATCGTTTGCGTGGTTGGTGATGCAGGTAGAGTAGGCGGTCTGGCACATGAACTATAGGACGCCGCGTTAGAAACCTTGCTTCAAGAACAAAAATCGGGGGACACCTACGGTAGGAACAGTCTGAGTGTAGTCCTCAAGAGCCGGGGAATCGCCAGAGCTGCAAGTGCAGTCGTACTTCAGCGTCGTCTGTAAAGAGGGAACCTGTGGTCAGTAATGCTTCCTTAAGCGGTACTCCAGGTGGTGAAAACATACGATGTCGCAGTCGTTGCTCGACACAGACATGCCGCAAAGAATCTTGCAGGTGTTGTACTGGGCAACACACCACTGGTCTAATGACAGGACGGCGTTAGTATCTCAAGGTGACACGACTTTTGGGAACTGTTACATACTCCTCGTGTTCGGGTCAACAGAGTCGACGGGGACGGTGAGGTTGCTGTTGGACGACTGGGCGGCGACGGCAGCGGTGAGCGCGGAGAGCGCGACGAAGATGATGTTCTGACGCATGGTGACTGGCGGTGGGAGGTGAATGTGTGATGATTTGAGGTTGTTGTGGTGGTGGTGGTGTGAGGTAGATACTATTATGTATCGATGTCGGAAAACCCGGACGGGATATTGCTTGGATTAGTTATTAAAAATCTGGGAGATGGGTGAAGGCGGGGAATATGTGGCGTTCGCAGAACAAGCAGACGGAAGAACTAAGAAGAGACGAGAGGGAGGAGAGATAAGAAGGGAGAGGCGAGTATTAATTGCAGAGGAAGGCCGCGGCGGTCGGTGTCGACAAGAACTTGAAATGAAACGATTCTGGGACGGGAAGGCACCCCCGGTTTTTTGAAAGAAGCCCAAAACGGGAAGGCACGCAGGACGAGTGTCGGGTTTAATTGCTCCTGCTGCTGCGAGTTTTTTGGAGCTCGGCCTTTCCACCTGCTGCGTCCGGGTCACGGTTGCACACCGTCAACGTTGTAGCCTGGGTACCTCGCTGTACATACAAATCGGGGACAGACACACAGAGTCATAGATCCCGGCTCCCGGCACGCGCGTTCACGGCCTGGCCAGAGGTGTAAATTCAGAGGCGGGAAGAGGGCGACACGAACTCACGATGGGCTAGTACTGACACCGACTGCGCTCCGCTGCAAAACGGGACAAAACGCCTGGCTGCAAATCCGCTGCAACGCTGGCTTGGCAATTCTTGGACAGTGGGCAGAATTGTGGCTGGTGTGACTGCCGGACTGGACGAGAGCGCTGAATCCAAGACCGCTCAAGACCGCCCAAGACCTGAGCCCGTTCTCGGCGGTGGGGCAAGTCACTTTTCACGATCCACCGGCGACTCCCCAAAGACTGGATGCGATGGAGAGGCGGCCGTTCAGGAACCCGATTTGCACCGACGCTAGCATGCAGCTGGTTAAATGAGCCCATGCAAAACAACATTGTTCCTGAATCCTCGGTCCTGTCTCCTTGGCCCCGTCTTTCACGGTCACGCGGCTGCTCGATTCGTCATGGCTCCGATGGGTGAAACCGACGGCTTCTGGTTGCGATGGCGGCATCATCGTCACATTTCATTCTCAAAGAAAAATCTGGGAGAACTTGTATCACGCCCATGCTCCTTGGCCTCCTTGGCCTTCATTTTCAAGCCACACAGGCCCCCTCCACGCTCCACTCCCGACATCAGACGCGGGCCAGGGCGTTCGACTGGGCGGTCACATCACAGTGTATTTGAGGCCAATCAATGCGGATCAGGAAAGGGAAATCCCGAAGAGACATGGGTTCGGTTCGCGGGCCAACCAGAAAGATAACAGATGCGGCACCAATGGCACCAATGGCCCTTCGCTTGGGAGTTGCTCGGATGGCATGGGAATGTTGGCCAACAACCCGCCCGCATTCCTCTTTTTTCTCGCGCGGGTTGGCATGGTCATGGCATCTTTGTAGTCATGCCCAAGCGCGGGCGGTCAAAGCAATTCCATTGTCCATCGAACGAACTTGGGACGAACTGTTGCATTCCGTACCTACTTGAGTCTCATATTTCTGATATGTAGTGTTTTCGCAGACGCGAAGGCGAGGTGTCTCTACATGGCAGTAGTGTCGTCTCGTAAAAGTCACCGCTACAAGTCACAATCGCTGCGTAGATCGAGTTGTGGAGCCTCGTCTTTAGCCCAGCTTGCCTGCCCAGCTGAGATCGATGTGACGATGTCAAAACACCAACAAAGCCACAACATCAGCCACATTATTTTGTTGCGTTAATCCTTCAATGACCGACAGTGAAACCGTCCGAGTCGCTTGGAGTTCCTTCCGTCGTCGCTTGCAGTTCAATGTCAGCACCAACTTCAGTTCAGACTCGACTTCCACACGTGATGCACGTGGCGGAAGGCACGTCCATCATATACGGTCCCACCCGGCGGTAGGTGATCGGGCAAGTTCCGACGCTGCAGCTGTGCAGACGGGCAGGCACGCAGCGCACAGCGGTGTTAAAGCACTGGTGACGGGTGGACCAATCAAAGGGCGTAATTGGCTCGTAGAGAGAAAAGGTGAGGTCAGCGGCAGTGAGCGGTTCCCGTCACCAGGAGCTCCCCGTCGACCATCATTTTCCACTGCATGGTTGGTAAGGTACAACCTCTCTCTCCCGCGGCTCTCCCGCTCTCCCTGGCAGACCTGGATCATCCGGATGGGTTGCGATTCCACAACGTCGGGTCGGCATTTCCAATACAAATTTTTCTCGCCAAATTTCCGTGCGGACTGCTGTGGGACATGAGAAATTGACCAAACGAATCATGTGCCCATGGTTAGGTGATCGACTCTGTGTGAGAGTGGGACGCCCTGCGATTTTCGTAACGGCGAGAGTTTGATGCGACGGTTCACCTCGCTATCGCAAGCCGAGATGCGCTAAAGATCCGACGAACCGGACTGGTCTCGACGCATTCCAGCGTTTTGCAACCTCATCTCGGGGGGCAACAGACGACAGACCACGCCTTGCCCAACGTCAATGTCCAAACGCCGAGCAGTCGAGCACAAGTTTGAGCGAGCGACAGCGACAAGCACAAGCGCGACGAAGGGCAAATGTTTTTCATGATCTCGGTCCCTGGAGAGTGTTTGTGCACACCCTGCAACCCCTTGTGCGCACACTCCTACCGCCATGGTAAAAATCTTGATGGTAGTCATCACCAACAGCCGCGCTGCCTCGTCTGATATTCAAACATTTTGCACCGGTGTCCCTGACGACCTTCTATCAGTCCACACAAGGTGAGAAAACGCTTTGAACTGCGCTATATCGGCAATCGGCGCGCTGTGTTCGGACAAAAGTCCACTTCACATACTGACATACTCTGATGGTCGTTTGCTATACGCGCCCCCGTCCCTTTGTGTGGCCTCCATGTCAAGTCAGTTCGTTGGGAGAGCAATGCTGCCTCCAAGTTAACACATGTAAGTGAAATCCGGGGTCCTTGGCAAGCAATGTGTATACGCTACTCTCCACATGACTTCTTTTTCGTTGTGTTTGCACTCATATCACATTTTCTTTATGACAGAAAACGCCACGGACCTCAAACGCGATGTGGTGATAATGAAGTCCGATGTTTGCCTCCAATGGATTAGACCTTCACGGCGCCTTCGGCCCGTAGGCAGCAGAACTTGCAGCGCATCAATGTCCGGATGGGCCGCGGCTTCAGAAGGGTATCAGGGATTTTCCATCTGGTAGCGACCCCTAGATCTACGCGGCCGATCCTTGTTCAGGCCCAGACTACCTACAGGGCAGGTAACTGTGCTTACTGAGGGGACAGATAGTCTGGGCTAGGAACGCCGCGGATACGCGGATATTGATGAATGAAAGGAGGAGGCAACCGCAACGACCAGCGTGAATCCTCATCTCTGGTTAAACAACATCGGCAACGGCTTCATTTTCGTGCGCAGCAAGCAGTAGAGCGTCTGCGTTTGCTTGCCACGGCTGCTATTCAAGACGCACAACGTCTTGAGAATCCCGACCTTCGAGACAGGCAGCGGGATCTCACATCTCCAAGTTACTCCAACGACAAGGCCATCACGAGCCACGAGAAATCATGGCGGAAGGGCTCAGTCTTTGGCCATTGGGCCTTGCAGTCGTTGTCGTCGGTGCGCTCTGGGTCTATGGAGTCAACAGGACCATGAGAACGGTCCCACCCGAGGCCCTGAAACTGTCGCCCAATTCCAACCGCTGGACTAAGGAGTATATGCGGGAGACATATGAACGGGTCAAGAAGAACCCCGTCGATATCAAGAAACACCTCCCACCCAAGTTGGACAGACGATACGTCGTTGTGGGCGGTTCCGGTCAGTTTGTGTTTTCACAAGCCATGCCAGCTCGAAATTCCCCGTGCCCGAGAAGCATGAAAAGGGGTAACCGTAACTAACACGCCACGATAGGTCTTGTGGGAGGTGACATCGTCGCACACTTGCTCGCTCGTGGACAGTCCCCGGAGAGCATCCGGATCGTTGACTTTGCTCCTCTTCGTCGTCCCGAAATTCTTGGTGTGGCCAGGAAGATCGACATCATCAAGACAGACATCACCTCGCCCGACTCTGTGAAGGCGGCCTTCTCCAAGCCGTGGCCTGCGTCTGTTGCCAGTCTTCCCCTGACCGTCTATCACACTGCCGCCGCGATCCGTCCCGGTGAACGGAGCATCAAGACCTATGACCGTGTCGCTCGCGTAAACGTCGGCGGTACCGCCAACGTCCTGGCTGCTGCCAAGGAGGCCGGCGCTGACATCTTCATTGCCACCTCGTCGGCCTCCGTTGCCGTCAAGCCTATGAAGTTTTGGAAATGGCCTCTTCCCAGCTTGGCGAGCAACTATGTCCAAGTGTTCAACGAGGATGACTTTGATCAGCCGTTGAAGCCTCATGATGAGTTCTTTGGCAGCTGTAAGTCTCATCCCACGCCTGACTGGAAACACTGGTAAACAACTCTTGCTGACAATGGTGAAATGAAACAGACGGTCGCGCCAAGGCTGAAGCCGAACGTCTGGTCTGCGCTGCCAACCAAGAAGGCTTCCGTACCGGCGTTGTCCGTCCCGGCAACGGCATCTTTGGAGACGTCGAGAACGACGTAACGTTTGGTCCAACTCTCAAAGCCGGTGGCATTGTCTCTTGGACGCCGCACGTCATCCAGTCAGTACCCTATCTTCCACCTCTCCAAACTCACTGAATTCTCAACTGACACCCTAAACAGGAACTGGATCTCCTCCCGCAACGTCTCCATCGCCCACCTCCTCTTCGAAGCCGCTCTCAACCCCTCCGTCCGCCCCGTCCCCCCACCCTGCGCCGGCCGCCCTCTCCTCGTTACCGATCCCGGCCCGCCCATCGCCTTCCGCGACTTCTACACCATTATCAGCACGCTCTCCCTCACCCCTATCACCGAGACCTACCCGCCTCCCGTGCTCATGCTCATCCTGGCCTACGCGATCGAAGGCTGGGCGAACCTGATCATCAACTTCCCTGTGCTGACCAAGCTGTTCGGGTGGAAGGAGCCCACCGGCGATCTGGCCATGTTGCAGCCGGCTGTGTTCACTGTGTCGGCGTACACGATTTGCGATGACAGCAGGGCGAGGAAGAGTGTGGAGGAGGGTGGAATTGGGTATCGGGGTGTGACGGATACGTTGCATGGGTTTTGCGAGCAGATGGTTGTGTGGAATGAGAGGGTTGCGAGGGGAGAGGCGGGGCCGTTGAAGGGGAAGGGTGCTGCTGCGCCGGTTGTTGCTTAGGTGACTCTTTTTTGATTGCCCTGAGAATTGCAACAGAGGGAGAACGGGATGGATGAATGGGAAGAAAGGGGATGGTCTAGAAGTGGTATTTATGCAGATGGAGAAAGGAATGGTGCTTGTTGGATATTTTGAAGCTTGGTTACACCATGTGTCCATATCTAGGATAATCGACCTAATCCCATTGGATTCCCAGTGATGATATAGGAAATTTCCGATGTCTCGCTGGCAATATCATTCGTAGCTTGACTCTAGGTCTTCCTCGCTGTCTTGTGCCCCTTCCTCAGTTATGTCATTGTCGAAGATGCTGTGTAGTGAACTGAAAACCCCTCGAGCGCCCGAAAAGAGGAGCCTGGCATATGTCGGCAATGCTTGTTTCTCCAACCGACAAACAATGCAAGTTACAACCCATCCAGAGCTTACATATATGTATGCGCAAGATACTTACCTCAAGTATGTAAATCGCATTACCCTGTCTTCAACATAAAGTGACAATCTTTAACTATCTGATCCTCCTAATGCATATCCAAGATCGGGTATAATCAACTTGGGTCAGATGTACTTTTTTCTCGCGTCAAGGGATGTTGAAATAATTCGCAAACCCTCCCCCCCTCGCAAAGGGAATCTAGATCAGACTGCGACAATGTCGAACATGTTTCTGCGTCTCTCATGCTTGATGCATCGCGGCCACCCGCCTCGAATGTTCGTGAGAATACCCACGGTCCAATACATCACACCTTCGGAATATTCTTATGCACGCATCAATGCGTCTTTATTACCCCCTCTGAACCCAATTCCTAAGCAGTTCCTGGCATAGGAAAATCCCTGATAGACTCTGGCCGATCGATGTGCTTCTCAATTAATGTGATCCCTATCACAGTTCTGCGACGGCCTTTCCCACAAGCCACTACGAGCGATATTGGACTATCCGTGTTCGGTTTATTCCCGTCTTTCGGCCGCTCAATATGATAACGCGAGTATGCATATGCGCGTGTTGATGCATCCCGCCCATCCTCAAGCTGCTGTCGCCCTCATGCCATGCATGTACTTACCCTAGTTACCGTCCTGTGCCTACCTTCCACTTCTTTGCATCCACGTTTCGTGCATCAATTCTTTTCTTTCTCGTCAACTTGTACAAGTTTCCATGTCGACACCTACCTAGCAGTCTCTCTTTACATTCATTCTTCTCTGGTTGTAATCTCCCGTCGAGAGTTATGCATTCTTCATTGTTTAGTTGTGTGGTGGTACGCTGACCTTCCAAAGACTGACTCCATATAAACTCGTGGATCTGACCAAAACTTCAACAATCTTCCAATGGCTGGATGGCCGAGCGGTCTAAGGCGCTAGACTCAAGAACTCCAAATTCTTCTTCACTCATAAGGTGAGGTGCATTCTAGTATCGCAAGATGCGTGGGTTCGAATCCCACTCCAGTCACTTTCTTTTTTGCTTTATTTTTCTCCTTATTTTGCCCTCTTGTTCGTACTCTCAACTTCGGGATGTTTCAACCTTTTTTTCTTTTTTTGGACTGGTTGTTGGAAACATTGTTGCGATGAATGGATGATGGGCTGGATGGCGAGGTTGAGATGATGGCATCCGTTGGCCGCTTTGCATACCGAAGAAACTCGCGAATTGAGACCTGGGAAGGTAGGCATGAGGGAAGGTTAAAGGTGTCAAAAAGCAGATAGGTCTTGTGCCTACCTACCCAGATCCCAATTTGGAAAAAATATACGGTACTCCCGCGAGAGATCACAAAAGGCTGCGGAAAGACTTGCGATACGTGTTGTGGTTGGGTGTTAATACCTGACCAAGACCCTATGTAGGATTTGACTTTTCGTAAACATCATATTATGTAGCTCGAAATGCAGGTAGTCAGCCGCCGACTTTGTAGGCCTGACGTGTATGTCGAGGACGGGGTGATGCATCAAGAAGCATATCGAAGGTGCATCATACTGGATCTGTTCGGTATGTCCTTACGACCACTCGTCCAGGGGCTGAAGTAGAGAACAAGTACTATGGCATTCATTACCCAGGCAAAGTGCAACTCAACGCGTAGAATAAAGAAAACAGCTCGAACTGGAAGACAGACCCGCAAATGCTGGCTCTCCTTGTCCAGCGGATTCACTGGGCCAAGATGGAATGCAACGATGCGCCATTGGTATCATAGGAAAAGAGAAGCTGATGAAGCGCGTAGCTAGCCCCCCAAAGACAACCAAACCCGAACAGAAACACCGATCCAAAAACTCCAAGCGATGCATGAAAAATGAGAAAAGAAACCTGGCCCCAAATAAGAATGAAGTGATCCCATCCCAGCACCTCGATCTCAAGAAAAAGTCGGTGCTCTCTCCGCAGGCGGTAGCGTTCTGCCAGCGGAATCTCTCCTAGCCACCGCCACCGCCGCCGCCTTCCCCTTCCCTTTCCCACTTTCGGCCTCCCCCTCATCATCCCGATACTGCCCCTCACCCCCCCTCTCATTGTCATTACCGATATTATATGTTGTCGTTGCCCGTTCGCGGTCCCTTTCCCTTCCCAGATCCACAAGCGTAGGCGACTCCCCCGAGCTGCTCAACATCCTTGATCGCTCGTCCGCCAACAGCTCCTCTTCATCTTCCTCCCTCGCAGCTCTCTTTTTTTCATCTTTCGCCGCCCTCCTCTCCTCTCTCTTGTCCCGCCCACCATGCCCCTGTTGCCCACTGTTTCCACGCCCACTATCGCCATGATCAACGTCATCAACCAGCTCGCCGTCCGTCGTATCATATTCGGGCGGCTCGATCCAGTCCTTGGGCACCACGCACGGTAAAGCCACGCCGATGCTGGCGGCGCGATTCAGCCATGCCGGCCCTGGAAGCCCCGTCAGCTTCTGGCACAGGTGCGACGTGAAGTGGTTGCAGTTTTTTGTCAACAGGTTGTAGGCGGTCCCGAGAAACTCTTCGGACACTTCGCGGATGATGGCGTCGATCTCGGCTGGTGTCGCGAGCGTGAAGCCGTGCAGGAGCTCACACCGGAAGGTGCCGCCGGGGGGCTCGGTACGGGGCGCCGTCCAGTAGACGCCCGTCTTGCCTCGGTGTGCGTGACCGCCGTAGGCGTATTCGCGGCCGTTGATGACGACGCCGGAGTGGAGGAGGGAGGTTCCGATGAACCAGAGGGTATTGGAGATGCGGCCGGGCTAGAAGAGCGAAGGAAGAGAGCTGGTTAGTACCGGTCATAGCAATGGGGGAGACGGAGAGAATGATAACGTACTGGTAGGAGATCGTAGACATTGATGAGGATCTCAGTCTTTTGGATTGACTGGGTCGATGGGCGAGGCCTTGCAGTCTTGTGCGACTTCTTGCTTGACATGGTGACGATTCGTAGCAGCACTCCCCCGCTCAGATCGACAGATGGAGGACCAGGGACCGGAGTGTTGAAACTCCTCGAACGGGCGAAAACAAGTAGATAAAGTCGTTTTGCTGAAGAATCGATCACTGCTTCATACGGCGCATGCGGCTCCTGAAGTTGGCGATTCAAGACAGGTCTCGGACCCTTGGTGACAAAGAGCTACGTATTCAGCTCCCAACCGCTCGATAAGCGCTTATCGCGAAGGTCGATGGAAACGATGCAGTTGCGAACACGGACGCTTTCAGCAGGCGAAAATGAAGGATGGAAAATGGACACGTAGATAATGTTGGATGTATTGTCTGAAAAGGCATGTAGCTGTAGGATGTAAATGCGTAAATGACAGGCTAAATGACGACCCGAAATGCTTCCAATTTGCTCCATCTGGGGTGTTTCCTGTACGACGACGGGACGAGATGGCAGCAGTCAATGAATGACATTGTAGGTGCAGATCTCGCACCTTTGCGGCTGGCAGCTGCGTCGAAGGGCTGCGCGGACAGGTGCCGGGGTGGTCGTCGTAGAGCGTCATCACAGCAGGGAAGCCGCCTGTGAGAACACCCCGCTCAGGGCGAGGGCCTGAATCGGTGAATCGATCTTCCAGGACAAAAAAAGACCCCCCACTCCCGTCGAGCTGGAAACGGGACTGACACGATCCATGTTTTTGGCTTCGGGCCGGAGTTGTTTTCAAACAAGGGCCGATAAAAAAAAATTTGCATTTGCCCTTTTCCCTCTGTGATCTTTTTGGATCAGCCAATTCTCGCAAACGAGAAAAACCCCCAAAACAAAATACCACTTGTCCTTGCAAATTGACAACGTTGGTTCTTGTTCCCTTTTTTTGTTCTTTTTCTTTCAAACAACCTTGGACCATCAAGCGATCGACCATTACCAAACAATTCCTAGGGAAGCCGGCTTTGAGACATTGACTTGTCCTTCTTAGCGGCTGCTGCAGATCTGCCTTGTTCCCTCTTTCACCTTCCTCTTTCTTTTTTTCACACTTTTACCGAAACGTTGTGTATTTTTTGGGCGGGGGTAGTAAGCCTTTCAGCCCACTGGCAACCGTCAAAACGTCTCCTCACCTAGGGCTCAGATCCCTATTTTTCGCTTCTCAACCCTCCTCTTTACCCCTCCTCCGAACCAAAGTCGCAGCAGCTGTTGCTAGCTCCAGCTCTCGCAGCTTCCGCTCTGCCTCTTTCCCCCTCTCGCTTCAACCAAACAGAAAAGGGCTTGACTGCACCTTCGTCTACATCTCCACCCGTTCTTATAGCAAACGGAACAAGATGCCTCCCAAGAAGCAGGTCGTGGAGGAGAAGATCCTCCTGGGCCGTCCCGGCAACAACCTGAAGAGCGGCATTGTGGGTTGCGCCTAGGTTAGGCTCCATCTCCCCCAACCCCGCTGACACTGTTCTCGATGCCGATTCTAGGTTGGACTGGCAAACGTCGGCAAGTCCACGCTCTTCCAGGCCATCACCAAGTGCAACCTTGGTAACCCTGCCGTAAGCGACCCCCCTCCCGCTCCCGCTCCCGACCCCGACCGCGACGACGACGACGACGACGATCAAGATAACCCGAAACTAACACACCCACCCGCGCGCAGAACTTCCCCTATGCCACCATCGACCCCGAGGAGGCCCGCGTCATCGTCCCCGATGAGCGCTTCGACTGGCTGTGCGAGAAGTATCAGCCCAAGTCGCGCGTCCCTGCCAACTTGACTGTCTACGATATCGCCGGTCTCACCCGCGGTGCCTCCACCGGTGCTGGTCTCGGCAACGCTTTCTTGTCCCACATTCGCGCCGTCGATGCCATCTTCCAGGTCGTCCGTGCTTTCGATGATGCCGAGATTATCCACGTCGAGGGTGATGTCAACCCTACCCGTGATCTTGACATCATCAGCGAGGAGCTTCGTCTCAAGGATATCGAGTTCGTCGAGAAGGCCCTTGAGAACCAGAAGAAGAAGACCCGCCAGGGCGGTCAGTCTCTTCAGATGAAGCAGTGGAAGGAGGAAGAGGCCACTATCGAGAAGATCTTGGCCCACCTCAAGGACGGCAAGGAGGTCCGCAAGGGCACCTGGGGTCCCAAGGAGGTAAGCAACCATTTCCCCATTTGCACAACACCCCAATCCTTGAATGATGATAAAAGGCCCAAGGCCTGAATTATAAACCCAGCTCTTCGATTCCTCAATGAGGATACATGAGACAAAAACTTTATCCTGACACCCCTTCCATCAATCACTATGCATCATGTTTCGCTATTGGTTATCGAAACATCTGCTAACTTTGTGTGATTTCAGATCGAGGTCATCAACCCTCTCTTCCTTCTGACTGCCAAGCCCGTCGTCTACCTCGTCAACCTTTCCGAGCGCGACTACATCCGCAAGAAGAACAAGCATCTTCCCGCGATTGCCGCCTGGATCAACGAGCACGCTAAGGGTGATCCCATCATTCCCCTCTCCGTCTCCTTCGAGGAGCGCCTCACCCGCTTCGAGACCGAGGCCGAGGCTGCCGAGGAGTGCAAGAAGGTTGGCGCCGACTCCGCTCTGCCCAAGATCATTGTCCAGATGCGCAAGGCCCTCAACCTCGGCTCCTTCTTCACCACCGGTCCTGATGAGGTCCGCCAGTGGACCATCCGTAACGGCACCAAGGCCCCCCAGGCCGCCGGTGTCATTCACACTGATTTCGAGAAGACCTTCATCCAGGCTGTCGTCTACAACTACAACGTCCTCAGGGAGCTCGGTGGTGACGAAGCCGAGGTCAAGGCCAAGGGCAAGGTCATGACCAAGGGCAAGGATTACGTCGTTGAGGATGGTGATATCGTCCTCTTCAAGGCTGGTGCCGCCAAGAGCTAAGCTATAGACGTAAACTGTCAATACATATGAATGATGATTCCCAAGAGACTCCCCTTCACTTCGTTAGTTGTTAATATTTGGATATGTGTTGGCTCTGTGTGTCTTCTAACCATGTGTTTCCTTGCCACTATCGCAGTCGTTCGTCGATGTGTTGCACAGTCTGAGATGAATTTCCCACACCTTCATCTCACGGGGCTGACAGGTTCGTGCCTTCTCTCTCTTCATCGGATCGTGCCTTCTGACTCCGAACCATACTGCCCTTGCGCAAACTGTTGTGGCAAGACGTTACGTTAGAAAGGTGCATGTACCCCATCCAAAGTTTTTATTATCCGAGTATTCAATTTCGTTGTGGTCAGGCACACCGTTTCCTTTCCTCCACTAACCAAGCCGCCAACCAAGCATTTCTTCCCCTGTCTGCTTCTTTTCCTACAAGGTGCGCTGTTACGCGGCATGGAACGATGCCGGTCTTGTATCACAGAGATTTCGGCAGTCGATTTACTCGGATCCCCTCCGTCGAGGCATTTGCTAGCTCTCGTGCAATCTCCTATCCCACCGAGGCGAACAGGCTGGACGTCGGGCCATAGTCTAAATGACAGCACCTTTTTCGAGACGCGGGCTTCGCTGCACCAGAGATCGCTCTACCTCTTTCTCGTTTGCTCTTCTCTCCATCTTCCGCCTTCTACATAACCCCCTCCCCCCCCTCCCTTCCCAACCCACAAGTTCTCAAGATCCGTTCGCATCTTCAACACCTGTCTGGAATGTCGAACTTCCTCACAGCATCTCACAGGCGTTACGCTTGCCTCGTGAACAGTATTGCTTGACAGGGCTCGGAGACGAGTAAGCCCTAGCTGGAAATGAAAGTCTGGTCTTTAAGGTTCGATTCCTGGTTTCTTTCTTTCTCTTAGCATTCTCATTCGATGCCGGCTATAGAATTTGACTGATAAGCCGTTATTTGTAGGCGCCACTGCAGCTTCCATATATCTGAAGAGCAACATGGCTTCGCTGCGTCGCTTTCCTTACGTACCAAGACTTTTGGAGGGCCGGGAAATATTCATTATTGAGGAAGAGATCGACACACTGGGCATGCAATGCCGCATATGTCGTAGGGTTCTGCGGATGGCCTTGGAAGTTACCGACTACCAGCTGGTTGGGCCAGTCAGTTGGACCATTGGAACCAAAGAAGAAATATCGGATACGTCTACATGCGGGAATCACCAACAATTCCTGGAATATGCTATCAACGACTGTTTGGGCAAGGGAGCCCACCCGTCAAAGTTTACCCTGTCTTTCAAACGCAAACCCGGAGGATTCATCGAAGCGACAATACATGATTCCTGGAAGAACTACGCGCCTGGCAATAACCACAGCCAACGTGCCATATTGATTTCTAGAAGGGACCTACCAGACGATTCGACAGGTTCTTCGGATTACTATTATCCGAATTACTTAGTCCAGTGCCGTGTGCGCCACAGTGATTTTATCGATCCCGACTTGCTCAAGTCCTGGAAAGCTGCCCGTGACGAGAGCCATGAACACATTTGCCCAAGGACTTCTCCATGCTGGTTAGTAGATGTTGAGAAAATGTGCCTTGTTCCCGGTGGCGGAATTACGAAGAGTTATGTGGCACTGAGTTATGTCTGGGGGCAAGTTGCGGTGCTGAAGGCGACCAAGGAAAATATTGCTCTCTTACAACAGGAGGGAGCCTTGAAGAGGCTCTCGGACAGCATACCCGCGACAATACAACATGCCATGAAAATCGTCAGCATTATCGAGGAGCGATATCTTTGGGTAGACGCCCTTTGCATAGTGCAGGATGATGAAGCCCATTTGCACCACCAGCTCCGTTGCATGGCGTTAATATACCAAAACGCATCCCTAACGATTATTGCTGCTGATGGAGACGACGCAAATCATGGGATACGTGGCATACAAGGGGTATCGGAGCCAAGGATACTTCCACCCACTCTCAAGCTGACGGAAGAGACCAGCGTCACGCTATCAAACGACACAGCGGCATTGCGCAAGTCCACATGGGCTCAAAGAGGTTGGACCTTACAGGAACATCTTTTTTTCAACCTGGAAGCTCATCTTCGTTGATGGTACGGTATTGTGGGGTGGTCTGAATTACGAAGATGCGGAGGAGAACATCTGTCGCTTACACGATATTACCGTGCCGGCGGCTAACAAATACTTCGACTGGAGCTTGCGTGACATATTCCATCCTCGGGAGCCTCTGAGAACTGAGATCCTGGAAACGTACATTACTATTTTCAATGTGCGGGAACTTTCGTTCGAGACGGATGTCGTACCTGCTTCCCTCAGTATCATCTGTATGCTACAACCGAAGCTTCCCCGTGGCTTTCTATATGGGCTTCCCATATCTTTCCTAGATGGTACCTTAATATGGCGATCGAACCCTAAAGAACCATTCCGCCGGAGAAGTTCAGCGGCAGACAACCTTGCTCCACCGAGTTGGTCGTGGGCAGGGTGGTGGGGACAGTTGACGCCAACCTGGAGAACATGCCCGCTCGACCAAGAAAGCTATCCTCCATATGGGCTGCCTATACCAGAGTTTCCAAACGCGAGGACCATTCCATTTTTGCAGTGGTTCTTACAGGCATCTATAGGAGCGAGACGAGAGTCAGTGCTATTTCAGAACGACTGGTATGACTACAAGATCCGCTACTTTGGGAAAGGAGAGGATTCCCTCCCAGAGGGTTGGAGTACAGAAAACTACGATGACAGTCAGGAGTGGAGAAGTGTTGAACACAGAGATTTATGGCGCCTAGAGTGCGAAAAGTTCGGCCTGGACATATCAATCCATGATTTTTCATACATCATACCGTTGCCGCTCCGATGCATATGATTGGGGCTATTTCTTCCATCCGATTCCTGTGGGAGAAAAGCTGGAGCCATCGCCGGGCGGTTTTGACGTAGAGCCTCCTTTCGGACGATATCTCTGCGCGGAGACGACTCAGTTGAGGCTCAGAGCTTTCAAAGCTCCTGGGAGTTATGTGAGGGACACGTTGGGTGAAGACGTGGAAGACAAAGAACCAGGCAAAGACCTCAATGACCAGATGGGAGTAGAAGAAGCGGATGAAGAAGCGGCAAATCCCGAATGGCAGGACTGTCGTTGCGAAGTCAAGGTTCTCGGATACAGTGGATACAGTGTCCGGGACTATAAAGTTATCCTCTGTGATAACTCGGGAGAAGCCGTTGGCGTCTTATTCCCCAACCTAGCCGACGACATACAAAAGAGATGGGATGCTGGGAGCCAGGGGATTGAAGTAGACCTTGTTGCTATCTCGCGCGGGCATACCATCTGCTGGCCACAAGTTCAATACCCGGAAAAATGGAACTTCTACCATGTCCTTTGGGTTGAGTGGATAGATGGCATTGCTTACAGAAAGGGAGTCGGGCAGGTATTCAGGTCGGCATGGGAAAGGTCGAAAGCTGAAGATGTGCATCTCATTCTTGGATGAACTGCTTTGGAGACACTCCATTGGATGATGGTTTGATGATGATATGAAATAAAATTTCCTGGAATAATCTCGGGTTTTGGTCATTTATTTTAACTTCTCCGTCAGCTCACCCTTTGTTTCCCTCATTCTCATTTTTCTCTTTGCTCAATCATTGCCCGTTGAAGATAAGAAAAATTGAAATGGATCCAGGCACTTTTGAAATGTAGAGGTATTTTCCCGCTACTATCTATGCTGCTTTCTCTTTTTGAACACAACCAACAACGAGATCAACATGTGATGCCTCGCAACTTTCCGCCGATGAATGTCCAAAGCAATTTCCGTTTTAAAAATACAATAAAAAGGAACCAGCGAAGTCCCTTATAACCCTAGCACTGTATACCAACCCGCAATTCTGGTGAGAACCATACCTCAGAAAGGTAAAGACCTCCTAAGAAAGTTACCTGGTTGTTCCTCTACGGTCTTAGAGCACAACCCTCACACCTCATTGCACATATACAAGACCGTCCGGGTGTCAACCTGGCCATCTCAAAATTATATGATGAAACAAGCGCGAGCAAGCAACCAAAAAAAAAAAAAAAAGGATGAGTGAACGTTGTCCAGCTGAAGAGACGGGTTGTTGGTGAGTGTATGCGAAACGTGATTGGTCCAACGGAAAATGAAACGAAACAAATAGCCGCCATCTGGGAGATGAAGCACCACCTAATAAGATTCTTGGATGCACAACAAGGCTTCAACGTTCGGTCGATCGCACTGGCCAGGAGAATGGGCCTGAATGAGGCTGTGCTTCGTTATGACTATTACCCAGGTCAAACGTTCCTGAGGATGGAGGTGTAAAGTAGGTAGGTAGATGTAGAGGGAAGCGGGGAGGAGGGGAGCTGGAAGGTGTTGTGTTTCATGTTTTCTTGGTGCGCACGTGGTCAAGAATGGGGGAAGCGAGGGGCGGCATTGTTCTTTACCTTTGTTCCTCTTCTGGCGCGGAAAATTATTAGACTGACAAGAAATGATGCTATCACAAGAGTTTCCGCTCCGGGAAGACGGGTATGCGGCCCTTCTTCCAACCTTAGGTTCCTCTGGGGAAAAAAAACGGTTTCAAAAGTTCGAGTTGTAGATGAGAACTGCAAGTTCAACTCGTCAGTCAGTCGTCTGATATGACCTGCGTTTACCTACTCATCCATTCACTGCTTGGATGGAACTTTGAAGATCACAACCATACAGCTCTAGAGGTAAATAAAAAGCCTCAATATCAGACCTTTCTAGACATGGACAACACAAAGACCAAGCATATCATGCATGCCATGTCGACAGATAACGGAGTTTCTTTTTTTCTTTTTTCTTTTTCACATGAGTCACGTTCACACATATTTCACATGTATGTGCGTGACTTGACGTGCTTCTTTCACACAAAGTTTTTTTTTTATCCCTTCCCCGCACCACGACACTGGATACAAGAGAGATCGTGAAGAGGTGAATGGTCAGACCCTCAAAGGGAATGGAGTATGCCTCGCAGAAAAGATTTGTTTCATGTTTCTCCCGCTGCCACATGAAACAATGAAACATCTGTCAACCCAAAAAGTGAAAAAAAAAAAAAAGTGGGAAAAGAACGGAAAACAGAAAGAAACTGCCGAAGGTCTGGTACCCGGGACGGACGATGGCACCACATGTTAATGGGTACAGTTTTGACACTTCACCTAGCATTAGTCGGGACGCCTAGCTCGGTCTGTTAGTGCTAGTGTCCATATAGTGTTCTGCATGTTTTAGTATGTAAGGATGTGTGGATGACTCCTCTTTTTTTGTTTCTCCCTCTTCGCTGTTTCTTTTCTTCCAGTCTTCCTTCCCCTCTTTTTCCTCTTCTCTTCCAGACCCAGACTGGCAAAGGGAACGAAAGTCGGTAGAAACCTAGACAACTTCCAGTCTTTGGTTGTCTGCCGTTCTATACAGCATACATACTACCCACATATATAGCGACAGATTCAACGTCTTCCAATCGACGGGAAAACTTCCCAATGTCCTCCATGTCCAAAAAGGCAATAGTATGAGTGGTGTAAGTCGGGTTAAGCGGTCTGATTGGTCAAGACAATTGAGTGGTAGAATCGGACCCTTGTGGGGAATGGGAATTGGTCGGGCTTCCATGCGGCACGCAAAGACAGGGGGGTAGAAGACCCGAAAGTAAAAAGAAAAAGACAGAAAAAAGAAAAGCGCGTTTTGCTTGACTGACAGCACAACAGAGATTGCAGATCGGGGATCTGGTGTTGCGTGAAAATTGGAGAACAAACTGCAAGAGTTGTCGATGTTGAAGCTCCCGTTCGGAGAAAAGGCCGCGGGCCGCCGGCGACGTTAAGCGGACGGGACGACTCCGACTCCGAAAATCTCGGTGGTTCTTGCGCAGTTCTCGGTGCCATTCAGGCGACGTCCAGGAGTGTAACGTTACTCAGGCGCGACTTCGGGTTTCCTTTTCTTGGACATGGTGACCTTGCTGCCATCTGGCTTGCTGTATTTTTCGAAGGTAGGTTTTCCTCTCGAACTGATGATGTTGCTCGGTGAGTTCAAGGGAGCAGGAGGTTGGGAGTTGTTGTTGTACGACACCTTGTGTGTACGAACGGAATGAATATCGTCCTCGATCTTGGACGGGCGCTTAATTGTGGGTTTCCGATCCGAAGATCCTCGTCCCTGATATGCCTCTTTCCGTGAGTGAGACTGGAGATATTAAGCGCCTACAAACCTCGTAATGAGGCTGTGCAACTGTCAACCTGTTCCGTCATCATCAAGCCCTTTTGAAAAGTGAGGAATGAAGCAATTTTGGATGAATTGTCAGATGATGAACAGGAGAGCTTCGGATATCGGATTGGGTTGGCAAAACCGGCCTCTAACAATTTCCGTAACCGCCCAGCCGCCGCCGATGTTAGTGCACGATTAACCCCGACCCGCTGTGTTCAGTGTCTACCGCAATAACTCCACACAATTCCTTAACAGTCGAGCGCAAGCGCCATTACGCAAGCGCCATTACGCAAGCGCCTGCGCTTCTTACGGTCGTCAGCTTCCATCTTCCCTCTTCTCTGTTTCGCGGCGCTTAGTTTCGGTGAGAAACCGAAGGCCGCTGAGGATTCATGCTGTAATCTTCTTTTGAAAGACACCGGACCTGCTCGATCCCGACCTTGGTTACCTCCGGCGGTCGGTCGTAAGACAATGCAATTTCAGTAACCGCTCACATCTTGAACCTTCATCAGACTCGACCGAAACCCGGCCTCTCTTGCCGCGTCCGAAGAAGATGATAATCACAGTGGAAGGGTAAAGCAGTCGATGAATCCACCCAAAATAGGGCCGCCATAGGATCGGAGGTTGCTCCTAGCACTGCTGTTTCTCTCAGAGGAGAAATGCGACTGGTAGCGGGGAACCATCGTGGAGCTGCTTTGGAGTCTCGAGCAGAAACATGATGCGAGCAAGCCATCAATGAGCAAGCCCAAACTCCGGATAGCCGAAATGTCGAACGAAAGGATGGAGAGGATGGGTGCCCAACCCGCCTTACTTTTTTGTTAGTGTCGGCCTGGTATGCAATGCAATATGTATGGATATTGCGAGCTATCACTATCACCGAGATAGCGGGAGGCGAATGTCTTTCTAGCTGTCGTATCAGAACGATTTCCTCGGACGTTTCTGGATTCAGTGCAAGAGCTGGCCTTGCATCTGTGCCTGACCTTCTATAGTCGAGCCGTGGCAGCCTTCCGTATGGCTTCTCTCGTCTGCGGATGGGTCCGTTCAGCAGTCCGGCTCAACGGCCTAGCATGCCTTGGTCGCCGCGGGGTAGGTGGTATAGCTGCCGCGTTGACAACTGCTAGTGGTGGTGATGGTGGTGCGGTGGTGTCCGGGTGGTGTTGCGAGAAAAGGACGCGATGGGTTCGAAGCCTTGCTCCATCAGACGTGTCGTGGCTCGACTCGATGCCCTGGGCTGCGATGTGATGGTGCTGCGGGAAGCACCGTCGTGATGACCCCGCGCCGAAGTGGCATCTGGCAGCATGATCGACCCCCATTCTGTTCCGCCCTATCCCGATATTGTCCCCAAACACACGCTCCAACAAAAGAAGTTCTGTCCCTGGCCCGCTCTTGCTGCCATCTGAGAATTAAATATTAGGGCTATATGAAAGGGACGTACCTTTTTGCAGGTCTACTACGGAACTTGGAGCACCTACAACGGAATTCGAAACGCTGACGCCGCCGACGTGGCGTAGTACCGCCGTATTAGAGAAATAAAAAAGGAAAAGAGAAAAATTGGTCCAGATTTTTTTAGGTTCTTCAATAATATTGAAATACTATAACGTACTATATTAGGGGAAGACATCGGACAAAACTATTATAATACAAATTGAATAGTAAATAAAGAAGCCTTTTCTAAAGTAATTATTATTTTCCGTTTAAAATTTGGTATTACTTTACTTTAATTATTAATATTATAAATATTATAGACTATTAAATACGATAAAGCTAGTGTAGTAGTAGTAGTGAAGTGTTTTAATTAAAAAAAATCAAATATATAAATATTAGATAAATTAACTTACTAGAAATTTGAATATATAAACTATTTTTTTATAAAATAATATTAAACTAAATTAATAATCAATACTAGTAATACTATTACTACTACTATCATTACTATAATAAATTTTAATATTAATTACGACCAAACCTTCCCCCTATAGCTAATAAACGTTAATACTTTTCCTAAAGATTTTTTTAATAAAGTTCTATTTACCAAGGTATTACTTCAATTTATAATAGATATAAAGCAAATACTAACTAACGAAAATAATTTTATTAGAGGGAATAGTACCGAATTTACAAAAATAATAGATATTTACAGTAAATATAATTTTAAAAATAATAATTAGAATATTAAAAATTAACATTTAAATAATTAGATACTATACCCAAAAATACTGCCCCCTAGGAGTAAGAAAATACCGCTTATTAGGAATAAGAAATTCTATTTAGAAATGGTTAAAACCCGCGTAATATATAAAGAAAAGAAATATTAATTTAATTATTATTCTAAAAGCTTTTATGCCTACTATACTTATTATATTCGTTACGTCCGCTACGTTCGCCGAACTTATTATATCCGCCGAATTTACCGCTCCCGCTAAACTTACTATAACCGCCAAATTTACTATAGCCGCCGAATTTACTATAGCTGCCGAACCTATTATAACCGCCGAATTTACTATAGTTACCAAACTTACTATATCCGCTAAATTTACTATATCCGCCGAACCTATTATATTCGCCGAATTTATTATACCCGCTAAGCTTATTATACCCGCCGAACCTATTATACCCGCCGAATTTACTATACCCGCTGCTCCTACGTTTATTAAACTTATTATAACCGTTAAATTTATTATAGCTATTAAACCTACTATAGCCGTTAAATTTATTATAGTCGCTAAACCTATTATAACCGCTAAATTTATAGAAATTAATAGAAATAAAAACCTTACTTATTTAAATATACATAAAAAAGCTTGAATTAATATATTCTATTAAAGTCCGCTATTCTACCTATTTTACCTTCTAAAATTTAAAACCCTTTTTGTATCCCCGTAAACCTTTTAGAACGGCGAATACAATTCTTTTTATACTAAGAGGATATCTTTTTTATAAAGGAATAATAAGTATAATATAAGAACTTTTTAAATATAATCTATACGCCCTTTATAAAGTAATACGTACCTAAAAAGGCTAAAAAAAGTAACTATTCCTTTACTAATAACCTAATCTTTATATTATCGGTTATACAAAAAAAAAAAAAAAAAGGGAAGAATCGAAGTATTAGCTAACGTACGAAACTATCGTATATATTTATCAGCTCTAATAAAGCCGTTAAAAAAATTATTTTCCCAGACAGATTAATATTATTTTAACTGGCTATTTAATTAAAGAATAATTTTAATAATATTAATAATTTACGCTACTATTACGATTTAGAATTTTTAGATTAAAATAAAATTTTAAATAGTATTCGGAAGTTTTTGCTCTATAAGGCCGTTCGTAGCCTCCCTCCCTCTATTATTTATAATTAGCTACGCGGTAATAATAGCCGAAATTCCAATTTCGAAAAGTAATTGTATAAGGTAGGTAAACGTTAATTTATAAGGTAAAATATTATTAACGTAAGCTCTTTATAACAATTTAAATACTCCGATCCGTAGCGAATAAGTAAAAACTTTATTAAAAATATTTAAATAAATTAAGTACTAGATTTCTTAAATTCTTAATTCTCCGACCCGACCGACGGAAGTATTTAGTGTATTAAATTTATTACTACTATCCGAAAATTAAATAATAAGCAATTACCGGGTATATTATAAATTTTATTTAAATAATTCGAAACTTTAAAACGGCGCGGCTACTTAACGTTTACAAATATTACTTATAAAATTAATTAGTTTAATTAATACCTCTATATATTATTTATTTAGGATAAATAATATTATTAAATATTGTATAATTACTTTCTTACCTAAAAAACTAATAGTAATAATATTATTAAAATATTATTAATAATCTGTAGATAGGTTAAAGAATAATACGCTAAAAAGTAGCCGCTTTAATATATATTTACCGATAATTCGGCTATAGAGTAAAAAGTAATATAAAATGCCTTTGAAGGTTAGGAAGTTAAATATTTATTTTATTACGTTTATATAAAACGAATTTTATAAAAGAAATTCTTAATTAATATATAATAGGCTTATTTAAATTATATAATTCGAATGTTTAAATATTGTAAGATAGAAGCAAACTATTTAAAATCTATTCCTTTAATTAAAGTAGGTGTATTAAGTAAAAATCAAATGTATATTAAAAATAACTAGGAATCAACGATATAATTTTAGGTAAATTAGGTTAAGGAATATTCTTCCCTCTTCTTATAAGTAAATTACGTTCTGTTCCTATTTTAATAGATACTTTCTAATAATTAATATTATAAAATTTCTTATAATTAACTCCCTCGAAAGCTATTACAACGCCTTAAAATACTAAAATAAAACGGTTATATAACAATTTTCCCTTATTAGTATTTTTAAATATATTATCTGCATTAATAAAAATATTTTAATTACGTTATTAAAATATAAAATATTTTTCGTATTCGAATAATCGTTAAAGTAAATAACTTCTTCGGCTTCGTTCGATTTTTAATGCTAATATAAAAATTAATCCTATGCGAAGCGAAAGAAAGTAGAAATTTTTACCGGTTTAGTAAAAATATTAATATAGTACGTATATATTTTATAAGGTTAACCGGTAGTAAAAAATAATTTAATTAAGAATCCGTTAAATATTCGTATTATTTTTATAAAAAGTAATAATTACCGTACAAGTATTTTTAAAACTATTACTTCGTTAATTATTATTAAATTTTAATAGAAGTTCGTTTAGCCTATTAATTAAAAAAAATAGTAATAAAAGGCTTCGAATTATACGAATTTTAGGAAGTATAAAGGTAAGGAAGAGAGGAAGATAAACGAAGAACCTTCGCCTAGCGATAAAAAATATAGGAAATTATAAAATTATAAATAATTCAATTCTATAATTAACAAATTGCTATAAATCTCTAATACGGGCCAAGTATAATAGAAGCTAAAAATATTTATATATAAACAATTGCAAGGGGCTGTAAATTGTATAAAGAATTTAATGTATAGTAAATAAATAGAAGAAGGGCGCTTTAAGAGTAATATAGAAAATAAGAATTACCTATATAATAATATTCGTTATAATATTCGAAATAAGTAATATAACATAAAAAATTAATTGTAAATAATAGAAAAAACTAAAAATTTAAATATATATAAAAAAAAGGGAAAAAAGTAATCCGTATTGGGTTCGAATTGGTAACCTATTAATTTATTAAGGTAATACTCAAATATTTATTTATGTACCTAATTATAAATTAGTATTAGAATAAAATTAATTGTATTACTATTTACGCTAACGGACTATAGAAAAACGTACTAAAAACCTACTTTATATACCCGTTCTACCCGTAGATTCCAATTTGTCCAAACTTTAAAAAGTAAAAAAGAAAGTATAAAGTAATAATAGAAGATTTATTTAAATACAAAACGTAGGCGTAGAATAATAATAAAAGAAAAGTTATATATTTACGTTTTTTATTTAAATAAATCCTTTATTATTTTACGTTTATCTTTTTCGTTTAAATAAATCTAATATTAACGCTCTATGCTTACGTTTTTTATTTAAAAAAATCTTCTATTATCGATTTATATACGGCAATTTTATCTTTTATATAAACTTATTTTTATAAAGTTAAATTAAACCTTTAAGCCCTAAATTAACCTGATTTTTATTTCCCATGCCTTCAGGTAGTACTTTATAAATTATTAGCCTAATAGTGTAGGAAAGGTTAAATAAAGTTACCAACCCTAAATTAACCTAATTCTTTTCCTATACCTTTAAGTAATAACTTATCAATTACTAACCTAATAGCGTAGGGAAAAAAACTTCCTATACGGTTCGAAATGCTTTAAATAGGGTAGAACGTAATAGATAAAATATATCTTCCGTTTAAAAAACTACTATTTAATCCTAATAAAAATTTCTAACGAACTAAAACCTAAAATAAATTTAGAAAGATAATACATACAAAATTCAAATTTATTTTAAAAGATATAAGTATTAACTAAAGTAAAGAAATAAATTCAAATTTAATTAAGGGTTAAATATATTTTAAAAAATATAAATATTAATTAAAATAATAAAGTGAATTTATAAAATTAATTAAAGGTTTAATTCTATATTCGGATCCTAAACGGCTCCAATCCCTACCTAGTTTGTCAATTAGGCCGGATCCGGAATTATTAAAATTCCGAAGTCAAATTAGCTATTCCAATCCCTACTTAACCCGTTAGCTAGACCGGGTCCGAAATGGTTAAAATATTTTAGTTAAATTAGCTATTTTAACCCTAGCCTAGCCTATTAGCCGGGCTAGGTCCGAAACGATTAAAATTACTAAGAATAATTTAATTATTCGTTTAATAGGCTGGTTCAAACTATTAATTTATAGGGTACTCCCTAATACTAAAACTATTCTTTTTAAATACTAACTAAACGAATTTAGAATAAGGTTAAAGAGGGGCGTAATATATATAGCGTTACTACCCCGGTAGATTATAAGGAATTATTCGCTATACTACTACAAAAATTAAAATTAAAGCTTCTTTTATAAATTACCTTCCTACGTTAGATGATCGATAGGTTAAAGGGTTTAATTATTACTTCCAAATTCAATTTATTTTCCCTACCTTTTTTAAAATAGGATTTGAACCTTTTAAGAAACCTAAATCTTCGCTCTTTATTAATAGAAACAATTTTAATAAAAACTTTTATAATAATTAATCTTTAATAAATCTAAGAATTTCACTTCTTATTATTAAATATAAATATTCTTAAATATCCCTATTATATAATTTAATTATAAATAATGTTAGGGTTATAACAGCTATTAGTACCAAATTTATTCTACTAGCGGCGCGAATGTATAACCCAAAGGTAGTCTAATTCCGCTTTCCCTACCTCCCCTAATACCTATATAATTCATTAATAAATCTAATTAATAATATTAATACTAAAAATATAGCCTATCCGTTGGCGTTTAATTTAAAATTCTCCTAAATACCGTCCGTAGAGTAATACCTTTCCGAAACATATTTATAAACTAATATTAAGGTAATAACCTATTAATAAATCTAAATAATATTATTAACTTTAAAAATAAAGCCTATTATAAAATCATCCTAAATACCGCTCGAAGAATGGTATTGAAATAATTTGTAATAGAATTATAAATCCTCGGTTTAAATTAATTTTCTGATAAAAAGAAAACCCCTAAAAACGTCCTTTCTACGCTTAATATAAAAGTAAAAATATCAATCCGAACGCAATTTGTATTTTAATCTCTAATATAATTATATATATTTTTATACCTAACGAAAGTTATAGAAAAATTATAGAACCGTAGAAAGGTATTAAAATCACGCCCTAATAGTTCTCTTACAAAAAAAGGTATAAAGTAGGAATTTAAATCTATTAAAAAGGTTAAAAATAAATTATAAACTTTTAACTATTATTATCGATTAGAACCGAAAGCTAACTATTACAAATTTAAATTTATTATTATATAAATTCTATAATTTACCCTACGGAAAAATGCCTAAAAATACTTAAGCAGCTCTCTTATAACAGCTTTACAAAATTTAACCCTCTAATAAGACCCTTAGGTAGCTTTATAGTATTTAACCTTCTAGGAATACCTCCTATAGCGTATAACCTTCTAATTAAACTTTCTAAACACCTTTATATATAGTCGTATAAAATCTTATAGTGTATAATATTTTAATTAAATCTTTTAAACGCCTCTATATATAATCGTATAGGATCTTATAACGTATAACCCTCTAATTGAACTGTTTAAGCGCCTCTATATATAATTATATATAATATCCTATAGTATATAACCTTCTAACTGAACTTTCTAAACGCCTTTATATATAGTCGCATATACTACCCATAGCGTATAACCCTCTAATTAAACTTTCTAAATACCTCTATATATAATCGTATATATTACCTATAGCGTATAACCCTTTGGTTGAACTTTTTAAACGCCTCTATATATAATTGTATATATTATCCTATAGCGTATAACCTTTTAATTAAACCTTCTAAGCGCCCCTATATATAATTATATATAATACCCTATAATACATAACCCTTTAATTAAATCCTATAAACGACTTTATGAACGACCTTATATATAACCAACCCCTCTTACCTACTTTAACTAATCGTTCCTACTTTAACCGGTCGCTCTTACCCTCCCTTGTTATATACCCTACGACTGCTAATTTAGGAAAAGTATAATCCGATAATCTAAATTACAATTTTCGAATTTCTACGAAATTCATTTATATAAGAAATTTTAAAAATCGATTTACGGCTACCAAATTTAATTCCTCCGTCGTACCTTTATATTAACTTCTTCTAACCAAATTAACCGCGGCGGCTAATATATAAATAAAGTAATAAAATAATCGATTCAAATACCAGATAAATAAACTACCTTCCCCTAACCAAATTAGCCGCCGCAGCTAATATATAAATAAAATAATAAAATAATCGATTTAAATACCGATTAAATAAATCACCTTTCTCCAACTAAATTAGCTGCTATAGCTAATAATAAAATAATCAATTTAAATACCAAGTAAGTAAACTACCTTCCCCCAACTAAATTGGCCGCTGCAGCCAATAATAAAGTAATCGATTTAAATACTGGGTAAGTAAACTACTTTCCCCCAACCAAATTAGCTGCCGCAGCTAATAATAAAGTAATTGATTTAAATGCTGGATAAGTAAATTACCTTCCTCTAACTAAATTAGCCGCCGCGGCTAATATATAAATAATATAATAAAATAATCGATTTAAATATTAAGCAAATAAATTACTTTCCCTTAACTAAATTAGCCGCCGCGGCTAATATATAAATAAAGTAATAAAATAATTAATTAAATAAAGAAATTAATAAAGTAGTAAAATAATATAATAATAAAATAATAAATAAATAAAGTATAAAAATATTAAATTCGAATATAAAGAGACATTAATAGTTTATAAGTTATTTTCATAATTATACGTATTATATTAAGTAAAATGATAGTAAAATAAAAATATAAAATCGAAAATTTTATTTACTTTATTATAATATATAAAAAAAGAAATAGTTATTAATCTTTATCTATTGTTTTGAGAACCTTATAATTTTTTTCTTTTTCAGTTTCCAATATTCTTTTTCATTTTTAACTTTCTTATTTTAAAACCGTTATTTTAAGTTTTAAACCCAATAAAGTATATAATTAAATTACCCTATATACTTGTAATAATATTATAACTATAGAGAATCTAAAATTTTTTTTTATAAAATTTTATTTTCACTACCGGAAGAGGAAAATAATTATTTATCTTATTTTAACTTGGAAAAAAAATTCCTAAAGTAAAACTTTACCTACGTAAAAAAAAATAGTAATAATCAGAATCGAACCTACAACCTCAATAGTACAATACTAACGTATTCACTACTAAGTTATAAAACCGTTAATAAAAATAGTTATTTCTTTTATTTATCTACTCCTTTCCCCTCTCTTCTTTTTAAAATTTTTAATACCGTTATTTATAACGCATATACAATACGAAAATTTTTAAAAACGCGAACTTAGAATAAATTATACGTAATATTTACGTATAATATACTAATAAAAAAGGAAAATAATAGTGTTTTAAATCTTAACTATTTTAAGCAATATATATGCAACACGAACCTCACACGCCACAGCGCGCGCCACGGTGCGCGCTACATTAAGCCACGCGCGCGTAGGTCGCGTATAGGTCTCGCCCGCGCAAGCGCGGGCGGGCCCAGGTGGGCCCAGGAGGTACGTCCCTTTCATATAGCCCTAATAATCAATACCGCCATCTGCCATCTGCCCGTCGTCCCGCGGCTGGCGCCTGGGCCCCAGATCTCGAGAGAGCTTCACAAAGTACCGTTGCTACTGGCGAGTGCTGGAATGAGTACAAATGACCCTTGACGGGTAACAGTGCTACGCTGTAGGCGGGACCATGTGTCTAAATATGACTCATAGACGCCTGCATGGCGGCTTGTATCGACATGGGATTCCGAGCCAATGGTGTTGCTGAGATGCGCATCTACTTTCAACTTCTCAGAACTAGGGCTTCCCAGATGCTTTTGGTCTCATGAAGGGAGCTTGGGCCATCCAGCGTTTTGAGGAAGCTTCCACATGGAATGAATGGAGCGAGAGAACGTGTAACTGCCGGTACGTCTTCTTTGTTCTCTTTGTCCATTGTGTTCTCTCCCCGATCTGACATATTGCTGCAGATAATTGAGATTCAAGATTATCGGTATCTTATCAGTCTGCCCTATCACCATCTCTTGAATGGTGTTTTCGACCTGTGTTTACATCTTTGACGTCAACTTCAAAGCATCAAGACTCCATAAACCGACAACGACAATGGCGGCTATTCTATCCGTCGAATCTAAACCCATTTCTCAATTATCCAAATAAAACGTCGAGTGACATGACCCTGGGTCTCGACGGGCGCCATGGATCTCCACGTTTCAGGTTTATTTTGATATCTGGGCAATCAGAATCGTCCATGGGCTCCAGCCTTTAACACCGACTGCCAAGATGCTAACCACCAAAGACTAGGGTCGTGACAAGGGCAAAGGGTAGCAACGTAGCCAAGGTAGCACTGAAGGCTACAAGTTGCTCTTCTCTTTCCGGCAATCCCTCTTGGGCTTCTCCACCACAGGGTAGGTATTCGCGCCTTACACTAAAAAGTATTCACAAGAGATACGTACCTTTCTGAGCACAGCTTACACGCCTGTGTCTCCGAACATGTCTCTCATGTCGTTTTCGCGACCGCGGTCCACGCTTAACGCTAGTATTCCTATGCCCATGTTTCTCGCGCCGGCAATGGGCGTCCATCGTCCAGTCCTCTGCTGGTGCATCATGGGTCCATACTTTCCGGCCATCCATGGCCTATGATCTCGGGTTTGCTATCTGAGCATGAGGATAAGTATAACCTTGTTTCCCTCCTCTCATTGCCCCTTCTTGCTCCATATCCAAACATCAACTTCTCTCCAAGCATCTAGAGTCTCAGGAGTGTTCGGGTCAAGACCGAACCTTCAACCCTTCCTTCCTTTTCACCTCCACTCTCATACAACTTAGAATCACTACCGGAGCGGGTCTCCTTCCTATCCTTGTTTTCCAAACTAATCTTGTAATCCGTTCCTTAACTACACAATTTTCAACATGTCTACGTAAGTTGTTTACACTACCCCTGACTGCCATCAGATTCACATGCTAACAGTTGTTTGGAAATAGTCTGGCAACAGGTGTCCCTTACGAATTCACATTCCCATCGTGTGAACTTCCGGTCACTCCGCCAAGCTTTTCTTTTGGCCCATCTCTCCTTGAGCTCAACTTCAACCCTAGCCATGTTCGCTCCGTCTCCCATAGCTCATCGGTCTACTCCTTTGAGTCTTCCCCCTCAGAGTCGGTGAGCGCAACAAGCACACGAAGGACAACACCGGTCCGGAGCCGGTCACCCATCCGTACCCATGGACCCCTTCTCCTCCCCAAGATCCGCAGCCAGGACCAGGCCATCGATCCATCCGCCGTTGCTGCTCCGGCTCCCAAGCGTGCTAGGACCATGCCGGGCCCAAGAATCCCCCGGGCCCGGGCCAACACCGACAGTTTCCTCCGACCTGTACACCAGCGCAGCTACACCAACCCAGAAGCCATCTCCTTCGCGGCTCCTCTCCCCTTCACCGAGGACAACAGCGGAATTGTCTTCGCTCCAGTCAACTACGTTGCCGAGCCTTCGTCGGTGCCTCACTCTCGCAGCCGGGCTTCCTCATGCAGCCTAGACAACGTCAGCCTTGAGAGATATGGCTATCCTACCTACCGCCAGATGCCGACCTACGTGCCCTCCCAGTCTCGGACCAGTCTCAGCCCGTCGCCCACGCCGCAGCCCCAGGCCCAGTTCCCCCAGCCGGAGTCCTTCATGTACCAGTCATATGCGCCGCGCGCACCTTCGCCTCTCGCCGCCGCCGCTCCCATCACCCCTGACATGACGCCCTCGACGACACTCCTGTCTTACCTCACCTCATCGAACCCAGCTCCGTCGCTTGTCCGCACCATCTCCTTCCCCCTCCGGGATCCTCACACCAAGCACTTCTGGTGGGACGTCCGACAAATCCGGCCGTGGACCAACTTCACCGCGGCCTCCATCCTCTCCATCCCCGGCGCCTCCGCCTGCCTCTCAGTGCCCATCTCCCAAACCCTCCTCCCCACCGCCGCCGCCTCGACCCATCATCGCCACCCCGAGACCGAAGCCGCTCTGCACTCCATCTACTCGGCTCACTACCTCCCCAAGCTCAACGCCGCTCTGGCCCTCTGCTCGCAGCGCCCGCTCCAGCTCTCCGTTCCCTCCAAGAGCCCCATGGCCGCCGTCGCCACCGGTGCTTCTTCGGCATCAACAGCAACCGACAACATGTTCATCGCCAACGTAGCCGGCGAATCCGCCACCAACAGCGTAGCCGCCATCTTCGGCGGCAAGCCCACGGCGCGCGTCGTCGGGCTCGTCAAGTCCTTCGACCGCTTCAACACGGGCATGCGCGTCGAGGGCAACATCAAGCGGGTCGAGTACCTCCGCGGCCTGGCGCACCTGCACCACGTCATGCGCGAGCACGGATGTCGGTACGGCTTCATCCTGACCGAGATCGAGCTGGTGTTTGTCCGCAACGGGACCGAGAGCACGCCCCACTTTGGCTACCTCGAGGTGGGAGGTGTGCAGCTTGCTGCGACTGGTAATGACACGGCGGTGCCGGCGGATGTGAACGAGGTCCAGATGACTGCTTGCTTGGCGCTTTGGGGTCTGTGCATGCTTGCTGGTGACGAGCCCGTTCCGGGCCAGGTCCATTGGAAGAGCGAGATTGGGGCTCCTGCGGAGGGAACGAGACGGAAGGCGCTGGCGAGGGATGAGTGGATGCCGCAGCCGCAGTTGGCGGAGAAGAGAGAGGCGAAGAGGAGTCGTGGGTGGATCTGGCCTGAGGATGCGGTGGGCAGGAAGGAGTTGGGGAAGAGAGGTGTGAGGTATGGTGCTTGCTAAAGTTCAGTTGAACTTGCGGCGGCACGCGATGGTGTGGTGTGGTGTTGTGTCGAAGCTGGCATGGAATGGGAAGAGGAGCCTGGTATAAGGGGGCAGTATCGACGATCCGGCATCATCTTGATTTGATGAACAGTGAAGAAACAGGTTTTCTTCAGTTCAGTCCAACAAGTCAAGAGGGATACTCTCCCCTTTTGCTCCTTTCCGTTCGCTAATGGAGGAAAAGAAAGAACAGTACAATGGGATCAATGGAAGTCTGGCACTCCACTCCCTTCATCATCATCATCATCATCATTCTTCAACCTGGTTGTTGTCGAAGATTTTTCATTTGGCTTTTTTTTTTTTTTTCTTCTTTTTTTTTCATTCTTTTTTTCCACACGGAGTTAAAGACATTACAGGGCAGCATGGGTTTAAAATGGGTGGTTAGCATTTGCATTTTTCACCAGCATACCAATTTTCCCTTTGTTTACAATCAAAAGAACAAGAAAGAAAGAAGGGCATCTATCTACAATCCTCATACAGAGGGATGACTGGTTCATGATGATAGCTTGAGAGAGGGGCGGAGGAAATTTTTGCATATACCATATACCGTACATAGTACCATATTCATCAGATACCATACACTACTAGGCAATTATACAACAGTATAATGATGATGCCCATTCAGTGGAATCCAACATCTCGATGTCTCTTGTGTGTACTGATCTGAATACCCGGACAAGAAAAGATGTTCCCCATCAATAATAGAGGAGACGGGAAGTATGAGAGCCGAACACCCCGCTGTTCTTCCAACTACCTTGTCCCTCACACCCTCCCTTACCACCCGATTATCAAGCCCACCCGCCGGACGGACCACCACTTTTGCCAACCGAGACGCGAACTTTTTTTCCAGTTCCTCCATATGAACCGTGGGATTCCTCCGATCATCTCTATCGTCACCAACCGCTTCAACTCATAGAGGTAGACATCAGCTGCTTCAGCCTCTGGAGAACTGAAGAATCAAATCAATGCACCCCAAACGACGACCCAAACTGTCACGTTTGTCAGTTCAGTTTGTAAAGCAATCATGGCTTGTTTGTACCTAACTAACCTGCCTTTATGCTTCTTTCTATAACACTGCAACACAAAAACTATACCAACTACCTCTAACCCACCCTATCACTCCCACTTTGCTCTTTCGCTTTAGGCAAACAAAGAGCACTCACTCAACCACAAATTGGTAACAAACGCCTAGTTCTTTTTAAAATCCGCTATGGTCCCCTCAGTGTTTTAGGTAAATATACAGAGACTGCCGTGAGATCCTTTGAACCTGCAAGCAAAAAACCACCCTTCCTTATCTCGTTTAACCACTTCACCTCACCTCAACCTCAACCAACTCTGCAGACCCTGAGCAAACATCATTTAAATGCCCTTCGATCAACGTCCTCTCGTAAGCGAATACTTCGCCCATGCCTTTGCCTTCCAGGCATGCTTCCCAACTACTACTATACGCGGTAGTCGTCTCTGCTTTCCCTGTCCACCCTGTTCTTCCTCTTCACCATGAAGTTCCCCTCTATCCCGCGTCTAACGAGATCCACCACCGGCACCAGGCGTCGCCGAAGACGAACCACCACCGAGTCCACTACCGCTACTCTTCAACTTGAGCTTGATAATCTTCTTCTTTGGCTCTGCCCCATTTGTAGCAGCAGGAGTCGGATGAATCGGGGAATGGGACTCCTTGAGGGGATGCGGAGCCTTTTCGCGTTCTTGGCCGGGTGCTCCAGAGGGTAATGGTCTCCTCTCTTTTTCTCCTGATCCTGGCAGCGGTTTTCTGTCCTTTTTGATGAGGAGGCTTGAGCCGGAGGATGATACCCTGTCGCGATCTCCTCGGTCACGGTCTCGATCTCGGTCCCGATCACCACGGTCGCGATCCCTGTCTCTATCACGGTCGCGGTCACGGTCACGGTCGCGCTCCCGATCACGATCCTTGTAGCTGCTGCCGCTTTCCCGATCGCTATCGCGGTCTGCTCGATCACGGTACTTGTCGCGGATCCGCTCCCTCTCGCGGTCAGTCCTCTCGCGATCACGGTCACTCCTCTCGCGTTCCCGTTCCCGATCCCGATCGCCGCGGTTCCGTTCCCGGTCACTGTCGGTGGTGCGGCCGCCCCTGTCGCTATCGCCGCGATCGGCCTTCTCCCTGTACTTGTCACGGGGTCGGTCGCGCTCACGATCGCTATCCCGATCTCGTTCCCGATACTTGTCTTTGTCGCGCTCCTTCTCGCGGGGACGCTCACGCTCGCGATCACTATCGCGGTCCCGCTCCCTCTCCCTGTACTTCTCCTTTTCTCTCTCGGCACCACCACGGTATCGCTCCCTGTCACTGTCGCGATCCTTCTCCCGGAACTTGCTGCTGTCTTTCTCCCTGTCCCTGTCTCGTTCCCTCTCCCTCTCCCGGTCCTTACTCCGCTGCTCCTTCTCAGCATATGATCCAGACGAGCCGTATCCATTACCGGCAGGCGACTGCATCCGGCTCTTAGGGGATGAAGGCGCCGACCCGCTGCTGAATCCCACCGCGGCGCTCGACCGCTTGTGGACGGGCGTGGCAAGACTGCCGGAGATGCCGCTGGCGCTGGCGGCAAGCATTTGCTTTTCGCGCTGACTTTGTTCGTAGTCGATGCTGCGCTGGGCGCGGGCAGACAGCTTGGTCCATTTCCTAAATGGTACCGTGACGACTTTGGAGGGCCGGCCGTTGGCGTTGGGACGGACGGAGAATGAGGATGTGCGGGAAGGCGGAATCTGGGGCGCGGATTCGCGAGAAAAATGGCCCTTGATAGTTTCGATCCGAGGAGCCTCTTTCTTAAAGGACTCGCTGCGGGGAGAGTCTGTCTTGAACGAGTTATTGCGAGAAGGATCGCTCCGGAAGGAGTCGTTGTTGGTCTTGATGATCTTCTTCGGGCTGGCTCCTTCAAGTGACTCGTCACTCTTGCGCTTGATGACCGGCTTGACGATCTTTGGCTTGCCCAAGATGACAGTGCTAGGCTTTGGCGCAGCAACGTCGTTGGACTGCTGGGGTTTGGGTGCAGGCACGGGGGGGGGTGAAGCCGCTTTTGGCACAGATGTCTTGATGACAGGCTGAGCGACGGGTGGATTGGGTGCGGGAGCACTTGGAACTGATGTGGGCAAGGGAGTGCGCGGACCGGCAGTCGTAGAAGGCCGAGGAGGCACGGTCACTGCGATAGAGTCCTTCCGTACTGGTGGGGGAGCCTCTGGGGCTGGTGACTCCCTAGGTTTAGCAATGTACGATGGTCGTGATTGTAGCTTCACGATTGTCTTCTTCTCAGGCGGCTTGATCTCTACCCTGGCAGCCGACAAGTTGGTCGACGGTACCGGGGCCGATAATGGCGCCGGAGGCAGTGGAGCTTCGATCGCAACCACATCCTTACTCCTAGGAACCGTCCGGTACTCCGATTTGAATTTGATGATACATCTCTTCTTGGGCGGAGTTCCAAGGACTGGTGGTGCAGCGGCGACAATAGTCGGGTCGCGAGTGGCTTTCCATACTATGGGATACTTGATAGTAACAAGTAAAGAATCTTCCGGTTCAAACATGGCCGAGCAGAGCTCCAATAGTTGGCGCTTCTCCTGTAGGCCAATGACAGGAGAATTGAAAGCCTTCCACATAGATATTTGCATCTCCATGTTCCCCTTCAGCTCTTCTTTGAGCGCATTAAGAGCGTGGGTGATGTCCTCCCTACGCACTGCATCGAGCTTCCGTTGCTGGATCTCTGCGTCGCCTTGGTCAATGACAAGGCCTCCATCATCAAGAGCTTCAAGTTCCTGTGTCGAAGCTTTGTTCTCGCCAAACGCAATGGCAGCAATTCCCCGGCAAAAGACCTTGAACAACCGATCGCGGACGAAGGGCGAGCTATCGGTGCTCATGTATGAAAGCAGAAGCTTGAGAATAGGAGGCTTGGAGATCATTCCAAGCTCAACCAGGCACTCAAACGCCTTGATCCGGACAAGATCAATGTTGTCGTCCTGGAGGTACTGAACGAAGTCGAGGGCCGATTCAGGGATGACACGAGCCTTCATGAGCCTCATCTTGCAGTGAAGAGCCGTTGTCGTCCAGATGTTCTGATATGTTAGGGTCCATTCATCCATCCTGCGAAACTTGTCGATCTCTTCGATGGTCTTCTCAATGAAGCTTTTGAATTCCGCATCGTCGTCGTCGAAAGGGTCGAGATTTTTGATAAGATACCCCTCGGTAATCTCTTTCTGTGGGATCAAAGACGTGGTGAGAGCATCGAGGAGCTTGGCGATGTAGAACTGGTCCGAAAACTCATTCTCCGAATTGTCATTGAACAGGAGCATCTCCATGATGAACTGCCGAGCCCTCTTGGAGCATCTTCCCTTCTCCTGCAGGTCCGTCGTCCGTGCAAGCACCGCAGGAATCGCACACTGGATGGCATACTGGCCTTTGTCGGTAAAATCGTTGGGGGCGATGGGGTAGTTGTAGGCATCCTTCTTGCCGGGAATTGGTACCTTCTTGCAGAAAAACTTCCGGAAACAGAGGATGAGATGGACCATACCGATGTAGTTCAAGTCAGGATGGGCCTGCTTGGCAAGGTCCTCCAGAGCCATAACTCGGACACCATGGTAATATCTACGGTCCATCACAGTCCGCGTCTCGATCGTCGAGTGAACCGCATGCCTCTTTTCCCTCTTGAAAGCGAGCATCGCATCCTGGTGGGCCACGACGTCTCGGTCCTGCTGCAATTGTGCCAGATACATGTACTCCTGCATATCGGTCTTCATGAAGCAAAGCCACTCCATGTTGGCGTCTAGCCTGATCCATTCATATGACTCTTGATCCATCTTGGTTTGTACCTCCGGAGCCCAGTCTTGCAACCCCCAATCCTCCATGTCCTTTTGGCTGGTCAAGACATCGCCCAACATGTTAAAGTAGACAACATCGTCCTCCTGGATCTCGTGTTTGTCACTATTGCTGTTGGCAGCCGCGGCCATAGCCTTTTTGGTTCTTTTGAGACGCTTGTACTTCGTATTGTACGCGATCTGCAAATTTGTCCCACCTTTATCTTTCTCGGTAATCAGCTGGTAGTGCTCATAAGGTGTACCGTCTGCTTCGTGAATTCGGACGGTGAATGGACCAGTGAAAAGCTTAGGAACGTCGCCGGCATAGACCTGGTGAATCTCCTCTTGCAACTCCCTCCAGAATTCGTCCTTCGAGATACTTTTCTTGGTCGGTCCTTGGAATTGTAGAATTTGGATGTCGACGTTGAGATTCTTCTTGTTGAATTTTTGGTGAATATCCAGTCTCGGGCAACCCCCACCAAACACGTATTGATCCCAAAGCTCATCGGGAACGTATTGACTGCGTTTCTCGCACCATCGACGGAAGTCCTGAAAAGAGAGGGTAGTAGCCTTGGGGTCCGTGTTGGAGATATTGGCGGCCGAAACCATCTGGGACAAAACGCGGACGACACCTGTCGAGCCAGGAATCTTGGACATACGCTGATCCAAGATGTAAAGGACAAGTGGGGCCTTGAGCGCCATAAACTCGAGCTCAAAGTCGCCGAGGTGAAGGTAATCGCCCAGAGCATGCAATGAGGGTCTCCTCACATCCGCCTCGACAAGCTTGTCGGAAAGCGACTTGATATGGAAACGATACCAGTTGTTTCCGCAGATGGTCCTCATGAAAAGATCTGTCATGAACCACTGGAGACCAATGATAAGCCAAGTGTCGGACCGCTCATTTGGCACGATGTGCACCCCCACGTACTGACTGGCGAGGGCATGGACGAGCTTCCTGGTAACCTCAATATCCGTATCTATGATTGTTTCGGGGTACAGCAAACGCGTACTGCACAAGGATAAGGAGTTTGCAACCGCCGTGTCGTGAACCAAGTCTTCGACAAAGCACATCTTGTAGGCTTCATAAGGATAACGGCCGAACTCGGGGGCGAAAAAGTCGGCAGCAGCCACGACGGCTTGGCATGTCCACCGAACTTCCTCGACACGGCCGGGGAGGCAATAGCCGTGGATTCTGGCTGCATTAGCCCCGAGCTTCTCATCCGCCTCCTCAGTTCTAAACTCTGCCCCGAGATCGACGTGCTCAAAGGGGCCAACGGCGAAACCGATGTGCCTAGCAGCGGTGTTAACGCACTCAAAAATCATGGTCTTCTTGTGCTCATCCGTGGGGTGCATCTGCTCGCCAGTAAGATTGCCAGAGCAGACCACGGTAATCTCCCTTAGCTTGTCCTCTTCGGTGAAAGATGAGCCTGGCTGGTGTGTGGAAATTTCCGAGGCTTTGCGTTTTCGACTGGCATCCAGAGAAGTTGACAGTGCTGATTGGGTAGCCAAAGGCTGTGCGAAGGCATCCCCCAGCGTCCTGGGGCATGTGATTTTGATTGTCCATGAATGCCTAGAGCCGGGATCATCGAGGCAAGGGAAGATGCAAGACGCCGTACCAGGCTCAAGCGAATGCCGAGTGTAAACGTGTGGGTATCTCAGGTCACCTTCCTCAACGCCGACAAAGTGCAGGCCATCTCTAATCGTCTTGGACCTGAAGGGCACAACCACCGTGATTTCCTCATTCGGGTCTGACAGGCCTGTCGCGTTGTCCGATACCGACTTGGCGGTTTTGAGCTTGAGAATGCGTTTCGGCTCAGCGTCCTGGATAAGAGCGTCCGGGCGGAGACGAATCCTGAGGGACCCATCAGCCGGCACACTGATGTTAAGCTGTTCTGCCCTTTCCACGATGGGAGCCTGGCGGCGTGTCTCTGGCAGTAGTGGCGCCATCCATTTCTTCATTATGTGATGCTGAGTGGCACCGATTTGAGCATTCGTGGGAGGCTCCATTCGATCGTATGGATCATGAGCCTGCGCCCGTGTCTTGTAGCCGTCCACCGTGATGTTTGCGACGTCGATTTCGCATTGCCGCGTGTCCAGGACGAGTTCCTCAAGGTCGGGAACCAAGGGATAGATCTTGAATGTGCAAATGCCGCTGACGCTCTTCTCCCTGAAGTTGATGTCTAGCTCCACCTCTTGCCTCAGTATGGCGTACGGCTCGGCAGCGGCAACAGGGTCGGGGGCGTTCGTCATATTGGCGAGAGCCAGATCTCCGTTCTCGAGTCCTAACATTTTGGAGGTTGCTGTGTGGCCACTGAGGCCGACAAGATGATGGACGCAGTGGCTTGGTAAAAGTAGAGCGTCGCTCGTGTGATCGGGGGGACGTCGTGGAAAGTCGAGGAGAGCGGAGAGCCGAAGGAGAGGGCGATGTGGAGGTCGGTTTCAAGGGAAAGTGAACTTGCAAGAGCTCGACCTGGCAAAGCTTAGACAGGCCGACAACGCTCACTCGGTCATGGCAAGAGGTGGCGCATGGAAGCGACCCCGCGGAATCGAAGTTAACTCGGCTGCAATGGACTTTGCGGACTGACGTATAGAGGTAGCTTGTTAGAGCCAAGGCCGGTCGGTGGTCACAGGCGCAACGGGTTGGACGCTACCTTTGATGATCGGGATTGTATTATTTTGTTAAACTATGACTGCGCGATACGGCGGGGCTGAGTTGCGCGAGGGCAGGAGTTGAGGTTCGCCGGTGCAGCACAGAGGATGCTATTCTGCGAGGAGGAAGTTGAACGACCGTTGGAGAGCTGCGTGGCGGGCGAATTTGACCGGGCAAATGAAGGGCGTATAGGACTGGACAGACTGCGGGATGCGGCGCGGGGCAAATCGTCGTAAATCGTGGACATACGTCGCAAGGCCGATGGGTGGTTCTGGTGGGAGTTCTGGTGCTGACAGAGAAAGAGCAAAGCAAAAGGCGACCGGACCTGTCGTTCAAAGCTTCCTTCCAGAGTCCCGTCGCGGGTTGGAGTTTCCAGAGTCGCAATCAGTCAGGCACCTACAGGTACGGGTGGAGGTACCTTTCAATTCAGTACAATAGCAGCAGTCGCGACTACACCAACACGACCACTGGACATTCACGCCCATTCACCAGACGTGCGTGCGTCTAGAGGATGACTGGTGGACTGGATTGTCCGTATTACAAAAATCCACTGCACTGCAGCAAACCTGAAATAAAAGAAATCGGAATCCGGACCAGAGTTGGAGGTCCTGGAGATGGTAGACGTGTGGTTGCGGACACGGGTCAGAGGTACCTTTTTACCGCGTTGCGACAAATGTTACGGACCTGGTCACTGCTTGCCTGCCCTCGACGACCGTTGCTGCTTTGGTGCAGGAGCACCTGAAACGTCGTCGAGCCAGTGCCGGAGTTTTGCCGCGCCGAACTGCGATGTTTTGTCTTTTGAGGTTCGGTCTTGGCATGCGCTCGGCGTCCGTGTGGGTCACCAGTGGGTCTGGGCGCCCTCGACCAGATTCGACTCTTTGATTGGTCAGTGTTCAATGCGCTCGTGGCCCCCCGCAATGTTCCATCCTCCAAGCTGCCGATGATGTCGTCACATGGCGGTGAGCTCGGTGTTGAAACCGACCGATATCAACAAGGTTTCAAGGTCAAGATAACAAAATTGGCGGTTTTTTGTGTTACAAATAGGGAAGACTACGCTTAGAAAATAAACAAAACAAACTATTATCCTTGCAATTCTCCTGCCGAGTCTCCAACTCAAGGTCATCTCATCAAACTCTCAAAGTGGTTATGCCGTGCTATCGTTTCTTTGAAAGAAGTAATGATGTGTATCATGATGATATGAAGAGTGTAGAGACCAAACTAAAGCATGCCGGGCTAATTCCTACATTGGGAATACCCAGAACCCAAACACCAAATTAACACGAACACCAGACTGCCCGGCTATCAAGTAAATAAACACCATGGCTTGTTATCCCTGAATGACCACCAAACGCCAGCCGAGAACACTCTCGATGCCCAGAGAAGAAAAAAAGAAAAGTGTGACATGTTCAATGTTTCCCCCTCTTGTCCCTACGCTTTCTTCTTGCGTGGGATTTCAGCGTCTCCTCATCCAGGATATCCTGTGGGAGCGCAAATTCTCCTTCATCACCATCGGGTACCGGCTGACCCCAGGCCAACACGTTTCTGCCCCTTCGCCTGTTCTTGTTGAGCGCAGCGTCTCGCTGATATGGCTTCTTGAAGAACGAGGTAAACTCTTTGTATGGTTCGGGCTCTGGTTCGGGCGGTGGCGGAGGAGGGGCTGGACGTTTGCCCTTTTTGGACGGCTTCTTCTTCGCCGCGGCGATTGCCTCTTCACGGAGCTGCTTTGCAATGGACGCTTCGACATCGCTCTCGTCTGGTGGGTCGCCGTCAGATTCGCCCGTGTCTTGTTCTCGATCCTCCATTTCCTCATCACTGTCAGCAATAACCCTTTGCTTGGCCGCATCTTCATCTTTTCGATGATCCTTAAGTTCAACTTTATGCTTTGCATCCTCGTGCTTACGCTTTCCGTTCTTCGCTCCGCCCTGCGGCTTGTTGGCCTTTCCGCCTTTACCGCCCTTTCCGCCGCTGTCGGCATTGGTTGTCCGGTCCTTTTTCCGTTTTCTGCGCTTCTCTTCGGCCGCCCATCTTTTGAACTTTTCCAGGATGGCTTGGCAGCCTTTGATAAAGTGCTCTCGGGCCGGCTCGAACTGCTTCTTACGACCTTCTGTGATCCCACTAACGCCCATTACCCGCAGCCAGTCATGGCCCTGCAAGGCATCCAGCAGTCGGATGATCTGGTCCTTCTCATGTTGAGCTCGTCCCTTTTCCGAGTTCCGTATTGAGCGTTCCAAACGTTCCGCCTTTTTGTGGGCTGTTTCGTAGAGTGAATCCGGCAACGGGTCATCCTTCAGTGCTGCTTTCCCCTTGTGTTGGGTTTCCAGAAAGCTGAAATTGATGGTCTGGGAATCGTAGAGATCCGTAAACAAGGCATCACCGTAGCCTCGGATGGGATAGGATTCGATCGGACGAGGCTGGAAGCCGCCCGGCTGTGTAGGAGTAGCGACTGAGGTGGACTCAGTCGTCACAGGGAGACTGGTGCTGCAAATAACGATTGGGGTGTCGAGGTTCAGGAGATCTATTAGAGAACCAATTGGCGTTAGTGATTGCTCGGCGAGCTATGCTGATGACCGGTGTGTCCAAGACCAAGTCGCCCAGGGTTGGAAAAAAAGGGGGTGGGTGGTGTTGTGACTTACGCTGTTCCTTGGGGTCATTGCCGATTACCTCATCATAGTCGGGAAAGTAGGCGGCCAATTCGCTCTTGAAGCGAGTGCCTTCTTGCGATCGTAATTTGCGACCGCCCTCCTTGATGGTATCGGCAGCATTTGGGTTCAGCCTGCTCAATTCGTGCTTCAAGCCATTGACGACTTTTTCTTGGTGTCGTGTAAGGCCTGATGGTTGTTTTGTGCTAGTTGTGCTGGGTTTTGCAGCAGTGGTGGGAGGGGCACGCGAGGGATTTGGGGGCTTTGGTGCCGCAGTGACAGTGACGACAGGCTTCGGGTTAGGGGCTGGCGTCGGGGGCTTCGCGTCGCGCGATTCAATCGAGGTCGATTGACGAAATGACGGCCGAGCAGGTATCTCGACGGCAAACTCGTATCTCGCCTTTTTGGGAGCAACGGGATCACATTCTCGGGCAGCGGCGGGCTCAAGCGATCGCTTGTTGCGTTGATGGGTGGTTGTGGTGGCGGCGTTCTGCTTGATTGGGGATGGGGATTGTTCGGACTTTGCGTTCGCGAGCGGGTGTTGGTTGTGGTTCTGCGGTGACGAGTGCGACCGGTAGGTGACAGTGTTGCTCGAATGCGGATGACGCAGACCTTCAGCTCGTCTCGAGCGGGTCACGGATGTGCTCGTAGCCATTTGAGAGCAAGCCCTTCATGGTGCGAACAACATGTGCCGCGATACTGGTCGAGGTTGAGAAGTGCACAATTGATCGAGTTCAGTTCGTTGTGGTTGAATTTGCTGTGGCCAGCTGCACCTCTGCTCTTGCCCGGGCTTTGCTTCTTTTTTTTTTCGGGTCGGGTCGAGTGAACCATGGGCGGGCAGCACAGCCTGGATGGGAAGAGTGGAAGATGCACTGTCCGCTGTGCCTTCCTTGCCCGGTGCGATGCGTTTGGCTGCGAGAGGGTGCTTGTAGCCCTGAAAAATAGGGCAGGTTTTACGGGTGCGGTGGAAATCACAGGCGGTCCCGACACAGAGCAGCCTTTTCCCCCTTTCACTCTCCAACCCGACCTGGAAGTGGCGGGTGTGCAGCTCGTTCATCCCGTCTTCAGGCTGTCTCGGTCATTTGCTCAATTGGCATTCGCACACTTGCTTCTGCTCATCTCCTCGGTCATGAGGCTTCCAGTCGAAGCGGTGTCGAGTCTTTGTGAGTTATTGGCTTTTACCGCAATTCAGCTTAGACCGACTTGGCTTCTTGGACGGCTCAATGACTGGAAGGGATGGAGTTCACTGCGCGATCTTGTCTCCTTTTCAGCTCCAGTCCCCTTGTAGGTGGCAGTCAAGGGCATGTAACTATACGGCTTTCAATGATTTGAGAAGAATTGAGGTTGGATACAAAATGATCCCCTCCTCGACGACGTCAGTAACGGCCCGGCCCCGGTCTTCGAAATGATGCGCAACCGGGGTTTTAAAGTGCACACAGCACACTGATCCACTGGAGACGACAGTGGCCCACCATCACCACGAGGAAACATGCAAGCCAACACGATTAGAGTTAGTGATCTACCTCCTGTACCTGGGCTGACCCAGCTCATTAGCAGGTACCATGCTATCGGTAACAGGAGCGGACAACATCGTCCCTTCAGAAGTGGTGAAAAGGCATCGAGACTCGTTTCCTCGAATCCACCACGACCAAACTACTGATCTTCACTCCACGATGATATGGAGGATACACTGGTAACAACACACATTCCACACACATCGACTTTCATCTTATCATATGCTGCTCGCACATATGAACATAGGCAGCAAAGGCCACATTGTCGGGTCCCTTCCAAATGTGGAAGGCGATGACACCGTCGGGAATACCACGGTAAGCACCTCAGAACACATGTCCGTCGTGTCTATCACTTTTCAACATTGAGATATGAAAAGTCTACAACTGCTTGAACTGAGCTTCGTCTTCTCTCTCGTATGTACTCTTGGCCCAATACTCGGCCATCAGAATGTCCAACGTCACTCTCACTGATGCCAAAGAACTAGAGACTTGGCTTTGGTCAGTTCGCTATGCCATCTCTGCCTTGTTCATCGTCCTGCTCCCAGGACGGCTGTATCAACTTCAACAACGACCAGTCAATGTCAGGTCCAACTCGCGCCAGTATCTCAAATTGGTATTTTCCCTTTTCAGTGGCTTGCCTAGATTTGGAGAAAGTGGCAGAGTACTCACACTTTCGTTAGGTCATAACGACTTTGTTCTTCGTCCAACAACTTTTTACGGCGTATGTCCTGATATCGAAATCCGCGGTCACTAGTCCGGTTCTAGTAGCACTGCTTTCGGTATGGCCAGCCGGTGCTAATTCGCTACGCCATCGAATATGTACAATCCCCGGAAACCAACGAGGACAAAGGTTATCTATTAGTGTTCATTGCCGCCATCGTCTACATTGGTCTTGCAGTAGGTCAAGTATTTGTCTATTGACCTGTGTAACTGACACTAACATTTCCGTAGCTGTCAACTAGGGCTTACCAACAGGGCTTAAACCGACTACAGGTCATGATTAGAGGTGCCCTGCTTGGGTTGGTCCATGAACACTCGTTGCTCGCTCGTCATGAGCCATACAGAAAAGGGAAGACAGTGGCCATTGCATCAACAGACGTGAGCGCCCTTGAAGGTGCCCCAAGAATGCTACATGAGTCTTGGGCCTTGTTAGTCGAGGTGGTTATTGGAAGCGTCCTGCTGGCCAAGCAAGTTGGATGGCTATGGCCGGTGCCTCATGTTATCATCATCGGTGAGTCTGCTTATCTAAAGTTAGATGTGAAGTAGTGGTGCTGGTCACTTACCTCTCTGTGGCAGTGTGCTCTCGAGTTAGCAGGTATGTCGCTCGCAATCTCAAAAGTAGCCAGGCTACGTGGAATACTGCAGCACAAGGACGGATCTCCGCGACTTCTACGATGCTGAGCTCCGTCAAAACCATCAAAATGTTAGGCCTTCAAAGCGTCGTTGGGAAACACATACTTGGGTTGAGAGAAGAAGAGCTCAACAAAGCGACGCGTGTTCGCTGGATCATGGCGATATACAATGCTAGTGGTATGTCCTCAGTAACCATACTATCCCTCCAGTCCGCCATCAAAATTTCTCCCGTTTCTAACAATTCATCAGCCAACGCCCTGGGCATGTTCGCCCCAGTCGTCACCATCGTCCTCTTCGCCATCATTGCCACAGCAAACGGGACCACTCTCGACACCAAAACAGCCTGCCCGACGATTGCCGTCCTCGCCTTAGTGACGCACTCAGCAAACATGGTCATGACCATCATTCCCCAAGCGATAGCGGCCTATGCGAGCTTTGACCGGATTGAGGATTACATCAAGTCCCAAAAGGCACCTGCAATCAGCCGCTCCCCTCGCCCTGGGCAGCTAGCCGAAGGGACCGAGGTGTCCATCCACGGCTTGACCGTACAGTGGACTCCAGAAGGCAACCCGACTTTGGAGGACGTCAACATCGAGCTCTCACGGGGTAAAGTAGTTGCTTGTGGTATTATGGCGTGCTTCATTCTTCTTATTTTGCCTCCCGGCCGTTCTACAACGTCCGTTTTGGGAAGGAGCTAACCATGATCCCACAGAGACGAAGTGTTCCTTCCTCAGGAAGGACCAAACACAAGTGAGATGCTGTCGAGCGTTCCTTCCTTTGGGAAGGATGGAAAAATCTGCTGCTGTTGCTGCTGCTGGCGCTGCTGGATCTTTTACCCTCCTTCTTGGTTGCTCTCAGCTTTGCATCTATTCTCTCAGCAGCGCCAACAGCAGCAACAGCAGCAACCATGGTAGCGACAACGAGAGCAAAGGCGGCTGTAGCTATGAGCAGCTACGACGACGACCCCTCAGAGGCCACCTCCCATGACGATGTATCAGACACTAGCGACGAGGACGACTTGTCGGACATGGACATCAGCGACGAGGACGACTTGTCGGACATGGACTTCAGCGATGACAACGACGAAGATACCAGCCCTGAGTCACATACCAGCCCTGAGTCACTGTATACTTTTAAAGCATACGGCGCCTATTCTACCATGGCTGCTGGCCGCAAATTGCAAATTTCTTAAGCGTTGCCTTCGGTACAGAAACTGGTTGAAACTATGTTGAGCTTAGAGTTACAATGGGCACCCGGGTTTTGTTCATTACTCAACGCTCCCAATCCTCCCAAGTTGAATACACAGCCCCCTCCAACTCCCACCACGCCTGACTCCCACGCCGACCCTACTCCTGCCGCTGGCTCTGCCCCTCCTACCGCCGGCCCTGGCCCCTCCGATGTTGTCTCTGTCGCGGACGATAACGAGCCCGAGCCCAGCCCCTCTGATCGCAAGGGCAAGAGCAAGAGCACGAAGAAGGAGGAGGAGAACAAGCATCGCGGTGTCCTTCCTTCGATTCGCGTCAATGCCCTTACATCCTTACCTGAGTTCTCATCCCACGACAACTATGCTTGGGCAGTTTACCTTTTGATCCTCCAATGCGACGGACAATTACCCTTAGTTTATGTTGGTTCGGGCACACACAGGGCAATAGGCGTACACCACAGGTTCAACAACTATAGCCAAGGGGAGGGTTTTTCGAGGTATACCGTCGCAGCCATCGCAAAAGGCTACACCCTCACCCATAAAAAAATATTGGTAAAAACACCATGTCCATTACCAGCTCGTCTCTTCAACCCAGCTCGCGCCCTATTCCATATCCTGGAGGCTGCTATATCATTCAGCCTATATGCCTACAAAAACAGAGGCATCGTCGACCCTACGCTTACAACTACCCAATGGGCTTCGTTAATCCCATACGGAGGATTATGTTCCCATCCGGCTTGGAGCGAAGGTTTGAAATTACCCTCAGTATATTCGTCTGGCCTCGTAGGAGCCGAACTCGAAGCCGCCATACGTCTCACAGAGGAACGTGCTAGGGAAGCCAAAGCCCAATACAAGAAAGAGAAGTGGGCGGCATATACCGATGAACAGAAAGCGGAAATATACGCCAACCGAAGAGTACATCGCCAATACCTGAAGGAATTCGACCCAGCAGGGTATACAGAGCTTCTCGCGCAAGACAGAGCATTTCAGCGTGATGCTCAAGGTTCTAGGGAGAGAAGGGCTAGGATTAAACAAGACCCAATCAGACACAAAGCATATAAGGAGAAAGAGAAGGCCAGGTATCGGAGGCGGCGGCTTCAAATGCTTGCAAAAGATAAGGCGATCAGGGCGGATTCCGTTACACATGCTCAACACAAGGCGAAGAAAAGGGCTGAACACGAGGCGAAGATGGACAGACTCAAGGAGGACCCCGCGGCACACGCTGCATACAGAGCGAGGAAGGCTGAGGCGGCCAAGAGATATAAAGACAAGAAGAAGATGGAGAAGGAGAAGATACAGGAATGATGGTTTGGTTGATTATGGAATGGAGAAGTGTGGATCGTATTGTTGATATGAGTGGTTGTGTGTTACGTCTTCCTTTTCTTTCTTATTCTTTTGTTTTTTTCTTTTTCCTTTTTCCTTTGTGTCCTCTTTTGGGATTTGAGCCCGTCGAGTCTTTTGCCAGTCATGGCCAACAACACCACAACAACATCAATATCAACTCCATCGGCATCAGCTACCTCCTAGTATTCTCCAACGCCGGGCCCTGAACATCCTGCTAATGGTAGTTTGTACGGCATCGTATTCCTTCTTCATCACTTTCCCCCAGTACTGGGTCAAGTGGTGGACTCAGAATGACGAGCTCGATTCGTCCAGCAAGAGAGGCACTCTCTTCTACGCGCTAGGCTATGCCCTCCTATACCTGATGGCTTGGATATCTACGAATGGCACGATGCTGTCGACTGTCTTTCGAATTGCGCCGACGTCCGGGTTGGCTCATCATCGGAGTCTTTTGCACACCATCATGCACGCACCTCTCCTCTACTTCTCCGCGGCAGACACAAGCGTTCTCCTGAACTATTTCAGCCAAGACATACAGCTTGTGGACAAAACGCTTGCGCCAGCTGTCATGGCCTTCGCCACTCAAGTGTTCAAGATGATCGTGCAAGCGTCTCTGCTATTGGCTGCTCAACCCATCATGGCCGTCACCCTTCCCATCTGTGCCGCCGTCGTGTACGCAATCTACAAGGTTTACCTGCGCACTTCGCGCCAGCTCCGGCTCCTTGAGCTCGAGAGTCGGGCGGCTGTGAACTCGTCTCTCCTGGAAACCGTCCAGGGTATCGAGACAATCCGGGCATTTGGCTGGCAAACCGAAGTCGCGGTGGAAAACATCCATGTCGTCGACCTAAGCCAGCGTCCTTTTTACCTGTTGCTCTGTCTTAACAGGTGGCTCAACGTCGTTCTCGATCTTCTCGTTGCGGGTGTAGCCGTCGGCACGATTCTTCTCGCGGTCAGCTTGAAGGGCACGGTGACAGGAGGCCAGGTTGGCGTGGCCCTTTCGGTCATTATCGTTGCCAATGCCACTCTCCTGAGCTTGGTGCATTCGTGGACGAACCTGGAGGTCTCCCTCGGGGCTATCTCGCGGTTGAAGAGCGTAGAGGAAGATACACCACAAGAGCCGGTCTCCATCCCCTGGCCTGGCCACATTAGTCCAAACCCCAGACCCTTTACCGGATGGCCCTCACCTTATCTTTATGGTAGCCGGCCCGGACTAATTCGGTTTGAAGGAGTCTCTGCATCATATACGAGCAATGGCCCCTTGGAATTCCAGGATTTCAACCTCGAAATTGCCTCTGGCCAAGTGGTTGTCATATGCGGACGGACAGGAAGCGGGAAAAGTTCCATACTCCTTGCGATGCTTCGCCTCATTAATATCCGCGACGGGACACTCTGCATAGAGAACCAGGACATTCGTCAAGCCCCTCTGCATATCGTCCGGGAAACGGCCTTTATCACAGTTACCCAGGACCCGTTCCACTTGCCTGACGCACCCCTCCGCTTCAACCTTGACCCAACATGCCTACCCCCCGACGACTCGCTGATATCAGTCCTTCAAATGCTCGATTATGGTCCCATCTTCCGTCATCGTCGTCATCGTCCTTCTCCTCCTTCTCCTCCTCCAACAGTCACCCAGAACCAGAACTCCCACCGCCGTCAAAAAACCACCACCACCACCACCACCACCACTCATCAACGAAACCACTCCCCTCCTCCTCGACAACAACAACACCAACACCATGACCAGCCCCAACACCACGAATCCCTCTCCAAACTCTCACCACCCAATCCTCGACCTCCCCCTCTCCCACCTCCCCACCCTCTCGACCGGCCACCTCCAACTCCTCTCCCTCTGCCGCGCCATCATCAAAGCCCGACACATGCGCATCACAGCCCAAGCCGCCGCAGACGAAGAATACAGACGCGATATGGCCGGTGATCCAGATTTCTGCTCATCTGCTTCTTCCGCACCAGGTTTCCGTAACCCAGATCTCGTGCAGCCGATTCTTTTGCTAGATGAAATCACAGCTTCGTTAGATGAGAAAACAGAACAAAAAGTGCTAGAGGTGCTAAAAAGGGAGTTTGTAGAGAATAAATATACGGTTTTGATGGTCACGCATAGGTTGGAGGCGGTCAGGGGGGCTTTGTTAAGGGGGAGGGTGGGGGATTTGGTGGTGAGTATGGAGGGGGGGAGGGTAGTGGGGGTTGAGAAGGTGGGCGACGGCGTTAGGGAGGAAGGTTAAGGGTAGGAAGTAGCGATGTTCACTCTCGTCAGACTCTCAGAGGGCTGAGAGGGAGAGATTCGGGTGGAAGAGATCGCATGGAGGGGGCAATGGCTGTGTAGGGTGGGCGGTCCTGCTTGCTTGAGCTCGGTTTATTCTTGTCAGCACAAAATGTGGAAAGAACGATCGATGGGTGATGTTGCTTTGGATTTTGGACGTTTTGGGTTCATCTCCATCCGAGGAAGGTACATCCAAGATATTTTCACAGAGCGTTTCGATTATTAGAATGGGATTGCTATTCTGCACCTTCCTGTTGTTGCCCAGTCACAACGGCAGGGGGAAGAAGGCAGTCGCAAGCCGAGCTGTCATGGTCAGGCAATGGTCAGAATTGGACCATACTGGGTCTTTCCCACCATATTCTTCCCGTTCTTCTCCTCGCCACTGCATCGTCATCGATCCCTTCGACAAGTTTACCTCTTTCCCGACCCCCTCACCATTTTCCTTTCCCCGTCAAACGCAATTCGAACCAAAGTCGAATACACTCATTCAGATTAGACGTTGTACTTCCCAAATCCGTGCGACTTTTCACATTTTACTTATACCTAACTTTCATCCATCACGCAGCTCAACATCGATCGATCCATCACGCGCCCAAGTCGAAACCATCAAAGTAGCGTAACGTAGCAGCCCGTCAACCTATTGCGGCGCGTCTAGAAAAGCTCCGGAGAATGCCAAATGACAAAAACCTTAACCGAACGGCAAGCATGTTATGTAACCAAACCAGGGTCTCATAACGCGAGGGAGAGAAGAAGCAAACACGGCCCGGGACAACAACATACGGTATGGGTTCAAAGTACAAGCGCATGTTCGGTATGTATAATAACTTCCCTGTCCCGCCCTGTCCCGCCCTGTCCCGACCGACTGTTTGGGACCTACCGCTTCTTTCTTTTTTCTCGAAAGATTCTTTGAGTGTCAGAAGTGCTATGTAGGGAGGCCTGTTGCATTCCCTATGTTTAATACCTACCGACCGATTGCTCTTTGGTAATACCTAGTTCTTTTCTGCGTTCGAACGAGGTCTTTGTCTGTCTGCCGACACAGTCTTTTTGATTAGGAAGAGGGCAAGTTCCGCTTCTTATGTCACATCATGCAGGCTGCATTTGGTGGTTGCCTGTATCCCTTTCGTTTAAGGATGATTTTTCTTGTCGGGCTGGCCCGGGGTTTGGGTTCAGTTGTTTGTTGGTTGAACACTGATGTTCCAAAAAAGATATCACTGCCATCGATCTAGTGATTGATCCCCTCCGGTTTTTGTTCTTACGGACTTAACCCGAAAGTTGACTGATCGACTTGACCGACCGACCGACCGTCGAGTCTTTTGCCAGTCATGGCCAACAACACCACATCAACATCAACATCAACTCGATCGGCATCAGCTACCTCATCCGCCGCCGCACACTCAGTTACATCTACCTCTCCCCCAAGCAGCAATGGCACAAACACCCTCTACCACGACGGCGACATCGCCTTCCTCATCCTCTGCACCGCCCTGGTTCTGCTCATGATCCCCGGCGTCGGCTTCTTCTACTCCGGTCTCTCACGACGCAAATCCGCCCTCTCCCTAATCTTCACCTCCATCCTCGCCTGCGCCGTCACCTCGATCCAGTGGTTCATCTGGGGTTTCTCCCTCTCCTTTTCTCGCAACGTCGCATCCTCGGGTTTCATCGGCACCTTATCCAACGCTTTTTTTATTGGTATTCTCGACCAACCCCTTGTCGAGAATCCGCACAAGATCCCCGATTTGCTTTTTGCTCTCTACCAGAGCTTGTTCAGCGCCATCGCCGTGGTCCTGGCCGCCGGCGCCGCGGCCGAGAGGGGCCGCCTCTTGCCCTGCGCAGTGTTCATGTTCGTCTGGGTCACTCTTGTTTATGATCCCGTCGCGTGCTGGACGTGGAACCCCCATGGGCAGGGCGGCTGGGCTTATGCCATGGGCGTCCTGGATTTCGCCGGCGGCACCCCTGTCCACGTGGTGGGCGGGTGCGCAAGCCTGGCGTATTCGATGGTGCTGGGCAAGAGAAGGGGGCATGGCACGCACGAGCTGAATTATAGACCGCATAATGTGGCCAGTGTCGTCATTGGGACCGTTTTCATGTGGGTCGGGTGGTTCGGGTTCAACGCCGGGAGCGCGCTGGCGGCGAATCTGAGGGCCGTGGTAGCGGCGGCGACGACGAACCTGGCAGCGTGTGTTGGGGGAATAACGTGGTGCGTGCTGGATTGGAGGTTAGAGAGGAAATGGTCGGCTGTTGGGTTTTGTTCAGGGGTGGTGGCTGGGTTGATTGCTATTACGCCGGGGAGTGGTGAGTTTTTCCCCCCTTCTTTCTTTTTTCTTTCTCTTGAGAGAAGGACTATGTTTTACTGACGAGTGACGATTTAGGATACGTCCCCGTCTGGGCAGCCGTCCCGTTCGGTATCCTCGGAGCCGGGCTGGCCAACTACGGCACCAAGATCAAGTTCCTCTGCAACATTGACGACGCCCTCGACACCTTTGCCGTCCACGCTGTTGCCGGCCTGGTCGGCAACATCCTCACCGGCATCTTTGCGTCCAAAGACATCACCCACCTAGACGGCGTCACGAACATTGACGGCGGCTGGCTCGACCACAACTGGAAGCAGATTATCTTCCAGCTAGCAGGCTCGTTCGCTGGCGGAGTATACTCCTTTGTCATGACGGCTCTGATTGTGTTCGCACTGGACCACATCCCGGGCCTCAGCCTGAGGGTGTCGGAGGCGGCAGAGGTGATGGGCATAGATGATTCCGAGATTGGCGAGTTTGCGTACGACTACGTGGAACTGATGAGGGAAGTGGGCATTGATGGGGGAGGAGCAGGAAGCATCATGGATGGCGTCGGCGAGACGGGGAGTATGTTCTCGAATACGCAGCTGAGACAGCAGCCGCAGCAGGTTGCGAGGAGTGCGAGTCCTACGGCGGCGGCTGGTGCAACAAGGGTATTCACAAGAGAGGATACGAAGGATTCGGGGGTTGTGTTTGGTGGTGGACAGACTTCGTTTTATCAGTAACCGTTCTGGAGTTTTGGAACTGAAAATGAGAGTGGATCTGTGACTTGGTGTTTTGAAATGGGCAGCTTTTTGGTTGTGGGAAGGGAGTCATAATCTTTGTCATCTCCAACTGGACATATTTCATTTGTATCTACCTAAACACTGATAATGTTAATCATGACGATAAGACCCCCTTCTGCTTCAATGACCGATGGAAGTCCTCGCTGTCACCGTGATGAACACCTGCAGCTTTCCTGTCCGGTCGTTGTCCGCATCGTTCCTTCCTCACCTTTCCACCACCCACGTGCGGATGTCCCTTCCTCCTTCCTCTTTGACCTCCCCCCGCCCCCTCCCCCAATCTCCCAAGACCGATAACCTAACACGTCCCACTACTTCCCAATCTAGCAAGTACTCCCATTGCCCGCAAATAAGTACCACTTGCCTTCTCCATTCCCAACAGTAGCAGTCCCGGTTAAGAATTGAAGTCGCTCATGGTGCAGCGGTATGAAGCGTCGGCATGTGCAAGTTATCTCCCTCCCCAGCTCCACGTTCAATTCCCAATGGAACCTCACTCGTTCTATATACGGTTGAGCATTCGACGGACAACCTCAACGTTCGCATGATGAATACGTATCGTTTCACAGAAGGAACCTGTGTATACCATATATATGGGAACCGATGACTGGAAAATCTTTCGATCTGACTTCCGAGAGCGTTTGGAAGTTGTCTGTCTGTCTGTTTGACTTTGTTCGGCGAGAAAGATGCAAATGAGGACGGGAGTGCTGATGATCAATGGTGTTTTCCAGATCTTCCAACTCCGGTTTTTTTTTTTTTTTTTTTTTTTTTTTTTTTTTTTTTTTGTGGCCTGGACTTGTTGATCTGCCTATGCACCTATCCATCGGATAATATGTTTTGGTTCTTTTGTGTGTGTCTGAGGCATGGAAGAATATAATGGGTGCGTGGAGGACTCCCGTCGGTGATAGTGCGAGGTGCATTAATGTTTCTGAATGTTGTGTTTGTTGGTCATCAGCCACACAACAACTGGGCGAACTTCACTCGCCCTTTTTAGGTGAATCAAAACGGTGATTCGCACCACCAAACTAAATGGGTGATATTTGGAAGCTGATAAAGAAGTAAGTTAAAGAATTATTGGGTGATGTTAGGAAAATAATTAGTCTAGAGGATGAATACAGTGAGTGGGAGGTGGGAGGACAATGGAAGTGGGAGAAGGGGGATGGATGATGGCGAAGGTATCGGAAAAAGAGAAAGCTGAATGGAAATATAGGCACTACATTGCAATCAGATCTTGAACAATCACAGGGATTGTAGTATAGTGGTCAGTACTTCTCGTTGTGGTCGATTCGACATACAACGAATCCGAGAGGACCCCGGTTCGATTCCGGGCAATCCCATCTTTTTTTCGCTTTTTTCTTTTCGTGTTTGTTGTCCCCGTGCCTTCTTCTGTTTATCTTTTCTCTTTTCTGGCGTTTTTTTTTTTTTTCTTTTTTTTTTTTTGGTCATGAGATCGTTCTAAGATGAGAAAAACTGATGTTCGGAAGTCTGGAGAAGAGAACGGCGGTGATGGTGGTCGTAGTAAGTGCTATCCGTTGTGATCCAAATGAATGCAACGGAATGACAGCGATGACTAGGTATGGACGCACAAGAGGCTGAAGGAAAAAAAAAAAGTCAACATCAGGATCATATCGGCAGTGGACTCTCGTAAACACCACTCACAAAGTCACAAAGAATACTGTAGGTACATAAGACGGATCGATCATAGACAGCATACATGTTCTCGTTGTCAAACGGTACCATAACATTACACCACCGCCAACCTATCTATCCACAAGACCATTCTATCTCTTATGCTTGTAACTAAGAGTTAGGTATAATATATACATACGATAGTACATTTGGCAGGAGTTTGTCCAAACCTGCTTTGGTATGTTATACAATGCTTTTGCGCACTTCTCTCTTCTCCCATCCTTTTGAAGCGCGCGCCTCCCTCCCAAGGTAACCCCTATGTAGTATATAGTCGAAGAATAAGATAAAAATGGTATAAAGTCCTCTTGGACAAGAAGGGAAATAGCAGCCCCAAAATGCTATGCAATCAGAATCCAAAAATAATGCTTGCTTCTTCCCTTCCCCCCCAAAAACCGCGATATCTCAAAACACCACCCTACCCAACCCCATCTGTATCCCCCTCTCCCATCCTTCCCTCAGCTTTCTATAGTCATAGCCATGGTCACCTTTATACCTTATCTTCTGCCTTACTGCTGCTGCTGTTCCTTTCTTATCACAAACAAGTTCAGTCTCCTAAGCCCTGACCTCCGTAGCGCCCGCAAAGCTCTTGAACCGCTCTTCAAAAACCTTGACCCTCTCCTCCTCCATCATCTTCTGCAGCTTCCTGGTCTGGCGAACCGCCTCCTCGCGCTCCTCCTGGAGAGTCATGACCTCGATCTGGGCCATGTTCATACGGCTGACGACTTCCTGCATTTCCGAGTCGGCAGCCATCAGGGCGCCTTCGAGCTGGGCAACGCGGGCCTTGAGGATGGTCACATCCTCGGCCATGTTACCCTCGGCTGCAGCCGACGAAAGGACTCCAGAAGCCCGCGGCCGGAGGTAGGTCGAGGCATGCGAACTAGAATAGAAGGAAGAAGATGATGAAAGTAAAAAAGGGCTCGACATGCGAGTGGTACGGGGTGTGGCATCGCTCTTGCTCGCCAGGCTCATACTAAACATGGGGCTGAGGGGGGACTTGGGCGGGAACGAACGCGGGGGAAGACCACGCATGGCGGCCGCCGAGCCCGCGGGCTCGCGGAGACGCAGGAGGTGGATGTTATGACTTTCCTTAAGCGTCTGCAGCTCTTCCTCGTGACGGTTCACGCGCTCTTCAGCGTTGGTTTGCGCGGCAATCACCTGTTCCTCGAGCTCCCTTAGGCGCTTTTGGAGACTGGCAATGCGCTCCGTGCTTACGCGCTGGTTAGCCTCACCGCGAGCGACGGTATCGGCCAGCCGGGCGCGGAGTGTAGCGTTGATGGCGAGCTGAACGCGCACCTGCTGTGCGAGTTCCTCGACGCGGCGGGCTGAGTCAGACAATTGCTCAGCTAGAGTGAGCTCGGCGTCAATGTGTTGCTTTTCCGACTCCCGGAGGGATTCGAGCTCAGCAAGCTGGGCAACGTTGTCCTCGCGAGCCATATCACGCTCCGTCACAACAGTTGAGAGAGAGTGCTCAAGACGAGCAATGGCAAGCTGCATTGCCTCGTTAGAGGCAGTGCTGTCCTCGAGGTCCTTGATACGGACGAGAGCTTCACTGTAGGTGGCTTGCAAGTCTGCATAAGCCCTCTCCAAGGACGCCGAGGACACGGGAACGAGAGCGTCTTCGTTGCTGTAATTGGACATGTAGCTGCTGCGAGCAAAGCCCTCAGGAATGAGAATGTCCTTCTCCCTGAGAAGGCTACGCAAGGAGGTGATTTCCTGCTCGGCACGGTCAAGATTCATCTTGAGGCCACCAAGACCCTTCTCGACCTCCCACTTCTGGTCAATGGCTTCCTCAGCCCGGCGGCGCAGAACGGCAATTTCGTCGCGAAGGGTGGCCACCTCCTTTTCGTATCCACCCCGAGGCGAAGACGAGAGAAGACGGTCACGCTCCTGCTCGAGAAGCTTGATTTTCTTGGCGTTCTCGCGATTCTGGAACTCCTGTCTCTCAAGAAGACTGCGAAGAGCACTGTGCAGTGCGTCGCGCTGTGCCTCAACGTCCTTCAGTCTGTCGGCCAGGACCTCCGTACGGGGCTCAGCCGCCGCAAGATGCTTTGTAGTGTTTGACCGGGCAAGGGACATGGGGCGGCCACCTCTCTTAATAGAGCTGCTATTTGTGCCCGCAACGGAGGTCGAGCGTGAAAGGACCATTGACATGCGGGTTCCTGTTTGTTTGAGTTCATTGTTCTCCGACTTCAAAGTGCGAAGTTCCTGCTCCAACTTGCGCAGCTCGGTGTTCTCAAAACGGAGTGCCTCGAGCTCTTGTTGAAGGTCGTCGATCTCCGCGCTCTCGGTCCTCAGTGACTGAAGTTCGTTCTGCTGGCTGCTGAGCTGAGCATTTGCTGACTTGAGCAGTTGAACCTCCTCGTGCAACTTGCTGCACTCGCTGTGTTCGAGCTTGATGGCGTGAAGCTCTTCCTGTAGCCTTTCGACATCCGAGTTTCCAGACCTCAGTGCTTGGAGCTCTTCTTGCAGCCTATCGCACCCTGTGTGTTCAGCTCGGAACTGCTCAAACTCATCTTGCAGTTTGGCGAAGTCCGTGTTTCCGGACTTCAGGTGTTCGTACTCCTCGCGGTACTTGCCAAGCTCGGCGTTTTCAGCCTTCAAGAGATCGACCTCCTCCTGGATCTTACCAAGCTCCTCGTTTTCCGTCTTGAGAGATTGGACCTCTTGCTGCAGCCTGGTCGCATCATAAGCGAGCTTCTCGTTTTCTGCAACTTCCGTCTCTAAGCCTTCGACACGTGCGCGGAGTTGAGGGACAATTTCGTCGCGTAGGTTGTCTCGCTCGTTCGACGCGTTTTCCAGCTCGCCCTTGACGGCACTGAGGAGATCTTCTAGGTTCTCCCTCGTCTGGCTCTCTTCGGAAAGCCTTCGTCGCAAATCGTCGCATGTGGCTTCGAGCTCCTTGAGCCTGTCACTGGTTTCCTCGTTTTGAACTTTGGCAACATCAATCATCGATGCCCGCTTTGAAAGTTCCTGGATCTGCTCGTCGAGGGCACGGCGCCTAATCCGCTCATCTTGCAGCTTGGTGGTAAGCTCAAGTCTGATTTGCGCTCGTTCCTGCTCCGCTTTGCGCTTGACCAGCGTGATCTCCTCCTTGGCTTGATCATCGTCACTAAATTTTGATGAACTGTGTCCCGAGTCGGAAAAGTAATCGCTTGTTCTTTTCCCAGATGCGTTGGGGTTGCCGTTGTTAACCTGTTCCTGTAGCTTGTCCACCAGGTCCTCCAAGTCCATCTCACGCCGAATGGATGCAGCCAACTCGGCGCCGATGGCTCTCAGTTCGTCCTCCATTTCGTCGATCTGATACTGCGATGTCTCACTGGGCGGTGGTGTTTGTAGGTAGTCTTCGAGCCTCTCGGTTTTCGCATTGGTATGACTAGGTGTCCTGAGCAGGCGTGGGGATTCATCTGCGTGAATTGATCGTCTCAAAGAATAAGGAGACGGGGACGGGATGGGCGAGATGTCTTCTTTGTCCTCCGAGAACTCGGTTGTGGAAGATTGTGGCGTGGTGGCCCAGTTGCCATAGAAGTTGGCGTCCAATTGGGACGAAGCTGGTGATTTTGGCAAAGGTTGCCTAAGATTATTGCTCTCTCCAGGGGTTGCAACGAGCGGAAAGGCCCGTTGTCGATGTTCACTATCTTCTGCTGGCGCAAGATTTAGATGTGGAGGGGGAGACTTTCGAGAAGACAGCGACATGGTACTGGGCTTAACAATGGGATTGCGCCCGTCATGTGTCTCTTGCGAGAAAGTATTAGTCGTCGCGGTGGCGTTGGTATAGGGAGCCGCAACCTCGTCGTTGTGGTCCAATGGCCGAGTGGTCACACCAAGACTGCCGGCGCTTAGATGCCGGTCTGGTGACACTGACAATGGACGCCCTGTCTCAGCCGACGCGATTATCGGGCTCTCCTCCAAAGTCTTTGTGGACTGCAGGTCGCCGGTATTATAGAAATCGGGACCTTGATGTTGTACAGAATGATCGGACACGGTGCTTGTTCTACATGGAAGAGTTGCAGGTCAGTTTATGGATCACCCGCATTTAGCCTGCCTAGACGAGATGACCTGAACCAGACTCTCGGGTATATAAGGACTTACGACCGTTGGTTGTTGCTGTTATACTCGGGATTCGCCGGCAAATCGGAAGCGTGGGCAGCAGAAGGACGAGGAGGATTAAGCGGAGGACCAAACTTGGCGGGGAATTCGTACAGAGTAGGGCTATCCAAAGAACACGATCTCGAGAACCGGGACTCGGGACGGGGCAGATCGCGGATGATGTCAAGATAGTTCCTTCCCGGAGACGAGAAGCGGGTAGCCAAGGGCGAAGCCGAAGATGATAACGGCTTGCGCTTGATGGGGGCCGGGGTGTAAGCGAGGCTTTGGGACCGGCCTTTGCTGGGACTCGGGGTCGGACGTTGGTGGTCGATGGTAGGCAGTGGAGGGAACTGATGGTCCGTCTCCAGTTGGTCCAGTGTTTCCTCTGTTTCGTCTGATGTCGAAGGTCCGAGCCCGTGTGGCGGGAGAAGGGACGGCAGCTGTGGGTATTTGTTTGAGAAACGTGGTGGTGTTCTATCGGACGGCACAGCAGGGGCAGCACCAACAGGCTCGACGACGGCTGAACGTGCAGGAGGCGGGGAGGAATTAAGGAGAGTGGTAGCCTCGTTCGTGTCGAGCTGTGGATGGTGATGTTGTTGTTCCTGGTGTTGTTGTTCTTGGTATTGTTGTTCTTGGTATTGTTGTTGTTGTTGTTGTTGTTGTTGTTGTTGTTGTTGTTGTTGTTGTTGTTGTTGTTCAAGAGCAGGGCCAGAATCGAACCCTCTCTCGTCAGGGGAAGAAGGGACGAAAGTAGCCATAATGGTGGCTGAGGCTAGGGCAGCGGTAGTATATGAAGAAACGAAATGACCTCAAGTCAACTAAGGTAAGGGTGCGATGCTAAGTGTGGTATCTGCTGCAACGTGAACGACGGTAGTGGCGTTTGGTGGTCTAGAGAGGTCGCTAGAGATGGTCTCCTCGGCTGGTCTGGGTAACGGGCCTTGAGGTCGAAATTCGAAACCGAATCTACAACGGGGACCTGATCATCCTCATCATGGGCTTCGATTGGATGTGGTTGATTGGGGACTGGACAATTAATTGCCGGACAGTCAATCACTTCCCTTCTCAACTATAAAAAGGGCTGAAAGGGAAAGGTCGCAGAAAGGGAGAGAGCGAGACGCGGAAGTGAGTGAGACCTTTGACCTGGAAGTGACAACAAGAGAATGACAAGGCTCCGGGGTCTATGGGGTCTGGTGTGTAATCTTTGACGGAAGGAGTGGAGGGAAACAATTTAACAGCAAGCGAGTAAACGAATTGAAAATTGGTTATTGGGACTGGAGGATTTGGCCGATTCAAAAGGGGGCAACTTCCCTCGCTCTTGTTTTCTGAAAACTGAAAACAGTTGACGCCGGCTCTTCCTTCTCTCTTCATTTGGGTCAAGAGGAAGTGGAATTGGAAAGTGGGATGGCGCAACAAACGCCCCAAATGCAACCTCCACTGTGTTGTTTCCCACCTGGCAGTGCCGGCTCCCAGTGGTCCTCCAGCGCTCCTCGGTGGAATCGCCCCCAAAACCGCTTCTTTCCATTGGGCAAGGCCGTTTCGTACCTTGCAGATTGGCCCTGGCAAGAACGCACGACCCTCTCCCTCATCAGTTCTCCAATCACCACGTCTTGTCAGGGGTTTCCATTGTCCATTCAGCCCATTGTCCTTTTATTAATGACCTTGAATGCATCCATTCTTGCAAAGGGGCTGTTTCTTGTTTGTCAGCTCGACTTGTCTTCTGGTTTGTGAGCATTGACAAACCACAAGTTGCGCATTTGCGAATCATATGAGCCATGAACCTCTGAAGAAAACAAAAAAGACCTCGAGAATGAGTTGATGCTGAAGGCAACCAGGGTGACCAAGACAATTTCCCGTAGTGCAAAACGGAATGGCGTCAAAGGCGGGAACTTGTCAAGTCCCGGAAGCGCCCATGCTTTTGTCATGATTAAGATGGGGTAAACCAATAAAAGCATTGGCAGGGGTTTGAAGTTCTAGCCTGAAGATAGGGTCGTCCTTCGTTTTCGGTCTCGTTTTTCTCACTTGTCTCCAATCTTGATGAAAGCCGGCGTGAGCTCATGTTGAACTAGTGTAGTGTACCCAATGGAATTGGACCGTTGACAACTTCCAACCACCGCTGTGCGGCGCTTCTCAAGACATGACGAGAACGGAAAGAAGACATGGCATGCGGTGTTACAACGGGAGCACGGAAGGCACGAGTTCTCCAGCCTTTCATGAGGTAATGAGGACACGAAAGAGTTCCACAAGGCCGTTCCATCCGGCGGCCACCGCGATCTCGGTCACAGCGGCGCGAAGTCGATCTCGCACCATCTGATCGTGATGGTGTGCGTGGAAGCGCCGGCCTCTTTTCCACATGGCCGGCCGGTCATCCGAAAAAGAAAAACCCAACGGGAGTTGTGCGACTTTTTGCGCATCAGGGAAGCGCCCACTTGCGACTATGTAACCCACTACGTATGCATGCAACCGTCCGAAAAGTCATTGTTGACAACAACAAGGAGACAGAGTTTTCTTGCTTCATTGTGTCTTTTGATGATTGTTGTTGACATGGTCTTTAAATGAATTCGGGAGAAGTGACTGCTCAAACCATGAGAGACTACTCCATCAGTTCGTCACTGGATCGGTCTCCGAAACATGTTTCTTTCTCCAGTGAAGGTTCACCAAGCTATATCCTTGTTAACTCATATAGACACCTGATCAGTTCCGAGATATTCGTAACGTTTCGCAATAGTCTTGTCGATTATCAGAGCCAAGAATTGCTCTTTGTTCCCAAGATTCCTGGCCAACCTATCACTTTCGACTTACCCTCAACCGCATAGCTTGAGGGGTTGGACCCCATGTGTTCAACGCTTAACAAGAATCTTCCCCTCAACGTCTCCCCTAGACTTCCTCTTCAACCCCTTCCCACTCTTTTTCATGCTCGTATTTTGGTCCCGTCTTCGTGGATGTAGCCTAGAGTGACTGGAACGTTACTCCCGGGCCGGAGAGTCCGCAATGGTGAATACGCTATGTCGTGATGATTGAAAGAGGTCCCTTCAGAACCCAGTCGGGCGGAGAGATGATCGGTCTTGTCACTTGCGGGTGAAGCCCGTACAGTCAGGTTCAGCAGACCCGACGGCGTGAATATCTTGGATGATCTGACAGGGCGGGTCAAAAACGTCGGTTGAATAGGCATCCGGGAGAAATCATTAGAGGGAAGACTCTTTGCGAGGTACACTTGGATGTGTGTGTTGCTGCCGGCATCTTGACTGTTGAGGGCGTTGAAAATTTGGACATGCTTGCTTATAAGTTGGTCCGCGGCCCAGCTTCGGATAGTCGGGAGGTCGGGGTATGTGGCCTGGGGTGCTAAGAGGTAAATAAATAAGTATCACCGGGGTAATCACCACTTGGAGAATCATCACCATTCACCCCAAACGTGGTAGCGCGAGTAATCAGGCGTCGACTATACCGCTGCGGGAAGAAGCTCTTGAGATTCGTCTTGATTGGCACCAAGTTTCCAGAACTAGGTAGAGGTTACATACTGCCTGGCAGCATTTCCGTGCTTGCTAGCAAGCTTCACCATAGCATATAGCCTCATCGGCTGTACTTGGTAGAATTCGTATGAAGATGAGTTAATGTCTCACGAACCGGCACCGCAACACTTGGTGACGTTTTCGAATCTCGATGCTTGCCCCTGGCCGCAGATAAGGCCCCCCACTTCTCCACTTTGAGGATCACCGTGTAAGATGCTGTGATTGGCCAGCGAACCCCTGAACGCGGGAAGGCTCTCACCTGAAGCTGTCGTTTCTGCCATGGCGTGTTAAGCATTTGCCCCTAAACCCAGGCAAAACACTATCATGGTCAGCGGCGCAACCGCAAGGCAACCCAAACCAGGAAGCACATGAACCAGCTCCCCGTTCTCAACCCTGAATGACAACACTCGATCATATCTCGTTACAAAACGATACTAGCTTCGACATAGCACTTTGATCTACACGCATATCCCGCAACACCTTCTTCTGAGCTTCTCGTCGCTTGACTTTAGTTCCTCCGCTTCCCGGTTCCAGCGGTATCGTCCGATTGTTCGTCACTGTTCCCGTCGGCTATCGTGCAATCCTCGAATCCGATCCAGGATAACATCAAAACAGCTACTCGTCAGGCTCGACCCTTCTCTCTACAGCACACGCACATCTACAAGCACATTACGTTCGACGGGAGACAGCAACCAAGCCCGCCTCTCGCCGATTGCATGCTTCGCGGCTCTAGCTAGCCTCGCTCAATGGTGGCTAGGTCACCGCCCACGCCATACACACCAACCTAGGCCCCGACGAGTTGCGAAGCGCATCGAATGAATGCAACCTCTAAACCCATTCCTCAGCGCTTTCGCCAAGAGCCCTTATCTCGCCCAGTGCTCGCCCCCTCAGCAGCACATTCTCCTTGTCCCGACCACCGATGTCATCCTTGACTCCCGCGACACCGAGACGGGCGCGCCCTTGTCAGCTTCCGTAGCCTCCGACGAGTTCATCGGGAGCCATGTTCTGCGCATCCTTCCGCCCAAGGGGGGGCCTGGCGCCGGAGCCAAGGAACCTGCCCAGAATCTTCGTGAAATGAAGGGCAAACCCAAGCTGTACAGCACCATCAATGGCAGGACCATTGTCATCAAGGACAACTATGTCTACAGCAACAAGGGTACCGAGCGCCTCCCACAAGATTTTAGAAAAGCTGTGAATATGTCGCTAACTATTCTCGGTAATAACAGGATTCAGAGCCTTGGCCCAAGCCAACCTTCTTCACGACGCCCTTTGGTACCCTGATACTCTCGAGCTCAAGCAGTTTCTGGTCTACTTCATATCGCGCCCGCTGGTCGGATCATGGGAAGAAGTCAACATCACCCCGGCTCTATTGCCGCCCGATCCGAGCACCCGACCCAAACCTATAGCAGCTGTGTCGGACGCACCCAAAAAGAAGGACATCAGGAGCTTCCACGAACTCCTCAATCACTTCCCCGCCATTGCAAGGCAGATGCAAAACGGTCTCGAGAAGCTGTTCCGCGAATTCACCCTTGTAGTCGAACGACCGCTACCGCCACCTCCTTCCGCCACCGTCATCCCTGACCCAGAACCCATCAATGGCCCCATTACACACGCGGTTCGAAACGTACGATCGAACAGTACGGGAAGTATCAGCTTCACGAGGAATCCAGACTTGACCGAGAGCATATACAGCCAGGATGATGAGGACATCATGAGGGTGGCATTGGAGACCGCTGTAACATCAGCCATTGACCTTTTCCAAAATGTCGATAAGCAACAATTGTCTCTGCTGGGCGCAACTACCGACTTGACTGGGCCGGTTGTCGAACGTATGATTGAACGTTATGTGACGGAAAACGTACACTACATGTTGTTCCCCCGCTTGACGACGCTTCGACGGCCGGATGATCTCGAGCTGGAGGCCAAGATTCGACAGATGGACAACATTGATATCTCCCAGCTGGGAATTGTTATGGACGGTGGGTCGCGAGCAAAGCGCCATCTCATCTCGAGACTGGGGCGTGCGGTGGATGAGTTCCGAAAAATGACAAACGCTAGCTGTCCTCAGGAGATGATGGAAATTCTTCTTTCGACTGCCAAGGCAGCAACGCAGCTCGCCCTACCCGAGCCTCCACAAACGTCGGGACCGGCTTCGGAGAAGCCCATTCTGACCATCAACGCCGATACTCTAGTGTCTCTGCTGTTGTACGTTGTCATCAAAGCTCAGATCAAGCATCTCCAGGCGCGTCTGAGCTATATTCGACACTTCATCTTCATTGATGATGTTGATAGTGGCGAGATCGGCTATGCGCTCAGCACCTTCGAGGCTGTTTTGGCCTATCTTGACCGTGAGTCCGGCGGGCTACGGAGAGCTAGTCGTCGGAACAGAGCCCTTTGGGACGCGGTATCAAAAGGCGACATGGTCGAGCTAAAGAAGATTATGGAACCAGAAACATATGCCAGCGATGACGCTCATTATGCAGTTGAATCTCGGCCCTCTTCACGCAGGGCATCGGGAAACGACTGGAATTTTGCAAATGGGGGTTCAAGTCTGTCTTCAACGACCTTCTCTGTATCCGAGCGTTTCTCTGAAGGTTCTGGTCTCAGTCATGTATTTCCATTCCAGGACGGAGCAACTGACGATATCGATATCGATCCTTTCGAGGCCGAACCATTGCCTCTGCCAAAGAAAGTCAAAAGGGTATCAATGGACACTCGAAGTTTGTCAATGTCGAGTAGCTCGGAAATCTCGTTCAGATCTAGGTCAGCAAGCATCGCCACGGCATGGACGGGTGGAGTTGAAGGCGACACTAGTATTGAACGCCTCGCCCAGACCACAGATGCACTTGGGGAGTCAGTACCAATGATGGCCATCCAAAACGGTCGTGTTGAGGTCTTGGAGTACCTCTTGTCACTGAGCCAGTACTTTCCTGCCCATGTCCTGCTGGAAGATCAAAACAACGCCGGCACAACCTTGATGAGCGCTGCTGTCCAGTTAGGTGAAGCCAAAGTCATCAACATGCTGCTGAACTTGTTCCTCGAGTCAACGCCGCGCGATCAACTTGCAGAATATCTCGCCATACAAGATACATGGGGTCGTAGTGCTGCGCATTACCTCTTTCACGCACCCTTTCTAATAAAGCTCATAGGCGAAATGCTACCCTGGCGGCAGAAGGACAAAAACGGACAAACGCCGTTATTCGCATTATGTCGGTCGTATGATCATGCCAACTACTCTATCATGGTGGAGGAAGGCCTTGATTTTGCTACGAGAACTCAGGGTGATGGTCAACCTCTGCATCTGGATGATCATGTTGATGCCAAGGGCAACACCCTTCTCCATATCATCAACGACCCGAAGCTGGCTTTACGAATCCTGCAACATTGCGATGTTGACGTCAATGCAACAAACGAAAAGAGGTTTACCCCCTTGATGTTGGCCAGCAAGTATGGACGTTTTGATATGGTGCGGGTACTCTTCGGAGATCCTCGCGTCGATGTTGCGGCCAGGGAGCTTCGAGGCTTGACAGCCGTAGAACTGGCCAAAGATGACGAAGTCCGCAACAAGATCGACGACCTCACCTTGTTCTCGCTCATACCAGGCTCCGACTCGCGCACAACGGGTGTGGTACGATCCTACTTCGTGGAGGATACGTCCATCCGCTTTGTCTTGAAGTCGGGGGCACCGGTCGATCGGTATAGCTATGCCGTGACGACGTGCCGTCGATCTTTGACAGATTTTGAGCACCTTGTTAAGTTGCTAGAGATAGAGAACCCTTCATCATGGATACCGTCTCTGTCGGATGTGCGGTCGCCGACACAGATTCTCTCCAGACCAAGCCGAGCGGTGCTCAAGGATCTCCAGATTCGGATGGATTGGTTCTTGCGGGTGCTCCTGGCGCATCCTACGTTTGCTACTCACGAGATGCTTTGGGAGTTCTTCCTGGTGCCTGACTTGCAGCTTGACATGATGGCCGAACGGAGTAGGCTCAAAGCGGAAGCGCTAACGGAGAAAATCCACGACGAGATGGAGCCTGTCATAGACCTAAGGGAGGTTGAGCAGTTTGTCGACCACGCTCGTGATATCGTCAGGAGCGTGCACTTTTCTACGAGGAGCGTGGCCCGGAGGGCGAACGTGGTTGGGAATGTTGCCATGGGTAAGTTATATATTATATCACCATTTCATAGTCCTCTCCACCCGAAGGAAGCCCTTACTAATAATGCCACCCCAACCAGATCTCTACGACGCCTCCCAACTCCTCCACCGCGCTCTCACCACCTTCCCCTTCCTCCCGCCCTCCCACCTAACCGCCATGGAACTCTACGTCCGCGCCCTCGCCCCGCCCCAAAACTCGCCAACAAACCTCTTCTTCAACGCCTTCCTGACCCTCTACTCCAACGTCGAAGCCATCCTCCGCGCCCTCGCCAAACCGCCGCGAACCATCGCTAAGATCGTCTCCATTCGCCGCGAGGCCGAGCGCAACTACAACTCGCTCAACCGGTCGTCGCGTTGGCCGCTCGGTCTCCTGGACGAGACAAGACAGCGGATGAACGAGGAGAGAGAGGAAAAGGCCAAGAACGCGGAGCGCGAGGCCGAGATGCTCGGAAGAGAGCTAAGGTACGCGCAGCAGACGGTGGCGGGCGAGCTGGCGGGGTGGAGGGATATGCATGAGAAGATGGGACGAAGGGCGATTAGGGAGTTGGCGAGGGGGATGCTGACATTGGAGAGGGGGAGGATGGAGGGGCTGAAGAGGGCGTTGAGGAAGGTGAAGGGGGTTGACGCGGGGGATTTGTCGGGTTTAAGGGAGAGTGTTGTTGTTGTTGATGGGAATGGTGTTGCTGGGGGGAGTAGTAGTGGTGGTCACGGTGGGAACAATGGATACGGAAATGGGAATGGAAATGGAAACGGGAGAGGTGTACCCGGTAAAGGAGTTCCTGTCGGTGTTGGAAAAGCCCCGGCGACGATAGCTGCCAGTACGGTGGTTGCGACGGGGAGACCGGTCGATGGGGACGAGAGCTTGATTCTTTCTGGTGTAAACGGCGGGACTGGGACACAATCAGACGCTGCCGGAGGTCCTTCTACTTCTACCTTAGCACCTTAGATAAAGTGGTGTAGAGACTTCAGCACCGCGGTAGTGGAAAATGGCGTTGAGGGGCATTTCCAATCTCATCATGTTGGCTATGAAACATGTTTTCTTTCTTTCCATGATTCAAGGTGTGTTTTTCAAATGTCTTCCAGCCAAAAAGAAGAAAGGTATATCATATCCGCCGACAAGCAAGAAGCAACCAAAACCAAATATTGCGCTTTTACCTAGGAACTAAAGGGTATCTATCACCTCTATCAACAAATGTGGAAACGCCCCAAGTAACCAACTCCAAACCCCCGAAAAGTAGGTGTACCAATCCTTGCCCACACCGCAGTCCTCACTGAGGCATTGGAACTATGGTACTCAAGAGAAAACCATCTCTCCCAAGCCCCTCTCTTTCATGGCTTCTTGCACAGAAGCCTTGATTACCTCTACCGCCTCTGGCCAGGTATATTTCACTTTGGCTGTCATCTTGCCTTTCTTCTTCTCACTTATCGTTTCTCCTGTCTCATCGTCACCGTCAACACCACCTCGATTATTCCCCTCTTCCACTCCGTCCACTCCATCTACTCCGTCCACCCCATCCCTATTCCCATCTCCCTCTCCCTCCCCCTCTCCCCCACCCTCAACGCACCACTCCAACCACTTAACCAACCCCCTAACCTTCTCCATATCCCTCTCCAACGTAACCACCTTGAATAGATACTCCTCCAACACCTCCATGTCAACCTTACTCGGCCCCCCCTGCTCCCCTTCCGTCGACACGTACCACGACCGAATCATCCTCCTCACCGCCGCCGTGTCCGTGACCTTCATCTGCCCCCCACCCGCAGGCAAGTCCGCGGATTTGAAGGTCGCTTTGGAAGGGGGACCGGGCCAGTGGATCCGCCGTGGGTCGCGGTTCGTGCGGCCCCAGTTTGGTGGGGGGCCGAAGAGAGGGTGGTGGTGACGGCCGGCGGGGGGTGGTGGTGGGAATTGCCGGTCATCGTGGATTATTGAATTTGGGTTCTGGTTGTTGGGGAACTGGAGCTGAGGGTTGTTGTTGTTGTTGTTGTTATTGTTGTTGTTGTTGTTGTTGTTGTTGTTGTTGTTGTTGTTGTTGTTGTTGTTGTTGTTGTTGTTGTTGTTGTTGTTGTTGTTGTTGTTGTTGTTGTTGTTGTTGTTGTTGTTGTTGTTGTTGTTGTTTCCGGCCTGTCCTCGTCGGAGGAGGAGGTAATGCTTGGCTGATTCAACGTCTACCGCGATCAGATTGACATGTCGACTATGATGCTCTTGCTGCTCCCGAGCATGAGCAGCAGCTGCCTCTTGAGCCTGCCGCTCAAGCTGCCGGCGTTGGCGGGCGTGGTCTTCGATTACCTCGCGCCGGACGTCTTCAGGGAGTTCGGACAGGAAGTCGGGGTCTAGTGGAGGAAGGTCGATTTCAACCGAAGGTTGTCGGGAATAATCGCCGGGACCCTGACCCTGACCCTGACCCTGACCCTGACCCTGACCCTGGTTTGGTGGGCGGGCTGCAGTGATTAGGGACGCTTGGCGGAGACCGGCTTTGAGGTCACGCTCCTTCTCCTTGAGATAAGCTGGAGGACGACCGCGGCTGCGCTTGGTGGGCGTGCGGAGACGGTCGACGGGGCGGTTGATGATTCGGTCTTTGCGGGGAGATTGCGGGAGAAGGGTTTGCCCACCACCGCCGCCACCTCCCCCTTGAGGCTGTGGCTGGCGGCTTGGACCTGCTTGTGCTGCTGTGTTGCGGCGGTAGGAAGCGAGGACTTCGGCTTGCATTTCTGGCGGGAGAGCGTTGAACACTTCAAGGTCAATGTCGGGTGGGATTTCTGCATGGTTTGGAAGGGCTTTCCTGCTGACCGGTTGAGGAGGCTTGGAATCTGTGCGTCTGTTGGGTTGTGCCTTCATTTGGTCTAGTATCTTGGACCGAATTTCCTCTGGCAACTCAGCCAACACAGATGGGTCGAGCTGAGAAGGCATGATAAACTGAGTTCCTCTGACGTTGAGCGGCGTCTTGGCCTTCTCATCTGCCTCGCCAGCCCTTGCGAGATGCAATGCTGGGTGGCCCTTCGGTTTTCGAGGTGTGAGGGGGTCAGCGGTGATAGGATCCTTCTCGTCATGTGCCGAAGACCTATGTTTTCCCGGACTCTGAGGCTCATCATCATCAATGGCCTCAGCCTTCCGCTTCTTCGCCGAGGATATCGCTGCTGCACCAAAACTCAATTTCTTTTGGCTTCCCTGTGGTGCAGCAGACGGCTTTAGGGGTTCCAGCTTGGTCATCTGGACCCCCAACCCACGAAGGTCACCCGGGCTGAACTTGTACGAGCGCAGAATTGCAACGGCTTCCTTTCCGATCACCTCTCCACTGTTGGTCGCAACGCCAAAGGACACGCTCTTGTTGAAGGTATCACATTTGCCGTGACCGAGATGTTTTGGTGGGTCAAGAGGAGCATCAGCCGCTCGTCTCATGATCTTCATGGTCAGATGCTTCCCCTTGACGCCCTCATTCAATAACCGACGCTCCAGTTCCTGTGACAGGTTCCTCACGAACTCCTCTGCCTCCTCTTGGTTGATGAAGCGGATGCCCCAGTTTACATCGGCCGACACTGACTTTCGGATCGGTTGCTCCCCAACTTCAGCCCTGTCAATACCCCGCGAGTACTCCCACAGCTTTTCTCCTGTTTTCGGGCCTAATGCCGAGACGAGTTTCTCCTTGCTGATCTGCCGTATGTCTTTGACGAACTTGATGCCAAGCTCTTCGAGTTTTGCACCAATACTGTACGCAACGCCTGGTAGGTCCTCCATCTTGAGCTCGCCGAGGAAATCCAACACTTCTTCCGGCTTGATTTGGTATTGTCCAGCAGGCTTGGCTTTGCGAAGGGCAACCTTGGCCAGCAAGATGTTAGCACCGATGCCAACAGAAACATGACAATCCGTCTTCTCCTTGATGCGTTCCCGAAGCTTCAAAGCCATCTGATCTACTTTCTTCTGTTCCCTCCAGACGCTTCCTTCGCTGATGCCAACGCCCTTGGACCCAGCTTCGGCCATGACGATGTCAGTGACATCGATGAGTGCCTCGTCGATACTGACACTCTGAACGACCCCGCCAATTTCGAGGATAGCATCGTAAAACTGCCGACTGGCTTCCTCGTATCCAGGAAAATCATAAGGTAAGATCTTCAGATCTGGACAGAGCTCCAGGGCGCGCTTCATCCACATGCCGTTCTTGACTCCAAACTTTCGGGCTGGGTAGTTACAAGAGGCGATTTCAGAACCGCTTCCATTACCATGAGCTACCACAGCTGGCTTGTCATGGTACTCTGGCGCCTTCTTCAGGGAGACAGCACAGAAGAAACTGTCAAAATCGACATGCATGATGTACCGGCGAGAACCAGCAGGCCGCTTGGCCGACTTCTTGGCTGGACCCTTTTCGGCGGCTAGGCTCTGCATCCGGGACTTTAGCTGTGCCTTCCATGTGGACAGGTGGTGCAGACGACTTTCGGAGTAGTACTGCTTGAGAAAGTCGGGATTTGCGGTCGAAGCCTTTCTCATCTTGGGATCTGCAAGTAGTCTGGCGTTGTGCTCTTCCGAGGTCATCGGTTTTGCTGGCTGCATTTCCTCATGCTTTTCTGTCTCTGCACTTGCTGGCTCTGCATTTTCTGGTTCGGCAATATCTGGAGTAGCAGGTCGGGCTTCTGGAGAAGCTTCATAAGGAGCTCGGTACGGAGGAGTGTCGGGTCGCTGGTTTGAAGGTGCATCAGGCTCAGCGGGAGCAAGAGGCTCTGACTTGGATGAAGCTGGCGCTTGCAAAAGATCGACGCTCATATCATCCTCGAAGTCCTCGATATTATCGTTTACTGTTGCTGAGGGAGATTTGAAGGGAGTCTTTGGCTGTGCCGGACTGCTGAACTTCTTCAACTGGCTGGTGTAAAAGCTGTTATCCGTCTGTTCACGATACCGCTGAGGAGTCTGCTGCCGCGGTTGACTACTCAGCATCTTTCCAGCATCAAACTTGATGGTTCGCTGTCTTGGCCCCTCTTCAATAACCCGGTAATCGGTCCATGGCAACATCCTTCCTGCCGCAACAGAATCCACCACCCAAGCCGGCTTGACCACTCGGTAGTTGGCCAAATCTACAACCTTCTTTGGCGGCATAGACGAGGCAATGATGTGCGTCGCCATCGTCTTTCCACTGAGATACTGGAGCCAGCCAGCGCCATGTTGGACCAGCATATCGTGTAGGTCGTTGGTTGAAGGCTGGACGTACCCAACAACGTGGACGACAACTCCTTTGAAGAACTGAGGTTTGTCTTTGGCAGAAGAGCGCAACTGGGCGTCGCGGTTCTGGAGCTTGATCTGTTTGTTCTGGAAGTAGTCGGCGAACCCTCCAAAGCGGCTGCCCCCGTACTCGTCGCCGCCTTCATCGGTGAAGGCATGGTTGTCGATGTTCTTCCGTACAGAAGCCGAGTTCTTGTCGAGAAGATTATTTCCAACCATGGTGGTGATTGAGATCCTTTACACTGATATCCAAATATCCAATTCATGGGATGGAGATAATGCCCAAAATGGCCATGACATCATTCATGAATCGTCGTCGGGCATCCCGCCTGTTTCGTGTGCTGTTCAGCGAAAGTCGTGAGAAGTCATCTCGATATTGAGAGAAGAGAGAAAGTAATTTTGAAAGATGGTATATAACACACAGCTAGGAATTGAGTGAGAGTGGCAACTCAACGTTGGGTGCCTTCCATATTCGGTGGACGTGACTGGAACGCGACGAGCCGCGGCCGGCTTTGATGCGAGGTCCCGTGACTGAGGTCCACTTTAACGCTCCGTCAAGGGCTCCATCAAGGGCCCCCCCCACTTCCCGCTTCCGTTGCAGATCTCAGCCTCAACCAGACGCCACCTTTCCCTCCAGCCTCGCGCCTCAACTCCCGAGGCTGGACCGTCCATCATCATTCGCATCATCCCATCATCATCTTTCGCGATTCTTCTTTCCTCCATGACCATTCTCCCGCGGTAACCAACTACCCAAACGCGGTAATCATCACACCGCAAATATGAACAACGAACAATTCCGTCGCCTCCTCCTCGCCAATTCCCAGAAAAACAACAACAACCAAAATGGCAGCACATCACCACCCTCCTCGAGCACCTCCAAATCTCCCGTGCCAGCAGCGCCAGCGGGCAACAGCACCCCGCGCAGCACGCTCGCCCTAGGTTCCAAAGCACGCTCCTCCATCCCCATGACCCCTCGCTCCGTCGCCGGCTTCAATCCCCGCAACGAATTCGCCCGCCAACTCGCCGAGCGTAATCAGCAGAGCCTCTCTTCATCATCACAACAACAACATCCCAACAAAAAGATCCGAACCTCTGCTCCCAAGGGTAGCAGGCTCGCCGAAGGATATGTCGATCGCGCCAAGCAGAGACAGGCGCAAGAAGAGGCGGACGAGAGGGAGCGCAAGCTGAAGGAGCTGGAAGAGCGGTACAAGAAGGAGGAGATTGACAAGGAGGAGTATGAGCGTTTGCGAGTGGAGATCATTGGCGGGGGAGGTGATTTGGAGACGGCGCATTTGGTGAAGGGACTGGATTTCAAGCTTTTGGAGAGGGTGAGGAGGGGGGAGGTGGATGTTTTTGGGGAGAAGATGAAGGATGCGTCGGAGTCGCCTGAGGTGGAAGAGAATCAACAACAACAACAGGATGCCGAAGAGAACGAGGAACGAGCGGATGGTGGCGGGGAGGACGGCGACGCGGATGATGTGCTCGAACAACTTGAATCAGCCGAGGTCAAGGTTAAGAAAAAGGAGAAGGTGCAAAAGAAGGGCGAGTTCGCAACCACGACACTACTACCCGCGGGTGCAAAGAAGACGAGAAATCAGATCTTGGCCGAATTAAAAGCCGCGCGCGCTGCGGCCAAGGCCAAAGAGGAATCCAGTCTGGGGTCCAGGTTCAAGAAGATCGGACCCAAGAAGAAGCAGGCGGAAACGAGGATAGAGCGCGACGACAGAGGGAATGAGATCATGATCATTGTCGACGAGGATGGTAACGAACGACGCAAAGTTCGAAGAGTCGACCTGAGCAAAACCCGGGAAGAGCAAGAGAAGGAGCGAGAGGTGCTCGCGCAGGGTAAGATTCTGGGCATGGATGTGCCCGAGTACTACAAGAAACTGGAGGAGGAGAAGAAAGCGGCCGAGGCGGCGGAGGAGGATAAGGAGCCGAACATTTTCGACGATGTCGAGTCTGATTATGATCCGCTGGCCGGGTTGGAAAGCGGCTCTGATGACGAGTCGGATAAGGAGGACGGAGAAGAGGTGGAGGATACTCAGAAGAAAGAGAAGAAGAGTTCATCAGATATGCCTCCTCCTCCACCGAAACCAGAACCAGCAGCACTCGCCGGACCGAGGAATTACTTTCAAGATTCCAAGACTGGTCTCACTTCGCAAGAAGAGTACAAGAAGCCCTCGCTTGACGACCCCTCCTTCCGCGCCGCGCTGGCCAAAGCAAAGGCCATCAGCGCCGCCGAGAAATCCGAAGAGGAGAGACTGGCAGCCGAGAGGGAGGCACGACTACGGAAGAAGTTGCTGGAGAGCAGCAGAGACGACGAGGATTTGGATATGGGTTTCGGGTCGAGTCGTATGGAAGACGATGCCGATCTGGACGAGTCGTCCAAGGTCAAGTTGTCTGAGTGGGGTGAGGATGAAGACGATGATGGATATGAAGGAGGTGGAAAGGCGGGCCTTGGGAGTAGTAAGGGGAAGCGCAAGCGGGGCGGCGGAAAGAAGGGGGGTGATAAGAACAACTTTGTGGATGTGATGAAGGTTATTGAGAGGAATAAGGCGAAGGAGTGAGGGCACCGCCGATGATTAGGGGGGGGAACGAAGATATGATAATATATACCCAGTGATATGAAGTAGTTCTATAATCTATGTCTACAAGCTGTCATGATGTCTCCAAGCAGCGTCCTCTAGATGTGGGTATTCTGCAGTGCAAATCTCCTTTGTGCCATCTACGTCCTGTAAAAACCGTTCAGTCAAAATCTCATCACATCCAAGCCCTTTATAACCCGGCAACCCACAACCCCTTTCAGTTAGGAAGCACATCCTCCCCCCTCGCATTCGCCTCATCCGCTCTGCTCACACACTCCTCCAACACCTTCCAAAACAGCGGAATATCCAATCCCCTCGGTATCCTCACACCCTCCTCACCCTCGGGCAGGAGCTTGGCAACCGTCATGCCCGTCTTCGCCCCACCCACCCTCGCATCCTCATAACTTCCCTCCGTCACCACCGTAACCTCAAACCTTTCCCTGTGCTTTTCCACACTCCCAGGAGTAAAATCCCAGAAAGGAATCTGATACTTCTCAAGCGGCGTACCCACAAGCCCCGTCAACACAGCCGCCACAGCCAACGGATCATGCAGCGGCGGGCCCTCCGTAATCCCAAACACGTCCGCGTACGTCTTGGCGAAGAACATGAGCAACTCCACCAGCATGGTGCGCAGCGTCGTCTTCCCTTTATGGCTCCCATCTTGCGGCAGTTCCGGGTGCGCCTCCTTCCCCTCGGGCCCGTAAAGGATCAAATCGCGGACTTGTTCAGTGGTCAGAACCATGTGTGTGAGGTCCAGAGGAATCAGCGTCGTCTTCCCCGCCAGTTCTCGGTTCGAAAAAATCGCGTGCGCCGCCTCGGGGTCGGCAAGGACGTTGAACTCTGCGAACTGCGTCCAGTTCCCCACGCGCGGGACGCCGTCGACGGTACCCAGGATGGCCGGGGTGAAACCGTTGCCGAAGGCGCCGCCCATTAGGGACAGGCCTTTGACGTGGGTGACTAGGTCCGGATGCTGAATAAAAAGGGCGGCGGCGTTGGTGAAGGAACCGGTGGCTACCACCCAGGCGGTTCCGGGGGCGCAGGAGCGTAAAGCCGTAGACATGGCGGTTACGGCGTCTACGGAAGTGTTGGGGCCCACGAGAGGCGTGGGGAGCAGGTCGGTCCCGTCGAGACCGGATTCGCCGTGGATGTCGGTCGGCGCGTGCATGGTGGGCCGGTGGAGAGCGTGAGAGGCGCCGATGTAGATGGGGATAGAGTGCGAGCGGGAGATGGAGGTTAGGATGGAGCAGGCGTTGCGGGTTGTTTTTCTGTGATGTGACGGTTAACACATGGTACTGCGGACAGACGGTACCTATGGACTGGCTTGACTTACTCCAACGACGCATTGCCAAAGACTGTAGAGATACCCAAGATGCGGATGGCTGGGTGGTAGGCGGCTAGGAGAATGGCGAAGGTGTCCTGTTCATGAGAGACTCAATCGTTAACGTCTGAAACTGAATCTTGCAATATCGATCAAACAACTTCATTCTCATTCCCGTCCATTTTCGTCGGTAGGCAGGTAGAACCGATGCGATGCGATGCGATGCCATCACTGCTGTGGCCACAACTTGTCCGATCCGATCCACTCCGTCTCCGTCTGGTTCATCTCTTCAACTCGGATGTTTTCTTTCCATCATCTCATCTCATCATCGCACCGCGCCCGCCACGTTTTTGCGAGACGAACAGGTGGAGAGAGAGTGTGAGTGTGAAGGAAAGAACAGTGACGTCCACAGGTTGAACCCGAACCAAACGGAACTTGAACAGAACCGGATATGGACCTGAGATGAGGTGGAACGAGAAGCGCCTGCACTCGCTTCGCAGCGGCAGTGACGGACCGAACGCGAGATGCACCTTCCACTTTCCCGTCTCTCTCTCTTGTGCATCCCGTCGCGACCGACTCATGTGTGACTCCCGTCCCGTCCTGTACCACCCGAGCTGAACTTACATCGTGACCCGGATCGCAATCTAGCCAAACGGGAATTCTGTTATCGACGGACGCCATCTTCGCTTTTTTTCTATGATATGACAGGTATTGATCCAAAATGATTTGTTTTCTCGGAAACTCTCCAAGATTTTTTTGAGAGTTTCTAGGAAGATGTTAACTGATAAGCTCCGAAACGCGGGAGTGGCGGGGTAAGCAGGCAACTGGACTCACTGATAATTTATCGTCTCTCGTCTAATCTCCACGGTTCGTTTGATCACGGACGTTCGAAATGACAAGGAACCTAAAAGTAAACGAGTCGTGTATACACTACTATGAATAATGAAGAAATAGAAAAGTGGTTGGAGTCTAGTGTACCTATATAAAGGACAAACAACAACCAACAGGATGCTCAAAGCCGCGGATATCCCTTCAACCGCCTTTCGCCTGATGATCCCCCGAGACCCCAAACATGTGAGTTGCTCGGCTTGTTGTTAGTGGCTTGTTCCCTACAAGTTTTCTCCACCAGGCGGCCACCAAACAGGAAGGCGGGCGGCTGATGGCTGAGGACGCCGAGTCCCGATATTTTTTACATTACTAAACAATTTTCCCAGAGGATCTACACTAGAGGTATAGTCCTGATATTGCAAGGCGAGAGATCTGCTTGTGAACTTCAAGTCTTGGCATTCACTGGAACTGACCCCATGATCAAAACATACAGAGACTGCGGAGCTTTGCTCGGCGTGGGCAAAAAAAGGGGGGAGGAAAGAAGAGGGATGATCGTTACAGCAACGGTGATCCTTTCGTACAGGAGCAACAGGAAATCACACCCAGCCCAGATCGTACACCCACCTTACAATACCTTACCCTTCGACCCTTCCCATCCAAGTCCCAACTTAATACTTAAAAGTAACAGTCTTACTCCTCACCCACTCCGCCAACCCCTTATTAGTATTGAACCTCCCATACCCGCTCTCCTTCGCGCCACCATGGGGCAGCGTCGCCTCATCATGCACCGTCATGCTATTAATATGCACCGCGCCCGTCTCGATCTCCTTGGCCATGCGCAATCCCCTTCTCAAATCCTCAGTAAACACGGCGCTGGTTAATCCGTACTCGGTATCGTTCGCGATCCTTAGCGCCTCCTCCTCGGTCTCGATCTCGTACACGGCCACCGTGGGACCGAAGCTCTCGGTCTTGTAGATGTCCATGTCGGTGGTGATGCCCGAGATAATAACGGGCCGCATGCACGTGGTGGTTTCTTCTTGGGCGTCAGGGTTGCCGTAGAGCAGCTTGGCGCCCTTGGAGAGCGCGTCGGCAAGGAGCTTCTTGTTCTTGTTGACGGCGGTGGAATTGATGAGGATGGGGGCGGGCGTCTGGGGGCCGAAGATGTTCTCAACGGCGCTGACGAGCTTCTTCTCGAATTCGGCGCGGACGGACTTGTGCACGAGGATGCGCTCGGTCGACATGCAGATCTGGCCAGAGTTGAGGAAGGCGCCGAGGGCGCACTGGGTCGCGGCGTTCTCGAGCTCGGCGTCCTCCCAGACGATGGCGGAGGCCTTGCCGCCGAGCTCGAGCAGCACGGGCTTGAGGTTCTCGCCGGCCAGGCGCCCGATGATGCGGCCGACGGCGGTGCTGCCGGTGAAGTTGACCTTCTTGACCTGGGGGTTGGAAATGAGCGAGCTGGTGATGGCGGGGGCGTTGACGTGCTCGTGGACGAGCATGTTGAGAACGCCCTTGGGCAGGCCGGCTTCGTGGAAGACGGAGCAGAGACCCCACATGGTGCGTGGGCAGAGCTCGGTGGCCTTGAGGATGGCGGTGTTGCCGGCGGCGATGGGGTAGAGGATGGAGCGGATACCGAGGATGTAGGGGGCGTTCCTTGCAACAAGTGTTAGTGAATCACTATCGCTTAGTTGCCTGGGCTGGACTCACCAAGGGGCAACGGCGAGAACAACGCCAAAGGGCTCCTGCAAGACGAGAGCAGCAGATTCGGGATCATTGACTACTGGGAACGATCCTTCCAACGTGTTGCATCTCCCGGCCACATCCAACACCAACTCCTTCGCAATCTGAATGTTGGAGTCGGCCCATTGGCGTGGAGCACCTGTCTCATTCATCATGTACTGGCCCAACTCCTCCTTCCTCTTCTCCAAGATGTCGGCCACCTTGTGGAAGAGGTCCCGGCGTTGGTTGGGGTGCGATTTCCTCCATGTCTTGAAAGCTTCTGCCGCCGCGTTTACGGCCGCCTGAACTTCGGTATCGGTAGCGCTGCTGCACTTGTGAACAACCTTTTGGGTTGCTGGAGATGTGACATCGAAGGTCTTGGACGTGACAACCTCCTCGCCATTGATGAAGAACGGCACGGTATATGTTTCGGCCATGGTTTCGGTTGTTGGATGAAAGAGCAAGGGGATCGCCAGCACAATCCGGGGTATCTATAAACTGGGGAATGGTTAAAATCCAGGCAAGGAACAAAACCAAGTAATGCTGAGAAACAGAATAATGGTCAAGGGAAATGCGTAGCAAGGGTTCTATAACATCATATACGTCGTAGCGGATCCCAAGGACGGAGTGAGTGGGACTGATGAAAGATCTTGGTTGCCCACATCCCCGCAGCACCAAGCCCGGGAGTGGGTAGCATTGATCAGCGTTTGAAAGAACTCAACTCGCCAAGCCAAATATAACTAACTAACCAACCCAACTCAACCAACTCGAGGTTCCGAGTTGAGTTGCACTCGGGGTTCTAGGTTGAGTTGCCGAGTTGGCCGCCTTCGGCAGATTTTTTTTTGGTGGTGGTTTTGGCCGGGACCGTATTCTAAGGAGCAATACCCGAGTGGGGGTTAGGGTTATAGGAGGCCCTATTGTCTTGGCATAAGTTGCCCCACTCAATCCAACTCGAACCCCCGAGTTGAGTTGAGTTGAGTTCTTTCAAATGCTGCCAATGATGGGCCGATGAACCATCCAGGACATCCCTTGGTGGTGACATGACAATGACCCGGGTCTTTATCCTGATGAACTCCTTGCGCAAGTTGTTAGGCTGTTACTGTGACTGTGTCTCCAGATATTCCATGTGGTGGTTACACAATCTCGGCTCCAGATTTGATATGCAAGGGTCAATGACACGGCGACACTGACAGCGCCGACAAATGAATAATGAAGCTATCGAGGAATCTGATGGTTGATCAGCTCCACCAATCAGAGCTTATACATCAGGTACCTGTAGCGAACACCAGGAACGGGGCACAACACCCACAACCACACCCTTGGGCCTTGGCAACTGCGGGGTCTCCAGTGGGATCTAGGCGAAGCGGAGGTGACCTTCGGCATCTGTCTGACAAATTCCCCTACTCTGAGGCTCAACCTTGATACGATGGCTAGGTTGATTTGGGGATAGCTTCGGGAGTTGAACATCCCCGTCTGGAAGAACAGGGGGGTCCCGGGACAAGAAGAGAGCAGTGATACGGAGTGGGGTGTATGGGGCCTCCGAAATCTTGGTGTCTCTTCCCCCGACGCTCGGACACCTCCCGAGTCAAGTCCGAGGCCGGGTTCACATATTCGGACGGGTCCGCTGGGGATGACCATCGGAGCCGGTAGATCCACATTCGGACACGGAACGGATGTGTTGAAATGTTGATCACCGGCCGTGGCGCTATTCTCTAGAGCCTGCATCCTTTCTTCTTTCTGGCTACCGGCGAGCGCATCGGCCGGGTTGACAAAGGGTTGAGGTATAAATATCATGTCAACTTCAGACACCTGAAACGAGATGAGATGGAAGACGAAGGAAGACACGATTTTGTCCCATCTTTCAATCGGATCACAGAGATGAAGCTCAAGCAAAAGTTGAAGAAATGAAAAGGTGGGGTAACTGCCAGCATCTGACAGCTGTGACCAGTTGGCATGTTGATTTGCTCTGCCTGCCTGCCTGCCCGCATCCATTTGACAGGCTTCAGGCACGCATGCCCCTCCTCTCTGTTGTGCCCTGAACCGCCTTGGACCCTGAGGTCTAGACCGGGCCATTGCGGCTTCCGATCCTCATCCCAACAGGGTCCTCCCCCGGAATGTCAGACGACGACAAGCGAAACACTTCCAAAGTGCTCTCGCAGACTGAGTGAGGCGTAAATAGAGACCATGAAAGAACTGAAGTGCCCTGTTGTGGTCTGTCCGTTGCCCCGTCAAGCTCCCATCCCAATAAGTCTCCATCATCATGCGCATGTGTGATGATGGTGTCCTTGTCTTGACATGCCGAATTCATAATGACGACACGGCTACTCTTACATCAATCACCAGGATGAACCAACCACGAAGTAAATGGGAGTTGTAGAATATCCATGTACCCGGTTGATAACGGCCAGGCAGGCAGCAATGGATGGTGGATGCTTGTCGACGATGGAACGATGGGACTACTCAATGGAAGCGAAACGGATGCGCTATTACCTTACGAGGTTTATCTGATCAATTTTTAGAAATTTCTTTCTTCGATCGGATCGGGCATTGACGCGGTTAGCCATAAGTCCCCTTTTCCACCCACTCAAATCCTCTCAACCCCAGCAGGACTGCACCTGCCTCCATTCCCCGTGTGGTGCCAGCTGCAGTTCGCAGTTTTTTCCTTCCTTCCACTTCGGAGATCCGGGACCTGCTGGCCCAGACCTACCGGTAGGCCTCCGTTAGGTTGCCTTACCCTAGGGCCACTGCAATCCATGGTGCAGAGTGCTTTCCTTCCTCGCTGCGGCTGCATCTGCCGTGATTTTAGTTTCTTCCATCTTTTCTTTCTTCCACCGCTTCTTTGTCGATCGATTTCAACCACCAGCATCCGCTATCTTCAACACTGCGCATACACAACCAGTTGGCAATTCACTTGCAGTTTACTACCACGGCGTACGACCACGGAACAGCTTGCTTCACCCAAAAAAGCCTCGCGATTTATATCGACAGCCAACGACACAAGCCCACCTAAGCTCACTTCCCTCTACCAAGAAATATCACTTTCTGCATTGATACTACTTACGGAAAGGCCTCGCCGGCTTCGTTTCTCCCTCGTTGAAACATCCAGTCAAAGAATCCGCTACGCCTGACGCTTCCTCTCCGCATTCCAGCTCCCTCCCCCCAGTGGTTACCACCCGCCCGGTTGACCAACCACCACGGCCACATCTCCAACAGCCACGTTCCGACCGTGTAGGCGCCCGACACCCTGACTCCTGGCTAAGCCATCTTACCAGAGCCACGGACGCCATGCTCAAGGTTCGACTACTTCAGTCATAGCATCAGGCGTCTTTGCAGTCTTTTAGCCTTTAGCCTTTCTTTCATCTTTTCCGAGCTTCCCGGGTCGAGAAACATCTGATACGCTCTTACGATCGAACACGCCCTGCCGATTTACGAGTTCCGCGGACCAATAGGATCTCGTACGACCCTATTACGGGACGACGACATGGGCCCCGGTCTACCATCCTCCCCAGACGACAATGACAACCCTGTCTTGCAGGACGAGCCCCGGTCCGCCCACCAAGAGACGCAACTCCCACAAGACCCCAACATGCCATCGGCACTACCGGACGGGAACCCCGTGTCCATGACTCCTCAAGTACGCAAGAGTCAGTCGTCGAGCCCTTTGCGCCTCACAATGCCGTTCATAACCCCGGGTCAGCTTGCCTTTTCAGCAATGCAATTTCTACCCGTTCCAATCCTGGTCTTGGATAGCCTCAAAACAGTGGTACTGGCTAATGAGTCTGTGGGAAGACTACTGGGCATGCCATTGGATGCGACCGGAGAAGGGGATGGTCTTTCTTCGACAATGGACCAGCTCCGTGGCCAGACTCTTTCCCAAGTTGGTATCGACCTTATCCAGGATGGCATGCCGGTTTGGATTGCGTGGGAACAGTTTTTGGAACAGGTTGCCCTCGAGATGGGAGTTGGAAATATGGGAGAGGAAGAGACCTTAAAGCCAGTTCTGCAAACAGATCCGGACGGAGACGCTACGCCACGTCCTGCACAGGTCCCCCAGTCAGCTTCCGCTTCTTCGCCGCGTTCTAGATCGACATCGGCTCCAACAATGGATGGCGTGTGCGACGGGGAAACAGGCAACACCACCTGCCGCCCATCACCAAACGCTGTTGTCGACGTGGTCATTGCCAGGAGAGATATCGCCCGGACAACATATGACACCCGCGCCCGGTCAGAGAGCTCTACGTTCCACGCACAAGCCAAGATGATCATTTCCGTTTGGCAGTTGAGCCCGCAGCAAACCTACTTTACCCTCACTTTCACCAACACCGAATCCAACTATGTCCCTCCGGTTGGTGCTAAGAAGCTGGCTGGAGGGCGTGACGTCTTGGATGCTGCTGAGAAAAAGTACCCTTACAGCGTAAACGACCCTCCCTCTATGACATCAAGTCGTGATTCGCGTCCTCGCTCTCCATCCTTTCCCCTAAGTCCTTCTGCGGTCGCCATGTCATCCAGTCCTTTCCCTCCGCTTGGACCTCCATCTCACTCTTCCATCACCAGTGCTCCTTCCATGCTCCAAAAGATCACTGTTATGAAAGATGCTCTTCTCGATAAGACACAGACGCCAATTATTGCCATGTGGAGGGACGGGAGCGTAATTCTTCCCAACAAACATGCCCGGCGCCTCTTCAATCAAGATCCTGTACATGGCGCTCCCCTCGAAGGTTCCAACCTCCTGACACAGTGGAAAATGTGGACAGACGATTTCAGCAGGCAGTTGGAGACCGATGAATACCCAATATCTGTTCTGATCAAAACTGAAACGTCTTTTGAAAGCTACAGAATTGGCATGCTAGGTCAAAACGGCGAGCGGTTAATATTCGACATTGATGGAGCAGTGATCCGAGATGAGATTACAGGCGAATTTCTGGCGGGCGTGATAACATGCAGGGACATCACGCGCATCGAGCATGAAATCAGTCAAATCAGCGAAGAAAGGTTCAGATTGATATGCGATACCATGCCTCAGCTTGTGTGGACTACGGGACCAGATGGCGCGCATGACTTCTACAACAGCAGGTGGTACAGCTACACAGGTCTCACCGTAGAAGATTCGCTAGGGAAAGGCTGGAGAAAGGCGTTTCATCCGGATGACTTGGTCGAGACTGAGAGGCGATGGCAAAACTCAATTCGAACTGGCGAGCCGTATATGATAGAGTACCGATGTCGCAGCAAAGATGGCGAGTGGAGATGGTTCCTTGGTCGGGCGCTGCCTCTGAAGAACAAACAAACGGGGAAAATCGAAAAGTGGTTCGGTAAGTGGCTCTTCTTTTATTGTTGTTTAAAGAGCATCGTATCTAACCACTGTTACAGGAACCTGCACCGACGTGCACGAAACCATGGAAGCAAAGCTCGAAGCCAAGCGGACAAGACAACAGCTACGTAGCGTCATCGCCCACTCGCGAATGACCATGTTCGCTGTTGACCCCAATCGGAAGGTTACCTTGCTGGAGGGATCGTTGATATGGGACGCTCTCTCACCGGAACGTAGTGGCCCATCCTGGTTTATCGGAAAGGATGTCTATGAAGTTTTCAACAATCTCAACCAACAATTACCGGATGGCCAGACACCTGCTTTTCTGCAGCCCCTCGAGTCCATCCTTGGCGGGAAATCACCGGTAGAACTGCAGGACCACAAGTTCGGTAAGTACCATCACAGACGTAAGGATTCGGATGTCCTGAAGAGCCTAACGACAGACTCAGCAGGTAGATGGTACCGCACTGGTTTTCAGCCCATTCCCAGGAGAGATCCTCTTACCGGAAACTCAACAGAGGATTTGATCGAAGGCGTCATGGGCTTCATAATGGACGTAACCGAATTAAAGGATCGCGAAAGGGACATCGAGGCTCAGGTACTGGAGAAGAGACAGCTTCTAGCCAATGAAGCAGCCGCAAAGGAAGCAAGTCGGCTCAAGAGCCAGTTTTTAGCCAACGTGAGCCTACCAATTCACTTCCCACATCGCTTTTGTACTAACGTTGTGTAGATGTCTCACGAGATTCGGACACCAATTACCGGTGTAATCGGAATGGCGGAATTGTTGCTTGATGTTAAGCTTGATGACGAGCAACGAGAGCTGACGGAGAACATTTTCCGTTCGGCGAACGCACTCCTGACTGTAATCAACGATATTCTTGACTTCTCGAAGATTGAGTCCGGGCGACTGGACATCGAAGAAGTACAGTTCTCATTAGCTGTTGTCATTCAGGAGGTCAGCAAGATGCTCAGCTTCACAGCCGAGCGGAAAAGCTTAGCCTTCAGCTACGAGATATGTTCGGATATTGCGATTGATCTCGTGGTCATGGGAGATCCTGGACGTGTGCGGCAAATCATCACAAACCTGGCCACAAACAGCATCAAGTTCACACATGAGGGCCATGTTAAGCTAAACGTCTTTGTCGAACAGGAAACGGACGATACTATTGAGGTCAAGTTCGTGATTCAGGATACGGGCATCGGTATCGAGGAGGAAGTGCTAAAACGACTCTTCCAGCCTTTCAGTCAGGGAGATCCCTCGACAGCGCGGAAATTTGGGGGTACCGGTCTGGGGCTGACCATTTCCAAGAACTTGCTGGAACTGATGAAAGGGCGTATGGCGCTCGCTTCCAACAAGGGCAAAGGAACTACAGCCACATTCTGGATCCCATTCAAGAAGCCACATAAAGCACAATCGGTTACCGGTCCGCTGTCTGACAGATTGCAGGGCGAGACAAGCGTGTCTTGCAACAGCCCGGCTCCGGCTGACCAGGAGCCGAGTGCGCTGAGCGGCGAGCAGAGGTCGGCATGGAGACAATCCTCGCTAAGCCTCTCCACTACCACCTCACAAGAGGAGCTTAGCATGCCGGATCGCAGCAAGGTTTTCATCCTGGTAGTCGAAGACAACGAGATCAACCAGCAAATCGCTATCAGAACGATTAAGAAACTAGGCTTTCAAGTCGCGGCCGCCTGGAACGGCAAGGAAGCTCTCGAATACCTGTCCGAAGCCAGCGCAGGCAAAAAAAGGAAGCCGGACATCATCCTGATGGACGTACAAATGCCTTTGATTGATGGGTACCTGTGCACACACCTCCTCCGACACCACGTCCCCTACAGAACTTATGTGAGGGATGTGCCCATCGTGGCCATGACCGCCTCGGCAATCCAAGGCGACAAGGAAAAATGCAAGAGGGCGGGCATGGATGACTACCTCTCCAAACCGGTCAAGAGCAAGACGCTCGAGAAGATGTTGGTCAGGTGGTGCACGACTAAAAGGGAGGACGTCTCGCCGACGACATCACAGTGCTCAGAGTCGGGTGAGCATTGTCACAGTGCGGATATACCTGCTGTTGGGCTGAATGAGGGGGAGCCATCAGATTTGGACTTGAACGCGTATGACAATAATGTTGAGGATGAGGGGTCAAGTCTTGCTACGCCTATGGGCCCTGTTCGCGTGGAAGAGGGAGCGCCTCAACGTGGTGGTGGTGAGGTTGAGCCATCACCGACGGCGGGATACTTTTCGTCGGGGTCAGGTTCTGGACATGGCGTGTCTGAGACAGTAAAACAAACAGCAGATCCTGGTGAGCAGACAATGCTTGGCCGAGCTGAGCAGCTTCTTGATCCAATACGACCGAGCGTGGAAGAAACGGCAACAAGTCCGACTTTGATAGAGCAGAGTACACATGGAGAGGCGTTGACGGAGGAAAATCTGGGCAGGTTGCAGGAAGAACAACATAAAGAGCTGCAAAGCAAATAAGTAAAGGGAAGGGGGGGTGGGAATGACATAGTTATCTTCAACAGAAAGCGGAATCACTTCCTTATAAAAGTAGGGGGGGTTAGATTAGACCTGGGGCACAAATCCCTTGTATGGGCAGGCTTTGTTTAAAAGCGTTAACGGCATGATACCAACGGGTTTCTGGTTTTGGAAGACGCATGAACGAGCATTTTTTCTCGCCTCTGTTTCTCGCCTCTGTTACATATGTCCAAGTCACCATGCAGAACTTCGACGAGCGTAAAAGTGAATATTCAGCAGAAGGGGTATCGGCGTAAGCGCAATGATATAGCAGGCGTGATAGACATGCTATAAAAATATGACGAAATGACGCCGGCATAACCATGACCACATTTATCAACTGTTGTGATCGTGTTTTGCTGACTACGGTGCAGGTATGTTTTGTTCCTGATCAGATCAATCGACTCTCTAGACTGACTTGACTACCTGAACTAACCATCCATCCATCCATCCCTCCCCAACCTGAACTACTATTTGTAACTAACCCCTCCGTCTCCCATGAGCTGCTGTAGTCCTCCCTCCACCACCAGCACCTCCACCAGCACCTGCTCCTCCTGCTGCTCCTCCTCCCCCTCCTCCCCCTCCTCCTGCTCCTGCTCCTGCTCCTGCTCCGGCAGTACCAACCTGTCCCTCAGGCGTAACAGCACTCACACTACCCACCCTCGAAGCCGGCACAGCAGCAGTAGATGTAGATGCCACCGACAAAGAAGCATGTCCCCTCGTCAACCGAGCGTACAACCCCTCTTGCTCGTCCGCTTCCATGGCCATTCTCCTTCTTTGGGCACGGAGGGCGGAGGCTTGTTGTTGAGCGGCGGCACGCTGTTGGGCTTGTTGGGCGGCGACGCGCTGGGCGGGTGTTTGTGCTGCTGGTTGTTGTGGTTGGGGGGTTGTTGTTGTTGTTGTTGTTGTTGTTGTTGTGGTTGTGGTTGTGCGGGGGACTGGAGTTGGGGGAATCGGAGGGGGAATGTTTTGGGATTGGGAGAGGCGGCGGTTTGTGTTGTTTGTGTTTGTGTTGGTGCGGGTATGGTGAGGGGGTTGCGGTTGTTGTGGTTGTTGGTTATGGTGGGTTGTTTGGTGACTGTGTTGAGAATGAGTAGTCGCCTGAGAAGCTTGTGACTGTTGTTGATGTGCATGCGGAGGTTGATTCGTCGGCGTAGCAATCACCTGGTTCCCAGACTGAGCAGCAACGGGAGGAGTATGGAATTGGATCTCGTGGCTTTCGACGTGCAGCCCGTAGCCGTGGAGGTGGTAGGGTGGGAGCATTTCCATTCCTCTTATGTTGTCTCCATTGCTGCCGTTGTTGTCATCGGAGGGGGAAATAAGGGGGATGTGGGTGTTGATGTCGAGGTCCATTTCCCACGAGTAGCCGTATCCTTGGTCGATTCGCTGTGTTGCTTCTTCTTCGGAGTCTGCTTCTTGGGCGCCATCGTATTGTCCTGTGGCAGCTGGGGTTTGTTGTTGCAGCTGTCCTGCACGTGTTGTTGTTGTGCCCCCGCGTAGCCCTCTTCTTCCTCCTGCTCCGCCTGGCAACATGGCAGATGGAGTTTCCACCGCCGTTGCTGTCGTCGTAGGTCCGGTAGGTGTGACTGCCGCGCGTGATTGATGGTGTGGTTGTCTCCCTCCTCCAGCAGCTGTCGTAGCTTGTTGTGGTGCTCTAGTCCCGGTACCACCACCCCTTCGACCGGCTGTTGTGGTCGTCCTCTCTTCCGCCTGACCCTGGCCCTGCTGCTGCTGCTGCTGCTGCTGCTGTTGCTGCGCATGTCTCTGCGCCGCATGTCTCTGCGCCGCCGATTGCTGCTGCTCCATCATCCTCGCCTGTCTCTGCGCATGGCGCTGCGCATAGTAACTTTCGTCACCGGCATCTTCTTCTTCTTCTTCTTCACTCTCTTCTTCTTCTTCGTCCTCATCGCCAGTACCCATATACTGTTCACTTATCCTTGCACCACCACCACCACCGCCGCCGCCGCCGCCGCCGCTGGTACCAAACCCTAACCCACTTCCTTGGCCGTGACCGTGACCGAATCCACCACTTGGCCCAACATTTCCAACACCAGGATGTTCCCTCCCAAAAATCCTCGCTCCTGCGCTGGGTTGTTGTGGTTGTTGAAGTGGTTGCGAGTGGTGGCCGTGATGACCCCGTCTCATGGCATCCTGACGGGCTTGTGTGCGAGCAGCCATCTCGCGGGCTTTTTGGCGCTCAAGGGCACGGTCGTCGTACGAGGCTATGTCTTCGGCCGTGATGGTTAGGACTGTTAATGGGCGGCGGAGCATTTTTGCTGGTTTTTCCTGATGGTTTTGGGTGGGTGAAGTAAGATTGAGGCTGTTTGTTTTCCTTTACGGGGGATGGTCGGAATAGCTAGGAGGTGTAGATGTCTTGTCGGGGGGTATAGTTGTTAAATTCGTTGATTTCGCTGGGTGATAATCAGAGTGAGTGAGAAGTGAGTGTGCGCTGTTCGTTGGCGCAATGACGCCCTTGCGAACGAACGGTTTGCGACGGCGATGTGATGTGATGTGATGCGGGGCACAAAGGCGATTGCGACAAGGTGTCGCACCAAAGGTCCACGGGAGTCAAGGATCGTATGAAATGATATTTCGGAATGCTGATCAAGATCACAAAATGGAATACAATGAACGTTTGGGTATCCTGTGGTTATTGCAAGTTTAATCATCGATTGAAGAAATGTTGATGGAAGCTCCCCGCGGGAAACGCGTGTGGAATGTTTCAGGGTTGAAGGCGCGTGCTTGTCTTCGGTTGGAAGGGTTGGAAGGGTTGCCGACCTGCACAACAGGGGTTAGGGTTGTGTGAGCAACTGCACTGGATACGGTACCCCTTAACTTTCCAACACTAGTTCGGCGACAGCCCTTCTCTCACATAAGCGGCTTTAGATATAATTGCATTGACGATGGTAAAATGACTATAAAACACATCAAGAGAAGATTAAACCGAATAGGTAACCCGCTATGCAAGGCAAAGACGCTGGCTAGATACCAATATCCATGTACATGGTACGCATTCTCTTCTCAATCTTTAGGTCTACTACGGATTGCTCCTCAAATATTATCAATGGCGAATTCGAAAAGAACATGCTGACCCAAGCATTACAACCAAGACTCTAACCAGAGTAACAGAGTTTACAACTTAGTCAGTGCGACGAGAAGAAGCACCACCAGTGCGTCTGCGGGAAAGGATGCTAGTGACGTTGTTGATGGGCAGAATGTCCTGCGCCACCTTCGTCTCCTTGGGGAGCTCGGTGCCAGGCTTGGCAGCAAAGCCCAACTTAGCGCCCTTGGACCAGTCATTCTTATCGAGCTCACCGCCCTGGAACACAACAAACTGGGACTTGAAGAAGATGTCTCCGTAAATGGCAAAGGGGAAGCCCTGGGAGCTCTGGAGGCCACCGTAGCACCACTTGGCCGTCGCAAAGTCATCGGTGTCGGCGGGAGCGTACTTGATGAGATCACCGGTGAGGCGAGCCTGGTAAGAGCCAATGTGGAGGATGAGATCCGGGAGGTCGGCGTTGCAGGGGAACACATAACCACCATAGTTGTTGTCGCTGCGGGCCTTGGCGATCTGGGTGTAGTAAGCATCGACGATGGGTTGGGGGAGCATGAGGAGGGTGGTGCCAGTGTCGGCAATGCCGGTGTGGGGCACGGACTGGAAAACACCGGTCTTGTTGTTGGACTCGGTGCAGTTGGAGGCGGGAAGGGTGAAGCCGGTGGCCTCGAACTGCCAGAAACCCTTTGAAGAATCGACGTCGACGAAGCTGATGGGGCCGACGAACTCGGTAGTGTCGAGGAAGCCAAAGTTGTAGTTGCCAGGCTCAGCCTTATTGAGATTGGCACTGAACAGCGGCATGGCTAGGTCCTCGATCGCGTTGCCGAAGAAGGTCTTTTGCTTGCGGGGGCTGACCTGGTTGATGGAGTCAAAGGCGAGACCGACGAGACCGGAGGAGGCAGCGTCATTGGTGAAAGAGTTGGACACATGGGTGGCAACCTCAACAGCCTGCTTTTCCACCTCGACGCCGCCAATGCTGACCTTGTCAGTGTAGACATTTCCGGACGAGCTGCTGCCGTCACCGTACGAGATCCTCCAAACATGACCGTCGACGCGCCCAGCAGTGGTACTCTCGGTCATGTTGTAGATCTTCTGGCCGTTGCGCTGCTTGGCAGGGGTGTCGGAGCTGAAAACCCAGAGATCGGAAGAGCCGGTGTCGAAGTTCATGTTGACCGTCTGAGGCGGGGTACCGATCTGGACGGGGGCGAGATACTGAACATCGAATTGGACAGGCGTAGAAACAACCTCACCTGCAAGGGAGGTCAGTGAATGTGGCGCAGGGAGACAGTGGAATACGTACCCTGGTTACCAACAGTCTCGCTGGGTCCGAAAAGGCCATTGTTCAAGGCGTTGATGTTGCCAGGGACCTTGAGGCCCAGGTCGCCAAAGACGCGGATGAGGGCCTGGCGAAGGTGGTCGGGGAACTCCATGTTGAACTTTTGGTAGACCTTGGCGACATCTCTGATGCCCTTGCCCTTGACCTTGTGCTGGTATTTGTGGTTGAAAATCTGGGAAATCTTGAAACTGTGACCGCCATGCTTGCGGACCTGGAGGTCCTCGGCGCGAACCTGAATGACGTTCGGGTCACCAGCAACCAGACCAGCTGTTGAGAGAACGGAAGCCGCATAGGCGGCGACGATGGGGAACTTCATCGTGACAGGAAAGACAGGATAGTCGATGAAAGTGAGAAAAACGTAAAAAAGAGTGTGGCCTTCTCGGGCTTTGTTGGTTAAAAGAGCGAAAGGTTCGACGACTAGTCGAAAGTGAAAAGAGAGTGAGGGAGGACGAGCAGGCCGGTGTTTTCGTCAAGAGGGCTGGCTGGTAGAAGAAAAGGAAGAGGGAAGAAGAGAAGGTGATAAGCAATCGTTGGAACAGCGGGGCAGTATAGTCGAAAGAAAAGGAGGACCAGAAAAAAGATGATCCGACTTGGCAAACACTCGTGTCGTCCCATGTTCATCTGTTTGGTCGTCCTCCGTTGTTCCTCTCGGTCCTCCCAGGGGCAACCAACCTAATCTTCTGGTGACGATCCCCAACCGCTTGACATGGAATCGTCGTTTACCAGCTGTGGATTGTTTTGATTCCATGTCAACCAGTATCACTTTGGCACCCTCAGAAAACCCTATACGTGAAGCTGCAATCCGACGGCATCCAGATACATTACATAGCAAAGTGACGGGTGGGCCTACCCATGGGCCCCATGGGCAGCGCGTTTCGGAAGCCAACATGCGGTTGAACATCGCAATTTTGAATCAGTGGGATGGCACCATTGGGGGTATTGATCGGTATTGGGGGCTCCATAGCCAGCGGACCGCTCGCTTGACGTTCCTCTGCTCCCGACTGGGCCAAAAGGCAATGATCGACGGGGTCTGAAAAGGGACGGGAAGAAAACAAAAATCGAGGGAGGGATCGATGCCCCTGAAACAAGGGCTGCTGGGTACCGCGGTAACGATTGATCACCACCAACCAAAAGAGGCAAACACATCACCCGGCACCGATGACAGCCTGCCGCAGCGGCCGTTGATCGGGTCCGGTAGTGCTGGCTGGGGTGCCACTATTCCCATCTCGGGAAGTTCACTGAAGTTCTGAAGCGAGGCCTTGTCAACCTGAAACGGCGCTTCTGAGAGCTTAACGCAGACAAGCTCGGGGTCGCCGTCTCTCATTCGCTGCGGCAATTGGCCCCAAAGTCCCCCTTGACCCCGCCCAAAGTTGTGTTTTGTAAGATTTGTTTTCCATGTTTCTAGCTCTCGTTGGTTGAGGCCTCCGACTTATAGGAAGCACAGGTTTGCTCTTTTTCCTCTTCGGTCGTATTCCCATCCAACAATCCATCCAGACAATGAAAGCAAATGCGCGCAGTAGGCAGCTTCCCGACCACTGCCGGCAGTTTCTGGTAACACGAGGGCAATATCGGAGAGACCGAATCATCTTGTCCAGTACCTCGGCATGAGCTCAGGGGCGTCGCCTTTGGTCATTTGTCGACCGAGATTGTGCACTTGGCAGATGGAAGGAATCATTTCCAATGGAATAACGACTACAAACAAGACCGGTGAGTACTCTCGGTATTTGTCATCAGCACTTGCTTCCCACAGAAAATGCTACCTCAGAGTGCGCCCTAATGCAGGCACACGCTTTATTTCTTGTAACCACTAACAGCGGCATGCATTCACCAACGCCACTGCCTTTTCAAATCGAAGAAGGCAGCCAGCTGACGCACCCTTCACTTGTGCTTTTCAAAGTTGCTTACCAAACTGAATGTTTCCCCGGGCACTGAACTGCCACTTCCTCTCCGCAAACTATCGTCAACTTGAAATCACCCAACCCACCCCGCGATGCTGAAAGAAGAACTCAACGTGAACTCACCACAAACCATACACCATCACTCAGACAGAGCAAGGCTCACACCACGTCCTTCACAGTCCTCCAAAATGTCCGAAATAGACCCCCTAGTCCTGTCCTACTCCCACCTCCACCACCTCCCCCAGCCCTCCTCAGCCCTCCACCTCCTCAAAAAGATCGCCTCCCTCGTAAAACCGCTCATGCGCGCCCGTGGCTGGCGCGTCCGCGAGCTAGGCGAGTTCTACCCCGAGCAAGAAAACCTTTTAGGACTCAACATCAACCGCGGCGCCAAGATTTTGCTTCGGTTGCGCTACCCCTCCGACAAGTCCCTTTTTCTTCCCGTCGAGCAGGTAACGGACACGATGCTGCACGAGCTAGCACATATCGTTCACGGCCCGCACGACGGCAAGTTTCATGCGCTGTGGAATCAGCTGAGGGATGAGCATGAGGGCTTGGTGATGAAGGGGTATACGGGGGAGGGGTTCTTGTCGGAGGGACGGCGGCTTGGTGGTTCTTCTAGAGGAAGGATTCCGATGCATGAAGCGAGGCGGTTGGCGAGGGAGCAGGCGGAGAAGAGAAAGGTGCAAACGACACTAAGTGCTGGGTCGGGACAGAGGCTGGGTGGAGCGAGGCCGAGGCCGGGCGAGGATATACGGAGGGTGATCGTTGAGGCGGTGGAAAGGAGGAATAAGACGTTGAAGGGCTGTGGAGTAAAGGACACGGGCGATGAAGGGCTGGGTGAGTACGAGATTCGCAGGATTGAGGAGCAGGCGACTAGGAATGGCTTTCGCTCTCAGGCGGAGGAGGATGAGGCGAACGAGGCGGCGATTGCGCAGGCGTTGTGGGAGCTGGTGCAGGAGGATGAGAAGAAGAAGTTTGGAAGCGGATATGTTGAGCCGAGTAGGGAGTTTCCGGCTGGGAGTCAGGGGGCTTTTCAACAAATCGAAGAGAAGGGCGGAGGGTCGGCAGCATCATCTTCGTCTGCACAACCACCACCAATTCCTCACCATACCAAACCAACCACCATCATCTCTTCTCGTCCACCACCATCAGTCTCATCAAAACCAGAACCATCCAACGAACCTTCAACCGGCTGGGCCTGCAACATTTGCACCCTCCACAACCCCGACACATTTCTCTGCTGCGACGCCTGCGGTACCGAACGCCCACTTCGAACTTCCACCACCACCACTGCCCCCATTCCCAAAAAGAACACCACGGGCACCAGTTCCAGTTCCAGTTCCCGTTCCGCCGGAAAACGCCCAAGCAGCTCAGTCGTCGACCTGACCAAATCCCCGCCCTCCATCCGTACCCGGCCATCACAACCAAGCTCTCACATCCGAACGGGATCGGGATCAGGATCAGGGCCAAATAAAGACAAAGAAAAAGCAAAAGCCATCCTCCAAGCTCAAGCCGAAGCAGAAGCCGCCCGCCGCAAAGTGCTCCACGAGATATGGCAGTGCTCGTTTTGTGGAACGAGGTTGGAGAAGCAGTGGTGGACTTGCTCTACGTGCGGGAAGATGAAGGATAGTTCCAAGTGATTGGTTATGGGCTAGGTAAGGTGATGAATGACGAATTGACGATCTGGAATGGGTCATTAGTGCTTACAAAGATTTGGGCATGGGTACAAAAGGAATTAACGGCATGGCATGGAATGGTGGATTATGGGCGGGGGTGGTTAGTTATTCATGATACCCCGGTTATTGAACTTTGTCTGAGATGATGGATGTATTGTTCAAGTACGATATGGTTTCGATCAACAAGCATGTAGTGAACTGCCATGCTTCCGTTCCTATTTTTTCCTGAAAACTCCTTGATTTTCAACCTCAATGGAGAACGTCAAACGGCGGATATCTGAAGCAGACACGAGCTACGCCAACCAAGCCCCCCTTCCAACACTATAATCTAATCTATCTGGTACAACCGAATGACTCAAAAATACCTTTGATCATCACAACAGCCCACCAACCACCCCTCCTCCAACCACCAACACCACCAGCATTAACGCAAGCCGAGGAGTTGACTGACCATCAGCAGCGACCGAGTTAACAACACCATGTAGATCGTAAACCTGTCTCACCCATAAGCATATATACTCCCAAAATTTTCGCAGTGCAAAAAAAAACCAAAAAAAACGCATACACTAATCCTCAAATCTCCTCCACAGATTTGGCTCTTGTTCCCGTCACAAGCCAAGTTGCACTCGGTATTGGCGACCTTGGAGGAGAGAGAGAAGAGCTGGGTGGCGCACCAACATTCTCTGTGTTTTACGTGAATGACGTTATCGTTTCGTCAGTTAGCTCTAGTACTTTTTCTTACTCTTCCGCCCTTGTGTTTTGTATCTTTCATTTGAAGTCCCACTCAATGTTCTTCTTGTTTCTTTGCAATAACAAACTAAGAAAAAAAGAAAAAGAAAACAAATTCAAAATCTCACCTCGAATACTCCAACCCAGCAAACCGATAACCCTTCTCCTCTTTCATCCCACTCTTACAAAACCCCAAACACTTTTCCACCGTCATCTCCCCCGGCAACACCTCATTGATGCCGCCGTACAGCGCCCTGGTTCCGCTGCCCGTTCCCGAGAGGGCGGTAGTCTCGTTGTAGCAACCAATGTATTTGTAGCCGTTTGTTCCTGGTGCTATTGTCGCTGTCGCGGGGGATGAGGTTGATGTTGTTTCAGGAGCAGCAGCAGCAGCTAGGTTGACTGCGATAAACCAGGAGAGAAAGATGTAAATGAAACATGTGCGGCGTACGCAGCTTGATGGCGACGAAACAAAACACGGCGGCTGCATGTTGACGCGCAGATGAAATGTAACACGAGACTGCGTGAGGCGTTGCGCAGGGCGAAACGGGTCGTGGATGAATGGTAAATGACAGTCGTGGACGTGAAGGTGAAAGAGGGAGGGCGTGTTCCCAAATCCAATGGAGCGACGCGATACGAGTTTCGACAAGTCAATAGCTACCTCTAACCGGAAATGAAGCAACTGTTATTAGAGAGAGAGGTACGAGAACTCAACGTTGTTTCTAGTTAATTATCACGTAAAGAAAGGAAAAGTCAACGGGAGGAAGAAAGACAAACACGAGGAAACCCAACACCCAAACTCCCGCAGCGGCCCCCTTTGCCAACGACCAAACCTCCAGGGTCCAGAATGCCAGCCGCAAAACTCCGAGATCCAACCAATCGCTCCCTCTACTGTACTGGTCAAAATGATGATACCCAGTAAGCCAGCCGTAGGGCTGGAATACCGCTTTTTCTCACTCGATACGGTTCATTCAACCCAATCTTATTACTGGATCGTTCCCAAGAAACTCTGCGACCCGCATCAACTCACCAGGAGATTGGTCGAAGCCAAATATACCCGGCGCTATACCTAGTTGAGTGAGTTTGAGTGAAACCGTATCGAGTGAGAAAAAGCGGTAATCGAACAGTCCTTCCACGTTGAAGATACGTTGAAGATAAAGATGTGAAAGCCGAGAGCTGAAAACAGGGGTCCAATCATCCCAACCGCGCCTTGAACATGCCTGATTGCAACGCTGACACATACTCGTCAGGCCTACAAAATCGGCGGCTGACTAGCGGGAAACCCCCTAGTCAGGGCCAGCGATTCGTACACGACCAGCGATTCGTACCTGAAACTGGGGGTACTTCCCCACACCGCCATTTTGCTAGCAAATTAATGTAGATCTATTCAACAGCATATTTTTTTAAATGCATACAGCCTAATTCCCCGCACTACCCAACACTCTAAATGTGTACTAGCTATTTGTACTCAACTGTTTACTTCTTAAATTGCTTGTTTGAATCGATAATTTTACGTGCAATCAGTCTTAGTTACATTCAACCCCCTTTATTTAGTCCCTCTATCTCCCTATTACATTACCTCCCTCTATCTCCCTATCGAACTATCCTTTCGTTATCATATCTCCTATTTACTACGTCATACCTCGCCCACCTCGTAAATCCGTTAGCGGCTCCTTACGCCCTAATCCAACGCTCGTTAACTTAACTTCTAATACTCAAAGTATCGTTAGCAATACTTAAGAGACGCTCCTAGTAGAGGAGAAAATCCAAACCGCCGTAAAGACATTTCAGAACAAAGGATTCAAAACTATAGCAAATACAACAAAGGCATTTCGAGCTCTATATAAACAAGTTATTAATCGCTATAAAGGTACGAACTCAAAAACATAAAATAAGGGTCTCAATAAGTTATTAACTAAAAAGGAGGACCTTACCGTATATACTTAGATTAATATACAAATATCTATCGGTTAGTACTATCTCTATTTCTTTGTCATGGGGCTAAGGCCCGGGCTGTAGCGCTCTGGTCACCGACTAGAGTTGTTATGAGGCGCCGTGGCTGTGTTTGTGCAGCCCCTATTAAAACTTCGTATTTCCGGTGGAGCCGCCTTTTAGATAGAATTTTCTTTTTTTTATAGAACCTTAATTAAACTATACGACTAGTACTTCTATTAATTTTATTGTCCCTATTATATTAGGTTCTATCGTAATGAATCTAATAGAATAGAATAAGTAGCCATTGTAGTAGTAGTAATAGGGCTTGCCTATTTAAATAGTTGTAATTGGAATTCCCGTAGAGTTTTCTACTATTGTAGCCGCTATAGTTGTAGAATAAAAAGAAGTTGCGAGAAGAGAAGTCGTATATTTCGTGCGAGAGAAAGAAGATTTTGCTAGGATGTTATCTACTAGCGACGTATTCGTTTAAGTAGTGAGAATAGTATTTAATATATAGCTTATTATTTAAAATTAATAGAACCCCTTTAATGTTAATATAATTATTATGATAATTACTATTGCCCCGAGCGTTATAGTTGGTATTATATAAAAAGCCGCTCCCTATTGCGGTTTTAAGCGTAAAAATATCCGTTGGCCGAAGTAGGATGGAACCCCTTCTACGTTTGGTCTTTATATTATCCGATTATATTTTATACATAAAGAAGAGAGGTCGGCGGGAATTATTATTAATAATAAATTAGGTTAGTTAATATTATTAAACGCTTTCCCGGCCGATAAGATAATTAAGGTAGAAGTTTTTTAGTGTTATAGTAATATTAGCGGTATTTGTAGACTCGAAGATTTTTTTAATTATTTTAAATTAATTTTTAGTAATGAGAATAAGAAAAAATTAGCCTTAACCCGCTTACATATTATACGATAGAGAGAAAATTACTTTTTATTAGATTAATTTTTTATATTTAAAGAGAATTTTACGAAAGTTAGAGGCTTTATTTGGGAAGATAATTCTAAATTAGTTTAGTTAAAATCTTTTATATTTAACGCTCTCTATAATTAATTAATTTTAGTTTATATATTTAAGATTTACGATTTTGATATTAAGTAATTGAAAGATATTGTATAGAAGTTTAAAGTTAATAAGGTTTTTATAATATTAGGGGTAGTAGTAAAGGATATAGTAATTATTATTAAAATTTCCTTTTTCGGCGCAATTTTATTTTTATTTTTGAATATTTTAAAGATATAGATTGTAACATTATAATAAGTTATATTAAAATAAAGGGTAATTTTAATAATAAAAATATTAAATATATTAAATTGTTACGAACTTTAAGCGAAGGACACGAGCCAACCAAGCTACCGGTACACAGCAGCCACGTGAAGGCTGGGCAGTGTAACCATGATAGGGAAGGAAGGCTCATAGGCAGACATAGGCTCATGAAGGTAAGCCAGGCTCATAAAGGCGAGCCAGGCCCACAAAGATGAGCCAGCCCATAGTCAATGAGCCAGACAACTGTAACTAGAGGCACGAGAGTATAAGAGAATGACTAGAGAACTCAGATTGTCAGATAGTTCGACAGTAGTCAATAGACCATCGTCACCAGAGACACGTATAACGATACTTGTTGTGAACCCTTTGGCTTCACCGAACTGCACTTGATAGTCTTTACCTTCAGCTATCCCACTTAGGCAGATCAAGTCTGCCGTTCGTCACATAAATAGATCTTTTAGAATAAAAGAGATAAGTGTTATATTTTAGGTTTTTATTTTTATTATAGAATTAGTAGGTATATAGTCGGTAATTATATATATTATTTGGTATAACGTCCCTTTATTAGTATTACATTTATTAAGATTAAATTTAAAGTAGAATTTGTATTGGGAAATAGTAGTAAATATTCTTTTTTTGAAGAGTTGGAAAAAGAGTAGTTCCTTTATAAAATCGAATGAAGGAGTATTTTAGAATATTGAGTAAAGAAATGGGAATTGAGAGTCTTTTTGGGATTTATAGAGATAAATATTATTAAAATACTTATTATTATTAATAATAAAGATTATTTTTATGCCTTTATTAATAAAGGTTATTAGTATTATATTATAATTAGTAAAAATATTATTGAAAAGTTAAAATATGTTATTATATTTATATTTAAGAGATAAATATGAGGGATTTTATTAGAAATGGAAGGGGTGGAGATTAAAGGGATTATTTATTTGAGGGTAGATGTTTATAGGTATAAATTTATTATTTAAATTTATATGGTCCTTAAGTAAGAATTCCCTATTATTTGGAGAAATTATAATTAATTGTTATGAAGGTTTATTTTATCCTTTATAAATATAGATTCTCGTATAAAATGGCCGGTTATTGGGTCCCGTATTTAGGATGTTCTTTAAAGAGTTTTTTTTTAAAAGCTAAGGAGTTTAAAGAAGTAGTATATTATTTAGTAATCACGTTTGTAGCTATAATAAATAGGATTAGGAAAAAGAGTGGCCGGTAAGTTGCGGAGTTAGTGATATTTATAGTAAATTTGCAAAATATTAAGAAGGCTTTTAAATTTAAAGTTGGTATAATAAATAAGGAGTTGCGAAAAATAATCTTTATAAAAATGTACAATTATTTATTTATTTGGAAGTAAGAAGAGGTTGATAAGATTAATTCCCACCGTTTAAATATTAATTATAAAATTGAATTTAAGAAAGATAAAAATAGTAAGGAGCCGCTTTTTTTTTTACAGTTATTTTTATAATATATTACGAAAGGAATTTTTAATATTAAAAAAAAACCTTTAGAGATTCTTTTCATAAAGGTTTTATTTATATTAATCATTTAATTATTATTACGCTGTTTCTTTTTATTAGGATATTAGGAGGAGGTCTTCGGTTTTATTACAATTATAGAATTCTTAATACTATTATTAAAGTAGATTAATATTTATTACTTTTAATTAAAAACATATTTAGAATTATTATTAAAGCGAAATAATTTATTAAAATAGATATTATATAAGCGTTCTATAAAATTTATATAGCCGAAGAAGAGGAAGGGAAAACGGTATTTCGAATTCGATATAGGTTATTTAAGTAGTTAATTATATTTTTCGGATTATTAGGAATACCAACTACATTTTAATAATATATTAATAGTATTTTGGTGAATTATTTCGATAATTTTACTTTAGTATATATAAACAATATATTAATTTTTTCGTTAAGTTCTAAAATAGATTGTTTAAATAAAATATACAAAATTATTAAATATATAATCATTATTAGGTTCTATTTAGATTTTAAGAAATACGAGTTCGTGGTAAAGAGTATTAAATATTTAAATAGACCCGGAGAAAATTAAAGCGATTATTAAATAGGAGGTACCTACGTTTTAAAAAGGGGTACGAAATTTCTTTAAATTTACTAATTATTATTAGATATTCATTAAAGATTTTTCTTTAGTTATAGGATTATTAATAGTTTTTATAAGTAAAGGGGTCCCTTTTAAATAGATTAAGTAGTACGATATAGTTTTTAAGAAATTAAAGGAGTTATTTATTGAAGCCCTTATTTTTATTTAGTAGGATCCCAATTTATTTATTTTTTTAGAGGTAGATTATAATATGTATAGTTTCAGTGGTATCTTTATTCAAGAGAAGGATAGGTAGAAAATAATAGTTATTTATTATTTTTAAAAGTTTATTTTCATTAAGCGCAATTATTCCATTTATAATAAAGAAATGCTTACGATTATTAGGTATATAGAGGAGTGGTTTGTGGAATTTAGGAGTTGTAAGAAGTTTGTTATTGTTATTAATTATTATAATTTCGAATATTTTATAGAGAGGTAGAAATTCTTTAAATAATAGGCGCAATAGGCCGAATTCTTTTTATAGCTTAATTTAGAGATTTTTTACTACTTAGGGAAGTTTGCCGTAGTTTTTAATACTTTATCCCGTCGGGATTAGGATTACTTTAACGAAGAGGATATAGAGTTAGGGAAATATAGTTAATTTTCTAATTTATTTTTAAAAATTATATTTGTATAGTCGCTTCTTTTATTATAGCAGGGAAGGGCGTAAAGGTATTTGAGAATTTAAATTTATAATAATTTTTCAAAAAAGTTTTTTAAGAAGACGAAGTTTATTAAGTTATTTATTAAATTATTATTAATAAAAATAGGACCTTTCTAATTTCTACGTAGGGTTTAAAGGTTTAATTCGGTAAATATATTATCAATCGGTTCGGTAAATTATATTATAGAGGTTATATTTGGATTTTAAGAGTTTTTACTATTATTAAGGTTATAGCCTTATATATATCTTTAGAAGATATTGAAAGGAACGTTTTTAATACTTGTATTATTTAAAAAGTATACGATTTAAAAATCTTTAGGCACTTTAGAAGAGAAAGTATTATTTATATTATAAATAGAGATTTTTATTGGCCGTTAATAGGTATTTATATCTGTCGGTTTTTAATTAACTACGATATTTATAGTAAAGTAAAATATTGGAGAAATTAAAAAAGAGGGTTATTAAAGCTTCTTCTTATTTTAAATTAGTTCTTTAAAAATATTTAGATGGACTTTATTATTGATTTCCCCCTTGTAGGAGGTTGCGTTAATTTCTTCGTTATTAAAGATAGGTTTAGTAAATTAGGGATTTTAGAATTAATATTTATTATAGAGGTAGAAGTAGTAGCAGAAGTTTTCTTTAGATATTTTATATAATATTATAGGTAGTTGTAGTTTATTATTAATAATAAGGGTATTAATTGGATTAGCCGATTTTGGAAGTATTTTTTATTATTTATTAGGTATTAATTAGTTTTCAAATATTGTTTTTTACTTTTAAACCGACGGTAGCCCCGAAAGAATAAATTAGAAGGTGTAGGCCTTTTTGAAAGTTTTTATTAATTATGCTTAAAATGATTAGGATTATTAGTATGTTTCTATTCTTTACTATTTACGGCTATTATTTATAGTCCTTAGTAGCTTTAGTAATTCTTTTAATAGAAGCAGATTTTAAGAACTCGTAGGTTAGAATTAAGGATTTTGTTATAATATTATAATAAATTACGGATTTATATTAAGCGATTATAGTAGTTTTTGTATAAGAGTAGGAGCGTTTTATTAATTGTAAAAAGTAATTAGTTGAAGTTTTTAAGGTGGGAGATAAGGTTTGGTTAAATTTTAAGAATTTTACTATAGCCTACCCTAAGAAGAAGTTCGATTAGATCTATACGAAATATATGGTATTTAGAATTTTTAACCCTTTTATAGTAGAGTTTTCCGAATTTTTTTTAAAGGTCTTTAATTAAATTTTATATAGATTTATTTAAGAGGGTTCGTGATAATTCTTTATTAGGTTAAATTATTATTAATTTTTAATTACTAATTATTATAGGAGATAGGGAGAAAGAGTGTCTTGTAAATAAAATTTTCCATTATACGATCAAGAAAGGTCGTAGAATAATTTTAATTAATTAAATTAGTTAAGAATAATAATTTTAAGAGTTATTAGAAGAATTTGTTAATATAGTGGCCTTGGACTATTTCGAAGCAAAATATAGCCTAATTAATATTAATAATGGATTAGTTGAATAGTTTAGTACGGAGTATACGAAGTAATAGAGATAATAATAAAGGAAGAAAAAAAAAGGGTAGTAAATATCAATTTTAAATTCTTTTAATTCTTTTTCAATATTTTACGCTTCCAGTTATTCTTAATTTTTATAATTTCTAATTATTTTTCGAACGATTTAAAGCGGGCTATTAGTTTTATTAAAGTAGGTTCTTTAGAGGGCAGGGCGGGGGTTAGGGGAATAGTTGGGGTAGTAGGAGCGGTAGGGGTTAACGGAATAGCAGCGGCGTTACTAGGGGCCGAAAGGAAGTAATTATATTTTTATTTAAAAGTTTCAATTAATCGAAATTTATTTTACTAAAGTAAATAAAATAAAAGGAATTTATCAAGAAATAGCGTTATTTTTATATAGTTCGGCGGTATAACATTGGATAGTTATAGTTTTATAAATATACCCAAAGGCTTTTATTTTTATTTTATTAAAAGTCACCGCTTCTCAAATTATAGTAAATTTTTTAATTAAAGACGAAGCTCAGCTATATTATTTATTATTGTTATAATAGATTATATACGCCCGGTTTCTAGGCTTAGTATAGTGTTTGCGCAGGATATTTAAATATAAAATATATAGGATTTCGGAGAGGTTATAATTTAGTTAAAGAATAAATAAAATTAATAACGATTTTTTGAAGTAGGAATAATAAGGAGGATTTATTAGTAAGTATTTAGATTTAATAAATTTAGGCTTTTTAAGGGTAATAATAGGGTTTTTAATACGTTTATAATAGGCGGCCGCCTCTTAGGAGGGGGATTAGGAATTATATAATAATAGCGAAGACGGGGCTTCGTTTTTAGATGGTTAAAATAGAAATAAGAACGGTTCGGACGAAATTAGGCGAAGTATTTATTTGAGTTAGGAAGGGTAGGTGAGGAATTTGTTAAGGGATAGTAATATTTATTTTAGTAATTTAAACGATAATTAGAAAGAAAAGAAGAAAGGAAAGAGAAAGGAGAAAGAAGTAAGGGGAAGGGTTTTTGTATATAATTCTAGAGGTGTGTGTGTGCGTGCGCTATTGCTTGCTACCTACTACTTTCGTTGGTTGAAATAGAAGGAGTAAATATATAGAGAGGTAGGAGGAGGGAGGAGGGGGGTAATATTATAGGGTTAAGGCCTAGGTTATAGTATTTTAATTATCGATTAGAGCTATTATGAGGCGCCGTGGTTATATTTATATAGCCTCTATTAAAACTTTGTATTTCCGGTAGAGCCGCCTCTTAAATAGAACTTTTTTTCTTTATAGAACCTTAATTAAGCTATACGACTAGCACTTGTGTTAATTGTGCTGTCCCCATTATATTCTTACTTTATTACCTTTACATATAAATACTAATTATACCTCACAAGTATCGAAATAACCCCTTAATAATTAGTATTAATAATAACTACTTTAATAAGATTAAACCGTACTAATAATAACAACGATAATTCTATTACTATCCCTCGCGCTAATAGTAAATAGGTACGTCGATATATAGAGAAGGGAAACTTCTATAACGTTCGAATAAAATCGATAGCGTAAGTAAAAAAGGCATTACAAATACGGGCAAATATAAACGAGGTCTTTTAGTTATTCTATAAGACTATTACGAAATATAAATTAAGAGGGATAATATCTAGAATAGTAATAAATTTAATTTTAGAGTTAGTATATTAAATAAAACCTATTTCGTATAAATTTATACTAAAATAACCGAAGTGTAATCTATTAATCCTAACTAAAAAATCCTTATTACTATTCTTAAAACTATCTCTACTTCTAATCGTACTATACTACCCTTCGTTTTACTCCCCGGCGTTAATATTACATACAAGTATATTAATAATTCCCTTAACAATAGGACAATCCTCGCCGCATCCGTACGAAAGTATATAAATAACTAATATACGCTAAATTAATTCAAATACTAAGAGGAGCATTTACAACCTATTAATAAGGAAGAGAGGCGAATTTTAATATTAAATAATATAGTAATTACTATACTATCGAATTTTACGAATAATATAAGCGAAATAATATTACCCTATTTCTTTTACTTCCTTATTCTACCTACTTCCTTTAACCTCTCGATATTAGGATATTTTAGATCTATAAACATTTTTATTAGGTAGATATATGTAAGAAGTTCGCCTTCAATAACGTAAACTATAATAAATTAAATTTTCTTAATAACCTTAAGTAAGTTCGTAAGAAGGTGTCACAAGATTGCCTATAACTGTGCTTGGCACATGCACGGCTCCTACTATAGGTAGTTGAGCCTCGTGCCGTACTATTGCCGCTATTAGCCAATAGTATATTACGTACATATATACGTCCGCTAGTCCCAGCTCTAAGTATAGCCTTCGTACTTTATCCTATATCGCTAAATTTACGTATACTTCTCTTCTCCTCTCTTCGTATAATTACGTATATTTAATCTACTCCCTACTATTTGCTTTACTCTGTAATAGTTAATTACACCTTTCTATTACGCTGCGAATATATGTTATTATTATTACCGCTATTATTAAAAATCTCTAACGTACTCGCAATCTAATGCACTATAATAAATTAATTAGTCATACCGTAATATTAAATTAAGTAATTGTATTATAATACTTTCGAACGCTTATAAAGTAGAACTCTTTTTGTCTTTTATTAAATATTGCTATATAATAGTACCCTATTATTTAAATGATTAATATCTTTTATTATTAATATAGATATTACGATTTCTATAATTAGTTCTATTATTGATCCTACTTACGAATAATTCTTCGATAATATTATTAAGGCCCTTAACGGTAATTAAGAACTAAATAATTTAATTAAAGAGGACCTTTTTAATATTATTTTATAATTAATTAATTACCCTGCCTTCTCCTATATTATTACCGCCCTCGTACGCTTAATTAACGAAAATGTAATTAAAGTTGATTTATTTACTACTATAGTAGAAAATACGTTAATTATTATTAAAAAGTAATGTATTGCGTAAAATATTATAATTGCTAATCTTTTTAATATAATTAATATTTTAAATAGTAAAGTTATTATTTTTAAAAAGTATTTTATAAATATTTAAAATAATTTAACCGACTTTAATTCTATTTTCTTTACCGCTAATAAAATTTCAACCAAATTTAAAAAGGACATTACTACTTAAATTAAAGCCTTTAAGGACGCCCTCCGTACGAAAATTAATTTACCCGAAATTATCCCCATACTTAAGAATAACGAAGAAGAAAATAATATATTTACCCTTATTCTTAAATTACGTATTAATAAGGATCCCGAAGTTTTTACCGGCGAGGGTAATATAATTATTAAACGTATTAAATCTTACTATATTTAGCATATAAAGATCGAATTCTATTAATTTTAAGATGCTGAGTACTTTAATTAACATAAGCGTTATAAAATTATTTAAATTTTATAATATTTAGGTAGTCCTGTATTTTACGTTCTATTGCCCTAGGTTATATTAATATTAATGGTGGTTGATAAAAATAAATAAGTATAGAAGATTAGCGAATTTTTATTCGCTTACTTTGATATTAAATATAATTATATAAATTTTACCTTCGAATTCTATTGCGATTTTGAAAATTTGAAAATAATCAAGGGTTAAAATAATTCGATTTCGAACATAAATTTATTACCCTTATTGACCGTTATAATTTAAATAATACTATAAAAACCTATTATTTAAAAATAAAGGTTACTGACTAAGTTTATAACGTTATTGCGTACTAGTAAGAGACTCCCGCTCTTAACGATTATAATAAGTAGTTTACTATATATTGTAAGTTCGCTACTAACTTCGAAGAGTGTAATTAGTATAATAAAATTATTATATTTTATAAGAATAATAATTCCGGTAATTCTAGCTCCAGTTCTAGTAATAGTGATTCCGCCTCCGCCTCCGGATATACTATTAATTAAAATAGTAACGCTATAAATTTTAATACTATATTTGCCCTCGATATTTCTCTAGCTTGTATAATTAATAAAATTATTATTAATTACTACGTATAGAATAATCTATATAAATACTACGTTAAACTGGGTTATTAGGCGATTAATTATTATAATAGTATTAATACTAGTATTTTTAGGTTGGAGAGAGACTGTAATTACTATAATAACTATTATAGTAGTAGTAACGGAAGTAATAATAATTAATCCGTTATAGGCTAAACCGGCTATAGTAATGGCGTTCGTATTAATACTATAGGTATTAGAGAGGCTATTCCCGCCGCTCCTACTACTATAACCGCTCCGCCTATCGCCCTAATTCCCTCCGCCGCCGGCGAATATAGCGCGGGAAATACGTAACCTCCCTATTAAATTATACGGAGAAGCTATTATTTATTATAGTAATAAAAAAGGAGCATATAAATTTAATAAATTTAGAAATTATTTAATTAAAGAATTTAATTTTAAATCATTATAATAATAATTTCATCTTATTTTCTACTTATATTATTTACAGATTACGTAATTAAAGGAATAAATATACTATTTTAATCGACAATAGGTATTTAATATTCGCTTTTATTAATTATAATTTTACTATTTATTATATTATACTATTATTAAAGCTTCCTAAGCTAAAGGCTTTATATTTAGCCGACAGCGTCCCTAAGGATTTTATTATTTACTATTACGAAATCTAATTTTAAATTGGCTATTATATAGAAATAATTGTAATATTAACGTAAAATTTAATAGTAGATTACCTGGTAATTTTAAATATACTATAGTTCACATTTTATAACCCCTTAATATTTTAATTAAATAGATTAATTACTTTTAAGAAAATATATATTAGACATTGCTTACCCGTAAATTTATTTATTTCCTTTCGTCAAATACCTAAAGCTTAGGATAATAATTATACGAAACGTTATGAAGTTTTAAATTAAATTATTACCCCGCCTTTATCCTTAATAATAGAAGATAATACTGAAGAATCTTTATAACCCGAAAATAGAATAATATTCTATTTATAGGAGATGAATATACCCTTATAATTAAACTTTAACCCTAGAACCGCTAGCCGTCTATTACCCATTTAATAAATGAGATGTGCTATAAAATAATGTTTCGTACCGCTAGAAGTCTATTAAATACGTTCTAATATACTGTTAATTACAAACCCCGCCTCTAAAATGAAACTTGCAATTTACTATTTTATTACTAGTTAATAGAAATTTAATATAGGCTACTGTATATATATTCGCCGTATTTATTATTCGAACGATTTAATCATTTTAATAGATATTAAAGATTTAATAGTAGTTAATTTTAATTGGCTTTACGAAATTTATAAATTACGAATATTCTATATATTATACGCCGAAATTATAGATATTGTAGAGGAAGTTAAGGCGGAAAAGAAAGTCTGGGCTAAAGAAGTAGAGGGAAACGTCTTAAAATTTAAAGAGTAAAGAAATAATAGAAGGGTTATCGAATGAAGGGTAAGGATAAGAATAAGAAATTTATTAATTAAAGAAATAATATAGGAAATTATAAATAGTAAGGGTATTAAATATAAGAGGTTATTAGGTAAATATTTCTACTTTTAAATTAATGTCTACGCGGGTGGAGGATCTAAAGTTACTATTCGAGTTATTAGAATTATTAATAAAATTTACTTAAATAGTAAGTTAAATAAAGATTTCGAACGTTGTAAGGAAGCTATTAAAATTGTTAGGATTATTGAGGAAAACGCTGCTAAATTCTATAAAAAAGCCGATAAGCCCCCTAAAATTAACGAATAAATTAAAGAAAATTTTCTTAAATAATATTAGAAATATATGAACGTTTGTAAATTTAAGAAAGTTATAATTACCCCCCCTCACCGCTCTTATAACGTTAAAATCGAATTAAAATTAAGCGAATAAGTGCCCTATTTAAAGTTAAAACTTTTTAACCTTAACGAATTAAACATAATTAAAAAATAAATCGACGACAATTTTAAAATCGGATTTATCCACCTATTCTAATTAGAGGCCGCTTTTTAAATTTTATTCTCAAAGAAACCGGGCGGCGGAATAAGAATTTTCGTAAATATAAAAGTATTAATAATATTATATTTAAGAGCTAATACCCCTTCTTTTTAATTAAAGAGACTTTTAACGTTATTTATAAGGCTAAAATCTTTATTAAATTAGATATTATCGCCGCTTTTAACCGTATCTACGTAGTAGAAGGGTATAAATAGTTAATTATTTTTATTACTCGTTTCGAGCTCTTTAAATCCTTAATATACCCTTTCGGGCTATAAAGAATTTTAAATACCTTTTAAAATTACGTTAATGATATCCTATACGATATATTAAATATATATGCGACTACTTATTTCGATAATATCCTAATCTTTTTTAATAACGAGGAGGACTATAAGCAATATATAAACGACGTTCTCGAACGCTTAGCCAAGGCTAACCTATAAATAAATATTAATAAATACGAACTCTATATTAAAAAATTGAATATTTAGGATCAAATATTATATTTAGAAATATTAAAATAAATTTAAAGAAGGTTAAAACTATCGCCGACTAATAGCCCCCTACTTTTAAAAAATTCTTAAAAAGCTTCCTAGGCTTTACTAATTTCTATTAGTATTTTATTAAAGAATTTTCAACTATAACTATATTATTATACAATTTTACGAAATAAAATATCGAATAGGTATAGACTTTAATTTAGTAATCCGCTTTCAAAATATTGAAAGCTACTTTTAGTAGCGGACCTACTTTATATATATACGATTAATCTAAAAAAAATAATTGTAGAAATAAACGCTTCCAATTAAATATTAGGCAATACCTTCTTTTAATATAGGGACGACGGAATATTCTACCCTATAATTTATTTCTTATTAAAGTATACCGCCTAATAATATAATTATAATATTTTTAATAAGGAATTGCTAGCCATTATTAAAGCTTTAGAGGAATAGAGGCTAAATTTAGAGGTCGTTTAATAGCTATTTAATATCGTTATAGATTATAAGAATTTAAAGATTTTTACTACGAATAAATACTTAACCCTTTACTATATACGCTAATTATAATTTTTATTCTATTTTAATTTTTTAATCCGCTATACCCCAGATTCGAAGAATCTTCGCCCCGATACTTTGAGTAGGAAGCCCGAGGATATACTTTTAAATATAAAGGATTATTATTTAAAAATTAAAAACCGCAAATTAATCGACCCCGTTCGTTTTGAAAACGGTTATTTTAAATTATCGGCTATAAGTATTAATAATTTAAATTTCAATAAAGAAGTTTTCTTTCTAACCTTAAACGCCCTAAATGAATTAAATAAATTTACGGACAATATTATTAAAAAAAGCTATACTTAATTTTTAGTAATATAGGAGGTAATAATTTATTTGCAGGACCCGAACCGTTTTAAATAGTGCCCTTATATTAAAAAAAAGTTGAAAGTAGCATTCGTAGAATATTTAATAATAAAAAATAAAATATATTATAAGAGGAAAATATTTATTAACCCCGACGATATAATTATTTATTTATAATTGATTTATTATACGTATTTATTTTTAATGGCGGGCTACCCGGGTAAAAATAAAACCTAAATATAAATAAACGAATATTAGTATTAGTCCAATATAGCGGAGGCTATTAGGGCTTACTATAAGGGTTATTTAATTTATTTAAAAATTAAAATATTGTGGAAAACTAAAGTAGGCTACTTTAAGTTAATGCTAGCCTCTTTCATACCCTAGACCGATATTTCGGTCGATTATATTTCCCTACTCCCTGAAAATCTATATTTAAATTAGAAATTTAAATATATTACTATTGTAATAAATTAATTAATTAAAATTTTATTATTATACCGTTACCGAGACTATAGAAGTTAAAAAAATTATTTTATTATTTTATTAAACGGGTATATACCCTTTATGACCTCCTTAATATTATAGTATCCGATAGAAGCTCTTAATTTATATTATTATTCTAGTCTACGATTTATAAAAGATTAGTAATTAAGAAGCTACTTAATTCCGTTTTTTACTCTTAAACGAATGCCCAAATAGAGTATATCAACGCGGAAATAAAATAATATTTACAAATTTTCGTAAATTAGGTATAAACGGACTAAGCTAAGTCATTATTACTAACGGAATTCGCCGGTAATAATATAGTTTTAGAAATTATAGGAATTACTCTATTTTTTACTACCTATAAATTTTACCCGTATATAAATATCGAACTTTCTTCAATTACCCCCTTATAATTTTCGTTTACTTAATAAAAAGAATATTTAAAAGTTAACGAATTAATAGTTTGCTTTAAAATTATTTAGGATTATATATGTACTTCGATAAAGAAGGTATAAAACTGTTACGAAGCTAATATTAACGAAAAATAATTCGATACGCCAAAATACCAGCCTAAGGACTTAATTATACTAAATATAACTAATTTAATTAATTGGCGCCCTTATAATAAACTATACCCTCGCTAGGGGAGCCCTTTCAAAACCGAATAAATATATTCCTATAATATTAAATTTATTTTACTCACTAATATAAAATACTCCCTAATCTTCTATACCTTTATAATTAAATTATATAGGGAAGGTTTATCCGGTTAAACTACTATTTAAGAGGATATACGAATTAATAAAGGTAGGGTTATAATTAGAATTAATAATTATAAAGAAATAATAAAATAGGAATTCGATAAATTTCCAAATTATAAATAGAAGGGAAATAATTACTATTAATTCTATATAATAATATAAATTTATTATAACTTTACTAAAGAATTAATTACTAACGTAATTAATGTAATGAAGGCTATTATAACCTTCTATAATAATTACCCCAAAGCGCTGATTCCGTTAAGAATTTAAAAATAATTAAAGATTATAACTATATTATAAAAGTAAACCCTAGCCCTAATACTACGAATTCTAACGCCCTACGTACCCCGAATACCCCGAATTATATTATTAATTCCACCCTTAATATTACCGACCCTAACCCTAGCCCCAAAACGCTCTAAGCGTATTACTAATTTAAAAGAATATATCAACGCCACCGTTGCAAATATTACAACCGAACAGTAAGTAGCCCCGCCCCTAAAGCTAGGCCTAACGGTCGAAACAATCCCCTATAAGCTAAAAGTACTATTTATAAAGGATATAAAGAAGTTAGATAAAGTTTTCAATAATATCTTTAAAGAATTGTCGGAAATATAATAAAGAAAGAGGCTCCCTACGAAGAATATAGAGGATATGCTAGAGGCGGGGACCTATTAATAAAATAATAATAATTAAATAATAGAAGAGCTTAGGGATATAAGGAGGATCCGGGAATTTGAAAGCGGAAGATCTTATTTATAAGTAAAGGAGTTTAAAGATAAGGATTGAAAGATAATCTATTATTTCATATATATATAGATTTTAAAACTATAGAACTTCTTTTATAGGGAGGAAATATTACAAAATTACCTATAACTATACTTAACATATATACGGCTCCTACCATAAGTAATTAAGCCTCGTGCCGTACTATTACTGCTATTAGCTAATAGCATATTACGTATATATATACGTACGCTGGTCCCGGCTCTAGGCATAGCCTTCGTACTTTGCCCTATATCACTAGACCTGCGTATACTTCTCTTCTCCTCTCCTCGTACAACTACGCATATCCAATCTACCCCCTACTACTCGCCTTGCCCCGTGATAGAAGGTATTCAAACCAATTAATATACATTTTATTTAGAAACGTACCGGCTTAGCTCCCTTCAACCCTAATTTAATCATATCAAACCTTCGTAATCCGTTAACCTCATTAATAAACAACGAATTTATTAAAGAAAAGCGAGGGTATATAATTCGTCTCGCTAAATAGGGATTTATCGACTTTAGTATAGAAAAAGAACGAATATAATTTCGTATATTAAGGAAACTATTTACCAATGTACTAAATAATCCCCCTGTTGTATATAACCCCTATATAATAAGGGAATTCCCTATTTTACCAGAGCTATTTATACCTAAGTAGAAAGACCGCTCTTAAAGAGAATAGAACAATATAATTATATTAATTCTTAACCTCCTCTCTATTAAAAAGTATAATAAATATATTAATTAACGGCTTTCGTTTATAATTAAGGGAGATTACCCAATATTATTAACGGTTTTATACGTATTTGCCCAGTGAAATAAGGCTAGTAATGCACTTAGTTAATTAATTATAAAGGAGGTTAAATTAAAGCGTAAGTATAAAGATAAAGTAGTTAAAGAGGTACTACGTAAATTTTATACTACTAACCGTCTATTAGGCTGTAATAATATAATTATTATTAGTGATAGTAAATTATATACGGCTATAAATGAGTATTAACGTATTACCCTCACTAAGAAAGAAAATGACTGTATTTATATTCAAAAACTTCAATGAAAATAGAGTATATTAAGTAAATAGGTCAATAGCTTTATTATAATTTGAAAAATATAATTAACAAGCGAGAGGTTATAGTTACGTGTTATTAAAATACTAAGGAAGGAGATTTAAATATATACTATTCTATATAGAATTTAATTATTTAATAAATTATAGCTTATTAATTAATACCGTAAGAAGAGGGTAAACTGCTGGCGCTACTTTTAAGTAGAATAGTAAAAGGCTATAAATAATAAAGTAAAAAGGTTAAGGGGTAAACGTACTATAAAGGTCATAACCCTACCCATTTATTAATAACTTTCTAATAATCCCCCCAAATTATATACTCTATAAGTATTTAGTAAAGTAAGAAAGAAAATTACAAATAATACTATTACTACCTAATTAACTAATAAAAATACTAGTATAATACTAATTGCTAAAGAGGAACTACTAAAAACAAAGGTTATTAAAAATAAAGAATATATTAATCTACAAGATAATTTAAATTAGTAATACTTTAACAACAAACGGTATACCCAAATAAACAAAGAGGATAAGGAATATAAGGAATATAAAAATAAGGCTATTTCTAACAATGACGACGACGACGAGGGGGGGGAGGAGGATAATAATAACGATATAGAGGGATATAGGGATTCTAATTACGAGGAGGTTAATATACTACAGCAATAAGGGTATATAAAATAATCCATGTCATTAGACTCATACGTGTGCAAAATAACAATAATTTTACGTGTTGATGTATATGCTGGTCATGTCAGCGATTTTGCATGCGACTAAGAAATATGGATATATTATTATAAAAAACTATTGGCTCCGGGCGGAAGACTTCTATTTGTATGGGAAACGTTAGTAAGTGGATGTACCCCGCTCGGTATGAATCGCTGGTCGTGTACGAATCGCTGGCCCTGACTAGGGGGTTTCCCGCTAGTCAGCCGCCGATTTTGTAGGCCTGACGAGTATCTCTATCTACCTCTGCGTAGCATTATTGATAAGATTTCTTCCATGGACCTTCTCTGACCATTCGAAGTTTCTGCCGTGTTGCTTCCGTCACGAACTCCCACCTGCTCATTCACCTTAATCACCTCGGACACTTGGACAAACCACTAGACTTGCGGTTCATCATCACTACCAGAAAGAATCAAGAGAGGGGAATAGATCAACATATAACCACGGCAAAACGCACAGCTCCAAGGAGAAGGATTCCGGTGAAGATCTATCTATACCTCCAAGTCTGAAGCCTCACGTCGTGTTCCCATCCAGTTTCAAGTTGCAGATGATCGGGTAGGTATGTAGTTACTGTGCGTAGATTAACATGGTCAATTTAAGTGTTCACATACGATCCGATTCTTGCAATACTCCGCAAGCATGTGAAAAGAAATCACCGCGCGGAGCACTATGGCGAAGAACCCCGTACTGTATATCAAATAGTTCATTCTTCAAATGGGTTTAGCATCAACAACAACACACATCACTTGGAAATGAGAGCTCCAGAAAAGATCCAAGAGAAAGCACGTCGCTTGATTTTCGGGGTATGTCCACTAGCTGACACAAACTCACAAAACTAACTAGCGGTACTCACTCCATCTTCCTGTACCGGTAACAAATCCAGGACAGCCGACGCCTTCCTCTTCGACACCGTTGATGGGAAGATTATTAGCGGCATCATAGACTCGATGGTCGCTGTCGCTCCAGACATAAGCTTTGATTTGTGAGAGGCAGTAATCCTCGGCAGCTTGCTCAACCTTGGCCACATCGTGGAACTCCGCGCAGCATGTCCGCGTCCAAGTCCCAACATGACAAGCTTTACAGACCAGGCCGTCCACATTCCGCACAGGTCTTCTGGCCAAGCGCCAACCCACAAAAAACATGCTCCCACAACTCGTCGATCTCAACCATCGAAAGAACATACACCCAGACTTCTATCTGGATCAGGGCCTCCAATTCCCCTCGTACCATCCTCCCGAGGAGCAACCGGCTCTCCGTCCCTTCCCGCCTCTTCCTCGAGTCGCTGAACAGGATCATCCAGTAGTCGTCGTCCGTCTTTTCCTCTTCCACCCAGCGCTTCCATTTCCATTTCTGCTTAGCCATGGAAAGAACCTGGAGAAGCCCAGCCACCGTTGCTCCCGAGGAGCAACCGGCTCTACTCTTCCATCGGGTACTTGGCGCTCTGGCTGCCGTCTGGGTAAGTGAGGTGCTTCCTTGTTCTTGGATGCGGCTGTTGATGCCTTTTGCTTGGGGGCCGGTTTGTCGAGAACAGTACCCTTGACATCCAAAGGAGGGAACTGCTTCGCGGCATTGGTGTTGGTCGGTGTTTTGGTGATGTTTATGTTGAATATTGAATCGACCTGGTGGAGGACGAAAGCCTTGCGTGTCTGGGTCGAAGACGAGTATATATTGACTGTCTGCTGTAGTGCGGACGCTATTGTATTGATATTTGTCTCCGTTATCATCGATCGTCGTCGGGAGCCGTGAGGGTGTTCTCCTGCGGGTGGTGGAGAGAATCAGATTCTCTTCAAGCGTGAAGATGATCGTCGTGTAGAAGCAAAACTCTGGTGACTGCACATCGGGTACATGTCTCCAGATGTCGGTCAGCGGTCCGTCATGATCGTTATGCTCCAAAATCTGCCGGACCCTCGCCTTCTCTCTGAAGACGAGTTGCTCGATCAAGAGTTTTGATCGGTCGAATCCTTGGGCGACTTTCCGCTAGTCAGCGGCGACTAGTAGCCCAGACGAGAATAATAATCAACGCTCATTTCATCTGACGCAACATAAATAAATTGTTCGTCAGTCATGAATCGGAGCCGAGCTTCTTCAGATGTCCTCTTCCATCTCGTCCCATCCCCGTACCTATCGTCCTCCTCTACATCTCCTTACTACCTGCTTGGTTGGGCCCAAGGTAAAGTAGCCTCTCGTTGGAACCGCCTCCTCCACGTCTGATAAATGTTCTGTTAGAACATCGAATGTGTTATTGCCGCCGTGCCAGCGCCGCTCTTGCATCGACTGTCCGTTTAAATGCCTAGCCCATCCCCAAAGTCGGGCTATCACTAGTTCAACCTGTCCCGTCCCCGTTTCGTCCGTCATACTCTCCTTTAAGAAGTTCTGGTCAATTTTGTACCTAGCACGCGGGGTAAAATGAAATTGGACTTGGTAGTTCCGATATCCAAAGTCATGGTGCTGGCAAGTCGGCTTAAACGGGAAGCCCCAAGGGCTGTCCGGCACGGCGGTACACCCGTCCGATGACCAGTCCCACTCGAGCACTCCGCGCGAGGACGTCTCGGCCGGAGGGACTAACAATATAGCCAATAAGGTTGGAGGTGGGCTTAAATTTATTGTAGCCAACACCCAGGCGAGCGAGAGTGTGTACGGAGACCAGGGAGAAATCAAGCTCAGGGGTAATGAGGAAGGACCCCGGTCTGGTAAGGGTTGCTTGTCTTCCATTACCAACATCTATACTTGCCCGGAAGTTCGCGTGACCTAGGCTATTTGTGTCGCTGCCGGAAAATTCGTCATGGATAGGCCACAGAAAAGTCGGGGATAGGTTTCCCACGGTCAAATTTCTGGATGTCTCCTAAGACTACCCGGTAGAGATGGACAAGTTGAGACTCACCAAAGGTCGTGACCACGTTGTTGAGTTGCTGCAACTCATCGAGAATCTCGCCCGCAGACCGCGATTGGCACGGGAACGCCGCTTCGTTCGACATCGTTATCGTTTTGTTTTCGTAACAATGTGGTGTATTAGGTGTTGGTAGGGTAACGGGTGAAGAGAACGGGTGAAGAGTCTGAGATCGAATCAGAATTGGCTCCGTATGAAGACGAACCGTCTGCATCCTCCCCCTCCCTTCACGCCGCCCCACCGGCTATTATCCGCTTGTTGTTCATGTTTCTTACAACCGGTAGAATGACGCAACGTATTCTAGCCCTTCAATTCAGGGACTAGAAGAGGGGTCCCGGCGGGGGGTTGGAGTTTATGTACTCCAAGAGGGCCTCGCAGCCTCGCTCGTTTAGCAGGGCGGCTGCGGCGGAGAATGTCGCTGCAGCCGAAGCTGCCGACGTGGACGACGTTGTCGTTGTCGCCCTGATCAGCGTACTGGCGCAGCGCAAGCTCCTTCTGGAACTCCCGACCGACCTGGCCGTACATGGCAACCAGCTGCTTGCACGCACCGACGAGCGCCTCGCGAGGAGTGAAAGCTGTTGAAGAGGGCGATGTCGTGTTCAGTGGCCCGGTTTAGGATTGCTGGATTGTTCGAGGGGCTTTTTTCGAGCCTCCACAAGTTCAACTCAATGAGGTTGTGTACGCCGGTGCTCTTGTTTCTTTGCGGTGTTGGCTTCACATAGTAGGGTACATCCCACTCGTCCAGCTCAGGATCAGAATCCCCCCACTTCGTAACCGAGTCCTCGGGTACGGTCTCGTCGAGGCGAACGTTTTCGAAAACGGATTCGTCTGATGGAACCGTCCGTTTGGATGCGGATCATGGCTTCCGGCACATTAGGATGGGCAACTGTGTGGTGTTAGTTTCTGTTTATTATTGTGGTGGTTGTGGTTGTAGTTGTGAGGAGGGGTTGTGAGGGCGAGAGGGAGGTGAGGGAGAGTGAGATGGGCTGAAGGGGAGGTAAAAACGTACTCCTATATCCGGCCATAAGAACGTGAGACGCCTACTTCAGGTGCTCAGCAAGGAGGTGTGGTCCTCCTTAAGGATCTTGAAGTCGGTGTTGGACATTCCTTTCATCAGTGTCAGCCTCACGTCACCACACTTTAATTTTCGTCACTTCATCCTCATAATATCACGTACCGGTGAAGACTTTTTGGGACTCTTCTGCGGTCTCTGAGGGAACTTGCGGCGGCAGCATCATGGCAGCCTCCAGCGAGGTACTCATTGGCACTTCAACGGAAGGGCGGACATCCGGAGCAGCAGCGGTCCCTTGGGTGGCCTGTCCCCAGGGACGGGAAGGGGACTTCGGCGATGATGGCTGGAACTCAACAACTACCACGTTAGCGGACTCGGAGGCCGCCGGCGATCCATAGGCCCGTTCGGCCGCTTGCCTTCGGAGAACTTCCGCGACGCTCTTTGTTGGCGAGGGTGCGTTGGAACGGGTGTTGCGGGCAATTGAATCAGTGAGGATCTCCCCGGGCGACGGTGGCCACCTCAATCTTCTTCTCCCCATCCTGGAGAAGGAAGAGCTTCTCCTCTTCGTTTGTGTCCTGGTCGGTCTGGAGCATCTCGGTCTGGGGCATCTGGGAATTTCCGTGTCTCTTGGATCTTGGTACGGCCTGAAAATTCGTATGCGAATAAATTCCATTTCGTCGAGTTGTCGATCGAACGGTGTGTAGTGCCTGCCTGCGCCTGACCCATATCTCCCGAGGGCGTAGAGTGGAATGGCGTGTGTGTTCGTGTTGTCAGACATCTTTGGGAGCAGATACTCGTCAGGTCGTCGAAGTTGGCGGTGGATGTGGTTGCGGAGTCGGATGAGCTGGTGGACGTGCTGGTGCTCGCCGTCGAAAGCGTCGGGCGAGGCCCGTTTTCGCCAGTGGTAGTTTGTCCAAAACCCCTTTCCGTGGGGCGGGCCTGGTGCCCGTTTTGACCGTTCTCAATACGGACCATAGTGCTGGTGTTGATTTGGACGAAAAATTGACCGTGATTAGGTATAGTTGATGCTTTCGCTTCCATGGCGACGGCGGGGTATGGGGGTTTGACCACCCCCTTGCAGTTGACACTGCTGACCTCAGGAGCTGGTGTCAATAGGCCATTTAAGACCTGCGTCTGCCCGAGAGCGGGAGCGGGAGGTATGTAGTCGGGGAAGGCTCGTCGTAGATTGTTTCAACGTTGGTGATATAGTGAACACCACGTTGGCTGTTGCTTGAGCTCGTAGGCTCGGGAGCAAGGGGGCCAGGTAGACGGCGCTGAGCCCGGAGAGACCGAGGAAGAGGGAGGCACGGTAGGGGATGGACTCAGCGCGGGACTCTGAGGAGGACTCTGAGGGGGGCATTGTGGCGGTTTTTCTTTTCCGGATAGCTTTTCTTTGGATAGTAGGAGAAGAAGATTGTAACTGGATTGTTCTGAGTCGGCTGGGGGGAATGCGGCTAACGTGAACGGAAAAGTAGCCATGCGATGAAGGACGGGCTCATGAAAGTCTGGAATGTGCAACTGTCCTCTTGATTGCGACGTTTGATGCCGCCAATTCCTGATGAGCCGCTGCACATATCTCTCCGGATAGCCAGGCAATTCATCACTGCGAAACATCGGAGGTTGGAAGGTAGAAACCTGGAAGTCCACCCCTAGTTGCTCCAATTGGGCCTGCAGGGTTTGCAAAGTTCCACGGGGGCAATAGCCATCGTAAGTAGCGTTGTCCGTCGCATCTTCCTCGTCATCCTCGCGATCACACACCACCGAGAGCAGCTTCAAATCGGCCTGATCGTTGGCGGGATTACCGTCGATAATTATTTGAGAGACGACCAATGCTGCCGTCGTTGGACGACGACAATGATTTTGTGTTGACAGTGCTAGCGTCGTTGGACGACGACGACAGGGAAGAAACCAACAAGAATACTCACCTGCGCTGGTGGTATGCCAGCTCACGGATTCCTTTGAAGGAGCCAAATGAGACATAGTGTCCGCTGTGAAGAGAGTCACCCAAAGAATCTGCCAGCCACAAAGAGAGGGATGGCGACAGAAATCACTTGCATCAAGACGCCAAAGTTGAAGACCCAAGAGGATATGATGAGACCCCATCGCCGACCTATCTTATCCGCCAGCAAGGGAGAAGCCAAAGCACCGACAAAGGTACCAGTCGAAAGGATAGAGACGATAAGGGAAGATTGCGAGGGGCTAATGGTCAATTTCCCATTGACATCCGTATAGCCAGTGGAGAAATGTTGCTTCCAGTATTTCATGGCAATGACGCCGTTGATATGCTGCCGGTGTCATAGCCAAAAAGAAGACCTCCTCTTCCTCCTCAAGAAGGATATCAGGCCCGAGTGATGCCGCCTCGGTGGGGGCGAAGAAAGGCACTAGCTCCACGAAGAGAGCGGGCTCGAAGAACATCTCCGGCCCGTGTGAGAACTCGTCCTCGTGTGCGTCGTAGGGAGTGGGAACCGAGGGGAGGGTGGAAGTAGAGGAGAATGCAAGGCAAAATCTCTTGAATGTAGAAGAGCAAGAGGAGGTGGACGGAGAAGAGGAATGCGAACGTCAGGAAGAGGACAGTAATATATTGGACGAAGAGGTTGAAGGCTGGCTCCATTCTGCCAGGCCAGCAACCTCTCCTCCAGGCCAGTCACAGCTATACCTCCTTCAAACGGAGAGCTACCACTCCGTGACAGGCCCGGAGTCATGTCCCAGACGAGCCAACTTGCAACTTGGAGCTTGGTAGATGGCCTTTTGGAAAAGACCGCACTCCTCTGGCGAGAAAGGACTGTCTTTGGACTGATGAAGTGCTCACATTGCCACATGGCCCCCAGGACCGGTCTGATCGTTGATAGAATTGTGGCCGCCTCCGGGCGCCGGTGCCGGTGCCGGTGCCGGTGACGATGACTGTGTCGGGAAGCGGGAAGGAGAGGGACTCGGTGCCCGACTCCTGCGTCTTCTGGCCGCCATGTCCGCTGCGACCTCCTCTCTTCGGTAAAATGGACTAGCGTGTCCCGACCAAGAGCCCGGAAAACTTGCCCACTGTGACACAGCGGCTACTACCAAAGATATCCTAGCAACGGCTGAGGAATTCTGGAACTCGAAAACAACTACGTCAGAGGACTCGGAGGCCGCTGGCGATCCATAGGCACGAGCCCACTTTAGGAAGCGTTAACCTCCTCATAGAACTTCTCAACAGTAGGGAGGACTTCATCTGCAAGTCATAAACAATTTCGTTAGCATCAAATTTAATGAGAACAAACCAAATAAGAGGTTATACGTACTAATGGCAACATCACTCCCGCACTTCTCCAACACGCACGCCGTGCCGGCTTGGACGATAGCCGACGCGTTGTCCGCCGTGCACCAGTACTTATAGTCGTCCTGGGAGCACCGTCATCTCAATGTCTCCGACGGTCACCTTCGGGGTCGTACCCCGAGTCCGAATCCTGGGAGGAGGGAGACAAGGGTTGAGGGAGTGATGGTGTGACTATGTCAACAACCGCGACTCATGGATGCCCATGATCGAATTCCTCGACGACCAGCACGAGTCCTACATGCTCCAGGAGCAACAACCCCGCCGTGGAAAAAAGAAAATGTGCAAGATGGATGAAGAGAGGCTCTTACGTTGCTCATGTTGGCTTGCTCGAGATGCTCCTCTGGTAGCGTATGCACAATCACCGCGACCTCCTCTTGTAGTAGGTTCGGTGGTACTGAGTACACGTTTGAATTGTTCGTTGACGGGAAATTTAAGGGAGAGGTGCCTGATCAGTTTCCCCTTTTCTGGATCCTGCACAGGCGTTTCGGAAAGCCCGCTTGATCATGTTGGCAGCAGAGGTGATGGGTCTGTCAGTGACGTTGTTGGAAACGTCGACATGGAGCGTCGTCAGATTTGGTAACAGTGAACTCGACCTCTTCCACCGCGGTCAAGGTGGATGATCTAGTGATGGTTCTTATTAAGAGACTGCCACTCGTCGAATGTATAGTAGGTTGCGCGGGCCTTCGAGTTGTTGGTCTTGTGAGCGTTGGGGCACCGAAGGTAAAGAGACTTTGCCCGATTAGCAGGGCACGGTAAACGAGGAGGTAGAACATCGGCCGAAGATGGTCGAGCGAGGATGGCACTTTTGATCGTTGATCAAAACAACCTGGCCGTTTCAAGCAAGATGGAGGTGCCTCTAAGGGTATCTTCACGGACTCAGGCATACTTTGTTCCAGAGGGATGGTATTCCAACGGAACGGCCTGGTCACCATCAATGACTTTCTTGTGCGTCCGGGATTGCCGGCAGCCATAGTCCATGTCAAGATTATCAAAATCCGGAACGATTGACCGGATGGGTGGCAGTGTTGAGCGTGGCAGCTCCCACCAAGCATTGAGAGACCAGAGTCTCGCAACAACAGCAACAAAGCTGCTGAGTCTTCAGTGTGTCGGTGTTTGAGTTGAATAAAAATAGAGGAGGCTCATGGAGCCGGCCGAATGAATCGGCCATAACACGGGTGATTCTGCAAAATCACGTTAGCCGACAATAGTCAAATGGCTGTTCACGAGAATCACTTACCCCCAAAAAAAACGACCTCACCAAGCATCGAGGTCCAGAGCTAAACCAGATGATCGGCCATGTACGTTCCAATCTCCCTACAATCGCATGAGCTGCATGGCGACATCCTTGATGTCCTTATCCTCCTCAGACACACAGCTTCTCACGGTGGGATCGGGTGTGAGCATGGTCCCTGCCCCTGTGGCAACACCCAAGAGTGAAGTCAAGATGAGGAGGAAACGACTTCGCCATGCCAAAACAGATAGCCCAGCTGATGTAGACTTGACAGATGCCGGACAGTGCTTATTAGAAGTAGGGACTCCCAATCAAGAGGAGGCCAACCCGTGAGATGCAAGTAGGGCGAGACAATGCCGGCACCACTCGCAGATTCTGCAATAGACAGGTGTCGGATTTGACACTGCGGCATTTGTCGCCGCCAATCCTTGTGAATGGAGAATGGGAGGAAGTCGCATGAAGTCGTCAAGTAGCCGGTTCAGGAGTTGCGTGATTCGACGCCGCTGCTGACTCCCATCTGCCGTTCTGCCCAGGGCCCACATGTAGTTCTCACTCGCTTCCTTGAGAGCAAGGAGGTCGGTGAGCTGCACGGGATAATCCTTCGGTGGTGGACGGGAAGACGGTCGGGGGCCGCGTTCTCTGACCAGCCGTTCTCGATTTTCCTCGTAGGTGTGGCTATCGAAGAAGAGATCGGCCTCGGAACCGGTGAAGCGTTCATGGGCAGTGAGGTCAAAGTCTGGCATATGGTCCCGGACCTCTTGCCCAAAATCAGGAGAAGCGGGCGCTCGCAGAGTTCCAACATAAGGCTTTTCCATGCCATGAACGTAATCGATCAGCTCGTCCGCATCCTTCAACCTTGTCAGGTGCCTCACGAGCTCAGTTTCGAAGCACCCAGCACGCTCTTCTGCTTGGATGGCATCTCCATTCATCCTCGTTGACCACATCAAGAATCTCATCATGTGGAGACGCATTCGAAAGGCGTAGCAACCCTTGGCGTGCATGAAACAGCCAGAGCACAATGGTGTGTCACGGAGGCTGGTGCCTTTCACAATCATCTTGAGCATCTGTCTTCTCCCGTCCTCAGCGCCCTCGGCCAAGCGAAACAGTGCTCGTAAGGGCAAGGCGTCCAGGGAACCGCATTTGACGCACTTGGTCTTGACCGGGAAGGCTGGCACGATCTGCGGCTGTTGAGGCGTGTCGAGGGGCTCAGACTTGGGTTGATGGGTTGAGGAGGATGGTGTTTCCGGAGCCTGGCTAGGGAGTGGTGTCGGGAGGGTCTCCATTGAGGAGGGTTTTAGTGAGGAGGGTTCCCGTGAGGAGGGTTCCGCTGGGTGTGGGCACATCAGGTCCGATGATCGCTGCACAAATAGTTAGCATCTCCATCGAATACAAGCAGAGGTGGTGTCAGAGGGTAAGGGAGAGTGTGGGACGCTCGAGTGTGATTGTTCTCAAGCTTTGCGGCTCGAAGAGTTGGGGAGGTGGGGAGGTAAACCGAGGAGAACTGACCTGGAGGATAATGCCACAATAAGAAAAAGAATATGACAGAATGGGAAAAGATATGAAGAGAAAAAGATATGGTGCTGATGTCAAAAGCTTTGAAGATGTTTTGTAAGATGGGACTGTTGATGAAGAGGAGAGGGGACAAGATCAGGAGGGGGGGAGAAGAGGGAGGTATAAGTAGTCGAGGGACGAGGAACTCTCGCAGAGGAGTGATTCTGTGAGAACGAGAGAGGTGTATATTACTTCCTTCCCTCTGCTTAACTGTCTCTTGCCATGCTGAGGCAATGGAGAGAAGGCCGAAACAGCAGCAAGCAAGAGAGAAACAGCCTGCCTCCTGTAGTTCCGCTGGCAGGAAGCTTTTTCAGATGACAGGGCGCCCACCACTTGAGCTCTGTAGCGTTAAACTGCCGAAGATGTTCTTTCTTCGTAAGGTCAAATGGTCGGGGGCTCGTCCAGAATTGAAGTTATGAGAGGATGGATTTACCTTAAAGACTCGGGGAGCCATTCCCAATTTGAAAGATCGAAGGCCTCCGACAACCAAGCATACCTACCGTATGAACTCATCAAACTTGGTCGGGTAAGTGCGAAACGTGCCAGAACCAAGCACTCGGAGCAGCATAACGTACTGGAAAGCATCTTCGGGTTTTGGTTCAGCGCAGAATACCGCAGTCTGCAACAATGACTCTACATGGAGTCCGCAGGTTCAGTTGCATGCCTAGATACCCGAGCCCCGATTTGACGAGTTTATACGGTATGGATGCTTCTTGACAACCGCCAGACCGACCCGACCAACATACAGGTAACACTGCCCCGGTTTCCCGAGTCTCTTCGGTAGGTATGAATCGATCGACCACGCAGCTGTGAAAAGAAGGCGCAGTCCTTCAACACAGGTTGTTGCTGACCAGGTCGCCAGACATTGGAAAGTGGAAGTCAGATGCCGTTGAGAGAAGACGTCACGATGCACGTTATGCAGAAGAGTGAAGAAGAAGGGACGGGAGACAAAGAGAAGGCGAAGATCTGAGAGGAGAAGGAGATAACAAGGAAGATGGTGAAGCCCGATGCCATTCCAAGCGGACATTTGCCAACTTGGATGAGAAGTGGAAGCCACGAGGCTGAGTGTTGGTAGGTGCTATCCATCGATCTTGACTTGACCCTTGTCGAGGCAGGTGGTATGCACAAATGGCTGGCTGGCTGTCTTAGTTCTCGGTCCCGGGGTTCAAGTGGGCCCTTCGAGATCGTTACTGCCTTGACATTCAGACATTGTCCCTAGTGGGGTCAAGGGTTCGACCGAGCTAAGGCTGCTGGATCAGATTTCTGCCACCAGGTAGGTACGCATTGGACATTTCTTGTTGCCATAACATCGGTCTCAACCGAAGACCTGATCCAGATTGAGCTTGTCAACAGAGACCAAGATGATTCCACAGGCAAGTCTGTTGCGTAGGTAGTACTGGCAATGTACCTACCTCTTTACTTCTTCGTTTCATCTCAACTGCTCAGCCAAGAGCGGTCACTCGCGTTGCAATATCGGATCTTTCTCACTGCTATACTGCTCGGTCGCTCTTTGCTCCCCGCTGGCCTCCCCAGCTTCCAACCAACTTCATTGCCTTCTCTCCACCTCCCTCTAACCTCTCATCCTTCAATGCGCCTGCTAGGCACTTCCATGGGTCTTTGCTACCTCCCCACTTGAGCAGGTTTCCCTTCAACCTCTCTCCATTTTCTCTTTGCAGCGCTGCTCCGCCTTGTCCACCGGAAAAGACAACATTCCATACCCTCTGAGCCAAGACCCGGTCAAAAAGGTAACTGTAATATGTGCTGCCGTATCCGACCAGATGGCCGAAGAAGCCCTGCCATGCAGTTCCCTGGGGATCAGGCGGCGCGGTGCTGTACTGTCTCTGAAGGTTGTGGAAGACTTCGGTGGAGTCGATGTGGCCTTGCGACGCCTTGGACGAGTGCAACTCCTGATCGAGCATGGCAAGGATGATTTGGTTCTCAGTGTCCAACGCCTCAAACCGACGGGCCTCGCGGATCTTGTTGTCAACCCACTCATACGGAAGGGGGTTGTCGGTCTCGTAGTGGCGTGCGAACAGAGCGAGAACAGACGGGTCAGCAGCAAAGTATTCCATCAGTGTAGAAGGAAGCTCGGCGAGATCAGTGGCGCAACGAGTACCGCTGACATTCTGGAAGGAGGTGCGGGCGAGGATCGAGTGGATAGCGTGACCCATCTCGTGGAAAAGAGTCTCGAGCTGGAAGAAGGACAGGAGAGCGGGCCGGTTGTGGGATTGCTGGGGGAAGTCGCACACAAGAGCAATGGTGGGAAGCTGTTTGATAGTACCGTCCTGGGAGCGAGAGTAGGCCATGCCATCATTGGCAGCAAACTCGGCAGACTCGAACGAGGGGATCAAAACATCAGGGTTTTCAGCTTGGGCATGGGCAGTCTCAGCAAGCTCTGTGGGTGACAGCTCACGAGAGCAGCGGAGGGTGAAGTGAGCTGGGTTCGGCGACTTGAGGGGACGGTAGAAGAGGTCGCAGTATAGAACGGCGACATGACCCTCAACATCCGAGACGACATCCAACCGGCGCACATCGGGATGCCAGGTCTCACCGGGCATGGGCTCGCGGGGGACGAAGCGAATACCGTAGAGACGAGTGAATATCCTGGAGAGACCTTGCATGACGGTGCCGAGGGAGAAGTAAGAGGACAGGTCTTCACGCTTCTGTCGGGACTTGATGGCCTGACGGATAGACTCGGCGTAGAAGTCCTTGTCCCAAGGTTCAAGTGTTGCGTCCTCACCCTTGTGGGCCCTCTTAGCCGCGGTAAGATCGGCCACCTCCTGTTGAGCTTGAGGTCTGGTGTTTTCGGCCAGAGCTTGGAGAAACTGTCTAACAGACTCGGGGGTGCTGGCCATCATACGGTCATGGAGGACGAGATGGCCATAACTCTCGAAACCAGAGAGCTTGGCCGACTCACCACGCAACAGCATGAGCTGCTCCAACAAATGGACAGTCCTGCGGGAAGCGGTGCGAGAAGCCATAAATAATTGGTGTCGGGCGTGGTCATCACGAACGGTACGAAGTGCTATTGAGGCTTGAGGACTCAGAGTTTGGACGTACACTTTGCCCATAGAAGTCATCCTCTTGACCTCCACGGGGTCCATGCCCATCATCCTGGACTTTTCAACGGTGCTGTATGGGGTCTTGGGCTCCATGTGCTGGATAAAGTTGGTTCCAGTCTGGCTGATTGCCGACGACAGTTGGACGAACTTGTCCCGAGCGTCCTTGGGCAAGTGAACGGCGGATTTGGCAAAGTCGAGCTTGAGGACCTCGGCCACCATCCTCTCCTCCTCAGACCAGGTGGAGCTAACATCTGGGTTGTCCATTGCCTTGACCAACTGGTCGTACAAGCCCGTCATGGTGTTGAGCTGGTTCATGTACTCGTACATCATGTCCCAGGCTACCGAGGCGGTCCTCTGGATGGCCTGGTCAGGGTGCGTGACGCGCACAAAGTCGGCCATGTCCAAGACGCGACATAGGATATCACTCAGGCGATCGAGATGGCGGACAACGGCGCGGTATTCGTCGAGAGATTGGGCGTTGAGGACCTTGTCGACCAGGGCGCGAGCCTTTCCCAAGCTCACCTGGGCAAAGTCGAGGAAGCCATGGGGGCTGGTGAGATATGCGTTACGGAAAAGACCGACATTGCGGCCATGTTTGTCGCCGGAGAACTGCTTCCATGTTTCGGGTGAATCGAAGATGGATCGTAGAAGGGAGTCGTCGTGCTTTGCCCCGCCGTTCTCGTGGGTGACGGGGGTACTACCCGTCAAGGTCTTGGGAGCTTGCGCAGTAAAGCCTGTGAATCGTCGCCGTTGCTGTCTAAGCAGAGGAGAGGGAGTGCGTCGTAGAAGGCAGTTGGAGCAGACCCAAAGCCGGGGCCTGCTGGCTTTGACCAGAGGCTGTATCATGGTGTCGAGGTGCCAACTGGGTTTGGAACTTGGAGGAGGAGAAGGAGGAGAAGGAGGAGGAGGAGGAGGAGGAGGAGGAGGACGTGGAGGAGGAGGAGGAGGAGGAGGAGGAGGAGGAGGAGGAGGAGGAGGAGGAGGAGGAGGAGGAGGAGGAGGAGGAGGACGTGGAGGAGGAGGAGGAGGACGTGGAGGAGGAGGAGGAGGAGGAGGAGGTGGAGGACTCGGTTTATGGTCGCTGGGTCGGTAATGGTTGTGGATGGCGGGGTGACCAACTACTACTATAGTGTTTGTCTAGGAGGCGAGCATGTGCCGCGATTGTTCTGTCGTGAATACTAGAGTAGATCTAGAGGTCGGGATATGGTGGTGTTACAATTGGTGATAGGAAAAAGAAGTAGTCAAGACAGAATTATGAGACAGAAGAAGTATTGCCTAGAACAAGTTCCAGTTGTGGAAAAGCAAACAAAAGTCAAAGTCAAGCTCGCAAAGTGCCTTTTTAGCGGTTATCGGTACGTACTCTCGGTACTCCAATTGACGGAACGGTAACTGTACCGCTGTAAAGGTACGTAACCGTCACCCGCCAAGAGACGATCCCCCCCAGTCCGCTGCGGGAACCACCCCACCACGCCCGCAAGCCGCGACCGCAGTGACCAGGGGCAGAAAAAGCAGCAGGAAACAAAGTCCCGAGTTCCCGGAATTTTACCGTAACGATACGGGTACCACAGCTGTACCTTGACAGAAGCTTGAATTGGACTTTTTGCGCCTGGGCTTGTATGTGCAGTGGACATCCGACCGATTGATTGATTATCCTCCAACTGCCCTCATCCCAAGCTCTCTTCGCCAGCTCTACCTACCCACCTCTCCCCCCCTCGTCGACTCCATCATCCCGACGCCGTCTTTCTTCCCTAGGTCAATTGGGTTGGATAATGGCTGCCAGACTTGCTTTCCAGCGGGTGAGCTGACTTTTCTCTTTTTCTCTATGCGACTCCAATGTCTCTCTCTGCATCATCACATGTGCTGCGTCATAAGGTAAACATGGACATGGGATACGGACTCATGCTAACTTCTTGACTTTGACCAACAACAGCGCGCCGCCCGGGCTACCGCCGCCGCCCTCGTCGGCTCCTTTGCCCTCGTTCCCACGGTCGCCTTCGCCGAAGCCTCCGAGAGCCGTGCCTCTGTACGTGTTCAGCCCGATTGCCGTCCTCCATATTCGCGCTCGCTAACCGACGTCATATCTCTGCCGAAACAGGCCAGAAAGCCCATCTACGACGATGACTTCGACGTTGTGCCATCCACCCCTTCCTTCACCACCGCCGAGACCACAAAAGACGTCAGCTCTCCCGCCGCTGCCACCTTAAACGCTCCCGTCACCACCAAGTCCCCCGCCGGCCAGAAGACCTTCACTGATAGCCTCATCGACGTCCTCGCCAGCACCAACACCCCCCGCGGCCCTACCCCTACCGACCGTCTGGCCGCCCAGATCCGCCGTGCCCGCCTCTTCCTCTACGAACAAGCCTGCGTCGCCGAGGACGCCGTCAACTCCGGCATGTCTCGCGCTTTCGACCTCGAGCACTCCTTCACCTCCACCATCGCCGGCCTCGCCCCTCCCCGCGAGAGCGGCGAGCGCCTCATGCCCGGCCTCATCTACGTTCTCGTCTCGGGTATGGCCGGCAGCATCGTTGCGCGCAACCGCGGCGTTGTCTTCCGCGGCGCCACCCCTCTCGCCTTCGGTCTCGGGGCTGCCTGGACCTTCCTCCCCGTCACCATGAACAACGTCAGCGCGCTGGCGTGGAAGTACGAGCAAAAGTTCCCTGCCGTGGCGAACGCGCACATCAGGACCCGTGAGGGCATTGAGAAGGGTATCTACATGGCCAAGGTACACACCGAGATTGCGCAGCACAAGGTCGAGGAGGCGGTTACTGGCGTGAGGGAGACGGTTGAGGGTTGGGTTCGCAAGGGCAAATAAATTGTTGCAGCATATCACTTATAGAGAAATGGGAACCAACAAGAGTGGACGATGATGGTTGTGAAAAAAAGAGAACGAAAAGCGGGCACAGGCACATGGGGCTGTGACCTGCGCGTGTGTGTGTGTGTGTGTGTGTACATGTGTTAGGTATAGCTGGGCAATTCCAAGTGAAAGCGGAAAATAGAGATCGTGTTAAGCTTCAGGCGCGAGGGAGTTCCTCTGCCATGTATATTGTACGATATCACATCACTTGGTGAGTGGAAAGGGTCAAGCTGAATGGTATGATATCCTCTTCACAATTGATGTTTCTTTTGTTAGCGTCACTCAGGGGCTCACCTTGGGGCTTGGCATGCGTTCCGCTTTGGGAAATAATTGGCTTCTGCATGTCAGCAGCTGAAGGATGAGTTTGACTTCGGTCTCTTCTCTTCACCATCTCTTCACCATCTCTTCACCATCGACAATCAACCTGAAGAGTTTTCAGGGTCCGGCTTGCAACATTCATCAAAGTTTTTCTTTCTGGCATCTAGACACATACTGGTGGCTCAATCGGCAACTATACTGACCTCTATTTTGTCTGCCTAAAATCAGGGGTATATATGGTGTCACAATTCCGTCAAAACCCACTTCATTCATCGCTCTTTCCCCGCCTTATCAGACCCTGAGACTGGTTGGTCTTTCTATCTTCTGTTCTAATTTCATCAGGCCATCTCACTCAACCTGCCACAAATGAAGTGAACAACCAACTCTTCAACCACATCAATCCCCCAACCAAAGTGATCACACAACCACCACAACACCACAACCATCATGGCACCCATAGCCAGCGAACCCCGCCAAGTCCGGGTAGTCCTCGACCTCCCCAAGCGCAAGGCTCTCTACACACTCGTCGTCGAAATAACAGATTGGATGCGATCCCAGCTCATCCTCAAGAACCCCAACCAGCAGAACCAAGCCAACAACAACGCCTCTCGGGAACCCAACACCTCCGGTGGCGGCCCATCGTCATCATCATCATCATCCCTCATCGATGATCTGGACCATGATGGTCCCCCCTTACCTACCCGACCCAGCCCCGGCGGCACCGGCGGCACCGGCGGCGGTCCTCGCTCAAATCCCAACTATAGCAGTGGTGGTAGTGATAGAATCGCCCCCCTCCGGCACGCCACCCTATCCCACTTCGACACCTGGCGCTCCTCCCTCCTCCAATCCCTTAAAGACCTCCTGACTCCCGCCGACGACACCAAAGAGATCGACGCCCGGCGGCAGCGCTCTGAACGACTCGCCCAACTAAAGCTAGAGTCCCCGGCGCCTGGAGAGAACTTGATTGATTCCGGCGACTTACTCGGTCCCGTCGCCGCCGCCGCCGCCGAAGACGGCAAGACCGTAGCCGCCCTAAGGCGGCAGCGACAGAAGAAGGAGGTAGCGGCGTTGCAGGGACGGTATCACGCTATTCCTACCCCCCGGCTACTACTGACCGTGATGAGTCAGGAGGATAGGGAGGAAGTGGTGGTTTGTCTCTTGCTGCTGCTTCTTTCGGGGGGCAAGTATGTGGCGGAGTCACGGACGTTTTTGGTTTACCTGTGCTCTGCTCTGGAGTTGCCGTTGGCGGTTTTGAACGAGCAAGAAGCGGAGGTGGCTACTTTCCTTGTTGAGTCCTCCAAATCTCCCGAAGCGCAGCAACAAATGTCAGCAGCTAAAGAAGCCGAAGAGCGCAAAAAGGCCAATCAGACCAGCCGACTGTGGAAAGTTGGCCTGGCTTCCGTTGCAGGAGCAGCGATTATTGGAGTTACGGGAGGACTGGCGGCGCCGGCGGTGGCGGGGGTGCTTGGCGGGTTGATGGGCAGTGTCGGGTTGGGAGGCGTGGCGAGTTTCTTGGGTGTGTTTTGGATGAATGGTGCGCTTGTGGGAACGCTTTTTGGGGCGTTGGGGGCGCAGATGACGGGGGAGATTGTGGATCAGTACGCGAGGGAAGTCGAAGACTTTGCCTTTCTGCCGTTGTCTGGGTCTGGGGCGAACCAGGGAGAGAGGTTGAGACTAACGATTGGGATCAACGGGTGGTTGACCGAGTCACTTTCTTCGCTGACTGCTCCCTGGTCGGCGCTGGACGCTAGGTCGTCGAACCTGTTTGCTTTGCGGTATGAAGTCGCGGCCATGTTGAATCTGGGAAACGCTTTGAGCGCCATGGTCACGAGCGCGGCGTGGACGTATATCAAGGTCGAGCTGCTGAAACGCACGGTTTTGGCGACGCTGTGGTCAGCTTTATGGCCGATTTCGTTGCTGTCGATGGCGTCGGCGCTGGATAACCCGTTTTCTCTTGCTAAAAACAGGTCGGAGAAGGCGGGCAAGATTCTGGCGGATGCGCTGATTAACAGAGTCCAGGGCGAACGGCCGGTGACGCTGATCGGGTATTCCCTGGGCGCAAGGGTTATTTACTCGTGCTTGCGCACGCTGGCGGAGCGCAGGGCGTTTGGACTTGTCGATGAGGTCATCCTCATCGGTGCACCGGTGCCGAGCGATAGGGATGCGTGGGAGATGATGAGGAGTGTGGTTAGTGGCAAGCTGTGGAACGTCTGCTCGGGCAACGATTACCTCCTGGCCTTCATATACCGGACTAGTTCCATTCAGCTGGGTGTGGCGGGGCTGCAGGAGATCAAGGGTATTGAGGGTGTTGAGAATCTCGACTTGACGGGGACGGTCAAGGGACATGTGCGCTACCCGGACATCTTGGGTAAGATTTTGGACAAGTGTGGTGTCGAGATTAAGGAAGGATTTGGAGGTGAGATTGAAGTTGAGCAGGATCTCACGAGGGAGGAGGAGATTGTGTTGGCGGATATGGAGGCACAAGGAAAGATTCCTGCGGTGTCAAGGGGGGACAAGGAAGCTTGAGTGTAATGTGATGAGATGGGTGGAAACGGAAAAGGAGATATATATAGGTTTCTTATGAGAGTACCTACCTAGTTTTAGTAGTCATTAATGGTATTCAACTTATAATAGCTCATCATCTTTATTACCACTTTTGTCTCTTTATTAGCGGGTTTCAAAAGTTGAGTAGTGATCAAGTCTTGAAAACGGCGAGAGTAATTGTATTGTAGCTAAGTACTTGATTGACAACTATGTTCATGGCACAAGAGGTTTTTATCCTCAACAAGCCGACCCGACCCATCTCATCTTCTCCATAGTAGTAATCAGAAAGCGATTGATACAATCTTTGTGAACAACTCTCGATAAACCCCCGAAAAAACAACATCACCATTTCATAGGTAGCCAGACCAGCACACCGCAACAGGAGAAAGCAATTCAGAACGAAACCATCGGCGAGGGGGAAAAAACACATAGTGTAAACCTCCTTAACCATTCCTTCACATTATCACCCTTACACTAGAGACAGACTAGGTAAACACAAACGACCGACCGAACTCAGCAAAACCCTTCCTTCCTTCCTTCCTCCCAAACAAACAACAAAATCAATGGATGGTATACCTTGATAAACACCCTCTCTTTACTCCAACAGCAGCAACAAACAAAAAAATTCAAACAAGCCAATCCTTCCTTATTTATTTCCCTTCTTATTTCCCGATACTTCCAGCCCCAGCCCCAGCTCCAGCTCCAGCTCCCGCTCCAGCTCCCGCTCCTGCTCCCGCTCCACCACCAACTCCCCCATTGTTATTCCCCGTCCAACTCCTAGCAAGCGGACTCCCCACCTTCGGCGCAAACTGCAAGCTCTTTCTCCTAGCCGCATTCAACCGCATCATCACCCCCAAATTTCTCTCGCGGTTATCGCCTCCTCTTAGGAGACCCATCGTTCCGGCCATTGTGCTACTTAGCGGTGGGCCGCTTAGTCCACTCAACGACGACGACGACGACGAGCCTTCACCGGCAGCGCCGGCGGTATTCCCGCCATCATCAATATCCATCTCATCCAGGGCCGCCGGCAATCCAGAACACGACCCAACCGACATTGAAAAGAGACTTGTTCCCCCCCTTGTCGTAGTACTAGGCACAGCATAACTCAAACTAGGCTTAGGCGGACACGTCATCGCTCCTCCCGCGTGAAGACCGTGACCGTGACCGTGACCCTCCGGCATCGCCTCCCTTAGGAACTCGGCTTCGTGACCGGCTTCGTCGGCGGGGATTAGGAATGACCCACCGTCAACCTCATCATTGTCACCGTCACCGTGACCGTAATCGGTGGAAGAAGCGGGAGATAGATTAGCTGCTAGACGGGCGACGGTTTCGGGGGCGGGAGTCTTGGGGATTGGTGAGAGGGTTGTCCATTCCCTTTCTTCTTCCTCCTCTTCTTCTGTTTCGTTGTGGGGTCTTGTGGTGGTGGACGTTGACATGGCGAGGATGGAGTCGCTTACGCGACGGTTGTCACCACCGGGGGATGAAGAAGAGGCGTCGGGAGAGGGAGGGGTGCGGACCCAGAGGGAGGAGGAGCGGCGTTTGCTGCGGCCGGTGTTGGTGGTGTTGCCGGGGGTTGTGGGGTGTTGTTGTTGGGTTTGGCGGGTGGTGGTTGAGGATGAGAATGAGTTGGTGGTAGTCGTGGTTGTGGTCGTGGTCGTGTTGGTTGTGCTGGTGGTGGTGGTGCTGCTGGAGCCGGAGCCAGAGCCGGAGGGAACGAGGGTGCCGTTGAGGTTGGCTAGCGCCTTGGGCTCCATGCTCTTTCTCCTGCGGGCACCACCGCGGGGGATGAAAGAGAGATCGATCAAGTAGTCGGCCTCATCTAGCCACTTGTTTTCACGTTCGCAACTGTAAATGGTTAGCATGTTGTTCATCAGTTCATCGGGGATAGAATACTCACTCAAGAACCCAGCTGACACCCACGCACTGCACGACACCTTGACTCTCCTTGACCTTCTCCAACGTCCTCTTGCTACCATCCTTGAATACCACATGCGTGATACCAATCTTATGCCCCGGCCCAGACACCGGTTCATCACCCGACGCGCCAGCATTGGGATTCCATGACCAGTTCTTCACGCAGCGGGCGCCCATCTGGCCAAGCAGCTCAGTAAAGAGCCCACTGGCATCCGCGCCCTCAGCAGTATGCACATCGCAATATACAACTGCCCCCCTTAACAGCTTGGGGTTGAGGTCCTTGTGAGGAGTACGAGCAGGCGTGTCCATAGCCGACCACTCGACCTCGGACTTAGCGGGCGTGACCGGCTCGGAGGGGACAAAGTCATCTTCCTCATCCTCTGGCTCCGGTTCCTCGGCGATCGGGGACCCGAACTCGGCTTCGTCTTCTGGGATCTCGGCCAGTGATGCCCCCGCGCCCATGCTAGAAATGCGACGACTGCGGCGTCTCTGGCGGCCGCTCTCATCTGTAGTGATCTCGTGGCCTTTGGGAGGCGACGGCGCAGGAAGTTCGTTTTGTTCAGCGACAACTTGAGGTGGAGTCTGCTTCAAGGGTGTCTTGAAGGGAGTCTGTTGAGTCGGAGTTTGCTTGACAGGAGTCGCCTTCACGGGAGTCTGGTGGATGTGCACTTCAACCGGCTCGTTCTCTTGCTCATGTTCTTGCTCCTCATCGACCTCCTCTTCAACCGTCTCCATCTCCTGCTGACGCTCTTCGATGATCACATCAGCAGTGTCCGCGAAGGACACCCTCGAGAGACTGCTTCTCCCCGACTTTCTAGGTCTGAGAGAACGCGGTGGTGGAGCGGTAGCTCCGTCAGCAGACTTGAGAGGAACCTTGGAAACTGTGTGCACCTCCCTCATGGCAGCCTGGGGGCGAACGGGGGTGGTCGGGTGAGCAAGAGCAGCGGAAGCTCGCCTGGTGACCCGATTAGTCGTGTCAGCCGGCGTAAAGAGATTGACATTCAGCGGACGGGTAGTGAACTCGGCCATAATCGGAACAGCATTCTCATCGCCATATTCCTGGCTCGCTTCCGAAAGGTTATCGGAGATGCTGTGCTGGCTTCCATCCTTATCGGCGCCATCGGTCGTATCCATCACATCAGAAATGCGGGCTAGCGCCTCGGCCTCGGCTGCGAGCTCAACGTCTTCGGTGGTGATAGGGATGTCCTCGAGAATTGGGGATGCGTCGTCATCGTCAACCATTGCATCGGGGTCGACTTCGGCTTGATCGGCATCGGCCATGACTGTCTCAACGGAGTCCCCTTCATCCTGTTCCTCTTCGCCCTCGTCAACCTCAGCCGCCTCGTGAGCATCCCTGTCAACGGGCGCATCATTCGCATCAGCCGAGTTAGCCTCCGCTTCAACTTCCTCATGTTGCTCCATTTCGACAATCTCTTCCTCTTCCTGTGCCACTTCCATATCCTCATCCTCCTGTTGCTGCTGAACATCGGCCTCAACTTCAGCCGAAGTTTGAGCATCAACCTTGTCAGAGGGATCCTCCATGGTCTTCTCAGGAGAAGATTCCTTCGACTTCTGCTGCTGCTGTTGGCGAGCAACCGAAGTTCCAAAAATCCCAGCCTCTTTCATCGCGGCCACATCGAAGAGTGATTCCTCCTGCTCATCCACCTGTTGCAGCCTCCTGGAACTTCTTCTTCTACCGAACCTGCTTTCCAAAGGGGCCGCAGTGTTAGGCTTAGCGGGAGTAACACCGCCATTCCAACCACTTAGCTGCTTGGCCAGCGGTGTGAATCCCAAGCTCGAGTTACTCTCTTTCTTGGCGAGTGCCGGAGTCTTCGCAGGTGCTTGGGTCTTCGGAGGCGCCGGAGTGACTCCGCCGTGCCAACCGCTCAGCTTCTCAGCCAGGGGGGTAAATCCGAGGTTGGAGTTGTCGTTGGCAGCAGCCTTGGCTGGAGTAGCCTTCGCTGGGGTAGCCGTGGCCTTCAGCAGGTTCACCTTGGGCGGTGCCGGGGTAACACCTCCCTTCCATCCACTCAACTGATCCGCCAACGGCGTGAAGCCGAGGCCAGAACTGCCGTTGTCAAAGCGCATTCTCTTAGTTGTGCTTCGACCGGAAGGTGTCCGGTGGCTGGTGTTAACAGAAGGTGTAGCGGCGGGATGAGGGTTGGCCTTGCTGCCCCTTGGGGGTTGGGCGGGAGTGGCGTCCTCGCTCTCCTCGGAAGGGTTGAGGACATCTTGGCGGAGATTGCCGAACGAAGGACCGTTGAGCAGATGCTGAGGTGGTGACTCAGGAGGAGTGGTGCTAATGCTCTGATCGATGTCCAAGTAACTCTGATCATCATTTTCGGGCTGCGGGGTCTCGGGAATGACGATTTGCTCGACGCTTTCGTTGCCCAGCTCGACCTCATCGACCTCCATCGAGTCCTCGTCGTCTTCCGGCTCGATGACCTCGGGCTCGGCAACTTGCTCCTCTTCCCGGTCTGTCATCTCCTGGTCCTGATCTTGTTCAGCCTTGTGCTCCTCTTCTTGCTCCTCTTCGTGCACCTCCTCAAGCTCTTCCTGCTCAACCTCGTACTCTTCCTCATGCTCTTCCTCTTCCACGTTCTCTTCTATACCCTCTTGCACCTCCTCATGCTCATCCTCTTGTACCTCTTCTAGCTGCTCCTCCTCCTGGCTATGTTCATCCTCGGCTTGGATTTCTGGCTCTTCCTGAACAGCAGCTTCGACCTCTTTCTCCATATGCCTGAGAGATCGTCGGCGTCCAGTAAACAGTAGCCTAGCTGGCTTTGCCGAAGAAGTGAGAATCTGCATCGTGCGCTCGCCAAGCTCACCAGAAGGACCATCGTCGTCCTCCTCGTCCGCAGAGTCCATCCCTTCGTCTTCCTCTTCCTGCTCCTGAACCTGCTGCTCATTCTCCATCTCCTCATCCGCTTGCTCTCGGTTGTCGTGTTCCTCCTCCTTGTGCTCCGTTTCCTGCTCTTTGTGCTCCTGCTCCCGTGCCATCTCTTCCAGACGCTGCGACTTGCGTCTCGCAGTGCCGAACTTGACAGGTGGGCTGGCGAGCAAAGAAGGCTTTGTTTCAGCAGCAAGTTCCTCCACAATGGGCTGCGGCTTGACAGCAGACATTGGCACCCTCTTGGCCGGGCTGGCGAAGAGGGAGGGTGGGCCCATCATCCCCGCATTCGTCGAGGTGGTGGCGGGACCAGCGAGGACATCTCCGCCCATAAGCACAGTCGCATTTCCGGGTGGTCTTTTGGCTGGACTGGCGAGAAGGCTGGCACCGCTCTTAGCGGGTTGCGCAACGGGTTGCCCATCCGGTCGGTTGGCGAGTAGAGGGACGCCAGCAAAAAGACCCTCGACGCGCTTGGCCGGGGTCTTGATGCTGTTCTTCCATGGAGATGGTGGAGGACGGCGAGCGGGAGAAGCGAGCATCGAGAGGTGTTCGGTCGGAAGGAAGTGGGGCTTCAGGACTGAAGGTTCGGCGGAGGCATCCTTGTTTTGCTCTTCGGGTTCAGAGTTCGCGGTGGACGTAGATGCCAACGCGGGTTCGTGTTCCTGTGGCTGGTCCTGTTCTGGTTGCTTCTCCTGTGCCTTCTTGCTGGTCTTAGGGGCCGGCGGTTTAATGGGAGCTCTGCCTGTCAGTAAGGGCTGCAACAAGGCCGGACTGTTCTCATGAATAGCGAGTTCATCCTCCGAGTCGTCACCGTGTTTGGCGGCTGCCACTAGTTGGTTAACTTTCTTAGGGCTAAGGGGAAGGGGCTTGTGTTTCATGCCTTCGACCTTGATGTTTTCGGGAGCATCGCTGGGGGTAGCTGGTCGGCCAGCACGAGACACTGGCCTATTTGTCGTGCCATTGGCAGCACCTCTCCTGGCTGTCGACGTTGATCCCTTGGCTGTTGTACCCGTCCGAGTCCTGACTGGCTTTGCACGAAGTCCCCCGGTAATTGCAATTGGTCCTGCCTTCTTCTTCCTTCCTCCCGGAGGCCCGATGTTCTCTTTTTCTGGCTCCTCAAACTTGACCGTCTTCTTGATAGCGGGCTTTGCGAGCGCTTTGGATGCGGCGGTGGGCGCGGTCGCCGTCGAGTCGGTCGGTCGCGTCCTGGTTGTGCTGGTGTTCCTGGAAGTGGCTGTTGAGGAAGATTGGTCGTCCGGTTTGGCTGAACGCGTCGCGCGAGTGGCCTTGGAGGCAGGTTCTTGAGCTTTGGTCGGCGGCCTACCGCGCGTGGCCGTTACTGGCGGTCTGGTGGAAGCTGACGACGCAGGTCTCGATGCAAGCGAGGACGCGGGTCTAACCGATGCCGAAGGGGCAGGTCTCGATGTCTTTGCAGCTTCGTTGGCTGGATTCCGTGCTCGAGCCCGGGTGGCGCGGGTGGTTGCGAGAGCGGCAGCTGGTAGACGTACGGGTCGAGTGACGGGAGCTGGAGCAGGGCGATGCTTGGCGTGATGGTCGTCGTCTTCGTCATCGTCGGTCCGAGCCTTTCTCTTGAGGCTTGTCGAGGCAGTGGGCGCGGTGGCTCTGGATACGCCGGTCGTGGCAGATGTCGCGGATGTGGTGGTGGTGGTGGTGGTGGTGGTGGTGCTGGTGGTGCTGGTCGCGCTCCTGGCTTTGGCTGCGGCAGTCATAGCTCTGGCATTTTTGGTGACGGCAGACGAGGCCACTCGCGCTCTCGTCATGCGCTGTTGTGGTTGCTGCGTGTTGGATTTCGGTTCACCCATGATGGGCGATGTGGTGTGGTGTGGTTGAAGACTTTGGCGACGAGACTCTTCTTTGGCAAAGATCAAGGGCGAACCATGAAGGGTGGTTGCTGATGTTTGTCGTCCACGGGTTGTTGGGGCAAAGCGAGAACTCGATTCAAAAAGCAAACGACACAAGTAGAATAACCAACGTCCAAAGTGGCGGGAACAGTGAAAATGATAAACAGAGAAGCACTTGCACACCTGGTTTTGGGGGACGGCGATTCAAAGTCAACAATTGGGGAAAAGGGAAAATGCAAAAAGTGGCACCCTTTGTTGATCAAGCGTCACGCTCCTTGGTTGCCCTGGGAAACGACCCGCTTTTCGGCTGCGGTGTATCCACTGCCGTCATGCCTGGTGGGGAAGGTACGTACCTGGGCAGCTCGGGTTAGGGTTATTCTCGCCTCGTTCACCCCTCCAATATGTTACCAAGATAACTCATCGTGCCTTCATATTTGAAACTTGAAAGCCGGGTTGTTGAATGAGGGTGTGGAGTTCAAGGTATTATAGGCTGATTATCGGGTTGGATTGTTACTGCAATTTCTAGTTCGAGCATTGTGAAGACAATGGTGAATAGCTTCAAGTTCTCATCAGGTGTTTGAGCCCAGGGTTATCAGTGACGCGACATACCTACTTGTAGACTCCATACAGTGCTTGGACAGTCCCATGTCTCATCACACCCTCAACCCTTGACTTTCAACATCAACCTCGAAACCTCACTTCAAGTCGTCTTCAAAGACAGTTGACGTCCACCACACCCACAACCTCTCTCATCTCACTCCCTCATGTCAATCGACCTCAGCTGGGAAACCGTCACCGGCGGGCCCGACGGCCAAGAGCTCGCCCATAAAATTCGCGATTTCATTCACAACAAATTCCAGTCCGTCCCTCTACCGCGTTTCATCAAGTCCGTCACCGTCCATGACTTTGAGTTTGGCTCCATCCCTCCCGAGATCGAGCTAAAGGATATCACCGACCCTCTCCCCGATTTTTACGAAGAGCAACCCGGTATAGATTCCTCAGAGGAAGAAGACTCCGAAGAAGACATCGCCTACGAAAATGAAGGCGAATATCTTGACGACCCAGCCGAGCAGTACGGCAGGCTGAGAGGCGCCTCAGCCTCCGAATCACGGCGAAGACTCACAGTAAACAGCAGTACCGGAAGTGGCAGAACCAGCGGCGGAAACGGAAGCGGCGGGCCGAACTCAGGCAGAGTAGCCTACCTCCCACCGCACCTAAACCCACACTACAACGGCAGCGGCAACAACAGTTCTCAAAGCCTGGATCGAGATGGCAGATACTACCGGGACCCAAACACAACAGGCGGCGGTCCCGCCCACGGCACAAACCATCATCACGCCGACCTAGGCTCCCCCTTCCTCGGCGTCTCCACCCCCGGAATCCCCGGCGGCACCTCCAACTTGAACTTGCACTACTTCACCTCGCAATTCACCGCCGGCCTTTCCGGGACACAAACGCCTCTAGCCGCCGTAGCCGGCGCCGCCCACCAACGCGGCCCCTCATGGATAACAGACCAACAACAAAATAACATGTTACCAGGAGTCGGAGGAGTAGCAGTAGGAGGAGGAGGAACAGCAGCAGCAGGCCAAGGCCTTCACAGCTCATCCACGCCCAACCTCCGGCTCCACTTCCCCGGAGTCGGAACTACTAAAAACGCCCCGGGACCCAGTCCCCTCACCGGCTCCAGCACCCCGTTAGGCGCCCTGGGAACCGCCGGAGGCGTGGGAGGCATCGGCCGCGGAATGGGCATGGCGGGCATGGGAAGCATGGGTATGGGTGGCATGGGATACCCACCGACTGCTCCTGTGCTTGCCATTCCCACAGGTCCGAGACACAAGAGGAATCCTTCTTCGCAGAGCTCGAATTCGGTGGGTGATTATAGCCCTGTTGCAGCGCCGGCGGCGGAGAGACAGGGGTTCTTTTCGCCATCGTCTTCTTCGCGAACTTCGCCGTCGGCGGCGGTGGGATTGGGAATCGGAAGAGGGCTGCCGGCTGGTGCGCTGGGAGGGGCAGGATCAGGACTACTGACCGGCAGCGGACCGAGTAGGCTACAGATTCCCAAGCAAGGATTGAGGGAGAAGCATAGCGTGTCTACGTTGGCGCCTAACTCGGCTGGACCGTCGTCGTCGAGTAATCATAATCATGCGGGGTCGGCGATTCTGGACGATGATGATGGGTTTTTGGATGGGATGCATGATAGAGATCCGGTCCAACAACACCTGGACGTTGAGGAAGATGAAGAGGAGGAAGAGGAAGAGGAAGAAGAAAGACAACGGTTTCGGGAACCAAGAGTGGAAGACATCCAAGCTGTGTTCCGCATAAAATACGCTGGCGACGTGAAGCTGTTGTTGACGGCTGACATCTTGCTGGATTATCCCATGCCCAGCTTTGTGGGGATTCCGGTGCGGTTGAGCATTACCGGATTAACGTTCGATGGCGTGGGGGTGGTGGCGAATATCAGGAAGAGAGTGCACTTCTGCTTTTTGAGCCCTGAAGATGCGGTGGCTGCTGTGGGCGGGGAGGAGAACAAGGCTGCTGGGAGCGGGAATGGTGTCGGGATAGGAGGAGGCAGCGATGGGGCCAAGACGAAGATGGGTGGGCTGTTGCAAGAAATCCGCGTTGAAAGCGAGATTGGGCAGAGGGAAAGTGGGAAGCAGAGCTTGAAGAACGTGGGTAAGGTGGAAAGGTTCGTGTTGGAGCAGGTGAGGAGGATCTTTGAGGAGGAGTTTGTTTATCCTAGCTTTTGGACGTTCTTGGTGTAGTGGTGCTCACTTCATACTAACCCACAAAATCCTATGACACGACTCTACGTAAGTGTGCTCTTGAAGCCCTGATACGCCGAGTTGATATCCAGCTCCAACTCCCTAGCTTGTTCCTCACTCAGCTCTTCCGTCGCCTTCATCTGGTTGAGGGTGATCAGCCACTGCACAATCTTGCCCCTATTGTCAAAGTCCCTATCCGTCACCTTGTTTACCGACTGGATCACGTCTGTTAGAAGAGGGTGCAGCTGATCCTTGGCCAACAGACCCAGACGCAAGGCATCGAGGAAGGTGATGAAGTCCTGAGTGGCTTCGAGAATGAGAGTGCCGCTTGTGCCTCCCGAAGCGGCAACCGTTGCGGGTGCTGGGCCGGAAGAGGCGTTAACAGCTGTTGAAGGCATGCCGACGCGGATGCGTTCAGTTGCGCGGGGAACCTCGAGCTATGGGAAGGTGTGTAAGTCAGTCAGACTCATGAGACGGTGAAGTGACTTTGATGATGGACATACATCCCACTTAGCCTTGAACTCCTCTAAGCCGACGAATGCCTTGGCTACAGTCTCATCGGCAACAAGCGACTTGTACTGCTTCAGCGATCTCTCACAGATCTCAGTATAATCGGCCTCGGGGATGGCATCTTTTAGGAATGCCTTTTCCAGCTCATCCAGAGTGACGATGATGCTAAAGATTTCCGCTAGTGAGTCCTGAAGGTCGCGCTCAGCGCGGGTATCGGCGAGTTTCACTTCCTGTTAAAGTTGGGAATGGCATCATGTTGTCAGTAACAGGACCATGACATGGCAAGGTAACCGAGTGGGGTTTGTTTACCTCGTCCAGGTTTATCGTAGCTGAGAGTGCAGTGTTTGGAACATAGCTATGAGGTGTAGGCGCATATGGCTGGCGGGATATCATCTTGGGGGCTGGAGGTTGTGAAGTGTCGTCGTTCTTGTTGGACTCTTCATCATGAAATCAACTTGAAGATGACAAGTATCTTGCGGGCGAAGCACTGAAGCTCCAGTGGATGGAGAGCTGCGAGGACGTTCCAAGACAAGCTGCATGCGCCAGTCAAGAGTGGATCCGCACAGTGACAGGAGTGCCCCACCAGGTACACAACTAAGACCAAAGAAGGCTAGCGCCTCCACCGATAAGAGCAGCCGATAAGAACCCCGGAATCTAGGAGGAGAAAAAAGTTTGGGAGGACCGCGACGGCAAGAGCACAGAGCACGGGTCAGTTTGGGTGCGGAATTGGCTTCCACTTCCACTTCCAGGTTCTCTTCACTAAAAAAAACATCACCAGACTGGACTTATCACACCCCCCAGCCAGTCGCCCACCATGGTCAAAAACGTCAAACAAACGAAAAAGTTCGAAAAGAAGCACCTGAAGGGTGTTCTAGAACGCAGAAAGGTCGTCCAGAAGATCAAGCAAAAAGAACAGATCAAGCAGAAGAAGCAGGCAAAAAAGTCCCAAGATGACGCCTTCATCAAGGGCCCCGATGGCGGCAAGAAGCCTGTCCACGTCAAGAAGAACCTCGGTACTGCCGCCGCCGGCGAAATGACCGTCGACGACTTCTTCCAGGGCGGCTTCGAGATTCTCGACAAGAAGACCAAGGATGCCTCCGGCAAGCTGGGCAAGAGGAAACGCGACGAGGAAGAGTCCGACGCCGAGGAGGAGCAATCAGCAGACGAGGGCAGCGATGTCGACTTCTCCGACGACGATATTTCCCACGATGAGGTTAGCGACGACGAAGAGGATGACGAGGTCGTAGACGACACCGCCCCTACAGGTATGACCAAGGAGGCCATGGCCTCTCTCGCCGAGAAGGATCCCGCATTCTACAAGTTCTTGAAGGAGAACGACCCAGAGGCCCTCGAGTTCGACGAAAACGCAGAATTTTCCGAGATTGACGAGCTCAGCGGGAGCGAAGGCGAGGGCGAGGAGCCCAAGAAGAAGAAGCAAAAGAAGGACACCAAGGCTGCCGACGACGAGAACGGCTCCGAACTCACCCAGAAGATGATTGCCAAGTGGAAGGCGCAGATCGAGGAAACAAAGTCACTTAGAGCCGCTCGCCAGGCAGTAATAGCCTTCCGTTGCGCCGCCCATCTGAACGAGGACGACGACGAGAAGCCCCAACGATACACCATCAACAACCCCGATGCCTTCAACGACATTTTGGTTCTCGCCCTTAAGCATATTCCCGAGGTTCTCGCACACCACGTTCCCGTCAAGGAGTCTGCCTCCGGCAGGGCCTATGTCAACACCGATACCAAAAAGTTCAAGATTCTGTCGCAGCTCGTCAAGAACTACGCCGCCTCCATCATCCACCTCCTCGGCACCCTTTCCGACGAGCCCACCCTCAAACTCACAATCTCCGCTCTCGAGCCCCTTCTCCCCTACCTCCTCTCCTTCAGGAAGCTTCTCAAGGTCTTGATCAAGACGGTCGTCGCCTTCTGGTCGCAGTCCGCCAGCACCGAAGCCACCAGGATAACAGCCTTCCTGGTTGTCCGGCGCCTGATGGTGATCTCAGACAAGGGTGTGCGCGAGACGGTCCTCAAGGCCGTCTACCAGGGTCTCGTGCAGGGCTGCCGCCTCACCAATGTCAACACGGTAGCGGGCATCAACATCATGAAGAACTCGGCGGCCGAGCTCTGGGGTCTGGACCAGACCCTCGGCTACACCACCGCCTTCGGCTTCATCCGCCAGCTGGCCATCCACCTGCGCAACTCCATCGTCAACAACAAGAACAACGCCTTCCGCAACGTCTACAACTGGCAGTACGTGCACTCGCTCGACTTCTGGTCGTGCGTCCTCGCCGAGCACTGCTCGCCGCTCAAGGAGGCCGAAGCCGGCAAGGAGTCGCAGCTCAAGCTCCTTATCTACCCCTTGGTACAAGTCACCCTCGGCGCCATGCGCCTCATCCCCACGGCCCTCTACTTCCCCCTGCGCTTCCAGCTCCTCCGCTCGCTCCTCCGCCTCTCCCGCGCCACCGACACCTACATCCCGCTGGCCTCCATCCTCCTCGAAGTCCTCAACTCGGCCGAGATGAAGAAACCCCCCAAGTCGTCCACTCTCAAACCGCTCGACTTCGCCACCGCCTACAAGGCGCCCAAATCCTACCTGCGCACGCGCGTCTACCAGGACGGCCTGGGCGAGCAAGTCATCGAGCTTCTGGCCGAGTACTTCGTCCTCTGGTCGCGCAACATCGCCTTCCCCGAATTCTCCCTGCCCGTCGTCGTGGCGCTCAAGCGCTGGCTCAAGGACTCGCGCAAGAAGAGCAGCGGCAACAACAACGGCAAGATCGGCACGCAGCTGGCCCTCTTGGTGCAGAAGATCGAGTCCAACGCCAAGTTCATCGAGGACAAGCGCAACCGCGTCGAGTTCGCGCCCAACAATCGCACCCAGGTCGAGGCGTTTTTGAGGGATTTCGAGTGGGAGAAGACGCCGCTGGGCGCGTTCGTGGTGGGACAGCGGAAGTTGAGGGCGGAGAAGAGGAAGATGATGGAGGAGGCGAGGAAGGAGGATGAGAAGAAGAGGAGGGAGGAGGAGGAGGAGGAGAGGTTGGGGAAGCAGGCTGAGGATGAGGAGGATAGCGAGGAGGAGGAAGATCATGATGATCTTGCTGAGGATGATGATGATGAGGAGGAGGAGGAGGAGGAGGAGGAGGAGGATGACGAGTGAACCATTCCTCTTTAAAGTAAGGAAGGAAAGTAGTAAAATGTTTTGCTTTGTCTTGTCGAAATATTATGGTATAGATTAGAGATGATACCTGCAGTTTTTTGTGGTTTTGCACTGCCTGCGTCCATCGTATCAAAAAGGCGCCTCTTTGATAGTTTTTAGACTAGTACCTAGGGAAAATAACGGAGTTTAAGTGTTCTGAATTTTGGTCATTTCAACTTCATCTGAATGGATTGTTCTCTATGATTCTCCCTTCTAAAAAAAAAAAAAAAAAAAAAATCTCCTAAATGGGTTGGTTGGAGCTTGTCTCAGTACCGCAAACGAATCAATGGAAACCGACACCTCCTCAAGAAACTGAAGATATCCTAAAACCGAACTGAAGGGTGTTTTGCCATTTACTCAGTTCACACGCGATATATGACCAAAGGTCAACAACCATCAACATTAGCCGTACGATCAACTGTCAAACAAGTACTACTCGCAGAGTCTTGATCCTTCAATCAACTGTTCGTCATTGAGTTTGAGCGGCGAATGATCTACCATAACACCCCAACCAACACTGTCTTTAAGCAGCGTTTCCTTTGCCCAAATGTAACTACATATGTATAATAATGATATACCGAGTTTTCATACCCAGATCCAGCATACCCAGATTCAGCATACCCAGATCCAGCCAACCACCGTATTACCCCTTTAAGAGACGAAGTTCTGTTCCCTCGTTTGGTATCCTCTGCCTTGAAACTTTCCTTTCTTCCAACTCCCCTTTCCACCACCCCCACAAATACACCCACCCCCTCCCAAAATCCTCAACACCCTACCTCCCCTCCCCCAACCTCCTAAACCCCTCCAGCACCTCCTTATCCACATTAACCGCCCACTCCGCCTCAAACTGCTGTTCACCACCCATCCTCTGCACCAACCCCTGCAGTCTTTCCCTAGTAAACTCGTACGCCTCGACTCTATGCACCGGATCCTTCAGCGCAAACTGCCTCTCCGTCACATCCAGCGGGGTATCCCACTCGTAACTCGGCAAGCTATTGGGATCCCAAACCAGGTAATCTCTCGGGTTAGTACTCCCACCACCCGGTTGTTGTTGTTGTTCTTTGGCAGAAGCCGAGTTTATCGATTGTCGGAAATCTTGTTGTTGTTCAGTCAACGACTGCTGATCATCCTCGCTCGCCGCCAGCTCCGTCACCACGCTCGTCCACATCGCCAAGAAATCCTGCAGTCTAGCGAGCACGATCTTCTCCTGCACCATGGGATCCGGCAACTCCCAGAGGCGGGTGAGCGCCAACAAACTGAGCTTCTGCCGCTCGACCTCGGCCATGCAGTCGAAATTGTTGAACCACAGCGTGCCGAGCCACTCCCACACCTGCTCGACGGTGGAGCCGGCCGTCGTGGCGATGCCGGCCAGCATGGTTAAGAAGACCGTAGGGTCGCCGAGCGCGATGCGCGCTAGCAGCATGAAGTAGTCCGTCTGCTTGATGGTGTTGATCTGGCTGACCTTCTTGTTGGGGCCGTGCGTCGTGCTCGCCTCCCAGGTGCTGTGGAGGCCCTCGAAGATGGTGTTCAGGAGGCCGATTTCCAGCATGTCCTGGACGACTACCTGCAGGCCTTGGACGCCACCGATGTCCTCGGCGATGCGAAGCACCAGCTCGATGGACTTGGCACCGGTCTGGGATTGCTCGCGGGAGCGGGCGTCGAGGGTCTTGACGAGAGCGGCGAGGGTCGGACGGCGTAGGCGGTCGTCGAGGATCTCCCTGGGCGCGAGGAGGATGTAGTTCTTTACGACCTCGAGACATTGGTTTGCCACTTCCGAGTCGTACTCGAGGAGGGGCAGAGCAAGCTCAACCATTTGTACGAGGTCGGGGTGGAGGGGAGGGTAGCTTTGTGTGGTGACGGACTTCCACAGAGCTACCGATTCTTCGATGAGGTGAAGGTGAAGAGCGGACTCGGGCTCCATAGCCTCACGCAGCAGCGGAATAATCGCAGGTTGGTAGCGTTGAGAGTCTCCGCGCATCGAGTCAACAAGTGCAGACATGATGGCAAGGATCGACTGCTTGATCATGTACTCCTCCTTTTCAGCTGACTCCCACAACTTGGGTAGAGTCAGCATGATGGCGTCGCCAAACTGAGAGATATGCGTCTCCATTCGTTGGACAATCGCCCGAATAGTGTCCAGAACAGTCAGCTTGGTCTCATCGCTTGCCACCTCCTGGAGCAGCCCCATAAGCTGGTTGAAGACATCAGGAGCAAACGGCAAAAACTGCTCGCCCTGGAACCCAAAATCGTCCACGATCCCCTTGAACTCGCGGGCAGCGGTGATGCGGACAACCTGGTCGTTGTGCGGATCATCAGGGTTCATCAAGTGCCTAAAGATCTCGTACACAGCAGGTCGACTTTCCTCGGCGATCCGGATGGAGATCCACTGGTTGAGCAGGATAGCTATACGCCTACGGAGCAGCTTGGACATGGAGTCCTGTATCTGTGCGTCCTTCACCAGCGTAGTCTTCAAAAAGCGATCAAAGTCGAAGGCCTCGTGAATAACGGCAGCCGCACACCCAAGAGCGCAGTAAGCGGCCTCCTTGGTGACGATATCCATATCGACCTTGGTTGCAAATTCGCAATATGTGAGAAGTGGTTGCCCGAGCTCCTTGTAGTGCGTCAGGAGGTCAATGAGCAGCCTCTCAGCACAAGGCCGAACAGCCCACTCGTATGCTTGTCCCTCATTGCGCTCCGCAGCCTCCCACTCTTCCGGGTCTTCTTCCCATGCCTCAAGATCAGACTGCCGGAAGATAAATAGCCTACTGATGGTCACTTGGACAATATCCAAAAGGAAGTTATTTGTCAGTAGCTGGTCCTTGACAAGTTCCATCGCCTCCTTTTCCTGATTCTTGACCTCTGGGCTCTTGTACTTGAAAGTCTGCATCGGCCTGTGAGCAATCGACACGCAGCTTCTAAGCAGCAAGAGACCCTTAAGGGCCAACTTCTCTGAGAGCGGCCCTTCGTGCTTAGCGCTGCCATCGTGGTTCTCAGAGCCCGTTTGCCTGATGCCGCCCGACTTTTCAAACTCATTCGAGAACTGCTTGACAAGGTTCCAGTAAGCCTTGACAAGCGGGATGGAATTCGGTAGCAAGGGGAAACTGGCTGGGTGGGAATCGCACATGTCGATGTGCAGTTTTGTGAACTGGATCAAGTGCTTGCCCACCGAGTCCTGGAAAGGGGCAGGGATGTGTGACTCGGAGCTGATGCCGGTGAGGAACTGGTCAAACTGAGACTGCGACAGCGACCAGAAACCCTGGACCATAGGATCGGTATGCGGGTGTTCGTAACCAACCGTGACCAGCCTGCGCAGGATTTTGAGGGCCGTCAGGCTGTTCTGCATGTAGTAGTCGGCCTCATCCTCATCGCCGCTGCCACCCCTGGCGAAGAACTGCTGCCACGCGGCCGTCCGCTCGGTATAGATCTCACCGAGCAATTGGACGAGCTCGGGTGTGACAGCCTGAAGAGCGGTCTGCGACCTCCGCAACCGCGCTGTCGCAAGCTCTTTGACTACCCGCAGCAACACCTGCAGAGCTCCGCTGAGGGCAACAGCACTCTCTGTTCTTGCGCTCCTGGTGACATTGATAATGGTGGGCATGACGTCTGGCCAATCGTTGGGATAGTCTATGCGGACAATCTTTGCGATGACAAGGGCGTTGTGTAGTGCGAGGTTCTTGTCCTCCTCGCCGACTGAGCCCTGTAGTAGCCTCGAGCGAATAAACTGTTTTTCGGCGGGTTGAATCGCATGTTTCGCAGTGTGTCGCCAGTACTTGTCGATGCCGTTCTTGAGCAGAATAACTGCGAGAAAGCGGATGGAGTTGTTTATGGACTTGTCAAGGAACACAGTCTATATGGACAACATGTTAGCATGGGGCACCTCAAGTCTAAAGGTTGATACCTCTAACCCACCTGTAGAGAAACATAGTAGTCTGGGCGAGACTCCCATGACTGAAGCTGCTGGCCGGCTGACTGTCTCTGGGCGTGATCTGTAGAGAGGGCGGCGTACTCGAGCGTCCGGGCAAGCTCGACGAGGTTTAGAGGGGCTGCCTCGCCGGGCACCTCGATAGCGAAGCTCATTGTGTTGTTGTTGTTAGCGCCGGCTGGGGGGTGTCTCTGGCCTAGTCGTAGTCGGTTTAGGGTGGCCTGGGGTATCATATATAAGAAAGGAAAGAAGGTCGATTGTGTAGATGTTTCAAGTCGAGTTTGTGGAATCAGTCGAAGCAGGCGGAATGGAGATGGAGCTTGACAATCTGATCTTCGAGACTCTGGAGGTCTGGGCTGTGACGCGCTGCAGCTGTTGAAGCGGGCCCGTCACTGGGCTGAGATGTCCCGGCGGTGGAGGGAGCACTTCCACTTGGACAGGGGCAGCAGTGGATGTGATACGGATTAGGTGGGGTTAGCATAACAACAACGGGATGGCGGGGCAGCCAGAGTTGTTAGTGCAACAACATTACTGCAGTGCGAACTCTAACGCTGCTGCAACCACTTTCACCCATCCCCATTTCGAGACCGCTTTATCAACACAACAACAATAAAAGGGGCTTCCTATTCGAGCTGGCTGCAGACTAACACAGTTACACATTCTATGCTCTCGTCTTCCCACCCTACAAGCTCGAACTGGGATCAACCTGTTCCAACAACGCAATGCCCGTAAACGCTCCCTGGTCTTCATAGAATTTCTGTTTACCACTGCCGTCCATGTTGAACCGGTAGACCGCACCACCGCTGTGTGTGTATGGTTAGTCAGTACATCTTGAGTCCGAGTCTCTAACGCAGCAGGGGTGTTGACATACAGATCTGTGGCATAGATATGCCTCGTCGTCTTGTCAATGGCCAGTCCAATTGCCTCATGCAAGTTCCGCGCGATGACTTGATGGTTGCTGAAGGACCCATCCGGATTGAGGGTTGCCCGGTTCAGACTATTACCATTCGGCAGCTCTCCGCGGTCAGTCCAGTACAGAGCGCTGCCATCCTCGTCCATCTCGAGGTCAATGGGCTCCGGCAGGTGATCGAAAACCACCTCAATATCCGGTCTGTTGGAGGCATCACATCCTTCAGGCATCTTGATGGAGGCTCGGTAAATGCGTCCTTTAGACCCCTTCGGCGGTCCCTTTTGGGTCCAGTAGAACTTTCCCTCACGAGCTGAGACAGTGATGCCTACGCACCATGAGGTAGGGTCATCAATCCCCTTCCTCCAGTCGCCAGCCCGGACAAGAGTCTGGAGATTCGACCCGTCAACACCGCAACGGAAGACTCGCATACCCTCTCGGTCGGAAAAGTAGAGCATCTCGTTGTCCTGGTCAACAGACAACTGCTTGGGCGTGTGAACGGCGCCAGGAGGGATGATGACCCGTACGCCAGTGCCGTCCAGGTTGCACGACATGATGGAACCGTCGTTTTGGCCGGGAGTGCCCATGTTTGTCCAGAGGATCTTGCCAGCCTTTTGGGAGAGGGCAATCCCATCTGGCATCGGCAGGTGATCGACGATTACCTTGAGCGGAGATCTTCCATCTGCACTCCCGACGAGAATGCGGCCCTTCCTGTAGAACTCGACGTTATCCGGATCATTGTTCCATCCGATATCCAAGAAGTACAAGGACGGGGCATGCAAGTTGTCGTCACTCATTTGTTCCTGGTTAGCTGTCTTGACGGTGTAGCCAGGTGGGTAGAGACCGCCCTTGCTGCTTTTGGCTCCGAGTCTGCCCTCGTCAATGTACTTTTGTAGAAAGGGCAAGACGCCTCTGTCCTGCAGGCCACGCTCTTGGATGTAGTGCTTCTCGATGAGTGAGACGGTATCTAGGCCGACCGAGTCCATCAGTATGCAGGGCGGACTGCCAGCCTTGATAAACATTTCGGTCCAGACGGCGTCGAGTTCTTCGGGAGAAGCAACCCCTTCAGCTAGCACCATGAGACACTCGCGCTTGATGGCCGCCCAGACACGGTTCAGGATAAAACCAGTCGACTCCTTGTGTGCAATCACCGGCATCATGCCTGACGCTTCGAAATGTTGCAAGAGAAAGGGAAATATCTCAGGTCGCGTAGAGCCGCTGGTCATGAGCTCGACGATGCGGATGGCCGGCGGAACCATGTAATGGGTGTTCAGCATTCGTTGGGCAGTCTCTGGCTTGACCTTGGCCGTCATCTCGCGGGACTTGTAGGAGGACGAGTTGGAGGCCAGGATAGCGTCCGGCTGAGTGAGGCCTTCGAGTTCGGCAAACACATCGATCTTCATATCCAATATCTCGGGTACGCATTCGATAACGAGCCAGGAGTCCTCCACGGCGGGTTTCATATCTTGGAAGCCATGAACGCTGATGGTGTTCGGATCCACGATAGGCTTGTACCTCCATAGCTCGTTGGTGATGTACTGCAAAGCCGCGTTCGTCTGTTGAGGGTCTGGGTCTCTGATGTGGACTTTGTAGCCGGCGGATGCCCAGCAGGCACCGATTCGACGGCCCAGGACGCCGGCCCCGAGAATTCCGACAGACCTTCCGGCAGTAGATGGTAGCTTCCACGGCGTCATGATGGATTTCGACAGCCTAGGGGAAAATGTCCATAAGGTGTTGAAAGATGGGAACCTGACATGTTATTCAACGGGGAGGACAAGGTTCACCTAGGCATATGTTCCCAGGTACCTGTAGCTGCTCTCACAGCTGCAGTCTACACTCTCCCATCGCAGCTGCCTTGTTCTGGAAGTGCAATCCGAAAGCATTCTCAATGCACACGTCGGCATGACGCGAGGCCATCAGGTTCAACCAACCTTCATCTCGCCTCAACCCTCACCGGGCCTCGATTCCCCTCGGGTTCTTGACTTTGTCCGATGTCCTCATTGGGTCAGTAGCATGGACGCGTCTTGCGTGTTCAGCTCCACGAGAACGAGTAAGAAGAAATCAGAGAAGAATCACCGTTTGGTACTTGATCCAAAACCTCACTTATATCGGAAGTTCGGAAAGGGATGTCGTTTGGATGAAAGGGTGAAGTTGCAATTCCCCTTGCACTAGTTGTAAGCCAATAAAGTGGGTCCATCTCCACCTTCCCCGGCGTGCTTCTGCCGTGTCGTCCAGGGGCCCGGGGTTGCTGTCGGATGGGGCTGGCTGGGCTGAGGTTCAGCTGAAAAGGACGCCGTCAAATGCCAATTGACCAACGACGGTGACCGGCGGACGGTTGCCGGTCTGTTAGTGGCTAAATACCCTCTGTTTGTCACTCTCTGTCAGGCCTTCCAAGCCTTCCAATTTGGGCTGGAACAGACTGAACGGCAACCGCCGCCCGTGCCAACCTCGGCTCCCCCGTTGTCTTGGCTCCTCCTGAGATCAACACTAGACTCCATCGACCTCCCGACACCACCTCCACGCACCCATGATCATCGACTACCGCCGACTCTTCTAACTTTTCCCCTGGCCGTTTCTTGTTTCTCTGTTTTTTGTTTGTTCTTGTTCAACCAACCATGTGATACGACCTCCATCCCGATAAACGAATGATACACCCACGCCAGCCTTGAACCCTCGAATCCGAATCCCTCCTAATCCGATCCGATGAGCGACACCAAGTCCCCCCCTCCAGGGCCTCCGCCTTCCGCTCCTGCTCCCGCTCCTGCTCCCGCTCCTGCTCCCGTTCCCGCTTCGGCTCCTGTTGCCGCTCCCGCCGCCGCCGCGCCGACTATCCCTCCTCCTACCTTGCCGGCAAACAACACCTTTGCCCTCGCCCAGCAGCGACTAATCGCCCGCCGACAGGCTCGTGAGACAGAGAACGCCGCGCGCCTCGCCGCCCAGCGCTCGGAATCCCAACTACGGTCTCGCATCGCCGCCTCCCAATCCCCTTTAATCCGACGCCTCGGCTCATCCACCCTCTCTCTCTGGGATGCCATCTCCTCGCGCGAGGGCACACGGCCCGCCTTCCGCGTCGGCCAAGTCGACGCCGAACTTCTCGACGCCGAGCTCGTCGACCTCCTCCGCACCCAGGTCGGCGACGCCCTAAAATACATTGGCGGCGGCGTCTCGTCGACCCTCAAAGACGAATGGGACGCCGAGATCCTGCTCATCCTGCGCGCCATCCTCTTCAAGCTGACCATCTGGGACCACGACGCGACCTACGGCGCCGCGCTCCAGAACCTGCGCTACACCGACGCCCGCAAAAACGGCCCCGTTCTCCAGCCGCCATCGAAGCTGCAAAAGAGCCTGTACGGCTTCGTCACCGTGGGCGGCAACTACCTCTGGACCAAGTGGGAAACCTACCTGCTCGACCACGACGAGGCCTCGTCCTACTCGCTCGAGGGCCCCAACCCCAACATCCAGCGTCTCGGCCGCCTCACCGAATCGATCGGCACCTTCCACGCCTTCGCCTCCTTCGCCTCCTTCCTCGTCTTCCTCCTGCACGGCCGCTACCGGACCATCCTCGACCGGCTCCTGCGCATGCGTCTGGCGCCGCCCACCTCGCAGGTCTCGCGCGAGGTATCATTCGAGTACCTCAACCGCCAACTCGTCTGGCACGCCTTCACCGAGTTCCTTCTCTTCGTCCTCCCCTTAGTGGGAATCAACCGCTGGCGCCGCTGGCTAGCACGCACCTGGCGCCGGACCAAATCCATTCTCTCCACCTCGGCCAGCAACGATCCCACCCAAAACAAGGGCGGCGAATTCGCCTTCCTCCCCGAACGCACCTGCGCCATCTGCTACCAGGACCAAAACAGCGCCAAGTCCGAAGCCGAGCTTCTCGCCGCCGCCTCCTCCTCTTCAGGCGTCGTCGGCTCCGCCCAGACCGACATCACGAACCCCTACGAGGCCATGCCCTGCGGCTGCGTGTACTGCTTCGTGTGCGTGGCGACGCGCATCGAGCGCGAGGAAGGCGAAGGGTGGACGTGCTTGCGGTGCGGCGAGCTGGTTAAAGAATGCAAGCCTTGGAATGGCGATGTCTTGTCGCCCTCTGAAGCGCATGCAGCGGCGGCGAATAGTGGCGGGAGGAACGTGGCGTTTGCGGCTGGCGTAAAAGAGCGACCTGACTTGAACAGACTGTCGACGGAGAGCAGCGGGAGGAGGAGTAGTAGTAATCGGGTCTCGTTTGATGATGAGGTTAGGGAACGGAGGAGGGTGTCGTTTGAGGATGAGATTAGACCGGGCGAGGATGCGGCTAGTGATGATGGGCCGGTTCGGGTGCCAGAAAAGAAAGAGACGCAGCAGACGCAAACGACGAGGGCGATAGGAGTGGGTGCGGGTGCGGGTGAAAGTGAGGGCGAGACGGCGAGCAGTACGAAGGCTGATCAAGAGGAGGAGGAGGAGGAAGACGACGAAGAAGAAGAAAGAGAGGAAGAAGAAGAAGAAGAGGAGGAGGAGGAGGAGACACAATCAAGTGGTGACCTTCAGACAAGTTCTGACGCCGAGGACGCCGAGGACGACGAAGAAGAAGAAGACGAAGACGAAGAGGAAGAAGAGGAAGAAGAAGAAGAGGGCTCAGACTCGGGATCCGAAGGTTCCGATTCCGAAGACTACGAAGCGGAAGAAGAGGAACTTGGTCAAGATCTTGCTTTCTAGTTCTCATACCATACCAGACACCCGATTTGGTCATTGTCATCAGATACTTAAGATGGCTGGACAGACAGATGGATTCAAAATTCAACGGGCGGGCGGGTTGTCACAACATGCAACGTTGCAGAGTACGAGCGAGCGAGCATTAGATGGAGCAGGCAAGCAAGCGTGCAAATTATTTTCAGTGTATATGAATGACAGACACATCTAAGTACAAGTACAGTCAGGAAAGGTAAAGGGGTGACAAATAAGAGTACTATTCTAGTGCAATGTGTGGGTACTCAAGCCTTTGTCAAGATGAAATATGGACGGAGCGAGAGACCGGATAATACTACATAATGATGATACCCGCTCTCAGAACCTCTGCCGTACTCCGTTGATGGGACCCCAGGAGTAGTGATCGTGATCGTGTGAAGATGGTGAGTGGGATATGTTTGTTTGTTGACGACATGGACGAACTCATCTTCTTGACCAGTTTGCTACCATGCATGGGATTCATTGTAAGTGACGAGAAATCGAACTTTGCGAAATAGCTCGACACATCTACACCTAGTTTAGTTATAACATGCCCTTACTTGACACTCGTAAACATAACAGGTTCTCCGACGTGTATCAATCCCTTATTTCCCTAACCTATCATAATCATACAAGTGCTATCCATATCATCAAGTCATTATCATGTACGCTGTCTATCCTGTCCGTCTGTCTGTCTTTCTCCACCATCCATCCAATCCAACCCGGTCCATCTAGGATACCCAAAACTTCCTTAATCAAAGTAAACAAAAAGAGGCAAAGGAAATGGGAAGGAACGTATAAGGCTGTTAACTAGCCATGTGCCGCAACTTCTCATCACTCATCTCCTCCAGTCTTTTCCATATCCAAAAGTGCCTCTCATCTCACTCCTTAAACCTCCTCCCTCTTCCGCCTAAAACTCCCCAACCTCCTCTTCAGTGACTGTGCAATATTCTTCCCCGTGGTATTACTTCTGCGCAACCCACTACTAGACTCCCCTCCTCCTCCTCCTTCATAATCATACCCTCCTCCGTATCCCGTCGTAGCCGCGGCATTACTCACGCTTCTCTGACGGACTCTAGTGTTGCCTTCTTTCTGGTCACCCATCAAGCCAGAACTAGAGCCAGGGACGTCCAGGTGGTGAGTAGAACGAGGTTGCATCTCAATCATGGTCACGCCTTCCTTAGAGGCGTAGTCCCCATGGCTATAGCCACGGGCACGGCGAGAGGTGGCCTTGTGGTCTTTGAGTTGCTTCTCGATAGTGTAGGAGGGCTCGCCTTTGCCTTTGAGGTCATCGGGGTGGTATCGCTAAATGGTTTTGTTAGTTGATGGGTTCGTTTGAAAAGATAAAAGGGGGAACTTGGGGAAAGAAACATACATAACCCTCCCATCTCTTGTAGGCATTCCCGCTCGTGGCTCCCTCACGCATCAAGTCGATGCCTTCTTGATAGTCCATCGTCCGTCCAGCAAGATCTTGCATTCCGGGGGGAACGACGGCGGTCCCTTGTAGCGGAACGTGCTTGACCAATGAGTCCTGGACGTATTCACGGGGAGTGGCCCTGAGATCCTCCATGTTGGTGTCCTTGACGGCTTCGACGGGCGAATACTTCTTGTTGCGGTTGCGGGACGCCATGGTGGCATCATATGGGCCGTCATGGTGGTAGGTGACGCCACGTCCGGGGCCAGTGAGATCTAGTGTGTCGATGATATCGATCGGTTGCTGATGGCGAGGGTTGTGCAGGTTGGGTGCTCGATTGGCAGCCCGGTGGTCCCGTTCAAGCATGGCGAGTGGCCGGTGAGACATGTCACCAGGATAACGCTCCCTCAAGGAGCTGGCACGACGAGGCCGACCGGTTTGATATTCGCCTTCACGAGCCATTGTGTCTTGGTCTTCTCGTTGAGCGAGTGTTTCGAGTTTCTGGGTGAGGGTTTCCACAAATCGGTGAGAGTGATCTTTAGGATGATGCTCGGCAAGGGAGACAGCACGTCGAACGCCCCAGCCTTTCTCTATCAAGAGCTTATTTGACTCGTTTACGGTTGGACGAGACGAGGCGACGCTGTAGGACCTGGTGAGAAGAGTGCCCTGGTTCCAGCGGGTTGTGGGAGGGCTGGCCGTGTGTAAGGATTTCTTTCTTTCCAACTCGGTTACCGGGGGAAGAGGTAGTTCTTCGGAATGCTCGGCGGTAGGCGCGAGTGAGCTCCTACGACGGTGGGTACCAAAAGTTGGACGGGTAGGACTGGCACACGGCGGAGATGTGACGGGAAGACCTTGGATGCGAGTTGCGGATTCCTCGCTGGGCTCGGGCTCGTAGAGTGGTCCTAGGATATACTTGCTTGCCTAATCGGGTGTGTAAGTGCAAGCCGTGGAGTAGAGGGATGTGGGAAAGATGCGAGTTGTAGGAGCGAAATTGAGTAGGTTTTTTTCTGCAAACAAGATGACTGAACAAAAAAAAGAAAAGGGTGACTGGCTAGTTTATATCTGACGCTTACACGCAGGGTCCTGTCCACAGCAAGCCGGACGAAGCATCAGGCATGGAGTCTCTCGGCCTTCAAGTGGCTGCGCCTTGGCAGGGGATCAGCAGGAACGTGGGAGGTGACGCAACATCACAAGTACTTCCCGGCTTGCTGGCTGTCGTCACTAACAGCTGGGGGGGAAGGGGGTGTTAAGAGAAGACGGCAGAACCATGCGAAACTGTTAACAGAAAGGGTAGAACTGATAGCGCTTGCCGATCACCACTACAACTGGACATGTCAACACTCATGCAAATTCCGCCAAAGCCGAACATCCCGTCATCTTGGAGCTGACGACTTCTGATTCTTGTCGAGGGACCCAAAGTGTGCCCACACAAGCTGACACGGCTGGGCGATCTGTGGAGCAACATAGAAGTAAAGGACAAAGGACGACAAAGCTTACCCATTGCTTGTCGTACACCTGGTCATCGTCGTCGTACGTTCCGTCATCCATCCCGCTTGGCTCCAGTCTCGGGTGTCTCTGAGTCGACAGATGTGCGGCGGCCATGGCTTCCGGACGGCTGTGCCCTTGATGCAGGGGATCGGCAGTAGGTAGGTTGAGGTTGAGGTTGAGGTGGCACAACGGACACGACGGGAGCTATTACTTGTCGCACCTGAATTGAAAAAGAAAACGAAACAAAACAAAAGGAAATGTTACCAAGGGCAGCTTGAAAAGGTCGGGTCGACTGGGTAGCAAGCGGTGCGATATTATAATTGCCATCCGCTTCCCCCTCCTGAGCCTCGCTCCTCAAGAACGGGTGTCCCATGATGGAGACATGGCCAATTGGCGGCTTCATTTGGGCAGCATGACCACCAGGAGAGCATTACCACCCCCAGGCAGCGCAAGCGCATTTAGCCAGCCCGGAGACGATGCAATCTAGACCGGAGGTTCAGGCCGGGCTAGCGACGGCATGTTTGTTGGGCTGGTCGGTCGTGGTTGCGTGGTTAGGGTGGTGAGTTTGGCAGGATTCTGCTCACTGCACACAAAGTGGAAGGCACTGCACGCCATTGGGATCTGAGACCGACTTGATGCCAGGGCAAGATCTATACCTGCGGTAGGTACGATGGCTGGATTGGAAAGAGGACTTGAATGTACACAGTAGTGTAGAAGGAAGTCACCGTCGGGTCAACAGACCACACTCATCTCCAGTCCTGCGAGTGTACCTGCTTCTGTTCTGCCTCAGGGAGACGCAATGTGCGGGGAGAAAGGGTCGGAGAGGATCTGAGAGTGCAGGTGGAAGCCGCGATTACCGCCATGTCTTGTCAAGAACTCGATCTTTCCGTTGAGTGAGTTAAGAATTCTCCACTCGGTCTTTGCTCACACTTCACGCTTCAAGTTCTCGTCGCGACACCCTCCACAACTGTTCCGGTTGGCGGTTACAAGAGGAAGCAACCAGTGAGAGGATGGAGAATGGAAGGAAGGGGTTCCCCGATCCACACCTTCCCCGCGTGCCGGTACCTGCTAGAAAATGCAAGTTCACTCGCTAGCAGGTATGCGCATGTTCTCCGCCGCGCAACTGCCACCCAGGGCCCGGGGAACCGAGGCGGGTTAGCGACAGACTACCCCCTTCCCCTATATCTAGACTACTTAACCGCTTTGGGTATAACTTTTAGGAAAATGTCTTATCTTATCGGCCACTAACATTTCAACCCCAAATCAAGGCCAAAGTCCGTTAGTCCACAATCGGTCTTTTTCGAAAATTACTCCAAGAAATGGTTGGTCACACTTATAGTCAGCCTCCAGGACAATGCACCTTCACCAAATGCACTCCCACAAAATCAAAAGTTAAGCCTAGTCGGGATTAAGACCTTAATCGAGAATCGTCTTCATTGATTATAGTAAGCGAAAACTTGGACGAGGACATTGTTGTTTGCTCTTGCACTGTTCAGGTTGGAGTGCATCGCGACATTGAATTGCGCGACCTATGGAGTGGTTTGGAATGCGATTTGCTGCCCTGAAGACCGAGCTGCAATCACTGAGGTTTGGACTTTCAGTGCACTTGCTTTACGGACCTACAGTGGTGGTTGACCAGGTCCGACTTCTTTTTTGTACAGTGGAAAAAAGCTGGGAAGTGCTTCCCGAACCAGTTAAGTAGTCTAGATATAAGGAAGGGGAGTAGTCTGTCTCTAGCCCGCCTCCGGGGAACCAGGCACGCCAGACACGCCAGGCACCGCGGCACCTCGACCTCAAAAAGCAGATTCGACGACCTGGCAAAAACCCCATCTCCAAGCTCAGCAACTTTAAACCAAGAGTTCATTTTTTTTTTTAATTTCCGGAACGTCTTGGCTTTCTTTTTTGGCCATCCGCTTAGAGGTAGAATTTGACCATCCCATCTTTAGGGCGTCCATTTTTTGTCTGGTACATCACCCACTTGCCTACACAGATCTCAAGCCAGACCTCAGCTCACCTCTACTCAGCCAGTCAGCCAGGCATTTCTCAGCAACCTCCGTCGCCGAGCAGCCCCGTTACAGGCCAGCCATGAAACGGACTCTGGTAGAATATGAGTCCGGGTCCGGATCTGAGTCCGAGTCTGGAAGCCCATCGGAGAAACCGGAAGCGAGTTCGGCAGATATTCCTCCACAGCTCAAGAGGCGCCAAACTGGTGACATCGGTCCTCGGGCCCCACCCTCGGCTCCGGCTCCGACTCCGGCTGCCCCACTTGACCGAAGCTCTGGCACCCACACCATACCGCCAAAACCGGCACCGAAGTCAACGTCATCTCTCCCACCAATCTCAGATCGCTTAACTGATTTATACTCCTCTAACGCTCGAACTGCTGTCGCTGACGATCCTTCCCTTCACCAAGGCCGTCAGCGCCAGGTCCCTCACATTCCCGGAAACTGGCCGAGCCACGTATACATCGATTGGGACCCCAGCTCAGGGGAACGTGAGCTCCTCTCATCGCTTGTTGACAAGCTTCAAACCGAGGTGGCTTCTGCTGCTCAGTGTTACCCCGATCTCGAGAATGTTAAAATCAACACAGCCTTGCGAGATCCGGAGTTACCCGTGGACAGGCCATTGCACATCAGCCTGTCGGCCCCAATTACACTGACCTCGAAGAACAAAGACGCTTTTCTTGACGAATTGACCAGATCGATGAGGTCAAGTGGGGTGAGCCCTTTTGTGGTGGACTTTTCCGGAGGAGTCGAATGGTATCGATCCGAGGAAAGCACCAGATCGTTCTTGGTCCTGCGGGTGCGTGAGGTTCAGAACACTGGCACCACTGCAGATTCGAGCCCCAACCCACGACTGACCACCCTTCTTCAACAATGCAACAAGACCGTGAAAGATTACGGTCAACCGCCACTCTATGATTCTCAGGATATGGGCTGCCGCTTCCACGTCACGATAGCCTGGACCCACGCTCGTCCAAGTGAATCGTTAAAGCAGCTGACGGATTCGCTCCTCGACAACTGCAAAACCATTTATAGTGAAAACGTGTCGATCAGGGACAAGCTTCGTACTGGCTCAAGTTTCCGCATTAATACGGTCAAAGTCAAGATTGGAAATTACGTCACCAGGTTTGAGCTACGTGATAAGGGTCTCGGCTTACCAGTCAAGACTGCATAGGAGTGCGGGCCTTGCCAGTTCTCACGCGTCAAGTCATACTTGTCTGGCCTAGAAACGCCCTCAGATTGCTAGGGCCAAGGGGAAGAAGGCGATCCAAGCCCTGTCGAGTATGGGTGCAGCCCCAAGAAGTATTTCGATACGGAGGAGGAAGATTGCCAGCATTGCCTCGAGTCCCACCCGGAGATATCAAAGGGTTTTGACAACGCTGCAGAACGGTCTTCGTGCCCCGGATGCCATCGGATCTTCTTTTCGCGACAAGCTCTTGATACTCACCTGGATTCAGATGTTTGCGGCGCAAGGGAGAAGAGCGCGGAGATTGAAAATTATTTCGTCGATATCAAAGGGCAATTGATGTGCCGTTTATGCAAGACTTTCCTGAACCCTTCCCAAACGGGAAAGTATTTGAGGCTTTGGAAGCATATGGTTGGGAGTGGTTGCTACGACCTGTCGAAGTCGTTCGATGCAACTAAGGAAGCAATACAGTGTCGGCGATGCGGTTCACGCTGGGAGGGAAAAGATCCATCGGTAAATTTGGGCAATCATGTGCGTGACGTATGTATCGCTCTAGCGGAGTCGTTCGACGCAGTTGGGGAAGGATTCTGTTGCAGGCATTGTGGTGTTGAGTTCAGCAAAGGAGCAAAGATAGGCCGGAGCATGTATGAGATAGACAGGCACTTGGGTTCGCGAAGATGTAAGATTTTACAAGAGTACGAAAAAATCGAAGGAGGATTAAGGTGCCGGAAATGTGGTGCTGATTTGGAGTTCACCTATAGGCTGAAAGACATAAAGGCACAATGGCTCCTTGATCACGAGAAGACACTGAGCTGTAAGAGGGAATACGAAAAGCGAAAGGCGGATCCGCTGGGGCTAGGGAAGGAAGAGAAGTCTAAAGAGGGTGAGTCTGGAAAGGATGACGAGTCTGGAAATGATGACGAGTCTGGAAATGATGATGAATCTGGAGAGGATGATGACTTTATAAGCGAGCATGAGGCTGGAAACGAGGTATAAACGGGTCAACAAGGGGTCAATGAGGCTAATCCCGAGGAGAAAAGCGGCTGAGGGGACTTGGTATGACTAGAGGTTCCTAGATTCAGCGAGACTTCTTGGTGGTGTTTCAGAAGTCGACGTGAGCATAGTTATGGTTGGGGTACAGCACTTCTTTTTTGCATCAGCGTTCACATGTTCATAGAGGTAGCTAGCATCAAGGGTACGTGGACAGAAGACGGAGGAGGTGCCTTAGCATAGCAATGAGTTGCTCATGTATTACACTCGTACTTCCATCGTTCAATTAGCACTCGAACAGTGCTGGCAACTAAAACAAGTCAAATCTATCTTGGTTAGTTGTTTATTGTATTCAAGAAGAGACTGACTTGTTGAGTAGGTACCAACTGAAGTGTAGGAGTACATCGAGGACTAGACTAGACACAACCACTTAACTGAGTTCAATAACCCGCAAAGAAAGAAGAAAACACTTCTCGCAGCAGAGGAAAGATGTGTCCATGAAGATGCCTATACCTCTATTATGATTATGCCTAGGTAGTTGAACCCACATCACATCACATCAGACACATCGTCCAACTGATCTTTGGAACAAGAACCACCACCACACGGATGGAAAGTTGGCAACAACAGCCTCCATGTATAAATAATATCCTACCTTGCTTACCTATGCAAGACGTTCATGTGTTTAGCCTTTGAACATATTCGGACGAGAAAACCGCGAATGTATTTATGCGGTATATATATATAGCAGATTCAAATTCACGTTACTGTCTTCGTAAACACACACGTTTAGACAAGGGAAGTGTAAAAAGGGGGGGGGGCGGGGGGTGGTGAAACATTCAGCTGCAGAGAAATGTCCATCAGTGTCTATATAGTTCTTGAAGGGTCACGAGAAAGTACACGAACACTGAGAGTCTTACCGAGTAAGAATAGCCTCGCTCTCATTCACCAGAATTGAGGAAAACGCGCAAATCAGTGAGTGGTACAGCACATCAATCATAATCATATTACGCATGTTACTGTTCTGTTGTTTGTCCTTTCTTCTCGACACACCCATCGGAATTGTCACTCGAAAGGTAAAAAAAAAACAAGCCATGCTTTTATTATAAACAAGAAAAGAGAAAAGCTACCCTGTAAACTACACCTCTATCGATACCAAAACTCATCTTCTAAGCTCAAAGCCCAATCAAAGCTCATCAAGACTAGGTCTCCTAAACTCCCAAGTCCGCGGCATGACGGGCAAGCCGATATAGAATTGCCAGAACCGTTTAAGTTCGGTGGTGATGATTTCGTAGCTGTTTTTTTTTATTTTTTATATCACCAACCAATTAGCAAATGCACAAAGAAAACAAAGATGGAAATGGGGATGGGGGTTGGGGGGGTATAAAACTCACAGGAACCCAGGTAACTTGAAATAACTCTTGATCACCAACTTGAACGCCGCAAGCACCACCGTGAACTCGTTCTCGAGCTCATCCTTAATGGTTCTCTTCTTGTATTCGAAGTTGGGATCGGTGTCGGGGTGTTGCGGTTGTTGTTGGAACTCGTCGAAGTCATCATCATCGATATGTTGTTGCTGCTGCTGCTGCTCTTGCTCAACCTTGGGAGCTGGAGTAACTCCCGCCGCCGTGGCCTCGTCTACAGCGGTTGTGGCAGTATTTGTGACAGAGGCCTCCTCAGCGGCATCAGCGGCAACGGGTGTCGAAACAATAACGTGTCGTGGCTTTTTGGCTCGGTCGGGGATGTGATGGGCTCCCGAATTCTCGGCTTCTTCGACTTGCTCGTGGGATTGTTGTCCCTTCTCGCTCTCCTCAACCATCGCCCTAAACTTCTGAATGGCTTCCAAACTGCTGCTTAACCGAGCATAAGTATTAAACAGCGCCACTAGCTCGGTGCGCTTAAGCTTGAACGGAATCTCGTCAGTCGTAGAGGTTGTCGCGGGAGTATCGTTGTTAGCGAACTCAAAGAGAACCTTGAGCGCAGTCCCGTACCCAGCCGTCTGCAACTTGCCCCACAACCGACACTTGTCGCAGCCGACGCAGTCCATCAGCCTCGAGATGTTGCGGAAGCGGTTGCGGAAGTCTTCCTTAAGCGAAGGGCCCTCGCCGTTCTTGAACATAATCGACTCGTCGAACACAGGGCCAGGCACGCTGTTGGCGGCCTTGGAAGTGACGGCGAGGACCTTGGCGCGCGTGTCGGCGTCTTGGGCCGGGTCGCCCGTGCAAAAGGTGTACTCCTCATGAGAGGAGAGGTAGGGCCCCAGCTTGGCGACGGCGCGGGTGAGCAGGGCGTAGTTGAAGTACAGGTTGCTGATGCGGTCCGGGAACTTGTGCAGGCGGTTGATGTAGCAGGACAGGTTGGGCTGCCACTGGCCGGTGGTTTGGTTGAGGAAGTCCCAGCAGAGGTGCGTCGAGATGGACGCGTGCATGCCGCTGACGATCTTGTAGAAGACGCGCTTCTCGAGGCACTCGTCTTCGGACTCGAGACCGGTCTTGGCGACGAAGGGGACCAGCGGGTTCTGCTCGCGCTCATGCTCGAGCACCTGCTGCCGACCGGCGGCTTGCATGACGGCGCGGAAATCCTGGGCGGCGGGGCCCTTGGGGACCGAGTAGGTCTCGCCCAGCGAGGCGGACTGGGGGAAGGAGGATTTCTGGAAGCAGTTCTCGCGGTAGATGGCGTCCCAGACCTGCTTGGCGCCCTCGCCGGCGTATCCGGTGAAGCGCTCGGGGTTGCGCAGGAGAGAGACGTAATCGCCCTTGGAGGTTGCGCTCTCGTCGTCCGGCACGCAGTAGTCGCGGTCGTCGCACTCGTCGTCGTATTCCACCACGCAGGACTCGCCTACGTTCTCTCCCAGCTCGCCCTGGAGCGGGCGCTTCGGTTCTTGTCGCTGGACGGACTTTCCCGGGTGCTTAGCATGGGGTCCTTCGAGCTTGCCGAGCTCGCGGGCGCGCCATACTTCGGGAATGTCTTCTTCGTTGTCGAGGGTCTCCACGGCGCAGGCAATGTTGCCGCACATGCCGTTCTCGTCGTTCCAAAAGGGACATTGCTTGTTGAACAAGTTCAGGCGGTAGTGTGAGAAGAAATCGGTTGTCCGTGTTAAGTCGTCGAGCGCGGGCTTGATGTCGCGGTTAAGCTGTTCGAGGGTGGAATAGGAGGCGCATGCATCACTGACGATGGCTTTTGGTGATATCTAGAAGGAGAATTGGCGGTTAGCTTCAAGAGCCTCCTTTCGCAAGACACCATTGACTTACAGCGCATGATTTATCGTCGCTCTTGCACTGGGCTTCGGGACTCCAGAGCGCAAAGAGCGACAAGTAGAAAAGCCGCGATGCGGGCTTCATGGTGAGCTGTTGTTGCTTGTCCGGGACTCGTCTCCTCCGGGTGCATGAAAGAGGCCACTCTAGCTAATTATACGTTGACCTTGGGGTGTTCCACGGGTTTCGGGGCAACGGTGGCCAGACCGTAACCGTTCTCGGATAATCCGATGTTTCGTCCCGTATAGCAATGTCCGTGTAGAGATGAAAGGTACCTGTTGCTTCGTGGCACTTCTAAGATTCTCGAGGTATACTTTTTAGGGGCGAGTTCAACGTGTTCTGGACTCTGACGTCGCTCTCTGCAGGGGTTATCTGTCTTCTGCGACACGGAAAGAATTCTGATGGAATCTTCGATAAGCACACACGGACAGCGCAATGACAGGGGTCCGGGTGAGAAAGTGCCAGTCTCGGAACGTCAATAGGGGGTTGAATAAAAGTTGGGAAACGACAAAGACAAAAAAACACTTGAAAGGAAAAGGGCAGAGCAGACCAGGGACATGTAGGTGGGAATTGATATTTTCGAATTATCTGTCCACTACCTGGGGTTCTCGTACCGGGTCTCGCGGGCTTACATCTTAATAATCATCCCGAACCCAGTCCTCCATACAAAGGAGGCGAAGCATCTTGTTTGTTGCAGTCCGATCAATTGGACACCCTAATGGTAACTTTCTGGAAAGGTGTCCAGATGGAGATCGGGAAAATCAGCAGATTTCAAATTGCCGACCGAACGACCTTTTCTCGACTGACCTGACGATGTGATGCGGCACTGTCCGAGGTGGCGCTCCCTTGCATTTGTCCAATTATGTTGTTCCTTTGATGCTTGAAGAGAGGTTCAGTTTCCGTCTTTCTGTTTCGGGCAATGTCCGGGTTAACACACGATATGCTTCATTCAACAGCAAAAAGGCGTGACCTCATGAGAAAGAATGCTCTAAAGAATCCCACGAGCGGTTCAGAATCCATATCGAGACATCTCGAAATGCCCGACAGTATGCAAATTGAAGTTACTTGTGTGAGGCCGAAGACTCCGGCCCTCTTGGCACCCGTCCGGGTTCGGGATCCGAGAGCTAAAGTCCCGTGAATCTCCGCCCACGATAACACCACATCACGTATTTAAGATGCATATCAAGATCGGTAGCAGCCATTCCAAGAGCAAATCTATCGCTTTGGTCTAATAATGAAGGCATCGTCTTAATCTGGATGGGCATAAGTCATTAAATCCCAGCCATAAGAACATACGGTATATGCACCTACAACATCGCCTCCACTCATATCCAAAGTGAACGCAACCATCCATCTTACTAGGCAACGCATCGAGGTCAAATTCCAGGCATAGGTCAGCGTATTGATAAGACTCTTAACAATATAACGATGCCTACCGATGAACCGTAAACACATGAGGACTAGCGTCGACCTGGCTGAACAAGACGTTATCATGCCTTTTACAATTCATGACACATCCGACAACGAAATTTAGAAAAAAACATACAAGACAGAGTCACTTTTACATCAAATGTAGACAAGTTAAGTTTTGTTCATCGTTTGTATTGTTTTTGCACCTTCCCCAGTCTACATGCAGTTGCGCCGAAGAGATTTTGGGTCATAAATAAAGAGATCAATGGCGCTAAAAGGCAAGAAAAAGAAATCCATCCGGTATGTCATTCATTCTTGGAAACAACCATTCCCTGCCTGGGGATGCGACTGATGCCGTAGAGTGCAGATCAAATACACATGGCCCCCCCAACTTTTGAGTATCCGGTCCCAATGAACGAGGTATATGAAGACGTCGTCCCAATACAAGACAAGATTCTGCCTTCAATTAAAGTTCCTGTTCCTATTCCCAAGTATTGCGCTCGTTAAGCTAAAAGGTAATTTAGCGGGAAGACATGGCCTTGGTGACGAGGCGCTTGAGGGCAAGCTCCTTCTTCTTGAGGTCCTCGGCGGAGGAGTCCTCAATCTCGAGCTGGCTCATGGCCTCGGAGAGGGACTGCTCGATCTTCTCCTTCTGGCCGCGCTTGAGCTTGAGGGAGAGAGTGGGGTCGGAGACGATCTCCTCAACGCGGGAGATGTAGGACTCGAGCTGCTGCTTGGCCTCGAAGCGCTTGGAGAAGGCCTCGTCGTTGCTCTTGAACTTCTCAGCCTCCTCAACCATCTTCTCGATCTCAGAGGAAGAGAGCTTGCCAACGGAGTTGGAGATGGTGATGTTGGCAGAGCGGCCAGAGGTCTTCTCAGTGGCGGTGACCTTGAGAATACCGTTGACATCGACCTCGAAGACGACCTCGAGGACGGGCTCACCAGCCTTCATGGGAGGGATAGGAGCAAGAGTGAACTCGCCGAGAGAGGTGTTGTCCTCGCAGTTGACACGCTCACCCTGGTAAACGGGGAACTGAACGGTCTGCTGGTTGTCGGCAACAGTGGTGAAAGTGCGCTTCTTGATGGTGGGCACAGTCTGGCCACGGGGGACGACGGGGGCGAAGATGTTGCCCTCCATGGCGACACCGAGGGAGAGGGGAACGACATCGAGGAGGAGGAGGTCGGAGGTCTCGGCGGAGGTGGCCTTGCCGGAGAGGATACCGGCCTGGACGGCGGCACCGTAGGCGACGGCCTCATCGGGGTTGATGGACTTCTCGAGCTTCTTGCCGTCGAAGAACTCGCTGAGGAGCTTCTGGACCTTGGGGATACGGGTAGAACCACCGACAAGGACGATCTCGTCAACGGCGGACTTCTCGATAGCGGCATCCTTGAGGACCTGGGCGACAGGCTCGAGGGTACCGGAGAAGGCCTTGGCGTTCAAGTCCTCGAAACGGGCACGAGTGACGTTGATGTTGAAGTCCTCACCGTCGAAGAGGGAGTCGATCTCGATGGTGGTCTGAGCACCGGAAGAGAGGGTACGCTTGGCACGCTCGCAAGCAGTACGGAGACGGCGGAGAGCACGGGCATCACCGGAAAGATCCTTCTTGGTCTGTGAGAGAGTTAGCCCAAGTCCTTTGCATTGGATTTACCGGATTTTTTTCCCAAAAAAAAAAATCCAAAAAAACCCCCAAAAAAAACGACGGGAATAGGGAAAGCAAAGACAACGGAACAATTCCCACGCACCTTACGTGTGAACTCTTTCTTGCAGTAGTCAAGAAGGTTGGTGTCGAAGTCCTGACCACCAAGATGGGTGTCACCAGCGGTGGCCTTGACAGTGAAGACACCACCCTGGATGTTGAGGAGGGAGACATCGAAAGTACCACCACCGAGATCGTAGATGAGGACGTTGCGCTCCTTGTTGGACTTGTTGGCACCGAGACCGTAGGCAATAGCGGCAGCGGTGGGCTCGTTGATGATACGGAGGACGTTGAGGCCGGAAATGGCACCAGCATCCTTGGTAGCCTGACGCTGGTTGTCGTTGAAGTAGGCGGGGACGGTGATGACAGCCTTCTCAACCTTCTTGCCAAGCTTGACCTCGGCAATCTCCTTCATCTGTGTTGTGGGAGCACATGTTAGGATGCGGTTCTTGTGCGCACGGACCGGGGAGTTCGGGATTCGGATATATGGCTGTGGCTTACCTTGGTGAGGACCATGGCGGAGATCTCCTGGGCGGAGAAGGTGTGGACACCGCCGAGGTAGTCAACCTCGACCTTGGGGTTGCCGGCACCATCGTCGACAACCTTGAAGGGCCAAGACTCCATGTCCTTCTTGACAGTGGGGTCATCGATGCGGCGACCGATGAGACGCCTGGAGGTGCGTTAGTGAGGCTGCGTCTTTGAGACTGAGATACTGGATAGAGCGTACTTGACATCGAAGACGGTGTTCTTCGGGTTCATGGCGGCCTGGTTCTTGGCGGCCTCACCGATCAAACGCTCCTCAGCAGTGAAGGAGACGAAAGAGGGAGTGGTGAAGCTACCCTGCTCGTTGGCGATGATCTCGACATTGGTACCCTCGTAGATGGCAACGCAAGAGTAGGTAGTGCCTGTGTAGGAGGATTGAGGTCAGCAAGGTGCTCACATATGGGTGAGTCTTGACCGAATGCGCCGTTGCCCTTGGTGATGCCCAAAAACGCACAAAAACAAAAACTCGGGCGCAAACAGGTCGCAAAAACGGTGGCAACAACATGGTATTGCGCACGGCGGGGCTTATAAAAAAGGTTAAGACATACCAAGATCGATGCCAATGGCACCATCGTAAACTTCGTCCGCCATGATGAAGATAGTGTTGTCTGGAAAGGGAATGTCGAGACTGAGCTGAAGCTGGCAACGACGAAGGGGACGAGGAGGGAGTTGAAGGGTTTTAAAAGGCCTGAGCCGGTCCAGTCACTGGGGAGTGGGCTACGTGGGGCAGGGCAGGCCGGGCGACATTCAATTTTGAAATTTTCAACTGCGGTGCAACTTTTTTCTGTTGCATGGCCAACCGCCCCGGTTTTCCCCACTGACTAGCCTGGATTGGGCATGGCTGGCTATGGCCACTATCTTATCTAAGCCTGACACGTGACACTACTCGTGATATCTGGTCCCAGTCTTCTTCAATCCGAGCCTACGACTGGCTGGCTTCTGCCTGACATGGGGTGTGGGAGGGACGTTGAGACGGTCGAGGGGTCTTGTCTTGGAACTTTTTCACCTTGGGCGCCTCCTCCGGCCTCTGGGGGCGCTAGCAAGGACTGCAGTGCAGGGTGGGCAAGGGCAACTTTTCGAAGTGGAGGAGGGGGAGGGGTCTGAATCAGTTGCAGGAAAGACGGGAATGGTTTCATTGGATTGTTGACCTTCTGACACGACAGGGCAACTGAATGATGAAACTGAACTTTTGCCGACAATGCAATGTTGGAGACTCGGAGGGAAGTGGAAGTGGCCATTGTGAGTCGTAAAGTTTGATCTCTGGGAGTCTGGAAGCGGCGATGGTTTGGAAAGAAACAGTTGTGTTACGAGTCGTTACACGAATAATTGCTGCAGGCTACAGGAAGTAGTTGGCGTTGTCTGCATTTTGCTGCTTGTGATTGCGGCTACACTGAATTTGTCAGTTGGCCTCCATACGTAACTGCCAATACAAAAGTTTCTTCGATTTGTTCGACCGCCTCCAAGACAAACCCACTCTATCATCTTGTCGGTGACTATATCTCTCTAGAGACTACCTCTCTCTATCTGCACTACTGCAATCTCTGTTTGAAAGAGCAACCGACTTGTTTGCCTGGAGCAGCAAGTCGCAACTTCCACTTCCAACTTGCAAATCGCACCTGCCGTCTAGACCCTGAGTGCTTGGACCACGCGTCTAGAAACTGATTTCTTCTTTTTGCCGTGACAAACTTTCCTCGTTCCACGTCTTCTTCTTCTTCCTCTCAACATCTCAACTTTTTCTCAACAACCAAGCATCCAGAAACTTCCACTTTTCCTCGGAAGAGCAGCATCCCGCAGGCAAAAGCAAACTACATACACAATCCAAAACATCCGACCGAATCGTATCGTGGATCCCCCAAGTTGGAGCCCCCCTCGCCCGCAGTCCCCAATCGATTCGCGCTTCCACCCACGCCTCGCCGGGCCTCGCACGCTTAAATCACTTTCTTGGGCATAAACTGCTTTTTTTGTGGGCCCGTCTGTCCAAGCTCAGTCCTTGTTAGCTCGACTCCGTCTTGTCGCCCTTTGTCGGAACGACACACTTTGATCAACATCCACTTTCCAAACCCCCATCGCAACATCACAACCGCCACCATGTCCGAGCAAGTCGATCTCACCACCATCCCTATCAGCCCCGAGGGCGGCAACACCAACGGCGACGCCGCCGTCAAGGACGACAAGACCGTCACCGTCTTCCACGACAAGGAGCACTTCAATGTCAAGCACCCTCTCTCCAACCGCTGGACCCTTTGGTTCACCAAGCCCTCAAGCGGAAAGGTTGGTTTCCCTCCCCCCCTCCGCCTACCATCTGCCCCACCATACCATGCAGTCAGCTAACATCACGGCGACCAGGGCGACAACTGGAATGATCTCCTGAAGGAGGTTATCACCTTTGAGACGGTCGAGGAGTTCTGGGGTGTATATGTATGTCCATGAGTGCCCTCCCACCCCGCGCTTTGCGCAACATGCATGCTGACCAAAACGCGCGCAGAACAATATCGCCCCGGTATCAGAGCTCGCTCTCAAGTCCGATTACCACCTCTTCAAGGAGGGCGTGCGCCCCGAGTGGGAGGATCCCCAGAACAAGCACGGTGGCAAGTGGTCTTACCAGTTCAAGGAGAAGCGCAGTGTCAACATTGACGAGATCTGGCTGCATACTATGCTTGCTGCGATCGGCGAGACTCTCGAGGACGAGGAGGACGGTGAGGTCATGGGTGTTGTCGTCAACGTCCGCAAGGCCTTCTTCCGTGTTGGTGTTTGGACTCGCACTATCGGCAAGCACATTCCCGGCCGCGGCGACGGAGACATTTCTGGCGGCAAGGGTAGGTCCCCTGAGAAGGGCAAGGAGATCCTGATGGCCATCGGCCGTCGCTTCAAGGAGGTTCTCCAGCTCCCTGCCAACGAGGCTCTCGAGTTCTCCGGTCACACGGAATCCGCTCACAGCGGCAGCTCTCGTGCTCGTGCCAAGATGACCGTCTAAATGCGGCCTCCAGTTCTGGCCATGTCATTGACAAGCTAAAGTCAAACCCGGCTTTAGCAGGCGGCTTCGTTTTCATGCATACAACGAGCCGCTTATAATATCTACGACGTTCGAGAAAGGACGCCATGCGGTCTTGGCGGCGGCATACACGCAAACGACAACGCATAGAAATATGGGATATCTCGTTGACGAAAAAGTTACCCGCTTCATTTACTTGGTGGAGGAATCCGGGAGTCTGGAAGGGGGGAATCTAGCCGTGGCGTCGGTTTCCAAAAATCCTTTTTACATTTCATTCAGCAGCTCTATTGAGGTCCTTATCATGGCGTTATTTGACTTTGGAAGTTAAGGCAGCCTTTAAGTCGGTTTTATACACCGTGGCCTCCTACTCGCAGATTTGTGCATGGATCTGAGCGTGGGCAGTCGTGGAATTAGACGATGGTTTATACTCGGGACGAGATGGGATTGCCGCACTATTTCCATCGGGTTCCTGAGAGAGCATGTGTATGGTGTGTTGGGCTTTTGCGGCGGGCGTGGGACACAAGTCGTCGCGGGATATGGGACATTGATAGGAGCTTAGTGAGGAATAAAAGCATTGGTCCTCTACATTCGGCCGGAAATGGACATGCGTCTTTGTTGACTAACATTAACGTTAAGGCTCGGAACAGGAAAGTCCGGCTTGTTACCTCTGATTGTGGACACAGCCGTCCTGGGCACCGCTCATGGTTCGCCTTGAGAGTCAACGAGCTTTTTACCAGAGGTATTGATACCTTACAACCCAAACTCGAACGATGACATGATCGCGGATCAAGACGACTGACTTAAGAAGAGCAGGTATAGAAAGAATTTCTCAAAGATAAGCTAGCTACTATACAACTTTATCCAAACTCCAAGTTGACCTAACGCCTCCAAAAACCAACATCCCTAATAAGATCAACCAACGGACTACTTATCCAACTTTCCAAAACTTGTTATCCACGGTTAAACTGCTTCATGGCGTAAGAGGAGGAGGCGGTGCCGCGCCGGCAAGGGTGAAGGTTCCGTCGCCAGTAGTAACAGTGGAAGCAGTGGTGGAAGTCCGCCTCCCAGACGTCAGACCACCACCTTTAGCAGTGTTTTTCTCAGTAACAGTGAACACTTCTTCCCCACCGTTAGTGGTAACAGTGTAGGTAGTCTTCTCAGTCTTCAAATCAGACTCAACCCCCCTTGCAAAAGGATTCCAGTTACCACCACCACCAGCCACCGCCCCGGCCGTCGTCGTAGTTGTCGTCGCCGTCGTCGTCACCGTCGTTGTCAACCCCCCTCCCCCACCTCCTGTTCCTCCTCCTCCTACTGCACCTCCTCTCCTCCGCCACGCCTCAGGTAAAAATGTAGCACCAGTAGCACCACCAAGCCACCCATCAACCCTTTCCAACCCCCCTCTCACACTCTCATCCACCAACTTCACCCAATCTCCCCACCATCCAAGCGCACCTTCCAACCTCGCCCAAACCCATCCCACCGGTCCCCTCCTAACCAGCTGCGAATAAAGATACCCCACCCCTCTTAACAGCGCGGCTAGCGGCGGAAGCACCACCTTTTTAACCAGGTCCCCGATGGGAGCGAGGACTGGTTTGAGTATAGCTAACGCTAGGTTTTGAAGGAGGGTTAATGCGCGGAGGAGGAGACCAACCAGAGGGCGGAGGGCATCCACAATGGGGGTGAGGAGCGTGGTTAGGCCGTCTTTGACCTGGTTGAAAACGTGGAGGAGTGTTGATTCCAGGGCCAAAAAGAAGGGGAGGAAAGAAGGGAAGAGGAAGGGAAGTACCAAAAAGCGGAGGAGGGAGTAGATGAGAAGAGTAAAAAGGAGGCGGCGGAGATGGAGGAGGGTGCGGTTTGAGGGGATCAATCTGCTCAGGAGAGATGAAGAGGTGCGGGAGGAGGAGAAGTAGGGGGAGGAGGATGAGGATGAGGAGGAGGAGGAGGAGAGGGAATGGGAGGAATGGGAGGAATGGCGGGAGGTAAGCGGGAGATTAGTCCATTCTCTCAAGGTAGGAACGTGCTCCGGCAGGTAACCTGGGTAACCGATGTAATACTTTTCTGGACCTGCCGAAGGATCATTGCTGCTGCGGCGGAGGGCGGAAAGGTTGGACTCGTCGGCTACGCCCGAGTAGTAGATTGCGTTGCCTTTGGCGATTAGGTGGATTGCTTGAGCGTCTTCTTGACGGTCGAAGGGGTTCATGTGATGCTTGAGACGGCGGCGGGTGTGGGGGGCTTTGTAGCCCTGCTCGTCGGAAGAGTCTTCCTCTTTAGGAGGGGGATTGCGGGGGATGACTTTATCAAAGTAATACTCGTAAGTGGGGTGGGTCTCGATGGAAGCCATGAGGTCGTTGGTGTGGAAGGAGAGGCCGACCCGGAAGGACGGGTTCTTCTTGACCTCCTCACGTCTAAAGGTTTCCAGGTTCATGTAGCGTTGGATGGCGGGGAAGATGGCGATTTGAGTCTTTGCCAAGCGAGAAGGGAGGTAGAGCTCTGGACGGTTGGGGTCACTTTTAGACCTGCTATAGTTCGGCTCTGGGGCAGGAGGAGGATCGTGAACAGTGGGTGCAACAAAGCCGGGACGGAGTCGCGCAAGCCTGGCGGCTGTGGCCGTCAAACCGGACTTCAACTTTGTACTGGCGTCATCCAAGGCAAGTCTGAGGGTACCGCGTGCCATGGCAGCCGTGGTCCTGGGAGTACGTCCGTCCAGTCCAAGCTCCTTTCTCCTCTTCTTCCGGCGGCGGTCCGCTTCCAGGCCTGCGTGATACCGCTTCTGCGCGTCTTGCTCGTGCTTGTCGGCCCATGCCCGGGAGATCTCAAAGGGAATGTCGTCGACGTTCTCGACCTCAAAGCTCCATGCATCTCCAGGCAGAGGCCAGTTGAAGCGGAAGACGTCGCGGGATAAGCGCATGGCGATGTTGAAGTACCCAGCCTCGGCAATGATATCGTGGATTTCTTGGTGGAATTCCAGTGGGTCGATACGCTTCTCAAATTCGACGTCCATGAACCGGAGCAAGGGAGAAAACAAGGCAGTGGTTTGAATTGCCAGCTTGTCCACCTCGGGCCAGAACTCGGGAGTCAGAATGTATTCACCAAGAGCAGCGCGAACGCTTTGGGAACGCATCACGGTGCGGACGTAGCCTAGGTAGTCCGCGGTTAGTTAACGGCCACAAGCACAAGGGAGACAAAGGATCAGAAAGAAACATACCATCCATCTCAATATAACACTCATCCTGCGCCTCCAACATCCTCTTCGTACCCCTATCCGCCCCAAACAACAATTCATCAAACACCTGCTCCTGCAACAACCTCACCAACACCGCCACCATCAAAAACTTCCTATACCGTCCCTTAGCCAACAACACATCCCACCCCGCCGGGTGATTATTATCCTGCCTCGCCACCAAGCTCGCATAATGAACAAACTGGTCCGAAACGCCCGCCTGCTTCCACAGGTTCATCCAATCTTTAACACTCTTCGCACTGAGCTTGACGTCGGACCCTTCGTTGTCAAAATACTTCTCCGCCCACCTATACACCCTCCGCATGAGGTCTTCCCAAAGAATCCCATACCAGTCACTCTGGAACTCGATCTCCTTATCCTCCTCCGACAAAGTCGGCCAGCGGATATGATCAAACCCCAACTGCGTCGGCCTCCACCCCGATTCTCTTATAGTCACCACCTGTCTCGGGATCACAGGAGTCACATCCACCCCGAGACCGACATCGAGCCTCAACTTCTTAGCCACTCCCTTCAACCCCGCCTCAATAGCACCGAACGCCTCGAGGCTTGATCGCGCAAAGGGGATGTAATCCAGGGTATGGAACGGGTGTTTCTTTAGGGGCAAGGGCTTAAGCAGTCTGTCGTCGACTCCCAAGATGGCGATCTTGCGCTCGTGCATGGCTTTCTTGTTGAGTTCCTGGTAGAGCCCGTCCGAGGGAAGCCAGGGCCGCTCCTTTGTGGGGATGGGCTCGACGACGACGTGGGTGGATGAGATGCGGCTGGGTTGGCGGACGTCGGAGCGGGCTTTGGGGACGACGCCGAAGGAGGGGGGCTTGAACCCGCCGGTGCTGTAGAGGCCGGTGGGCGCGGAGTGGGCGCCTCGGTGAGCCATTGTTGTTTTGGTTTACGTTTCTTCTCCTTGCTATGTTGATGAGTGTTCGTCTTTGCGATTGTGGTATGCGCCAGCTTTCTCGTGTAGTTCTACTCGGGGAATCAAAGATATCGTGGGTTCCTAGTGAAAGCAATGATTTGGTGAAGTCATGAAGATGTTGCCAAAAGGAATGCAGAAAAGGTTCTGTAGGAAGATAGTTGGCAACATGCTGACAACATATGAGAACAGGACACAAAGGGGGGGTAGCTGAGCGGGATCAATGAAGCAGTCAACATTCTCGACCTTTTCGACAATGGGCAGAAACAAAGGGTGATGCGATGCTAGGGGATAGCTGACGGAAATGGACATGAAGCTGGAAGAACAAAGCAGACCCAACCGGACATGGAAAAGTCCAACAATGGCTCACCTGAGAAGCACTGGCATATCTTTGAGAGACAACATTCCAACCGTTCGCATCGCATCGAAGCTTTCTGTTCTTGTTAGCTGCCGTTCTCGGAATTGGCAAACATCTCAGGGCCAACAACCTGAGTGTGTTGCATTGTCTTGTTTGCGACTGTAGGTAGACAAAGAAGGCTGTCAATGATGGCTTCCTAGTCAATAGGTCAAAGTGCACATCGGTGCTCGTCTTATTTCCCAACTTGCTGCAAATCAAATGTCGTCGCCGACTGGCTTGTAAAAATTCGCTGTTTGGATACCCCCTTTTGTCACAGATATCATACATAACAACATGATGCTCTGGCAATGTCCACTTCATCCGTCCATTACCATACCTATACTCTCTCAGTCATAGCACCACCTCTTTATTTAGGCAAGCAGACCTAACAACCCCCATAATGGAGAGAAAGTACCAAATGACCGAGCCGAACGCATTGTATTCCACCTCCCACCGTCCATAAACTCCATGATGTAAGTAACTTGACGCTCGCCAACCCAAACACTTTCGAAATGACTCGACTATCTTGCGCCGGCCATGACCAAGCCCCATCGTTGAACCAGAACCTCCTCAACATTGCGGAAACCGACAAGATCTTGAAAGGAATAAGAAAGGTATCAGCAAATACCAGAAAAGAACATTTGAGACGAAAGTTCGTTCAAAGAAGCGGTTACACCCTAGGTAAAAAGGCATTGATAGAAATCCTCTCCAGCTCACACTCAGCGCCGCTGGGGAGCTTCTGGCCTTTTGGAAGGGCTGCAATCATCGTGACACTGATTACTGTCGTACCCGGCTGCAACGGAAGGTCAAATACTATCGCATTCACGGGCAGCGGGTCGTCAGAAATCGGTAGAGGAGTCGCCCTTCCCACCATCGAACCATTAATGGTGATGAAAAGGCGATATTGCCGTTGTTGCTGCTCCAGAATAGGAGACAGTCGTGGAATAAGTTGCAGTCTGCTGTGATTAGTCGGCAGATGAACTGTCAGGTTTTGTTGGGCCAGTTTTGGATGGGCCGGAACTTCAAGCCTAAACCGCCTCTCAAGGGGAATGCTTGGATGGGTACGAATGAGGATGCTGTGGATAAGGGCATCGGCAAGACCTTTAAAATGCAGTTAGCGATTAAGCCTTCATAAACAGACCTGACATGAACTTACCTCGACCAGGAGCACGGTATGTCTTATCCCATATAGGCGGAGGCGGAGGCGGCGCTACAATGGGCACATGGCCGTTCTGAAGCGCTGCAGAACCTGGCTGTTGCGAATTCAGTCCCGGCGTTGCGGTTCCAGGTACCACAGCGGCCCCATTCACACCCGCTCGGGGTGGTAAAGGCACAGGTGATTGTTGGACACCCCCTTCGAGCTTAGCCTGGGTGACGGCAGGGCTTGGTGCCGCAGAGACAGATAGACTCCTGGCTTTATCTTGAGATATAGCGGGGACTGCAGACGGGACAACTCTATTGCCATTGACGGCACCATGGCTATGATTGGAATCGATGGATTGGCCAGTTGGAGGCGCTGGCGAGGCGGCAGCGCTACCACGAGAACCGCCCACGTGAATGGTGATCTTCTTTGGACCGCTCACACTTGGGGTCTCCGAGCCGGGAGCGACCTTTAGTTTGATCTTGGGGGGCTGTGGCGGTTCTTGAACGAATGCCTTGGCCTGATCCAACTCTTTCTCAAAGCAGTTCTTCAGTTCTGTCGCAAGGTCGTAAATAACGCTCCCCTCCTCGTTGTAATAGTGGGCATTGTTCCAGAGAAGGCTGGCCTTCTCCTCGAATGCAGCCCAACTCTTGAACTCGCTCACACCTGTCGGACTGGCGCGACCGTAGATACCTTTAACGAGCTTCTGCAGGCCTTTGAGGGAGAGGGGCTCAGTGATGACAGCAAAGTAGTCCTTGAAGCTCCTTGGAGGAAGGTTGATAAAGTCAAGGAAGTAAGGGTCACTGTTTTGTCATGTTAGTTTAGAAAGGATGGCAATTTGGGACGAGTGAGCGATGGGGGTGCAACGTACGATCCATCCGGTTTGCGAATAAGTTCCTCCACAATCTTCTCTTGTGCTTGCTGGAAGTTGAGGCCTTTGTAGGGTACATTCTCGTACTCATGGTCTGCCTTCTTCCTGCCGCCTCTACCAGGCTTTGACGTAGGTACTGGCGAGGCTGTACTCCTAGCCGTTGGTCTGCCACTCTCGCGCCTCTTGATAACAATCCTTCTTGGGTTCTCGTTGTCTTCGTCACCGCTCTCGTCGTGGTCGTCATCGTGGTCGTCATCTTCGCCTTCAACATCATCCTCGCCCTGGGTATCCTGTACTGAGGGAGATTCGCGTTTCCGCACAGACTTGACAGAGCCGTTCGTCGAGCCGTTTGAAGAGTTCTTCTTGGTACCGTTCTGACTGGCGTTCTTGCTCTCGTCATCGTCCTCCTCTCCAGGAATCGGCGCTGCGGTGCAGCTGTAGCCGGTTTCTCGCTTGTAGGCGGGATTCGTCTTGGTCATATAGTTGCTAAGCGCTTTTCTGACGCGTTCAGCGTCCTCAAAGATGTCGGAGCCTTTGTTGTAGTATTCTTTCGCGTTCATAACCATACGTTTGAAATAACCCTCCAGCTCCGACATGTTCGCAAAGTCCTGGTTGTGCAGTTTGCGCTCGATTGTTTTGAGAGATATGGGCAGCTTGATGCGCCTGTAGTAGTCTTCGTTGCCTTCGCGGGGGATAAGGTCTTCGAAACAGTTGGCGACAGTCCGTCCACTATGATCAGGATGTCAGCGTCAACCTTGATGGAAAGAATCCAAGATATCCATCTGTTGTTGTCGATCGCAGGTGGTGCAGCTATAAAAGAGAAATTTGCACCGGGTTTCGTGTCATACCTCTTGTCTTTGGTCCTACGAATCATCTCGAGGAAGTGCAGGCCATATGCGGTAGTGGACTCATGGGTCTCTTCGATGTTGAGATCGTAATCCGTGTAGGGCTGCATTCATGGTTAGCTGGCTGTATGTAGTCGTACATTGAGAGCAGTGTTTGGTGGCTGGTGTATGTATTGTCGGAGCCAAGGGATAAGACGCGGGTTGAGCATCGTGGGAGGCAGATGCTAAGCTTCATTGACAGTGAGGTGCTGGGGTTTGATCAGATAATGGTGCTGGGTGCTGTCAATGGATGCATGTGCACTTCCTCAACTCCCTCCCCAGACGAGGGAAGGAAGGCAAAGGTTGTGGTCACTGTATGGCCGCATCCTCGTCGAAAGAGACCAGCACAACGGGAACGGGGGTGCATGTATATGGGGGAATGGGAGGGAATGGTTGGAGGTATGATGGACTTACGCCTGGTTCCTTCTTGGTGCGCTTCGCAGCGCGGTCGTCGCCATCCTGAATGTTGGCTCCGTTGGAGATGCTGGCTTTCCGCTTATTGTCCATGTCGGCGAAGATGTCGTCAGAGCTACCGGTAGGGCGGTGCCGGCGGGGCAAATGGCAGTTGGGGAGAAGGGTCTCGTCTGGGGGTCAGGGACCGGATGGGAGTCGCTGGCTGGCGCAGAGCAGGACGGGACTCGGGGGAGACGCGTTGCGGTTTGGCGATGTCGTTCTGCGGGCACAAAAAATGCCACTTGGGTTAGATTGATGGGTAGTGGATTAGTGGGAACCGCGCTCCAGTGCTCCAGCAGCGATGGGCCTGGCCTGAGCTGGGGCTGTAGCGGGCGGGCGGGCAGGCGGGCGGGCAGGCGGGCGTCGATGGAAGTGGACGGGAAGATGGCCGCTTGAGAACGTGATGGAGAGAACAGGGGGCGGGCTAGAATCGGGCAGTCCAGTTGTAAGTGAGGTGGGCAACCACCCGCGAGCCAATAACAGTGGTGGCTTGTGATGGTGTATCGACTCTGCGCAGGAACAGAAACACTTGTGTGGATGCTGCACGGCGTGCTGGGCAGATCTGGATGCCGGCAATGTGGACAGTGGTGATGGGCAGTGGGAATACCCTCAAGTTAACGTGTGGTATATAGATGGCGAGTTGGGTGCTCCAACAGATGAAAAAAAAGACGGTTGGCCGTTGCTTTGAGCGGATTGTCCCGAGCTTGTTAGTGCAGGTGGTTGTTTGCTTCCCTGCGCCGGGCCTGGTTGTGGTGGTGTGTCTGGTGCCCGTCCTCTGGGACGACTTTGAGAAAGTGAGAAGTGAAAGCGTCGGCACTCTGACCACATCCCTTGGCGACTTGGCGGCTGGCGGCCGTCTGTCAAGTTCTTATTCAAACATGCCAAGACCAGACAGCCTGCCGCGGCCGGCACCATTTAGGAATCTGGTGGATTTGCCGGCCGGACACTCCCGTCTGCCACCGAACCCCTGTCAACTGGGTGCAGTGGACTTGTGATTCCCCTCGTCACTGGCCGGCCGTTGTCAACCACATCAACCATCTCATCGCAACACCGACACTCTACAATAACGCCAAAGTCTCTCGACAATAGAAGCTATTGTTCAAGATAACCTTCGTGCGACTCACAATATCACCCGCCCTCTACAATTGACTCTCGGCTCCATCGTCCCAACTAATCCTGACCTCAATCTGAAGACAATAGTCACAATATACCTACTGCCGCCAAAGACGCCGACTCCACTGCCCTGACAGCGACCCTTTGCCTCCGGGTTCTTAAATAGCACTCTATCCGCCCCACGCGCGCGGCCACCACAGCGAGACCAAACCACCGAGAGACGCGTTGTGGAATCGCACAGCACCGCCAGCAATCATCGCCTTAGCAACCGATACCCAAACAACAACAATCGCACCACCGTAAAACACCCACAACGCAAGCAGGCAAAATGACACCGGAGGAGATGGGCATCGACACCAGTCGCCGCAACCCCAGCCCGCGGCCGCTGTCTGATAACGAGCGCGCGCGCCTCGAGGAGTTCATCGACTCTATTCACTATTCTACTCGGTACGCCCTTGCGCACTTTAGGGAGGGTTCTACTGTACGGTTGCTGACCCTGCCACTCGTTCCTATAGCTACTCCGACAGCGAGTACGAGTACCGTCACGTCCAGCTACCCAAGGCCATGCTCAAGGCCATTCCCTCCGACTACCACGATAAGTCCAAGGGCACTTTGAAGCTCTTGTGGGAGGAGGAATGGAGAGCCATGGGCATTACACAGGTGCGCGCCAACATGATCATTTGCGATGGGCAACGCATAAGGAACGGGAAGACTAACACAAAGGTTGCGACAACAGAGTCTCGGTTGGGAACACTACGAGGTTCATGAGCCAGAGCCTCACATTCTGTTGTTCAAGTAAGCGCATCCCATTCGACACTACCACGATCAACATTGCTAACTAGACGGTACCGCAGGCGTCCCCTAAACTACCAGCCCCCTCAGTGCTGAAGACAACTTGACTAGAGGAGGACTAGACGGGAACACACACAACACACACGCATTTGGAATTGTACCATACCTTGCATTACCATGATACTCACGACTGCATAGCGAACTTTTTTTTAGGGGCGACATGTGCCGACAGCGATCACGATCGATACTAGGATAATACTCGGAGGAAACTTGCTGGCTCGAAAGTTTTGCTTCGATCAATGCGCCCATGATCACCCAAAAAGCCTGGTGCCTGGAGGGCTGGTGTGAGCGGCCGCATGACGAACATAACCTACTGTGATATGGATGGATCGACTTGACGGAGACATAATACCACAACCTGGAGGCTCACTGCTGGAAGGGATGAACATGCCGAGCTCTCTGATAGTATAGGCCAAGGTTGGAGGTGGGTTCGCTAGACGTGCAGAATTCTTTTGTTCATGCACCACCCGGCCAGTCTCCGGGCCAGTCACTGGTCAACCATCTTGCTGTCGCGGCTCGAACCGAATTTCAGGCGCAACGGTTGATATCGGCAGACAATCTTGAAGGAAACAAAGCAATCATGCATGGGGGATTGTTGGCCTCATATCTCCGGGGTGGGCTGTTGGGTTCCATGGAAGGGTGAACGGAGATAGAGAATCAATGGAATGGAAATGATTTGCCAGTCAACACTCCCTAATGTCTCTATTACCAGCTAGCTTGTGTGTGCGCCGTTGACTTCCCACGTGGTCGTAGGTATGTACCGCCTCGCTGCTACGTTTTACGATGTGTACTTGAGGAATAGCTTCATTTTGTAGAAAAGGGGCGGCGTCCACCTCGAGCAGGAGGAGCCTAGGGAGCATACTACCTAGGTAGATAGATGGAATGAACCCATGTTGGGGGAGTGAAACTTGAAGATTGGGCGTTTCGTAAACCATATCAACCATTCCTTCACCATGGGTTTACAATGACGAGCCCTCGCATACATACCGATTCGTTGTGAGCTGAAGTGCCATGGAGAATGTGAACTACTCAACTCCCAATATAAGTAGTCATCAACGACAGGGTAATTAATGGATAGAAATGGAATCTATAGATGTATGTGTACAACAACAACAACAACTTGCGCTTTGACTCGAATCAGGCACTGCAGTGGAATTGCCTCTTCGGACACATAGGTGAGTGAGTGTCATTCAGTAGGTAAGGTACCAATTCACTAATGTTTCGGTGGTAGTTTTCCAAAAACAACAACCACTTAGTTCCTGGTCGAGTGGCGTAACGGTCTGTCTACCGTCCTAACACCTCCTCGAACCTCCACTCCAAAATTTCCTGTCCGGTTTGGAACGAAACGATGATGTACATTCAAGTAGTAACCCAAAGAGCGTTCACGTCGTAAGCCTCGTCCGTCCACTACCCGTCAGGGTTAGAAAAGGATCTGTGCAAGTGTGAACAGCGATAGAAGAAGGTAATCACAAGTGCGCAAAGAAACTCAAACTCAATAAGTTGGGGTGTTTCGACGGTTAACCGTCTCGTGCTCGGATGAGCGGTTGTCGTTGTTGTTGTTTTTTTGTACCTTTTTGTAACTTTTGTCGGAGGGTAGTAGACTAAGAGAAGGTTAGTTTGCGTATTTTGCGAGGTGGTGAATTCGATTGAGTCCGTCCCTGTATGACTTTATTCTTTTTCTTTTTCTTTTTACGTTCCTTCCCATTGCGTTGGCACCGACCGTATGGGCATTGGGTCAGGACTTCCTTGAGATGACTGGCGACGTTCGATGTTGAGCAATTTGCTTGTCCAGTCACCCTAGGTACGTATATCCACCTTATCAACCTGAGTGAGTTTGTCGCTCGGGTAAACTATCAACATAGAATGCCCATCCAGTCTCGAGCCGCCCCGAGCAAGGTACCTAATTGAAAGTACCGAAAGTGGAACGCACCCTTGCTCGTTACGTGAAAGCTGGGGAACTGGGGCTGGAACGGGAAAGAGCGAGCGAGCGAGCGATGATGGACGGACGGATCGTGCCTTCCTATTGTAGAACTTGTGCTCTCACTGGTTTGATGTTCCAAGTGGAAGGATGGTAAGCGTGACTCCCCGTCTCGTCTCCGTTCGAGATACGATCAACACTTTGGTTGTGATCACAAGAGATTGAAGAGGAGGAGGACTCGGAGGACGAGAGAATCCACCCTCCCGTCGCAAGTCTCTGGCTGTCACTGGTCCTCTCACGGAGATGAGATGGTGACACTCATGCAGGAACACATGCAGGAATGAACGTTTCAACACATTGTAGTCCTCCCGGTGTAGCTTTGGAACCGTTCCAGGGGCCTCTCAAAGGTTGTCATGATTAAGGGGCGGTAGTATCCTAGAAGTGAGGTTTCCAACATTACTCGATCGTCAAGTGAACATCAGGGGGGATGTGGGCAGCACACCGGTTAGACACTGACGCCTCATTGGTTTGTCTTCGCATTCATCGTAGCTTCGTCGACCTCCCTGATCCAGAAACGCCGAACAGCTCCTCTTGGTTTAGTACCGTCCAATGGATGAGTGACTGACTGTAGTAGCTGGTAGTTGATGTAACCGCCTAGTGGTGCAGTTAATCTACCACTCAAGTCATGAAACGAATTCCCTCTTTACCTCTTCTACAGAAAACTCCGACTGTAGGTAGATACAGACAGGTACGAGACAAACGGCTCTGGCATTTTGATTCCGTTTGAGATTAGGTAGTGTAGAGTAACCAGGAAACGGAGGAGGGAGCCCCTATCGTAACCAGTAACTAACTCCCTCAGTTCCCAATTAGTGAGGCCATCACAAACCTGGTTCGTCCTTTCATCATTTCGTTGGGAACTGTATTGTATGGTGTGTGTAACAGGGTCACAGTCATCACGACCAAGTACCAACATACTGGAACTTGGAACTACACTGCTACCGTGTCGTCGTTGATGAAGCGGAAGTGGTAAGCTCGACGAGGGAGGGCCCGGCGGACCAGAGGGGACCCATTACGTACATTCTCCATTCTCCATTCTCCCTCCTTCATTCCCCCTTCCCCTTCCCCCTCTTCCTCTTCCTCTTCCCTTCGTCCCTTGCCTCAGAGCCGGACCGGACTAGACTCTTTCAGGTAGATGTATTGATATTGATCACTTACCGAAGTGAGTGAATACCTAGGTAGTCCGATCTGCATAGAGAGAAGTAGCCCATGTCGTACTTACTGCCTTGTATGTAGGCAGGGCAGGGCAGTTGAGTCAACCTATGTGGTAGTAACATAGTGGCATATGTGAGGGAGCATGAGGGAGCATGAGGGAGTGAGTGACTTCATCACGCATCGTCGCGTTTCATCATCTCATCTCCCTCCCGTTTGGTCCGTCCGTCTGTACCTTTACAGTCGGTCCCAACAGGACAAATGCATGGGGACATTACTGGCTGGCTTATCACGCACTGTCAGGAGAACCTGGGTTAAGTGACTGACTGATGGAGTGATGGAGAGAGGGAGTGATCGAGGGGGGTCGAGTAATGTACAGTCCAATACTGGTTTGTTTGTTAGCTCGAGACTTCGAATCAACTTCCCAAGGTGTTTTTATATCTAATTGATTCGTTTGGTTTCATAGCTAAAGCGTAATCTTACCTTGAATATGTTATTTCCGAAGTTCAATATTTATATTGAATCTTGTTAATGCCTTTTCGATCTGTACTTAGCCATTCAATTTGTCCTTATGAGGTTTGGGACAATTCGGGACGGATATCGTCCAGTATACCAGGAGTACCAAGCTAACAAACAAACCAGCATTGGACTGTAGTGTCGAGTGCTCGAAGTGAGGGAGCAAAACTAAAGTGATGTGATTTCCACCATGCAGTTGCAGTAGCAGCAGTTGCAGCAGTTGGTGGTTTACCTCACTAGACACTCCCTCACTCCCTCACTCCTGGTCCCTTGACCCTCCTCAGAACGTGATAGTGATGTTCGTCGCCTTCGTCATCATCCTCGTTCGTACCATGTGCACCAAGTCTAGATTGTCACGACAGTGTATTTGCGGTGATGAAGAACACTATACTCGGAACTGGGTGTACTGTACTTGAAGGTGGCTCAGCATTTAGCAAAACTCCAAAATATCCACAGCAATGTAGGAAAATGTGGGAATTCTCTCCCTCCGTTGCCGCGTTGTCACGGTGGTCGCATCGAGGTCGACCACCCGGGTGCGGCATTGCTGTTGATGTCGATTATCATTGCAGTTGTGGTTGTGGATGTGGATGTGGATGTGGATGTGGTGGATTGGTGATGTAGTGTCTGCTGCGTGGTTGTTGTAGTTCGGAGGCAGTCGGCGTGACCGGGGTTGTACCGTGGTCTGTGGTCGGGTCATGCAGCATGCGGCCGGACTGCGGAGGCCGACCGGGTCGGTGGAATGGGCCGCATCGCATCGCCCCGGCCGGCATCGCATTAGTCTGCGGCGCAGACTGTCCCTGGACGGAGGGACTGGAGTCATTGGAGGAACATGGTTTCTTTCCACCCCTGCCTTGTGCATACTCCCTCTTTTTCTTTTTTCTGATTTCTGCTTTTGCGCATCTTTTGTCAACAACGGCCCTAAAATAAAAACCGGCCTGTGCGCAATTTCAAAATATTTGTATTATTGGGAAATGAAGCCGTCAGTTTTTATCTGACGTAGTATTGTTGCAACTCGGCATCCGCTCACCCGTTTCCCCGTCCACGGTGAGGTAGCAGCGGTCCAAGGGTTGGGAAGGAAAAGCAAGGGTGTTGATGTTGGAGAGGTGTTCGCGGAAGGAGCAATCATTGACGTGGTCAATCTCCAATCACGGCCGCTGGGGCGCCAGCTTGGAAGGCGTGCTTTTTTGTTCACGTGACTAGGCTCCTAGGTTAGGGGTTCAGTACCCGACATTCTGGTTCGGTGGCTTGGATATGTGGGCCGAATGCGAGGTCTTCTGCCAATGAAAATATTCCAAGATGAGGAACAACCCAATCACGAAATGGCCCTGTATCTTCCATACGCTTACACCACAGCCTTCACCCCTTTGAGACACCCCCTTCCTGGGCAGCTCGCCTTGGCTCTCATCCTGGTCTTGGCTTGCGACCGTTGTTAACTGTTGCTCACTACCCATGTCCCGGGGAACTTTATGCTATCATCCAATAGTCCCAAATGTCTTGCGTGCTGCTTGTTTTGTGAGCGTTGGGTACTGGAATGCTACGCTGGTCCTTCCAGGACATGCCGGTTACCGGTCGTGCCATCGAAAGAAAGGTGAGTTATTTGGTTTTCTTATCGATTTGTTTTCGCCGGCCGGGAGAATCTGGTGCCGTTCAAGTGGCTTACCCGCTCGCTCATACCGATACTTCACCTTGTTTCGTGTGGCTTGCACCTAGTCTTAGAGGCGTAAAACTAGGCGAGAAGGGGCAGAAAGAAAACTGTAAAGACAAAACAGATTCCGTGAGGAAGTCGGCCAGTCCGTAATGACGGGATGCTTGTCACGCCATCACGAAGCATCATCTGTTCCGAATGCACTGGCAGCAAATGTGTGACGACATTTGTTACTTACCGTGAAACCCACTTGCCTCAGATGAGCACTGGAGTCCGGCCCTACCAAACGAGAGCGACCAAGCTCTGTTTTTTGCCCTTCTTTGCGAGCAGGTTGTATGGCGTGTAGAAGAAGAAAGAAGAGTGAACTCTTCGTTAAGAAAGTAGACCCCCCCTTGCGCCGCGGATAGCACTGGCCACCATGGCATTAAGCCAAGATGGGATCAGCGATGATCTCGCTAACTGCCTGTTCCGATGTCACCCACATCTCCTCACTTCCCCGACTCCCTGATCCCTTCCAGTGCTCCTCTATCATTCATAGCTTTGCCCTTTTCGGCCATGTTTACAACATTCGAAATCACACAACGACAACGGCGGAGCGGCGGCTGGGCGGGGCGGTCGTCGGGGCGGGGGCGGCTGATTTAAACTGTGCTCCGGCCGGCTTTAGGGTGTTAGTTCCTGATTGCCGGGGCCCGATTGGCTGGCTTGGGGTCTGGTGCGACCCAGCTCCTAAGCCACTCGCGCTTAACTCGTCGAATGAAACGGGTTGCCTGTTCTCGTCACAACGTTTTGGCCCCATCTTTGTTCTCCCAGCGGGTGGTCAATGTCACCCTAACTTTGCGCGATGCCGCCCTTTGCTCACCAACTTCCTGCTCCGAATGGAAAGTCAACTTGGGCTTGGGCATCAATAATCGGACCTAGTTGATCGACTACCGTTGTTGGTGATGATGAGGATATCGTGTACACGGTGGTGCACTGCGCTGAGGTGGTATCCGCTCCAGTTAATTGCGAGTGAGGTTTGCGAAACGAGGTGACGTTGAGATTGGCTTGTCGCGGCCAGGGTTATGTGTCTGGGGCTGACAGACGTTAGTGCCCGCATACATAGTCAATCTCAATCTGGGGCCACAGAAGCAGGAGAAAGGCACGGACAGCCTCCTGCTGGGGTTGAACAATTATGTACACCCCCTGATCAAAAGGCCGACCTCGCTCAGATCAATCCGCTCAGTGATTCGCCCTGCTGGAATAGGCAAGTGTCGAATGTGTGCTCTCCAAGGTTAACCCATTCCACTCCTAGAGAGATTGAGCCTAGTAGGGTCGTCCGAATACATGAAGGGAGGATCGATTTACATCATCGGGACAGGGTCGGCATCGGGTCCTACAGGGTAACGGGAGAGAATATTCCTCGCTTGTTTCTTAGTCAGTGATGTGAATAGCAAATCCCATGCATTTCGCAATGATTTTGACGCAATGTGGCACAACCTACTTACTGTTATCGGTTTAGACGGTAATCTCGTTTCTTTTTCATCGGGAATCTCTTTCTAGAACGACATCTCTCTCTGGTTCGTTTACGGGCATCGTTTACGGGCATAAGGAAGTCTTCTTCCCGCCAAGGAAGCAGCCGTACCCCCGATAACCAGACCATGCCCAACATGGGCTCACATCCCAAAGCAGGGCCGCCGGACATCTTGCCGGACATAAGTATCGGGTAAGGTATGCCACCGTTGGTGATTGTCGGTTCATCCCATATTAAAACCCGAACCAACTCATCCCAACCAGGCTTTGTATAGTCAGGTACCGGTGTGCCAGAGGTACATTCGGTAATTATCGAAGGGTTCGAAGAAAAAGCGCAAAAAAAAAAAAAAACAGCAAGGTCTCGGCCAACATCCGGTGGCACAGCTAAAAGCGAGTCGGATAACGGGTGGACAAAACAGGAGATCAACGACTGTTCAAGCCAAGAAGAAAAGAAACTGAGGAGGATTCAAACCCTTGTCCCGAGCTGTGAGTGTCTGACTTCATGTTGTGAAGCACAAGGTTATGTGCATAGGCTGCTTGCTTGATCTGCTATGGCGCAAACTGCTGTGCTTCCCAGAGTAGAACGAGGTGTGAGACTGGACGCCTCGTCAGGCATTGGCGACAAAGGGTGTGACATGTTGATGCCAGGAGATGCCCGCCCTGCTGTTGTATGTATCACGAGACTCGGATCCGGCGCGAGTAAGGAAAGAAATCGTTCCTGTCTTTTTTCACCAGCCTTTGGGAATGGCCGGCCAGCCAGCATCATGTCATTAAGGGATGCATGCCGCGACCTGTGCGTGCGGGAAAGGCTTCCCGTCTGCCGTCCGGCTTACGGCGGCGCGCGATGTGCGGTGCGGGGGTAAGAAGCATAGTGCCATCCTACCTCTGGGCATCGCAAGGTACGCGGTGCGATGCTTTACATGTGTTGGCGTGCCCCGGTGGAGATGCGTTGTGCAAAATGGAGTCGGCAGCCGTAGCCCGTAAGAGACACAGTATGTGACGATACTGTACGGCATACGGGGGCCATGAACGGGGCCCATGCCGGGACCGGCCACACCAAAAGTTGAAGTACACAGCACGGCTCCTGATATTGGCATCAGATCAGGCACTATAGGTGCGTGTGACTTTTGCGGTGGTGTACTTACTGAAGGGGTTCGTGATGACGGCATCTGCACTATCAGCGGAGTCGTCACGTCTGTGGTGGCATGGCCGGCCATCCGAAGGCTGAAGCCCGTCAGGCCGGAGGACGTGATCCCTTTGCGCGATGGGTGCACTGCATCATCACATAGCAACAGGTGCCTAAGATGGCTCGTATTGCTGCGACTTTCCTGTGCCTCTACCGCTATGAGCAATCGACAAGGTAACGTTTCCCCAGATAGTCGGTAGATGTTTGGGCTTGTGGATATGGCCTTGAGGCGTTGGCCATGTTCGGCGGGGCAGGACATCGCTTGCGCTTGCGGCTTATCCTCGTTTAGATTTATCGCCGTGCTGTTGGAAGCTTTCACCCGATGAAGTCTCCCCTCCGCGACCGCGTTTATGACCCAGTAACAAGTCGTAGGTCCACGGGTATGTTCTGGGCAGAACAACCTGATCAGGATTGGACCGCGGTGCGAAGAGAGACACGGTGGTCAGCAGGACGTCGAGACATGCATCTGAACCTCTCTTGTTTGCGGCGAGGGAGTAGGTAGGAGTAGGAGTAGGCGGGGATTTGGTTCGTTTATTGCTGGCAAGACAAGTGGCTGCATACGTTGATCTCCCTTGTGCCTAGACTGAAGGATTTCTCGTTTGCCTTTCCAATGCCGGTGCGCGTCGGGGTCCGTCGCACAAAGGGTGCCGTACAGGTGCCGTTCAGTGTGAGAGTCCAAGAAGTTGAAAAGTGATGTTTTGTGAAAAGTGTGGGCCGAGAGAGGAAACGCGGAAGAGGTTGCCGAAAAGAGAACGACCGGGCCAACAAAAGTCGGCCTGCTCGCGCCTACGCTACGTAAAAGTGGATCCCTGCGGCTATTGCCAACCCCACACTTGCCTATAGTGTAGGGATGGGGTGGAATTTCACAGAAATTGTAAGGAACGGAAAAGTAAGGAAAATAAAGGAAAAATAAAGGAGAATTTCAACACGTGCCTTATTAGGTGACCTTGAGTCCTATATATACGTACCATATAGGTGTAAGTGCTAACATCTAGGCTAGGATTCTATATGCAACAGTGCTAGATTTCGTATAAAAGTACTAAATTTTATAAAAAATACTAGATTTTGTATACAAAAGTACCAAATTTCATAAAAAGTGCTAGATTTAGGTCAACATGCTAGATTACTAGTACTAAACTAATTAAATCTAACCGTCTTTTCTACTCCCTTCTTTCTATATTACGATATCTATTATATTTAATAACACTAGCCTTATACTTCCTAATCCTCCTCTACTACAATAGGATCGTCGTCCTACATTTCTATATATAACCGGTCCTCCAACTCGTCAAAGAATTCTTATCTAAACTACTCTAGCAAAGCCATAAAAGGAACGTAATTGTTTTAAAAGACCTTATAGTTCATATAGATAAAGGAAACTATATCCATCTTCTTAACTCTTATACAGTTGCGCAACGGTCCCTCAATATAATTCATAGCTAAAAAGGCACACCCAGAAAGCACACTATTAGCAGGCGTCTATAATAGTCTAATAGCTATAAGCCATAGTTTACTACCCTCTATGCGCAAGTAGGTCCAGAAAGTAATAGGCTAGAGGTTGTACTACTATACTTAGCGTTAAGGGGTAAAGAAGCCTTCTCTTACTAAGTAGAATAAAAATTCATTAACTAGAAAATTACCTTTAATACTGTTAACGTGTGGCTAGTACTGTGCCTTGTAACTGCCTTGTACTACCTTGTAGTATAGAAGGCTAGTTGAACTATTCCTTCTACGGAATCAGTTGACTCAGTCCCCACAGAATGTACTAGAATACAAGAGGTTTTGCCACTGTATTCTAGAGTCTTATAACTTAGCTAGCATTTCTTCCAGACTGATTTGTCATCACAGGATTCAACAGAAGCTTCTAGATGCTTAGTGTCCATGTATATAGAGACCTCTCCTCTCCTTCAGTTCGTCACTCCTTAAGCAAGTAAGCACAAGTCAAGCAATACAATATAGTCTTTTCTCACAGTGCAGAGTCCACTGTAATCTTCTGTCTTGAGAGCAGAGTCCTCTCTAAGACCTCTTTTACAACATCCTTTTATTGTACTTGCAACTACGCTGCTTCCTTCAGCATTGCTGTCGTACTTCCTACCGCTTCCGCTCCGCTCTGCTACAAGTGCATAGTTCACTGTAGCAACCTTGTACTGGTGCTATCATTATAGGCCAGTCAGGGCACCGCAGCAAACAAATACTAATTACCCACTTATACTAATTTTGAAAAGTATAAATCTAGGGTATAACTTCTAAAATAACTAATTAGATCTAATAAATTTGCATCCCTATATTATTAGGGCAAAGAAAATATACTAACTAATTTATAAGGGTAAATTACTTATTCCTCCTTACAATATAAATAGCTACAAACGACTCTTAATCGTATAGCATAATACTACGCTAAAAAGGTTACCAAACTTGCCAAATATTAATCTATCTAGGAATAACGTAATCGATAATTGCTTTACTAAATTTTAATATCAACTAAACCTTATAAATTAGCTATATAAACCGTTCAAAAACATCAAAAGCGTACCAAAAATTAATATTCTCGATAATAACCAATACGTTATTAAATTTAACAGGCTCGTTATTATTATTATTAATAACAGCGGGAGGTATATTGTTAGGCATAATATTATACCAAACGTTATTATATATATTATATATAAAAATAATTAAGGCATACTTTACCTTCTAGATAAGAGTAATAGATCTATACTATAACCCCCAACGGATAATTACACTACTATAAATTAGATTAACGTTAATATATATAAATAATAATCAATAAAAATCGATAATAGTCAATGTAAGGGACAATAGGGGATAACTCACGAAGACAGGATACTAACCAACTTATATAATTCTAATAATATATATACACGAAGTTTTACTAATTATAATTCAAAGGTTGTAAAGAAGGTTACTAACTAAGTAACGCTATTAATAATTATTTTAAACGGCTCTATCTCCAGCATATCCTTAATAAATAGCTAGAGGCTATAAAAATCATATAGAAAACGCGTACTGAAATGAAGCAAAAACACACTACCACAGAAAAGCATAGCCTACCCAAAACCTTGGAGTGAGGTGCTAATCTGAAGGTTAGGAATGATTTCGCGAGGATGCTAGAATGAAGCCTCTAAACTGTAGCCATCAACCACCAAAGGAGGGAGGGGGAAGCAGAGCTTTACCCCTAAATTAATTGCCCTAGAGTTAGGAACAGATCTGGAGGTCAGGTTCTTAGGGAGGGAATCACGAGCAAACTCAACAGTTAAGTCTTTTTGGGAGCGAAGGTCAAATATATTCTGCTAGTTGAAGTGATGTCTAGTCTAAGCTGCCTGCCTTCCTTCCTCTCGTCTCAAGGAGAAGTGCTACCCTTTTTATCCCTAGAGATCTCTACTATGACTGTCTACCTTTGGAGTTTGAAAGAGACGGTCCGACAGATCTGCTCCTCCTTATCTGAATCACTCTGCTTTTAATAACCCCCTGGGTCTATACTAAAAAAACAGAAAAAATTCCCTAAATTAGTACTTTAGCTCGTCCCTCTCTATTAGAATTATATTAATAAGGCGGGCGCTACTATATATATTGGTTACAAAACTAATAATCTTTACCTATTAATTCTCAATAATAAGGCCGGTTTCAACGAAAATTAGCGCTATAATATTAGCTACAATATATTCGGTATTACTAGTATAAATGTTCTTCCAATAGAACGTCGTCTTATTAGGGAGGTAAATAGAAATATTAAGAATACGACAGCTAATATAATTATCAAACTCATCAAAAACGATACTAACGTAGGTTGCTCGCTAAATTCTAATTATTACCGCCGCTTTAACCTTATAATAAATACAGGGAAGGTAGACGTCTAAAATAGTACGCCAGTATAATAAAGAGTATACTATATTAACTAACTGGAATAGCGCCTTTATATATAGGGTATCCAAGGTTCCAAAGGGCTTACCCCTATATAATATCGCTTTAACTATAAGGAGGTAATTCCTCTCTACCTAATCAGGACTCAAAACAAGGGCATAATACCGTATATTCTCGTTATTAACTACTTACTAATTGATTAAGTAGCATTAGTAAATATTGTAGGCCTACAAATAATCTCTCATTCTAGTAACATTAATACGTTATACCTAGTTATAAAAACGGTACTTTGTATCCTATACCTATCTACCAAGGCGGTTGCAGAATTCGAAATGTTAGTAAACCGCCTCGTTTCGAATAGGAGGCATCTCATGAGGTTGTTATGATGGCTTCAAGCATTCAAATACACTCGAAATCGTGTGGTTTGGTCAAGAAATGAAGGAGTAACTGGCGATAAGATATGTTGGAGGTATGGTGTGCAGACATTTCTGGTGGCTTGAGTGCACGGGCCGTTATTTGCAAACGGATATTTTCGTTATTTTCAGAATTTCGATAATTTCGGGATTTTTCTTATTTTTACAGGAATTAAGCAACCCTACTATAGTGGCGCATAGCGGGGGAAGTACCTAGCCCACTTTGTTTTTTTTGCCCACTATCAAAACGCTCAGATCATCAACTTGCGTTCAACTTCAACGCTGGGGATTGGAAAGTGCGAAGCTGTATCTTGATGTACCGGCAAGTATCGGCAGCATCCCACGGCTCCTTCCCGGAACTTTGGACCCCGGAGGCTTGTCGGAGCACCCCCTCCTCCCCTCCACCTTGACTGCATCACATCGCTCCTTCCTACTACCTTGCTATTTGTCCAGGTCGGTTAGATGATAAGGTGAAAATGGAAAGATAGACCACGGGACTTGAGATTTTCTCACATGCCCGTCTCGTCCGGGTTAGGAAGGAAGGCCCCCAAGACGCACGGCAAGCACATGACGGGATATGTCTGCGTCTTTCTGCGTCTTTCTGCGGACTGCGTCTGTCCGCGTCTGGCCGCGGCTTCCCAAGGCCGCACATTGGGCAACTGCCGCGCCATCGGCCTGCGTTAGCTGGCCAACAAACAGTCGATGAGGTGGTTCGATGTAAGCATGAATTTGGGGGTTAGTGTTGAACTGGCGGTATCACTGATAGGTTGGAAATCCGAGGTCGAAACAGACGTCAGGAAGTTTGTTGAATGTTGTCAGAGACTTCTTGTCATGAGGAGCAGTAGGAGGTGTGATCCCAAAAGTAAGCTGGGCAGGTTTGCTATTGTCTGGGCGCAGACAGATTGCTGTTGATGTGATGATGCAGGGAGTTGGCAAAGTCGGCTAGGGCGGTGATTGTTGTTGGTTTTGGCCCTCAAGACGACTTTTGATGCAAAACTGGGATGCGGGAGTAGTAGGATGATCCTGCTACGTAGTTCGGTGTCAAAGAGCCTCCTCGAAACCCCAAAGAGATGAGTGAGGTTTGAAGGCGGCTGGAAGATGACGAGAATAGAGTCGAGGCAAACACTCCCCTCCCACACACACACAGCACGGAAGTTTTTACTGCACTATTCCGGCATAGAAATCACAACATCGAACACAGCAGGTCAAAACAACATGGCACGCCAGGTCCCCCATGACTGTCACTTGTCAACACGAGCTTTGCCAAAGTCTCACAAACGCTCGCTTGCTTTCCGAGTTCTCTTTGCCAGAGGTGATTCAGCATGTGGTTGGAGTGTGACAAGCAACACATGGACAAACATGCACACGTACAACATGCGGCAAAGCTGTCTTGTCACGGAGAATTTCTTGACAAGCAGAGGTTTTCATAAAGCCGTCAATGTGGGAGCGCGGCTGTTGTACCACAAGACGGATAGCCTCAATATGAGTTCGGTAGATATTGCATTGCCTTGTTTACTTTCGATGCAAGGATTTGCAAGCAATTGTCAACAATTGGCGAGGTGGTTGAAGACAAGCAAGGGGGGGGGGGGGAGGACGGCTTATAACCCTAACCCGCGTGGAACTCTGCCTGGCCGGGTCGGGCCAGGCCAGGCCAGGCGACTTACACGAACTGAGGCCGGCCGCAGACCGGACCCTGCAGCCAAAAATGGCAGAACCGTAAGGCTTTTTTGTCACAGACGTCAACTCCTCGGGCTATTTTGCATGATGTTTGCTATTGCGGAAGTCGAACCTTGTAGGCTTTCGTGTTCACGAGCTGTGGGTCGGCGCGATGCCTAGAAACACGCTTACATAGAGGGTTAGCAGGTTGTAGCATAGGTGTATGCCAGTAGTGGCTACTGTGGATATTCCTTGCGGCGTTGGCGACGGCACAGCAGCAAACGGTGCGGGAATGGCGTCTGACGGCAATACTTTGCTTTCTGATCGGATCATGCGGTCCGAACCGCTAAGAATTTGTGCACTTTGACTGTTGGTTCTGTTGGTCCTTCAAAGGGGAAATGGGACTTTTGCAAAATGCTAGACTCGCGGGCAAAAAAAATAGCTGGTATTGCTACCATGATCTCAGGCTTATATTATGTTGCAAAACAAGGATATGTAGAAGAGAACATGTACAAAAGCGACGAGGGTGGATTTGGGACAATTAGACAAGTGAATTGCAAAGGATGAAGGAAACAAGAACAAATCTGGCCAGATACAAAAAAATATGTGCAAAGGAGAAAAGTAAAGATAAACATGGAAATCAAAAAGCCGCCCTTTTCCTTCATACACAAGGAGTCAGCACCAGTAAAGCCCAGTTCTCGGACCAGCCGAGAAATGAGCCAAGGCCTGACTCCCGTCCAACGCCCACATCTTCCACCAGTGCTTGTCCTCCTCCATCACCACCCAGTGTGCCTTTGATGTTTAGAAGCCAGCGATGGGATGCGCAGATGTGCGGCAGGAGGTCGATAATAATTGCCCGAAGGTAGAAAGGTGGAAGTGTTGCATATTTTGGGAGTTCTCAAGAGTTGTCGTTCCGGTGGTTATTGACTCGGGGATGCTAATGATATGCAAGACTCTGGTTAGGAAAGTTTCTGTCGCGGTAGATGAGAGACCAACGTACGAGAGTAACTCCTGTTCATTCGTGACTCCGCAAAATCAATGCTCTCCGCAGTCGCCGTCCTCCTTGTGCTCAATCTCCTTTGGCGCACCCTCGGGGCAAGTGTTGGTTCCGGATCCCTTCTTGGCCGCGCAATCGATCAGATCCTTCTTAACATGCTTGCAAGCACTGAAGCGGGTAATATAGACAGTGCACATTGTGGCGGCTGGGGAAAAGTTGACAAGAGGTGAGAATAAGGTGATGACTATTCGTCAGAGTGTTTTGACTCGTTGATGGAGGCTGTTGCGTAGGTGTAGAGAAGTGGTGGCGAGGCTGATGGGATGATGGGAGTAAAGTGAAGCAAAGATGGTGTGGACAAGTGCTTATATACTTGTCACGATCCACGGTTTGACAAGGCAAAATGTCGTAGAGGGTGTAAGAGGCGTAGATTGCTTGGTAGTATGTCCAGGTCCAATTCCTGTTTCAGAGAACGGTTGTAACCAAACTGCTGGTATCAGCCAAGTGTTCCCTATAATGTTGTTGGTAGGAGACACCTCTGGTGTAGTGGCGAACCCAGCAAGGATGGATAGAGGCTGTTGGTTGATAGTCCCAAGGTGGATGTGGAGGGTATTCTCACAAGATGGGGGCCCCGCGACGTGCTCGTAGACGAAAGTACCTACGCCGTTCGATACCTTCGACAACGACGGAAGCAGGGTGGGTCAGTGTAGGGGAGGCATGCGGCAAGGGGTTAGGGGTGGTCAGAACAGCCGGGCCTATCAAAACGCCACGGGAAGACGTCTAGTGCTTTCTGGACCGGGAAGAGCAAGCAGGTGGGATACCAGGGGAGGAGTGTCAAGGCTGCATATAGCCCTCGATAAGGAAAGACGACACGACAGTGCGGGAGAGGTGTGCCTTTCTGTGATGGCTGTCGGGTGGGAAGGGATGTCAAGTCCTTAGTAGATTAGCCAAAGAATCAGTTGGGCCGGTGTAGTAGCATCCAAGTTTGCGGTGCCTCATACGTACCAGGTATGATTCCTTCGTGGGCAAGAGTTTGTCAAGAGATGGGTGGATCGATCAAGCCCTGTAGTGACATGCAATTGTTCTGTTGGTCTGCTAAGCTGGGACTACCAAACCTAAAAAAGCACCGTCCTACAAGGCTATTGGCTGCCGCGTATGGTGAGCGAAGGGACAGGACAGAAAGAGTTGATATCAGGTCTGTGTAGAGTACAGTAGCGCGCCGGGGCAGAACTGGAGATAGATTCGTATAGGCGGCCAATATGCTTGCTTGCCATGTAAATGGTACGTCTGAGGGAGCTCGAACCAGGGGACGACGTACCTTTTGAGAGACATGGGATGAACAGAGACGAAGGAGAGGTAAGGTACGGCCAACTCTCGGCAACCTCTTGCAACCCCAAGGTAAGGCAGAGACAGCAAGTGTAAAGAGGAAGCCCTAACTGGCAACGCAGATTGCTAGGGAGTGCCCCTGACGAGCAAGGAAGGCCGGTTCACTTGCAGGGACATTGGCTTCCGTCACACAAGCCTACGAGTTCCGGTCGCTCCAGGTGTGTACAATCCTTGCTCGTTCAACAGGGAGGGGGTGTGCAGAACGAAGACTAGGCTATCCCGGGCCATGTTGGAGTACACAATGGAGGCTAGCCTTGATGGACTTAGTGAAGTGGGCAGTCTCCAGATGGCCAAGCTTGAGCCGGGCCCGGTGGAGCTGGGGTGGGTGCAAAAGAGATATTCAGTCGTTAGAGTTGTCGCTCCTGTCTGGTACCAGTCCCGGCACAGTGGCATTCTGGTGTTGTTGATGATGTGTCGGCCTTGTGCAAAGGTGAGGCGCAGAATTCGAGGCTGAAGAGGTGAGGTCGCATACATGGGTTGTAAGGTGCGTAATTGGAGATGGGTGCCCGGGGGGGGTACAAAGATGCTATTCGCTGACGCCACGAAGCGATGCAGACAATATATGTCCTGGGACTTCCATTGGGTTGAATTGATTGTCGCCATTGCCGAAATAGGTAATCCAGCAGAGACTGCTTCGCCGAAAGAGGACTCTAAGCGGCCGAAATTGGCCAAGATTGAAGTCTCGATATCTCCATCTCCAGGCTAGCCCATCTGAGTAGTGTCGTTCTGCACAGTGACCTTGTCGCATGAACCGTGGCTCGCGTGACTTGGGGCCGCCGGGCATCGTTAGGTCTGAACGAACAGGCCCTGAACCGAAGGCTCTGACTCTGAGCAGGCTTGGGGCAGGCTCGGGACAGGCCCTCGATGTCTTGGAGAGGGCCAGGGAGTTGTCGAAGAGTTGCAAAATGCTTGTTTTCTGGAAACTCGTTGGTTCGGTCGACGTGCCGCACGCAGTGATGATCTGATGTCTCTCCAGGGTCAGAGATAAGGTATTAGCCTAGAGGTAGCCCTCGCCTGGATTTGCCCTGGGGGATGGAGGGTTTGGAGGGCCTGGAGGGCATGGTAGCAGCAACGACAGTGGTGGGTGGCACATTGCGCCCGTAGCACTCTGCTACCAACACTCAGGTCTGGAGATGACGAGGGTGATGAAGTGTGGTATTTTGGAATATCCAGATCGCGCTAAGGCGCCGCGGCCTGGGAAACGGGCGAGCCGTGGATGAAGATGGCTTGCTCTGCCCTGCCCTATCCGCCGTGCTGGTGATGCTGGTTAGTCTTTCGTCTTGACTGCATTCACACGGGGCGTCGAATGGCCAGTGCCCTGTTCCTTCCCGCGGTGCCTGCCCCTCTAAATCTTCCGAATTGGCCAATCAGGGAGTTTAAATTTCTGGCTTGAACTGGATCGCCGCCAGGGGTCTCCAAATTTCTCTCAATATTCCAATCTCGTACCGGTGACCAGCACCGCAGCAGCCTTCCTCGCTGCAACCTTCGTACCACTGTACCTGAAAGATGCCCACTCACTAGCAAATTGCTCTACGGTACGGGCTGTCCACACTGCAATTTTCCCACCTTTCTTTAGTTTTTTTTGGTTACTAATGTCTTCGAGGTACTCATCAGCCCAACGGGAACGGCGATTCCGTGTCTCGGGGACCTCGTTCTTCCCGGTGAAAGTGTGCAAAATGTCCCCTTGCGGTTGGGATCTGTTAGCGTTCGCTGGTGGAAGCAGCGGTGGAAGTTGAGACTTGCAGCTTCTGAACCATCGGAGCGAGTGCGGGGGGAACTGGACTCCAATTTTCTGCGACTCCATCTCATCTCTTCCAGAAATCAGCCCAACGGCGGTCGCCATCTGGATCCGTTCAATCGCCAACTCCAGTCGCCCTCTCGACCGACTTGCACCCCCAACTCAAATTGCCGGCGTCCTCTCACCACCCTCCTCAGAGAAACAGTGACGGTAGCTTCATGCGGCCCTGAAGACGACTCGCTTTTGGCTTGGTTCCTTCCGGCTAGACCGGGACCCCGCTTAATGGCCCTCTGGCCGCCTTTTGCGGCCGCCACAGCCATGTTGGAGGCTACCGTGCCTTGACTACCAACACTCCGCCTCCGGCCGATATAAACTCGGGCCTGATATACCGGCCCGCTAAACGTCGACGAGCAGCATGTGGATGTGGCATTGGGAAACACAGGACCGGGCGGATTGATTAGTTGAATGCGCATCATGGAGGGGTTTCGGAGGCCCTGGCAGAGGGACTACTACACTCCCTTGCTCTCGACTCGCCAAGTGCCTCGAGCGAGGACTTGATAGCTCCGTCGCCCATCGTTGTTGCTTCTTCTGCATCCGATCAAAGATGCTATCCGGGATGGATCATCAAAAGCATGGTCTCATTGGCGACAGTACGACCGAAGACGCTCCCTCCCCGGGACAAGATGACGGGGTCGTCCAGTGCGTGTGACTATGGGGTCTGCCTGCTCTCCCCCCAGGTTGCTCTTTGCGGGAGAGCGTCTTGGGATACACTGTCCCTCAGCTGCGGGCGATGGTGATGTGATGCGTCTTCTCTGAAACTCCCTAAACTCGCACATTTCTGCAGTCAACTGACCTTTCCAGGGCGCACACCTATTCGACAGGATGAGAAATGATCCAATCTCGAGCGTCAATGAAGGGACGTCATAGATTGGTTTCCGACGCCCCAGTGATCTTTCGCAACTAACCCATGATCTGGGACACCCTCAACCATATTGGCTCAAGGTTAGGACGACAAATCTCATAACGGTGGCACGGTGCTCAGTACTTGATGCATCATTAAAACGCTCACGTATGTTGCGTACCGTTTTGCGGCCCATCCATGGAGCACGTCTCGCAAGTCATTGCTTGCTAGTGAGGGTAAAATGTGTCCTAGGATAAGACGGGAAAATTGCTGGCCGCCCAGACAAGTTACCTTGTTCTACGACCATCCAGGACAGGAGACTACGTTGCTAGCCCGTGGAATCTATGGCATGCAACATAGACGAGGACACCAAAGGGACACTGTTGGTTGATTCATCGGCTGTTCGCGGCTCTTGGCGTTCAAAGAAGCGAGGGCCGGCATGTAACTGAATATGTTCCGGCATAGGGGAAAGCGAAGAAAACCAACAACAATGCGGCTCTTGTCCTGGTCAATATTTGGGAAAGGGTGGTAAAATCACCGAGTTTGGGTGGTTATCCACCGTTCACTGCGCTTTATACGCGCGTGTTCGCGACTATGTCTGTGATGGCGCCCGATCTGCCAATCACAGGAACGAGTAGCCGCCAGAACCATGCTACCGGTAAGCACCATCAACAACTCAACTCTATCGCTTGGATATCTTCCGCCTGCTGTGTACTGACCAACTACATAGCCCATACCAGGCGTCACTGGCATCTGCCACCTCCGTGATCGCTTTTGTCATTAATCGATATTGTCTCCTACCTAATGGAGACTGAGTCACGCTTATCTGTGCCCCAAGAGAGGATAAGTACCAACAGTCACCATACCCGGCCCCTGACCGTACGGTCGATCGTACCTGGCCTCTGGCTGTGATTGGGAACTATTGCTTTCTACCACACTGTTCAAGTACGGCTGGTAATGATGGGTAGCATCGTTCTTTGACTGTGTCACAGGCTCCGGTTCACAACATGCTCCTGCCGAATATGGTTCCCTAGCACGGCATCCCCCTCCGCCGCGTGTCGACTGTGATGGCCCGATTGGCGCAAGTTTTCTGCACCAAGCCAGCTGTGGTGATATTACCTTTGCCCAGCTTTAATCTCCAATACGACATGCAGGAGACACCGGTGGGACCACGCCGTCTTGCCCTTGTGATATCGGAATCAAGTTGGAAGCACCCGGGCACAGTTCGCACAGCAAACGTATACCGGCCCTCCTTCTTCACAACCCTCGATCATGATCACTGTCCAGCAATCTCAGCATTTGAGCAAGGGTATCAGAACTCCCCCATGCCGGAGGAGGTACCGCAGAAGTGGGCAGGACTCCATGGGATGATGGTAGAGCTTCACCAACTGGATACATGCTCATATGCGTGTGCTAGGTGCGAGATATCCTACCCAGTTGGTCGTTGGTGATAGGACTCGCGCTAGGGACCTAATGAAGCGCACCAACAGTACCGTTGGAAAGCTATCATAGACCGCATCGGCCCGGGTCGATGACAGGCATGCATCTCAAGGTACTAGGCACACCCCTTCATTCGTGATCCAATTTGCGGGTGTCTCTAATCGTAATGGCACGGTGAGATATGATACATCCTCCTCAGGGGCTACTTTCAAGACGTGTAGGCCGCCATCTGTTCTTGTCCCTGTCTTTGCTTATACAGGCAAGACAGTCTATCAGTTCCGTGACAGAAGAGTCGCCGGACCAACAACCCGACCTTGATCAGCTATAAACAGGAACGAGCCGCACCCATGATTTTCAACTTGTCGAAGGTGGACTTCGTCAATTTTTCATCCAAAACGACCCTGCGGATGCTTTGTTCTGGGCGTTTATCAAAATGAACGCCTATATGATATGAGATCTCAACAGTTACAATAAGATCCCTTCACCCGAAATTCGGTATGTATCTCTGCATTCACATGCTTACATGATTGGAGCAATGCTGCCGGTGTTAGGTACTCTGCTAATACACGGAAAATCGACACGTAAGTTGCATGCTTCCATCACTCACACCACTTTTCTTCCCGCAACCTTGCCCCAAAGTTTGAAAGAGGAAAAAAGATACGCTGTTCAGTGGATAAACCTTACATCTATCGTGAGACGGTGAAGCGACCACGGCTATCTTCGGGGTTCCCATCCGACCATTTTATTCTTTGATAGCATACTAACTCTGAAATAGCATTTCCCCGATTTTCCTGCCTCTTTCTTGGTCACATGCTCAAGACAGGGCAAGGCACGCCATCAAATAACGTACTAGGGTTCCCCAGAGGTCAAGGCGCCCTAAAGAAACTTGAACCTGTGACGCAATTATCGGTCGGCATCCCCTTCTAGTTTGAGTGTCTTTCGACTTCCCAAGGCCTTCACATGGTACCTTTTGGCGGCTGGCCCCGGTTGAGGTGGCCCGTTTTAGGTTCCATTACCCCAGACTTGCGTGGTTGAGCTCCAGCTTTCCCCGCGCCCCACAACCCCCGAAATCCCGGATGTCAAGTGACAGTCGCAACATCTTCCGAGATATCTTCGACGGGTTAGCCGGCGACCAATCAAGGCCAGCCGAGGCCCGGTCAATCGAGGACGGCGTGTCGGAAAGACCGCCCAGACCTGCCAAAGAGCCGCTCATTGCTCCACATTTTATAGGCTACCCCTGGTGAGTATCAAAGTCTATTCTCGTTTCCGCCGCGATGGCCTTGTCCCAATCCGCCATCATTGCACCGGTCTATGGGCAGGTGCGCAAGCCGCCGAGCTACCGCTGCCCTACAGGGCATTTGACGTCGACATCAGTCGCCCGCTTCGCATGCGTTTTCTTACCTCCAGACTCTAGGCTGGCCAATTCGCACCGCTTGCCAACGTCTCTTCACCCGTTGTCAGCTTGCGGATAACAAAGGCTTTGAACCCCTCATTACGCGTCCATCCCGTTCTGTCCCAAGCCAATGACAACCCCACGTGTGTTGGTTCTCTGACCTGGCGCCTTCAAGCTCCGGCGACAGGGTAACCTCGCTTTGGTCAATCCAATCATGCGTCATAGAGGTTTTAGCTTGGGGCAAAGGTGTGTACTCTTGCAGTCCTCTTGCAGCATCGTTGCAGATAAGGCTTGGCAGGCAGCCGTCTCATGGGTTGGAAAAAGTTGGCGTCGGGGAACACTGGCGCTCTTTCGATCACCTTGTTCATGTGAAAAGTGCGGAGCACAGAAAAGAAAAAGCAATGATTTGCGGCTTGCACCTGCCTTGCGGTTGGTAAGCAGTCGGCCAAGTGTTGCTCGAGTCAGGATATAAGGGCATGCCCCGTCTCCATGGAACCCCCGTTCATTTCTCCAGAGCTCCTCCTTCCCATCTCTATATCAACCCCAATTCCCTCTGCTTTCCCTTCTCATCACGGTTTCCCAGACACTTTTCCTCAATCCAAAATCGCTCCCTCACTCAACTTTCGCAACTACCAGCGGGCTCTTCACCCACAAGAAAAGCACCACCTTTCTCGGTCTTCAACCACTCTTCAATCACCAGCCATGTCTTCTCAGGATACCCGCTCCATGAGCCAGCGTCTTCGCCCTCGTCGTCCCTCGACCTTCCTCACCTTGGCTCCCATCATCTCCGGTGCCGAGCAAAAGCCCAAGGACGCTTCTGCCGATGAGGTTGCTCTCGAGTCTCCCACTGAGAGCGTCAAGCAAGTAGAGGCCGACTCCGCCGAGGCCCTCAAGCGCCGCACCTCCAGCGTCAGCAGCGCCGGCGGATTCCGCTTCCTCAGGAACCACTAAAGGGTCGCACCACTCTTTGGTGGTCGGCACTTTGCCCATCCTGTCATTCAGTCATGTTTTTCAAGCGATAAAAATAGGCAAGCGCGAGCCTTGCTGCACGACACGTTTCTTTATCATATACCCTCCAGCCATGGTGGCATGAATCCCACCGACATGGGAACAACAACGACGTGCTATTTCGGCGGATAGAAATACACCTCTTTTGGGCGACAATGGCAAACTGGATTATTCTGATACCACAAAGGCTTCCAAACGGCGCTTCTCGGTTCTTTTTTTCTGTTTTCTGACGGGATTTCTGCGAATGATACGCTCCACCCGGGATGGAGCATTCAAAGGCGCTGCGGAATTTTTTTTTTTTTCTCACTCTCGATAAGGAGTTGTGGAGGTGTCCTTCAGGTGGACAAGGGAGGGATGAATGTGTTTTTTCCTTGGCAGTTTTGGGAAGGGGCAGGAGCCAAGCACGTGGGAGGTTCATTTCTGGGATGTGCTGGCGGCAAACAGGAAGGGGGGATCAACAAGGGGATAGTATACCAACTTTTCAAATGAGAACTCACTAGTTCCTCTGCTGGCTCGGTATCGATTGCCATCGTTGTGTGTGAGCGGGCACAATGTCTAAACAAAACAGTTTCAGGCAACTTGGGCAGTGAAACTTGAATCGTTTGGTTTCTCTCTCTCGAAGCTGACCAACTGTCTGCCCCCCACCAAGCTGTTCGTCTCGTATTTTTTTTCGGCTTCCCTCGGTTTTTTTTTTCAGCGCTTGTCATCCACATGAAATCCCCACCCATGACGTCCGTGGTTTAATCAACTCGACCATTGAGATCGTCTTGTTGAAGCACACCTTCGGTAGGCAGCATTACAAATACTGTAAATGCCGGATGGTGGGTTTCACATCCAATCTTACCAACGAATAGGATTCAAACCGTATTCTGACAGAAACAATGGAGAATGTTACTTGTCGTTGATGAAAAGAATGTCGATAAGGGTTGTGAAGCCAAAACCTTGTCTTGGCGCTTATTTGCCAGCATATCCTTGCCTCCAACGCACCCGGCCAGGTCTTATTTCCCCGATTGCGATAAGCTATCGAAACTTTATTTTGTCTACATCCGACTTGCGTTGACATTCCACTTCACACCTGCCCGCCTTCCATGACACTTTGGGGGAGAATACAGGAGACGGACATTTTCAGGAAGGAACAATCAAACAACAGATCACATCGATGGACCTCATCAACTGACACACTCCATCCCAAATCTCAAGCCGTCGGTGGCTCGGTGCAAGATGCCCGTTTCAGCTCGCACGATAGGAGGTATTAGATCTTGGGCTTGGCAAAACACTTGAACACTTGGCGAAGAGGGGTAAAAAGACAAACGGTTCAGGTTTGAGAACTGAGACCCTGATGGAGGATCACAGGCAGGCAGGCAGAGAGAAGGGATCTTCGGGGGGGAAAAAAAGGCAGGAGAAGCAGCGGTAAGAAGAATCGATGGCCGGACCGGGCGGATGCACATGTGAAAAGCCAGGAGAATTCGTTGGTCTTCGTTGTTCGTTCGTTCTTGTGCCGGTCGGTAGATCTTGGGACGGAGGCTGAGATCTGCATCAAGGGGTTGCGCTGTTGTGTAGATCATCGGCATTGTTTTTTGCACATCTGATAACAAGTTGACAACTCACTGGCACTGGGCTTGGTACATCATACAGCCGAGCAAAAAAATCCGGGGAAATGCCCTCCAAACCCAAAAATACCACCGTGCCTACATCTACATAGATGATGCTGTCTGGTTCTGTGCCGTTGTGCGTGCTTCAATAACCGCCACTGCCGACATGCCGTCCGTCCATCTGTTCCCTTGGGTCCCGTCCCTTCGGCACGGCGTGCGGCCATTCGGCCAAAGGAGGCAAAAGCGGTATAACACTCCGAGATCTTGCTTAGATTTTCAAGATCAAGATCTCTTGGCACACTTCATTGTGCCTCGCAAGCGCGGGGGATTTTGGGGCCAAGCTTTCAGGTACGGACTGTACACTGTACAGTATGAAGATAAAAGCGAAGAGACAGGGCATCATCTTGCTTGATACTGACAGAGAACGGATTTCAGAGAACGCAAAACTGAAGAGGCGAAAATAAATGCATTCGAACAACACCGCTAATAATGTTCTACACGCTCGGGAGTGGTGAAAGATCAACATCTGGCAATCCAGACAATGATTGACCAGAGATAAACTCCAAAACATGATCGTCACTGTCCGTCGCCGCCGCCGCCGCCGCCGCCGCCTCAAGCGCGACGGAATTCAGTGATCAATCACATGAAGCCTCTACTACTCGTGTGTTAGTTGTTGCCCACTGCCACTGCCAGCGAGCTCTCCCTCCCCCACCATCACACAAAAAAGCGGGGGCAAAACCGCAAGCTGCCGTGCCACGGTGCCAAGGCACTGCGCTAATGCCAAGCTAGAGATAAGCTCAGGCAGAGGCACTGCAGGCACAACCCACCACCCACCCACAAAACCTCCACACACAAAAGCCCACAACAAGAAATGGAAAGCCCGCCGTACGGCAGGCAGAGAAAGAAAAGAAACGACGGAGCGAGCGGGAACTTGAACTTGGAGTGAAGTTGAGATCCGAGACCCGAGACCCGAGGCCTCAGGCCTCAGGCCGAGCGGACGGACGGACGAAAGCGGATCTCCGAGCGAGCAGCTCAGCTGGTTTGGGCGGGCGGGCAGGCACGACGGGAATTCATAATGAACGGACGACGGGATGCACAGACCACACGGATACCGGCAACTGGCAATTGAAGTTGAAAAGCTTGCCGAGGGAGGGCCCGAGGCCGACCGGGCCGGACATGGCCCCACTCACGGAGAGTTACTAAACCGGGCCCGGGCCACCCGGTCCACCCGGTCCGGACTGGAGCCAAATATGCCGGAGGCCGGAGCGGGCGAGACATCCGGGCGCCGAGATGGCTGGCCGTGGTAACCGGGTGCCGGTTCGGGTGCCGTTTCAGATCCTGAATTACATCAATAATTGTGGCCATGGTAAGTATGTATTCACCCTGAGCGGCTGGGGGTCAGATCACAGCACCTAGAATATACGATTCGCATTCTCCTTGAGTTATGTCAGATGGCTGATTGATCATTTGTATCGATATCAAATTTGAGCGTTGATGAATGAGTTTCCACTTGTGCCAGCCAGGCCTCTACAGTCAGTTGTGAAACATGATTCAATTACGATGTCTTCTTCGGAATGTTTTTATTCTTTGATTTGAAAAGGAGGGAGATGGTGGAGTTTGTAGAAGAGGAAGGTTGGGCCGTGGTACGTATATCTTTCGAACTTGTTTTTACTTGTGCAGAGTGCCTTAAATGAACAGAGCGTTCTTCGGTATCTTGAATCCTTTTATGGAGTCAAGCAGTTGATCTACTGGTGGCTTTTGTGTTCAAAATCCTGTAACCGAATTTCGTTCGCATAACGGCTTTTGGTTGTGTTCCTCACATGAATAATACTGTTCGATGGTAAACTGGAGGAAACGAAAAAAGCAAAGAATAAAAACATATCATTCACCCACCCTTTTGCACCTTCACATATAGTCCACAACCCATCCCTTCACAGTCTAACCACCTACTCCCACCTACCTACTCAAAAATACCCCAACCCGCTCCACCCAAGCACCCCTCCCAACTCCCCTCTAACCTCCTCCCACTCCATCCCTCCCTCCTGCCCATGCAACCCATTCAACCTCAGACCCGCCAAACTCAACCCACCATTGCCTCCCAACATCATCTTCCCACTCCCCGCCGGATTGACCCCATGTGCACCGGTGCCAACCACGTACCCCGCCCGTCCCGCAATCTCTTGCCGTTTACCCGTTCCCAGCTCCATGAACCGCTCCAGGATTTTCCCATCGACAATGTTACGTCCGATACCTGCGTCCACGCCCGGCAGCTGCATGCTGGCCGAGGCCGAGGGCGAGGGGAGGCGGTAGCCCTTGGGGTTGAGGCCCGCAGGGTGGGGGAGGGCGTTGGTTAGTTGGACTGCTAGAGAGGAGAGGCGGCGGTAGGCGTTTTCTTGGAGGGGGCGGAGGGTGGCGAGAACGCCGGTGGGGGAGGCGAGGAGGAGGATGTGTGGGGGGTTTTCTTCTGTGTTGGAGGACGAGGAAGAGTGGGGTGTAGGGTAGACGGCGGGGAGGAGGAGGGAGGAGGTGGGGTGGTGGGCGCCGGTGTTGAAGGTTGTGCGGTGCAGGAGGAGATGGCCTTGGAGGGATTTGGGATCTGGAAAGGCTTTGTTAGTTTCTGGGGTTGAAAAGAAGAAGAAGAGGAGGAGAAAAAAAAAAAAGGGGGATACATACGCTCGGGATCAAATTGCAGAATGTGAATGTGACCATCTGCATCGCTAGCCACAATGTACAGCTCCTTCCCATCAGGCAAGAAATCCGCATTCAACACCTCCATCCTGGTCGAGCTCTTGCCGAACAGCATCATCTTGTAAGGCTCTTCCGTGTAGCCCGTGAACCACACGCCCTTGAAGGCGTCGGCCATCAGACAGAGTCCCGTGCCGGGCAGCTCCTTGACACTCGTGACGTAACAGTTCATATCCATAAACGCCACGGGCAAGAGCGTCCCGTCTTCCTTAAGACCGCGCACCATGCATTTCTGGCCTTGGGCGACGAGCATCAGACCCTGGGTGCCCACCTCGGAGAGCGCTGTGACCGCGCCGCGCGGGATATCCTCCTTAGCGACCAGCTTCAGCTTCTTGCTGGTCTCGGGCTTGCCAGGCTCGGGGATGACGTCGGCAATGTCGAAGACGTAGACGCGGCCTCTGGTCGGAAGATCTTCGCCCTTGGTAAGAGCGGTGCCGACAGCGATGAGCTGTTTGCGCTCGTTGGTCGACTCGGACACTTCAAGGTTGAGTGTTTCGACGCAGAGGACAGTTTCGCACGGCTCCATCTCGACGGTGTCGATGACGGTCCAAGTGATGCCACTAAGGAGTTTGAGCATGCCGCGGTCAACCATGGGCTTGAACGTGATGTTTTCGCGCGCCCATTCCTTGTGGTAGTCGTCGTCCTTGGGCAGCTCAAACGGTTCGACGTTGTTGCAGCCCACCACGTACGCCTGTGTAGGCGGGTGGTAGGCCACCGACTGCGTGTCAACTCCCACGGGGATCTTCTTGACGGAGAGACCGAGTTCAGCGTAGCTAGTGTCTGTAGGAATTTGTGTCACCCGCGCGATACCGTTGGTGTCAGCGTAGATAAAGCCATGTTCGCAACCTTCGGTATGGAAGGAGCTCATGGCTTGGACACCGGATCCCTGTAGGCTAAGCACCCTGGGACTGGACTTGGCTGTTTTGAGAATGAAGCTGGGCGACGACCCAGGAAGGAAGACGGTGCTGTAGCCAGAGATGTTGCTGCAGCGCCGCATAGGAAGGAATCGTTGTGCATTGTGAGGCTCGTCATCGTCCACCGGCTTCTCCTCAGGCGCCTTGGCAAAGGTTGAGTTGGGTACTTTTTGGAAGAAGAGCGATTTTGAGAACGGCTGTCCAGCAGTAGACTTGAGCCGGTAGGGTTGGTATAATGTTAGATCATCATTAGCATGGCGAAGCTGTACATTGATCGATTAGCTAACACTCATCGTGACAGGACGGGTCTATAAGGACATACGATAAGATATGGTGATTTGTGAGTCGTGTCACCCAAATCAGCGACCAAGATCTCGGCAACGGACTCCTTAGCTGTGCCTTTCCTGGCAGCATAGTCGGCAGAAAGTCCTGGTGGTATATAAGAAAGCCCTTCTGCCACATAAACTGGTTTCGTCAAGTCAGGTAGACGGTAAATCTAGTGAAGCGGGTCAGCATGTCTTCATCCGTGAGGCCTTGATGCTCTTACATATAGAACACCGCTTGTACTTAGCAGGAACATAAGAATACTATCTTTTGTTCCCTTGCCCGCGGTCTCATCGGCAAATACGCCGTTGGTGTCGGTATACAAGCATCCCGTCAGCCACTTTGTGCTTGTCAAAATCTGATCTTCTTTGTCGACTTCTTCAAGTTCCAAAAGCTTTGGACTCATTTCCGCAATGAATACGCTGAAGTCGTCCCGGATAAGAAGAAGGAACGGGTCAGCAATGCTGGCAGTCCGAACCCGCGGCTCCGCTCCCGTTTCTTCGTCAAGCATGGGCACGATCTGGCTCAGCCCCAGGTCTAGAGAGGTTGTGTTAGTATGGCACTTGAGGCGTCGTGCAAGCTTTGATCTTACGTACCTCCGTCATAGCATCGCACTTCTGACTTGAGGACTTGAAGGATTCTGGAGTCCTTCCCCATGGTCCCTGCCTCAACAGTCAAGCCAGCAGCCGGCTCGAATTCGGTTCCGGTAAGGCTCTCAAAGCCAGCTGCTGTAAGGGCATAGACATCAGAGGTTTCATAGCCATCAAGATCCACCTTGGCTACGATCATGAACTTGTGGTGCTGTCCAGAGGTGTCGTAGTCATTGTTCATGGGGCCCTTATCACCCACCAAAGTTTTTGGGATGGGCTTCTTGGCACAAACTGTCCAGAATCCTCTTGCCTCTGGGAACTCGAATCTTCCAATGATCTTTGGTTGTATTGCCAGGTTCATGATGGCGAGTGCGCTGGCCTTTCCCCGTCCCACGGCACAGACCAGTTGGAGATCGCTGCGGACACCTTCCGAGTTTCGTTCCTCCTCGCTGTCGGGTAACGTGACGGGTTGGCCATACGTCATCTTTTGTATTGGTGCAATGCTCAGGAGTCGGTCGTGGATGCGGAAGTTGAGATCTCCGCTCTTGATGGCCTTGGCGGCGGACATGGCTTGCTCTGGAGATGTTGACTCCTCGCCATATAGGTCATCGTCGTCGTCCTCGAGATCTTCGTCGTCGAGATCCAAATCCAAATCGGCATCCTGAATTCGCGACTTTTTCCTCTGAGTTTGGCCCTGTCTCCTAGTCCAACCAAGCAAAACGGAATCGCCTTCCTCGGAGCCCACGAACACAGTAGACCTTCCTACCCGGGACAGCGAAGTAACACGCGACTGAATGACACTACCGCCGGCTTCTGGGGCTAGCATCTTAATGCTCAGGCCCGAAACCGTACGGCCGTCGATGCGGAATGTGATGAGCCCCAGGCGTCCGTCGTTGAGAATCAGGAGGAACTCCCCGAGTTCTGCCGCCAAGACGTCGATAGCGCAGCCTTCGAGACGAAGTTCCAAGTCGGATTGGTCGACAAGACTAAAAGAGGTGGTCTGCTTGGTGAGGGGGTTGACAGCAATCCCGTTTGATTTGCCAGACTGGTCGATATGGATGAGTTCGTTGGCTCCTACAAGCAAAGCGCCACCCACAGGTGCCGGGAGGGCGACAACACGGAAGAGATCCTGGGGCAGTCCATTGACAGCCAAAATGGTGGTGGACGCCCTTTGCTGGAGGTCTAGGGTGAAGACCATGTATGTAAAGTGGTCCTTGTGACCGAGCGAGTTGGAGGCGGTCTTGGTGGAGGACAGGACACCAATGGTGGGATCTCGATACTCATGCAGGAAGGCGAGGTGCACAGGATGGAGGAGACTAGCTTCAAGTTTGGAGAGGCGAAGGACGAAAGACGGTGAATATGGTGTGTCTTCTATAGTGCTAGCTCCATTTGCGACGGCGCCGGAAAGGTCCTTCTTGGACCTTGGGCCGTCCAGCTCTTCATCCCAATTATCCATGTCCATGTCCTCATCCGGCTGCTTGAAGGGCAAGATGGCCAAGTTCCTCTCGCTGAACTTGAGCGCAGCGCATCTACTCGCGGGGTCTGCGACCAACAGGGTGGGATAGTGATGCAGAGGCGCGACCCACGGGCTCCCTACGAGCTCTTCTTGTTCGTAGTAGTGAATCGAGACGGTCTCGAGAGTGTTGCGTTCGACATTCCACTCAACCAGGCTGAGACGAGCGTCGCGGAAGGAGAGGAGCAAGCAGTCGGCGCCACCGGACGAGCTGCCGCTGGGCTTCTTGATTCGCGCGAGACCTGTTATGGTGTTGGGCAGGGTGACTTCGGCGACAAGAACCAGCTTGGCGCTGTTGGCACGATCGGTCCTTGCGGCAATATTATCTCCTCCCAAGAACGAGGCCTCGAAGCCGTCATCGTCGTTTACGAGTCTGCTATCGTAGCGGCCAGCCGTCGTAGGCTTGGATGGGTTTGTACCATTGAGGGTAGCGGGGGCATCGATCTCGACGGAAACGACCTTTGTCTTGAAGATTTGGAGTAATGATGCCTTTGCGACGGCGAGATTAGTACCCTGACCAGGGACGAGCTGGAGGGTTACTGAATGGGTGACGGCCGTGGGCGGCGTCAACTCTGTATAGCATTGCATCGTATGGGAGTCGGGAGCATGTCGATGCTAGACGAAGCTCGGAATAAGTTCTGGCGGCAGATGATGCTGCTTCCTGTTATTGTTTTAGTAAAGTTTAGCGCGCCAGTTGCAGAATGGTTGTAAAGTGAAGACGAAGGTACGCAGCCATAGATTTCCCTATGCGCGATGTGATGTTGAGTGGACGGAGGATTGTATTCTGTTGCCGACGATGCAAGTGGAAGTCAACACGATGATTGTCCCAAAGCTCAGACCCCCAGCGTTCTGGACCACACATTTGATGGCTTGCTGGATCCCACCTCAGCTGAATGTTGAAGCTGTGCGACCCACAAGGTTCTCGTTGGAGAAGCCCCGCCATCCCCTCGACACCAATTCACGTGGAGTATTGAACAAGATATTAGCATGGTACAGCACATTGTGTAGCCGTGAACTGAGACATTCTTGTACACAGCAATGACACCCAACCTGTGACGCCATACGATCGGTTGACATTCCGGGCGGGCAAGTGTGAGACTTCTCCAACCCACACTCAACCTGTGTCTGCCACTGACGACTTGCACCTCCAGCTGAAGTGCTCAGGCTGCAACAGTGCAACATTCAACTGCACCCTGACGACTTTGGCTGGCCATTGGCGATCCTGCACCTCTTCCCCTCCAACCAAACAACATTTTACATATCAACATGTGAACCATTTAAACGCGGGATACACACATACCTTACTTTGCTGGACCCTTCTTTTCCGAATCTGATTCATGACTGGGTGTTTCTCCCTTGTCTGATGCACCCCACGTCATCCGGCCATTGATGTTCTCCACGATTCCATCCGTACCTACCACTGCGACTTTTGTCACTTTTTTTTCTCCCGTTCCGCTGGGCTGGCAGCTGGCTGGCCGTCAAAAGTCCATTTCTTTCCCAACTTGTCGTGAGTCTTCTTCAGATCATACAATCACCACCCAATCACCACCCAACCACGGAACCCAGGCGGCCCAACAGCTGGGATCTTGAAAGCGGGAACCTTAACCAACTCAATGAATCTGACCCATATGATAGGTCCTTTATCCTTTTTTCCATTGGTCCCCTATTAGATAACGACGAACCTGTGAGCTACAAGGCTAGGCTTGGCCGCGGGGCAAACTATCGCTAGACACCCAAACAACAAGACGAAACCTGAGCTAGACGGCGCCAGAACCGGCTATCAGGCATACAGACTTCAAGATATAACCCATTCCATGTCCAGGTTGCCGCCTTCGTGTTCCGCCTTTATACCCTTCTGCGATTGACTGACGAGTACCCATGACCATACCGCCTGCCCGACGTCACCTAGAGAGTGTACCTGATAAAGGATGGTTTCCGACCCTCTTCACCTCCTGGATTAGCAACGACATCTTTGTCGTCAGTTTCCGCCGAGATGGCATTCAAGCTCCCCCTTGGTCCCCTTTCGCGCTCCAACAATGGCGACCATTCCTCCGAGTCCGACTATCCGGGCGGCCGTCGCGACTCCATGGCCGCTCTCTCCATCTCTTCCCATGTCAACCAGGAACAGCTCGCTCATACCCTTGACCGAATTCACAATACGGCAAGCCAGTCTGGGGTCCTGACCACCTTCAACGATTTCGCCCCGCCTCCTCCACCTACTGTGCCTGTCGCCGAGAGCAAGGGAACTACGGGCGAGTTGGTACAACAAGGCTTGAGTGGTCTCTACAGCCGTCTTAAGGAGGTCGTCGGGGTGGCAGGGAAATCTTTTGCCCAGGAGGCCGAAAGTTCTACTAACACCCAGGATGCCGCGTCCAAGAATCCCAAGAGCCCGATTCCCAATAGCTCCAACAACAGTAGCGCCAAGATATCGATTCCCTCCCTTCCCAAGGGAGATAGCTCATCCATCAAGTCGCCTTTTGATGCAAAGTCACCCTTTGATGCAAAGTCGCTCTTCAATAACAAGTCACCCTTTGAGGCAAGGCACACCTTTGATGGGCCCGCCTCTCTCGAGATCCCACCCGCCAGGTCTGCCGGCACATCACCGGTTTCGCCAACCACCATACCGGCAGACCTCCAGTCCCCCTCACAGACAACCAGACCACCATCACTTACTACGCTGCAGAGCCTCAAGACTGGAAACTCGAGCGCACAGACAATTCCGAGGACGGGAAGGACGCCCCAGTCAACCACTGCCAGCCCTACCGTTGCCCCCTTCATGGGAAAAGGGCCTTTCGAAAGGGATAGTTCTAGGGGTCCTGCCAGACACCTCGAAGAGCCCTCAAGTTGGGGCTCTAGCCGGCGGAGCATCAGCAGACATGGTGACGGATCCACGCCGCCTACCATCGCCGTGAGAACAAGTGTAGATAGCACGACGGCCGCTTTGGCGCGCAGTAGAAGGGAGGACGACGTGAGTATCGACGGCGGCATCGACAGCCCCATGAGCCCTTCTAGGCCTATACCAGATGTGCGCATCTCCTCTGCCTCGTCGCGCTTGTCCGAGACCAACCAAGTTAAGCGAAGGCCTGCCATTATTGACCGTATAAGTCAGTCAAGAGGTCATAGCCACTCCAGGTCCTCGTCTATGGAACCCGGCAAGGCAGAGCCTAGCCCCATTAGCACATCAGCTCACAGCACTGTCTATCATGACTCTTTTACTCATAATGTCAAACCACAGAGGTTGCAATCTGGAGCCATGAAAATACCAGGCACCACCACAAACGAGGGAGCCCCCGAGGTCGTCAATGCTAGACTAGAAATGATGAGGAAGCAGGTCCTGAGCAAAGAGTTCTGGATGAAAGACGAAACCACCAAAGAATGCTTTGCCTGCGGTAGCCCGTTTACTGCCTTTCGGCGCAAGCACCACTGCCGCACTTGTGGCTGCATCTTCGATTCAAAATGCACCTCTACCATTTCCGGGCAGAAGTTTGGCGTTCAGGGAACCCTTCGCGTCTGCAAGAATTGCTTGGAGGTCATAAACCGCCGCTATGAAAGCGGATCCGATGATTCAGCGGATGAGCCCTTTTTGCCCACCATCTTTCGTTCCAACCAGACTAAGCCGCCTCCTCTTCCAGCTAGACCTCAGGCGGATGACGAGGTTAGTATTGCCGAGCGAACGGAGCAAGCGAATGACACAAGGTCCGCCAAAACGCCCATGATGGCGATTCCAGCCACACGCCGAGTTGGTGATAGCAATCGTCACTCGGCCGTTCTGGAGATTGATATGCCACAGCTCAGCCGCCCAGGATCATCTCGGTCGCTGAGATCACTTGCGGCGGGCCGACCACAGTCGTCTAGTCACCGCAGGCTTCATTCAAAACATACCTTCTTGAATAGATTCAAGTCTACTACGACTGATGACAGGGCGCCTTTTCGCAAGCCTGCCAGCGAAGAACTCGGGAGAAAATCCAAATTCAGCGCGTTCCACGACGACAATATCATTGACCCAGAACTTGCCCCCTATATGTCGGACGAGTCAACCGATGACGAACAAATGAGTAGCATATTTGCAACCCTGAACAGCAATGATGTGCCAGCGGCCAGCCTTGATCCCGACAAAGCCAGCATGGGCTTTAGAAAACATAGGTTCCGCCACGGCGAGAAGAGCATCAGCGGACTTAGTTATACCAGCAGAGGCCACGAAGACACTGGTTTACCAACTCTCAATCTCCATACCCGGCCAACCAGAAAGAGAAACCTCAGCACTGCAAGTGTCACGGGCCACCCGCTGCGGTCACCACGCCCGAGATCTGGTATCTTCAGCATCATGTTAAACACTGGTGCCTCAGCTGACGCCTTATCTATGTGGGATAATCCTGGAGTTGTCGAAGCATCTGCACTCAGTAGAAGGGATTCTTATTTCGAGGGCAGGTCACCAACCGGTGGACTCAACCCCATAAGCATGAACCACGTCAAGAAGCTCTTCCGGCAGCTTTTGAACGACGCGGAAATTCCCAACCCTGCAGCGTGGGAAAAGGCCCTCATCCCAATCCTTGACAGGTGTGCTGATGACGTCGATCCGGACGTCCGCAACGGAGATGACATGGACATTCGACACTGGATCAAGTTGAAAAAGATACCCGGCGGCAAACCCGGCGATACTGCTTACGTCCATGGAGTTGTCTTTTCCAAGAACTTGGCCCTCAAGACCATGCCCCGCAAAATCGAGAATCCCAAAATCGTCATCATCACTTTCCCAATCGAGTATCAGCGGCACCAGGAGCAGCATTTTATGAGCTTGCAGCCGGTCATAGAGCAGGAAAAGGAGTATCTGAGGATGGTGGTGAACAGAATCCTAAACCTCGAGCCTCGGGTGTTGCTCGTCGAAAAGAACGTTTCTGGCGTGGCTTTACAATATCTTTCGGAAGCCGAGGTCGCGGTCGTGTATAACGTCAAGCCGTCAGTTATTGAGGCTGTCTCCAGAATTGCCAACATTCCTATCATTTCATCCATGGATATGCTAAGCTTGGGTGCCCGCGTCGGAACCTGTCAAAATTTCGAGGTCAAGACCTTTGTCAACAAGGAGCTCAAAGGAAGGAAGAAGACGTACATCTTCATCTCCGGCTGTCCGAAAGAGCGCGGCTGCACTATTGCTCTTCGCGGTGGGTCAACTGAGATCCTATCCCGCATGAAGAGGATCACCGAGTTCATGGTTTACGTGGTTTACAACCTCAAGCTCGAATCCTGCTTGATGCGCGATGAATTCGTTCATGTGCCTCCGAAGCTCGAGTCTCCCCCCCGGTCAACCACGAAGCTCCTGAGTGATGGCAGTCAGGTCCCGTTTTCAACAACTCCAAGCACACCACCAGAGGAAAACCCCCCCGCTCACAGGATGGCCGAACACAGCCCCGAACATAATCAGCCCCCTGAACCCTCTCAAGTGACCGATGAGACTGTCGAGAGCATAACCTCGACTGAGGAACATTCAGCTGCCGCCCTCAACACGAGTTCATCAATCAAGGAGGAGACCGAGGAGGAACTAATTCGGGCTGAGTCCGAAACACATGAAGGTCAAGGTGCGGAAGACTTGCCTATGCCCACATATTATGGTGACATGGTCGCCAAATACGAGACCAGAATCCTCTCTGCATCACCCTTCGTCAAGTTCACTCAACCATACCTGCTCATGAAAGCCCGAGAGCAGGAGAGGCGTCTGGTGTATCTCAAACGTCTTCGTGACCAGGACATCGTCGAAGAACTCGGAGAAAGCGAGAAGAGTGAGCCTCAGCCTAGGCAATTTCAGCTTATCAAGCCTGAAATGGTGCATGAACTCGGCCAAAAGGCCCCGCGCCACATCATGGAGGTGCTTCATGCTGTCTACGATGCGGAATATGACAAGGCCTTGTACAACTACCAGACCCAAACCAAGCAGTGGGAGAATTACATCCAGGGAAGCCTCGACCTATTTGATCCTCACTCACACCAGAGCATCGTTGTTCTGTACTCGGTTACGTGTAATGTGACCCAAGTCCCATGCACGGAGCCCAGCGTCGTGGCTTTTGAGTTCTATAGGGAAACTCCGGACGCACATAGTGGGATGTACCAAGACTGCACCCTGGGGCAGTACATCGAGGACGTCTGCGAAAGCGCTGACTCAATCTGTCACTCCAATGGATGTGACCGAAAGATGTTTGAGCATTACCAGACGTATGTTCACGAAAACGCGCGAATCACGGTCATGGTGGAGGACAAGCCAAAATGGCCAGAGAACTTCCCCGAGAGACCACACGAAAGAGATGGTTGGAAAGATGGCACCGGAATCTGCATGTGGAATTACTGCAAGGTGTGCAACAACCATTTCGGGCTGATGCCCATGTCTGTGAGCACCTGGAAGTATTCTTTCTCGAAGTATCTGGAATTATCGTTCTGGAGCCGTGGTTTACGCCTTCGTCCAGAGACAGGATGCCCTCATGATCATCAGAAAGACCATGTTCGGTTCTTCTACTACCTATATCGCGACATTGCCGTCAGGATACACTACGATCCGATCGACTTGTACGAAATCATTGTCCCTAGGTCAAGAATCACATGGAAGGTAGACCATGACCTGAGGTTGAAGAATGAAGTCTTTACCAAGGCAGAAGAGCGCTGGAACCGCTTTATCAACTCGGTCAAGGCCAGGTTGAAGAGCATCAGAATCGACAGCGTCTTGCCGGAGAAAACGGAGCACTGCAAAGCCGAAGTGGAAAGAATGACAAAGAAGGTACAAGAGGACCAGGCCGAGCTGATTCAAGACCTTCAGGACGCCTACATGGGCTCAAAGTACTACGAGGTTCTTGCCATGAACGGAGTTATACGTCAGATGGCGGAGAGAGCTACTGAATGGGACGTGGCCTTTACCAAATTTGAGGCCGACTTCCTTTCGGACAAAGATGTTCGCCAGTTGACTATTATCCAGCTGAAGAAGATGTTTGACCCAAAATCCGGATCCTCAGGTTCTGAACTTGGGGAGAAGCCGTCCTCTGAGGCAACTCACTCCAATGCCAACGCCGGCGAACCGGAAATGAAAGAAAAGCCATCGCAGCCAACGGAAGATGAAGGCCCTAGCCCCAAGACGCATTCTCCAGTGTCTTCCGCGACCAAACCTGTTTCTGTGGTAAGGGGGGAAGCAGTGGATGAAGCCGGGTCCATTCTGGGAAGAGTCGAGCCTCTTGACCTTGCAACTGCATCCTCGCCCACGCTCATTAGAAATGGGGCGGATCCGGTTCTGGAAGCAGCAAAAGTCACAGTCAACGAGCCAACGCCGATCGTCACAGCCGCAACCCCCACACCACTACCGACACCTCTCTCAAAACTCAACGAAGCACCTCAATTTACCGGTGGCGAGTTGTCTTTGGCTGAAACGATCGAACTCAAACGCCGAGAACAACAGGCAGCCATGCCTGAGGCTAGCACCTCCGCCGCCGGCGGTGAGGGTTCGATGGAAGGTTTCAGGCCTATTGTACCGGAGCGCACGTCATCCCGTAAGGCGGGTTTGACGGTGTCGCCTCCCTTAACACGGGCCATTTCACAGCCAGTGGGAGCCATTCCGAAGCTACAGTCCGCCATTCCGAAGGCTAAAGAGCATAAGATGCCTGAGCCGGGTGATCTTGCGCGGGCAACAGGAGAGGGCTCATCTCTCAAGGGAGATAAGAAGTTCCTTGGGATGAAGATCCGTCCTTCTGCTATCCCACGCTATCGGCATAGGAATTCGAAGGTGTTCACTCTTGCGCGTCACTTTGAGGAGTTGAGTCGAGAGTTTGAGAAGGAGCGAATCAAGGACAAGAGAGAGCGGCAGGCCAAGATGTCTTTTCCACGTGCATATCTGCCACGTTCGACTACCAAGGCCATCGTGGAGATCTACGAGGATGTCGACCAGGCTGTTCAGGAACCCGGTACTGCGGAAGAGGGCCACCCTGGTGACAAGGACTCGAAGGACAATAGGCCAATGGAGGGTTCCTCTCCGCCAGATCAAGCCCAAGGGGATCATGCCAGATTGTCTGCAGACCAGGGCCGCACTTCGTCAGTTGAGATCCCATCCCGAGAACCTACTCCTGAAGATCGGGACCACGAAGCGGACGCAGACGAAGGACAACACGAGAGCGAAGCCGAGTCCGATGAAGAAGGTGCAGAAAGTGATGCCGACCGGTCAACATATACGTATGACGATATCCCGACTGATGTCAGGGACCTGGCTGCATCCATCGAGCCAAGTGAGGAAATACCTGAGGAGCTACCAAAACACCAAAGGAAGAGCCTCATGACTATGCTCACCAACTTTTGGGCTGAACGCTCCGCCAGTGGATGGCCCGCGCTTGACTACCCTTACAATTCGACCGATCACATGTTCACGGACTCTAACGTGATTGTCAGAGAAGACGAGCCAAGTTCTGTTGTCGCCTTTGCGATGAACTCCATGGACTACCACATCCAACTTCGAAACATCCGAAGGAACTCCAGGAGAACCCAGCAGCAGCAACAACAACAAAGGCAGCAGAAAGAGCAACAGCAGCAACAGCAGCAACAACAGGAGCTACCATCCCAGGATCCCGAAGAGAGCAGCGACAGCGGCATGCTAGAAATCAAGGGCGGCGGCGCCGGTCCCGACCTCAGCGAAGCCGAACTCGAACAAAGCATGCTCCGCCCCTTCGGCACCCACCTCAAGTTCCAATTCACGGAAGGCTCCGGCAAGTTCACCTGCAAGATCTTCTTCGCCGAGCAATTCGACGCCCTGCGGCGCAAGTGCGGCGTCGGCGACCGTATCATCGAGTCCTTGTCTCGCTGCTTGAAATGGGACTCCAAAGGCGGCAAAACCAAGTCCGTCTTCCTCAAGACGCTCGACGACCGACTAGTCATGAAATCCCTTTCCCCCATCGAAACCTCGGCCTTCCTTGGTTTCGCGCCCGTCTACTTTGAATTCATGGCCCAAGCTTTGTTTCATGACCTCCCCTCCGTCATCGCCAAAATGCTCGGTTTCTTCCAAGTAATCATCAAAAACCCGCTCACCAACACCGAAGTCAAACTCGACCTTTTGCTCATGGAAAATTTGTTTTATGACCGCTCCCCCACCCGCACCTTCGACCTAAAAGGGTCCATGCGCAACCGCAAAATCCAATCGACCGGCGAACAAAACGAAGTCCTGCTCGACGAAAACATGGTCGAGTACATCTGGGAATCTCCCCTCTTTGCACGGGAGCACTCCAAACGTTTGCTCCGAGCATCCGTCTGGAACGACACCCTCTTTTTGGCAAGACAAAACGTGATGGATTACAGTCTCATGATCGCCGTCGACGAGAACAAGAAGGAGTTGGTGGTGGGCATTATCGATTGCATCCGCACTTGGACGTGGGATAAACGCCTCGAGAGTTGGATTAAAGACAGGGGGTTTGCGGGGGGAGGGAGGAACAGGCCGACGGTGACGAGTCCGAAGGAGTATAAGAGTCGGTTTCGAGAGGCTATGGCTAGGTATGTGCTTTTTGGTCCTGCGAGGTTTACGTGCTTGGTTACGAGGGGGAGGGATGGGGGGTTGGTTTTGTTGAGGGGGTTGGTTTAATCATGTTCGCATGAACAAGGTGTTCGAACGGATGAGGGAGGGGTGGTTGGAGTGGACGTTGAAATTGCCTGCTGACACATTCTTGGATACTTCTCCTTTTCCTCTATGATTATAGGTATATTCTCCAAGCACCTAATTGCTGGCATCACTTTGGAAGTGCCCTGGGCCCTACCGGCAATCCTTCCTTGAAGGCTGTTGTTGGTCCTGCTCCTAGGACGAGGTTCGCGGGGGATGTTACTCCGTCGATTAGGGGGTCGGTGAGGGGGTCGGTGAGGGGGATGGAGTGAAAAGGTGGTCGAGGGTAGGAGGTGGTAGGACAGGAAGCATATGGGAGGAGGATATGGTTGAGAGGTGGGTATGTGTTGGGAATGGAGAGCATGATGGTGCAATGACACCGGTGTGGCTGTGGGATGGGGAAAATGAGGAATCAGAAGAGTTTGTTAGGCCGCAGTCTTGTTTTTTGTCTGTTGCATTGTTGTTATCATTATTGTTAAGCACGGCGTTTTGCTGTTGTGTTCACCTGTCAGACAGAATGAAAAGGGGAAAGTGAGTCTTGGTCCGTTGCCCAATTGTCTGTTGAAAAGTGGTAATCAATTCAGTCATCTATCCATCTACTTCCTTTTGTGCCCTTGATCTGACTTCTGATTGGGAATGCTTACAAACAGCGACGCTGTCTATCCTGGTGAGAGGCCGGTCAGTTCCCCCCGTCCCCCGTCCCCCGTCCCCCATCCCCCGTCCCCCATCCCCCATCCCCCATCCCCCGTTCCCCTTCCCCTCCCTCTTTTTCTTTTATTCCTCGTTCATGTTACTAACTTTCCACGATAGTCTTCCTCAGATTCACCATGATCACTACCCAGCAAAAATGCCAGACTAGCCAACACAATCACTTGCCATCAATCACTCACCGGCTTAGCAACCATCAAACTAATAAGCGACAACCCAACCTGCGCAGCAGCTAGAACCGTCGTCTCCCCCTTATTATCATAAGCCGGGCTGACCTCTACCACATCCGCCCCAACAACAGACAAGCCTCTCAGCCCGTCAATGATAGTCAGTAGTTCCCTCGTAGACCACCCGCCGGGTTCCGAGGTCCCCGTGCCCGGAGCAAACGCCGGATCCAAGACGTCAATGTCGACGCTGATATACACCCTCGAGTCACCCACCCGGGCCTTGATGGTCGATATAATCCAGTCGATCCCGTGCTTGTCGATGTCCCGGGCTGTGATGACGGTGAAGCCGCAGCGCTTGTCGTTAGCACGGTCACTGCGCTTGATGATGGGGCCGCGAGTGCCGGCGTGGACGGAGGTGTTGCGGATTAAGCCCTGGGAACTTTGTGTTAGTGACTGGGGGATGTTATGGGCATTCAATGAGGGGACCTTACTTCTTCGTGGGCGATGTGGAGGAAGGTTCCGTGGTTGATGCCTCTGTGCCAAGAGGATGTGTTAGAGTTGTTGAACCTCGCTGGGTGCTCCGGTCTGAAGATCGACTTACGCATAATCGGAGATGCCGCCTCCGAGAACGTCAGGATTCCATGTGTCTATCGTGAGGTTAGTGTCCACTAGGCCGCCGCATCGATACACAGATATTCCGCGTCAAGACAACTCACCAATGTGACTATCGAAATGGATCACGGACACCTGACCCCATCGGTGAAAGGTTGATCGCAGTGCCGACAGAGTGGTGCTGTGATCACCGCCCAACATCAATATTCTCGGCACGGCTGCAACCGTGTCGTTGGCCGTGGGCCGTCCGGATATGACTCTGTGCGCCTTGTCGAGCTGCTTGAAGGCAACGGTATTGTCGAGCCAGGTCAAGGTGGCGTCGCCGCAGTCCACAACGGTAGCCCAGTCATGCAATGCATCTTCGTCTGCAAGTGACCATCACATCGAGTTAGTTGGAAATCTGGGAGCGGTGACCTTGACAATTTCCGAGTAGTACTCTTGGTGGGGTTTTGGTTGGTGTTGAGCTATAATCTATATTGACTACCATCGTGTACTTTGGAGGTACAGTACTTAGCTCGAGGGGTACTCTTTGTGAGACACACATTGCATTGGGGAACTTGGGGTCCTTTGGTCTTTGAGATCATGGTGGTACCGCAGCGAGTGCCGCGGAGAGATTGAAAGCTGAAACATACTTACCCGTGTAGAAATCGAATCCTCCGAGGCGTTGACTCCCGACCCTAATTCCTGTCGGCCCGTAGCGGGCTCCTGGTCGTCCGGTAACAGCCTGCAAGAAAGTGTATTTCGGGTAAGACAACTGGACTAATCTTGTCAAAGAGGAAAGAAACAAGACTGACTGTATCAAAGGGAGCGCCAAGAACAGCAATGTCGTACTTCTTGGAGGCCGCTTCTTCGTCCGAAAAACAATTCACATACGGAAGGCTGCCGAACGTCTTGAGTCCGTGGAACTGACTTCCCGTCAGGATGTCTATGTCGTCCACACTTGGATTGTCAAGGGAGATTGGATGTTGTCTGTTGTTGCTGGAAACCCAGAAGGAGGAGGATGAGGATGAGGAGGAGGAGGATGAGGAGGAGGAAGAATGAGGAGGAGGAAGAATGAGGGGTACCGTGAGCTACTACCCCGCCCATGCCGAGGGAGAACAACCCCAAGAATGATCTCATGCTGATTGACGTAAAATCAGGCATCATTAATATCCAAAGAAATGGAAGGAACAGCTATCCTGAAGCTGATAATAGTTTCCGCATTCCAGGAAGGAAAAGGTGAAGATGGCCAAAAGAATCATGGCCGTCAAGGTCCTTATACCAGGCCGTGCCTTCCCGTCCTCGATTGCAGATTTCCTGCCGCCCCGCCTTTCAATGCCCTTTGTCGGTTGCAGCATGCTAGATAAGCTGACATGGGAAGTCGCGGCAGGTCCAGTAATCGTGATGCAATTGAGATGGAGGCAACCTCGTTCTTTCCCAATGGAGCAAAGTTTGTTTTGCGGTGACCAGTCGAGTTATCGCCCCATTTCAAGAGAATCTCTCTCCATCACCACATCACCATCTTATGTCCATTACCTAATATCTTTAACCACGATATCCGACCTATCACCACCTAGAATCCGTCTGCGCAGGACCTCGATAGCATCTTTCAACAGCTACACCTTAAAAGACATTTTCAAGGCACTCAACCATCCAAGCTCCTCCGTCTTGCGCAATGGATCCTTGGGCTGGAGGCGACAGAGTGAGCGAGAGCAGTACTCGCCGCCATGTACCCATCAGTAGCATCAGAGAACCATCTGAGCATTTATCTCCCAGGGCCAGTCACCGAATCGATTCCCAACAGCCAGAAGAACGTCGAGACACGGCCTTTACTTCCCACCCAGACAAAGATGAAGTTTACGAGGCCTTCACTGATATTGACCTGGGACCAGAGCTGGAGAAACAGGGAGTGCCACCTCGCCCCAGCCGGAGGGTTCGTGCCAGAAAGCATTTCACCTACGCAGCTTAGTGGCAGCAAGAGTTCTGGTACGCCATCATATGCGTCTCCACGGCAGTTGGGCTGGTGACCCTCCTCAGATACTACGACAACCAGCTTGTGCCTGAACTGGGTGTCGGAGTACAATTTGACTCAGTCCTCCTTGTCATGGTCACAATCTTCCGAATCTCACTCATGGCCTTCGTTGGCTCTTGCCTAAGCCAAGGCGCGTGGCTTTGGGTATCGGAAATCTCGCAACAACGTTACAACCATGATGCGCTGCTGTCGGACTTCAGTGTCTTTGACGGATCGTCTCGGGGAATACGAGGCAGCTTGCGCTTGCTCTGGCGGATGAAGCTCAAACATCTTGGGTGTATCGGTGCGCTTATCATTATCCTATCACACTGGTTCGAGACCTTCAGCCAGCAAATGGTTCTCTTTGAGCAGCGTCCCCGAATTCTCAACCGTGGGTACGGTCCGGCACCGCCTCCTCCACGATCCGAGGTCTAGGACGCCTACATGAGGCGAGGAGGCTACCTTGGAGACTTGGTGCCTTCGCTCTCTACAAAGGCAGCCATCTACAGCGGCATCATCTCAACCGAGATGCCCAGGCTTCCTGTGTACTGCGAGACTGGAAACTGTTCTTGGCCAGTGTTCCCGACTCTGGCGGCTTGTGGGGAGTGTATCACAGTCACCAACGTCTCATCAACTTGCAATGAAACTTCACGCATGTGCACATACAGCGTTGACTCCGGTAATACATTGGATGTTCCCATGGATCCAGCAGCCGAGTTCAACATCTTCAAAGTCGCTCCGTCCAACGGGACATCTCATCCAATCAAGTCGACAAACCGGGCTTACTTCTCGGTTTTTGACATGCTCTCCCTCGTCCAATCTGAGGATCAGGGATTGTCGGTCACGGGTACCGAGTGTGCTCTATGGTTCTGTGTCCAGAGTTTCAAGCTCCTGGTCTTTGATGGAACGCACAATGAGACCATTGTGGGAAACTGGTCCACCACGGAACTTGCACATGCCGGTGGTGGCAATCTCCACGGCGCTGGATATTCCTTCATCGGCCTGCCCGAGCATCTGAATGCTGACAACACGACGACCTACTCAGTATCCAATGAGGCCATAACCGCTTTGCGAACGTTCATGGCTGATATAACGTCTGGAGTGGTCCGCGCCGACACAAACATGTTAGATTACTCCTCGGACTGGGTTGAAGCCATGTGGAACGCAACCAATACCCTGCAAGCCTGGATGGAGAGCTTCACGCAAGCCATGACAGCCGAGTTTCGTGTCAATGGGAGACTCTCCAACGGGTTAGGCGGCACCAAGGTTTATGCTGGATCTGCCACTCAGCTCGCCCCTTTCATTAGAGTCCAGTGGTGGTGGATGTTCTATCCCGGCTGCATGCTACTGATCAGTTTCTACTACTTCTTTCGCACCGTTGTTATCAGTGCTCGTCATGGCGTGTCTGCCTGGAAAGGAGATGCGTTGCCCATGTTGTTCGTCCGAGTCGACGACAACATCCATGCCCACGTTGGGGATGGCATGGACGTGCCAGATGGCTTGATGGGGAGAGTTGGGAATATCCGGATTGCCATGTACAGGGATGAAGATGGACAATGGAGATTCAGGTCGACCAGAGATGACCCTAAAGAAGCCTAGCCAGAACGCCATGTTGGTCATTGAGGCTTTCAATCGTCAACAGTGTCTCAGCTCCTCGGTGACACCGGCCACCACCAGCATCTTTTCCTACACAGTCACTCGTATAAAATGGCGGGATAAACTGCAGACCCTGGCCACAGCTGCCCTACTGAGAAGCTCCCCTGAAGAGTTGAAGCCGCTGTGTAAGCTCCTTTTCTAGTATACCAGGATGAATGACAAACACTTTTCAGCCTGGAGAACCTGACAAGAGCGTGATGTGAATAAGGTGTGTGTTGTAACCTTTCTGTCACACGCCCTAGGATCCAACTCCATATCACTAGGTCATTGCAAGGATGAACAGCAACAAGGTCTTTCAGATGCCATCGATGCGGTTTTGCAGGTGCCCGACAGCTGTACTGCGAGGAGGCAGGTCGCACCTGGAGATTAAGGACCGATTTCCCTGATGTCCCACTGCAGTGTGTGCTCATAGAACCTTGTGATGGAAGCACCTTCTTCATCCATATCGAGGAAGCAGTTCGTCGGATTCGGGCATCATAACCGTCATTGCGACTTCCAACAGGGCAGCCGACGATTTCCACTGGCCGTCTCCAGCGGGGACAAACAAACCCGATCCCCGAATGTCAAGGGCTGGAGGGACGCGCACCCGGGACTGGGATGATGGCGGTCAACACCAATAAGATATCATGAAGTGATGGGGTGGAAAAAGCAAAAGCGAGAACCTAATCTCGTCGGAAATAGGAGCAGCTAGGGAGTTCTGCCAACAGGCGAACGAGTTTGGCGTTCCGCGGACCCACCGTTCTGTCCTGGCGGTGTTAGCGCTCACCTAACCACCCTGCGGTTCACTCACCCGTCTTGTCCTCCGCTAAATCCCTGGCAGTATGGGGATCGCTGGGATGAGGTGGAAGGAACATCCTTCAGGCCATCTCGGGCACTTTCCCCTAGGGCAGTAGGGCTCGCGCCGGGGAATACTGGGAACCCGTCACCGTCGATCGCTTCCACCGTCCAGGGCACGAGTCCAGGGGAAAACACAAGGGCAGTTGGCAGAAATGAGCCTGCAAGATAAGATCTGATTCTAGGATGCCTGTACCTGAAGGTCGAACATTGTCTAACCACAAAGGTCGTCGAAGACCAGTCTCTAGGATTCTTCTTCATTTCCATTTGTCCGAACACCACAAAACATCCGCAGAGAGCCATCTTCAACTGAATTTAAGCCCACAAGCGTATTCGTGATCAGTCAGTTTCCCATCTCTCCTCTTGATGGTTCGGGGATCCACTACCGGACCGATGTCACCGCTGCCGGGTCGGGTCCGTTCTAACGATGGAGCTCATGGGTCGAACCAACCACTGAGGTTCGCAACGGCACCAAGTGGGAAGGAGAAGAAGCCCCGGCGTACCCCAGTCTGTCCTCCACTCGACAACAATTATTCTTCATCTTCATGATCCCAAGACACATCGAAACTCGAGCTATGTAACTGACTGGACCCGAAATGGCAGCACACCAGCAAAGTTTGCGAGTTCCAACAACGCCTATCTACACCGCCGTGGACGGGCGTTTTGTATTGTGGCAGCCGGACCATTCACATGTGTCTGATCCTTCCATGTTTAGAATTGTGGCTGCTCTGACGACGAATTGTCCGTCCTAAACCCGCAAAGCTACCAAACTCGAAGCACAAAGCGTTATTGGAACAATCTGCGACTGAAATCGTTCTCGGTTCTGGGCAGAGCTGGGCAGGTCTGGAGAAGTTGGGGGAAATAAGCTAATCGCAACACCTGGCGTCATTTTCGAGAAGAGCACCGTGTACCGAGAGACCTCATCCCCGTTAGGGAACTAGTACTACACTAGTAAAGAGGATAAGCTCGGCCAACTAAATACGGGCTCCGGTTAGTGGGGGAAGAACGGAATTGCACTAATAACATGGCTATCACGCTTGGCAGTTCAGGACAAGAGGGTTTTCGGCCTGACTCTTGAGAAGCTGTTGAAGATCACAAGACGGACGGTTGACGGACGGCAGCGGAAGGCCCCACGGCGGGATCGATCTTCTAGAGGCATCTCCACATTGCGTAAAGAGGCACGGGAATTTGTCAAACAAACCTGAGCGTCAAGGACAAGGCACGATGGAATTGTGCACCCCCCTCCCCCTAAATGTTGTGAAGCCGAAGAAGCGATGTACCTGTGGCAGAAAGAGTACATTGTCTCTCCACACGACTCTCATCACCGCGCTTGTTCTGCAAGTTGGCCAGGTCGGCCGGCCCAGTTGCACCGAACGAATACACGCAGTGACTGCAGAAATGGAATTTTACCTCTCAGCACCAGCCTTGGCGCGATAAAAGTGCGCTTCCCATTTCAGAAGCGCCGTTCTGATTCGCCGAGAAGCCGTCGAAATGGCGTGAGGCGGGGTTGGAGCATGCCAGGTAGCATTTGGACCCCAGAGCAACCCAAGGGCAACTCATCTCGCTGCATACTGTCCTGCTGGTCTCACTTTGGCCGTCTTCGCGAACGGCAATTCTCCGGCAGAGACGAGACACACGCTGAAGAAGACCCCACCACCACCGAGCACCGACCGCCGCTTAGAACATCCAGAAGGAATTGCAGCTCGCTTGAGTGTATATCGGCCGTGATGACCATTGGACAAGTTTCAATATGAAGTTGCACACTTCGCTACACGGGACGGCCGTCCCTCATCCGTCGTTTTCGGTCCCGATGGAACCGATAGCGATGATATCGACCGAAAGATGTGACTGATCACAACCTTTCCCATGATCTCGAAATGTTTGGCGCAGCGCCTTCAGCGTTACAGGTTGAGCCGTCTCTGTCTGTCCCTGCATCATTCAGGGCTTCTGGAGCAATCAATTGCCAATGAGCTGGACCAAGCCACAACTGCTTCCCCAGGGGTCGAGTCAAATGGTAGTAACGGCATCGTGGCACAGGAGCCTGATGTGCCATGCAACCCATACGCTATACAAAAAAAAGAGGCAGTATGCGGTGCCACGTCAAGTTGAGGGTTGCTCGGGACGGTAGCAGCCGAAGGCATCTTCAGGACCGGCGCGGACGAGTGAGAACGAGGTAGGATCCAATCGCAACAACAACACTTTTCGATAGGAGACACTCAACAACTGCCACAACTATCACGACTGCCCACAAACTGCCACTCACATGACAGGAGACGATACCGAGAGCTTGGAACTGGAGAGTTTTTGAAATCAATAGCGTGGTCAGCCTGGCAGTTCCGGTACTGCAGCATGCGGTCTGCAGCAGTTTAGGTTATGACCGCCCCCTTCCGCCTCTTCTCAGCCTGTCAAATTCGATGAGCTGCATCCGAAAAAAAGTTTGTTTCGAGTTTGGGTGTTCGTCCGTCTAGGGTACCCGAAAAAATATCTTTCTGCAGCTGGTCATGAGAGGCTCCGCTCCGACATTCAGCATGGCATGGAGTCAATCATGCATTGCCAGCGGCGGCGGTGGAGAGAGAGAGACGGAGAGAGAGGGTCAGAGGAAGAAATGAAAGGCTCCGAGTCGCTGCGCTGTAAGGAAGGGGAATGAATGGTGGACGGGGCATACAGTAGGAACCCCTGTTAATGCAAACACCCCCTTTTGCAAACACATACAAACTGGCCCATTAGATGCAAAAGATTTCTGCGGCCCGGATTCCCAGTTTTGTATGTAAGTGAGGCACCCCTTAATGCAAAACCCCCTCTTTTGCAAAGAATCCGAGCCATCCTCCATAGTGCCCGGATTAGTTGCATTAACAGGGGTTCCTACTGTAAAAGAAACGAAAAAGGAAAGAAAGAAAAAAAAACGAAAATCACGTGCCATGAGACCCGACAGTTTGGAACCGAGAAATTCTGCCAATGACAAGACCAGATGAGACCCGACAGTTTGGAACCGAGAAATTCTGCTGACAACTGTGCACTGGCGCCAAGCGGTGCGCGCCCGTTGGCCGGAGGCGACTGAGGGCTCTACTAGATGGCTGGCCGCTACTCCACGAGTACTTACATGACCCGACCCCATTACCAAAGCTTCCTGACCTAAGTAGATACGCTAAGACCGACCCTATACTGTGAAAAATCTCTCATCCGACCCTCGTCTCCTTAATATTTTCTTTCCCCGTAGAGAAATAATTAATCGCTCGCTTAAAGTTCCTTATAGAGAAATAATATTATTCGCGTTTTTAAATACTCCTCTTAAATATTAACGATTATATATTTAAATACGATTGTAAACTGATTACGACCGACATTTCTTTATTATATACGAATAGCCTGTGAATTATTTTTAATATATCTTTGAATTATTTTCGTAAAATAGCTAATGATAATATTATTAACGCCGACATTTTAATTATTATTACTAAGCTCGGTTTAATTAAGTAGAATAATATAATTTTTATTAAATTATTAACGATATTTAATTTAGAATAAATAGATAGTATAACGGCCGAATTCAATGAGTTAGAGAAGTTGAAGGATATAATCCCTCTTAATATATCGATATTAACAGATTTTTTTAATAAGTATAGTTAATATATTATTAATATATTTTAAATATATCTCTTATTAATCGATAATATAATAATATTAATTATATAAAAGTTGAAATTATATGCCTAATATTTATTTTATCCGATAGTATTAATTAATATTCCAATTTCGTCTAAATAATATATTATATTATAACTATTTTAGAATACTTTGACTCTTCTATTTTTAGTGTAGCTTACGTTGTATATATTAAGGGTTTAACTGAGGTTTAGGTTAAAGCCCCGTAGGACGAAGTATATAAAGTAAAATAGTTAGAAATAAATTAGTAATATATATAGAATTAATCCTTAATTAATTTACGATATTATAAATCTAGTATTTTATAAAGAGGAAAATGCTTATTAAGGATATTTCGTCTAATTATTTGAATAATACTATATATTATTATACTATTTATAAATACTTTCATATTAAATACTATGAATATTTAAACCTGCGAATTTAGTAAACGTATTAATAAAGGTTTACTATTATAAATAACGAAGAGATTATAAACTTTTTATTTAAAGTCCGCTTCCAATAAAATGAAGTCCTTTTAATTAAGCGAACTATTAAATACGGATTTATCATTAATTTATTCCTAAATTATTTATTATATTGTTTTAATTCAATTGAAGATAATTGTCTTTTATCAATATTATTTTAAAAATTAGTTGGGTATAGGCGACTAGGACGCGTTGGGAGATATAGGGTTATAAAAAATCGAAATTATTATATAAATTCGTTTAGTATATAAGTAAGGTAAGTTTTTATTTAAAATATATCTTTAATAATAAGCATTATATTTAAAATTTATTTCTATTTAAATAATTACTAGTTATAATCGTTATTAATTAAAGTATTAGAATTCGAAGCCGGGAGAGAGAATATACTTTTTTACTAACTTCCTTAATAATTTTAATTAATATTAATTATACGTTAAATTAATTATTAAAGAGTATTTAAAGTATTTTATATTCAATTTAATATATATTAAAATATATATTAAAACGAATACTATATTAATAAAAAGGACGTACTATAGTAAATAAATCTTTCCTCAATATATTTAAAATTATTAAAAATTCATTATCGATAAATTAGAGATTCATTACGTTTAAAGCTATAGTATTATTAAGATTCGAAATTATAATATTATTATCAATTTTTATATTCTAATCAATATTTAAACTATCTTATATATTGTTGTAATTTCCTATAATTAATATACTTACTTACCCCCCCCCCCCCCCCCCCCCCCCTCCCCCCTCTCCCAATAAAACTCCTAAATTGATTATTAATAATTTAATATAGGTATTAAAGAAGGTAGGAAATCTTAATATAATTTAGAATAACTAAATCCGGAATATATTATTAATAGATTAGGGACAGATTGGAAATTAATGTATAATTTAGTAATTTCAACCTATAATCCTTACTATATTTAATTATTTAACGAATATAGTACCAATACTATTCACTAAATCTATGCGAATTTTAATAATATTAATTAGGTTCGATTAGTAATTAAAAAGTATTACGCTCTTATTTAGCCTTTAGGAATTTCGAACTTTGAAGTTATAATATAAGAATATTAATTAAAATACTAAAATTTAAATACTCGTATAAATTTATATATCCGGGATTTATTAGGGATGAATTAATAATTTTTTTAATAGTAGATTTAAAAGGTTCTTAACGATAGGACTAATTTTATAATTATTAATTTTTTTAAAGAATAAGTAGAATTCTTTCGTAAAGGTTTAGTTACATCCTTCGAATTAAACTATAAGTATCTTTCTAGTATAGAAAATAGGGAAATTATTTAGGGCTTTTACTTAGACTAATTAAAACGATATAAATTATTAAGTTATCCCGAATTTATTTTTAATGAATTTCTAATTCCGATAATTATTCTTCTTGTCCGGATTCTTATTAATATTAATTCGCCGAAAATATACGCCCTTACTGTTAAAACGGTATTTGAAATTTTTAAAATCGATTATAAATATATAGTTAAATAGCAGGAGTTATTTAGAGATGGCTTTTATAGTATTACTATAAATTAAGATTTTAAAGTAATTATAAGTATATTATTTTATTTTAAAAATCTTTTTATAATATATCCTCATTAATTCCCTAACTAATCGATATAGGTTTTTCGGTATATATTTTTAAAATAGATCCCTACCTTTGTAAGGCTATATACTTCGTTCGCTATATAGTACGATTTTATTATATTTATTTTAAGTGTAGTATTAAAAAGCGTATAAAGAATAATCTTTAACTTCGTTAATAAATAGAAGGGTTACTTATATATTTAACCCTTAATAAATATATGTAATTTTACTGTTATTTAAAATGTAAGTTAAAGATTATTTATAATTATTTTTAGATTTGTCTAAGATAAATCTTGAATAGAGCCCTAATTAATTATTCTATAAATAATTTATAAAAAGAAATTCGGAATTAGGCTTAGAATAAGAATATTTTAATTGTTTGCGCTAGGTATAACCGCATTTGCTTTAATATAAATTAAGAAATATAAAATATATTTCGATTAAATATTAATATAGTCGAAATATTATATTAATAATTTTATTGTTGGAGCTATCGGTTTGTTTCGCTATGTCATTATATTTACGTATAAACTATTAATAAAAACTTATCGCTAATATATCTAAGATTTACTATTAATATATTATAATTAATTTATTAGTAGGAATATAAGATTCGATCGCTATTTTATAGTACACGAATAAATTTGGATAAAGTATAATATTAAATTCGGGTATCGAGCTAATTTATTAATAAATCGATTAAATTATAATATAATAAAGGCAGATAGTAAATTAAAAATAAATTAATAATTTATTTAATATATTAGCGGCTAATTTAATATAGATAAATAGAAGAAGAATAGCACGCTTATAATCAAGAAAGTAGTTAAAAAGGTACTTTTTTTTTTTAATTTAATAACCCCTCTTTATCTTTTAATTCCCCCTTCTATTGTTATTCGATAAAATAGAATAAGATTAATATTTAATAATTCTCCGATTATATTATTATTTTAAACTTTTAGCGACCATTAATCTTTCACAGAGGCTATATTTTTTAATTATTATTCTAAAATTAATTTTAGATATAATTTAGATAACTTAGCAAAATGTTTTTAAAAATCTAATATATATATTAAATATTAATTATTTTAAATGTTTACTTTGCGGCTACGAATATTGGCTTAAAGGGTAAGAGAAGTATAAATTAAAGAAAGAGATAGAGAAGTGGCGCGCGTTATCGAACTTGAAAATATATTTATAAAGCGAATAGAAGCGGAAATTATAAATATTAAAATATAAAAAGAAAATGCCGAAGCGTAGATAAAATTATGTTGATTAATAAAGGAGGGTAAATTTTAGAAGCGGGAAATATTTATTTTAATTATTAATATAATTTGTATATTCCTTATATATAATTTACTTTCGTTAGATAATATATTATATATAATTGTAGGTTTACGTAAGAATTTAAAATAAATAATAGCGTTTATACGTTTATAGGGCTACTCTTATAGAACCCTCCCTATACGTAGTTAATCCCGCCCTTATATAACCGGGGATATTATAATAATTATAATTATTAAATATTTATTATACTATTATAATTAATAAATATAAAAGATAGATAATTATAAGGGAAATAAGGATGCTTTTATTGAATGTTTAGAACGCTTTATATAAATTTTTATTTAAAATGTATTATTTTTCTATAGGGAAGGTTTAATTTAATTAATATTTTATAATATTTACTTTCTTCGAAATAAATTTATATACGTAAAGTATAGAACCTCCCCCGGGTCGTTCCTTCCTATCCTTTTTCTTCCTCCTTCTTATAATTCGCGCTTTCCCTTTTCTTTCTCTATAAAGAAATAATTTATTAAAAACCCTTAATTAATACTCTATTACGGTATATAAGTAAATTCATAATTATAATCGAACGATAAAATTTTTATACGGAGAAATAATATCCGAATAAATCTATAATTATAACCGAATAATAAAGTTTCTATACGGAGAAATAATATATTATAGACGATTCCAATATAAATAGTAATTAAAATACCGTTTGGTCCGGGCGAATTAATATAGTAAAGAATTTTAATCCGAACCCCCCTTTAATTTTTTTTGACGGTACCGATTTTGCGCTATTATCCTACCTTTACTACCCCCCCTTTTCTTAATATCGCTTAGGTAATAATAAGTAGGCTAAGAAATATAAGAAAGATTATCGTAAAAATATATTAGTCGATAAGGGATACTTACTCTATATTGGTTATTACGATGTAAAGATAATTATATTATAATTTAATTTCGGCAATAGTAGTAAAATCTCCGGTTATTATAAGGGAAATAATATATATCTAGTCGTTTATATTACCCTCGAGCCTATTAGTAATAAATATTGACGAGAGGAATTATTATCGCTTCTTAAGACTTTATTACCTAAATAGATTATAATATTTAAATTAAGAGTAAAGGCCCTTTATAAAATTAAAATTATTATTAATATATTAGAGTATATTAATATACGTACTTTAATATAATATACCGAATATAAATATATATCCCCTTCCCGTTAAAACTTTATTTACCCTTTCCTTATAGAGAAATAATATCCTCCTTCTTATATTACTTTGCTAATTTATATTTAGTAACGAATATTTTTAATCCTTTTATATATTTAAAAACTTTTCACGAATTCGGTAATAAGTTTTAGACCAGCGCGACCTTCGATAATTAAATTAATATATGGAAAGGCTTTCCCGGATACTTTTACGATAAATAATATAAATATATTTTAATAGTTATAGCGTAATAGGATGAATTAACCTATATCCTATATATAATTCGGACTGGGAATTTGAAGAGTCCTACCGAATAATAATAATGGTTAATATATTAATGGAAGATTTATATAATAGCGACGTTTTATATTATATATTTACTACATTTTAAAGTATTTTATATTGGAATTAATTAGTTTAGGAAGCTCCGATATACTTAGGATCCTTATAATAAATAAAATAAAAAGGGTTATTAAGGAAGCTTCTCTACCGATGATTAAGTACGTACTATAATATACTATATTTATACTATTAATCGTTGTATTATAAAGAATTATTATTTAGCCGGTTATAACGGTATATAGTTTAGAGAAGTTATACTTTATTAAATTATTTCTTTAAACGACCAGCTAGGGATTCTAAATTACAAAAGGTATAAAAAGTCGATAAATACCTTCGTTTAAATCGCTACTAACCGATTATATTTAATAGTACGGGATAGTTTTAAAGTTGTTGACGACCTTTCGGATTTTAATAAATTTCGGGTATTAATTTAAAATTTAAACCGCCTAGAAAAATTAATATATAATTTAATTATTTTCTAATAATTAGGCCGGACATTTTTAGAGTTATCGAAGCGGAAGAAGCTTATTAGGAGTTAGAAGGATTGGTTAATTCGCTAAGGCGCGTAGTAATTTTCCAATTTATGTTTTAAAATATTGATTCTAATTTTAGAATCGATATTTAAAATTTTTATTCGTATAGCCTATAACGCTTATTCGAATCCGCTCCGGCTATATTTTTGGGTTTATTATACTAGTAGAAGGTAATATGCTATTTAATATAGATCAAATATATTTTATGTTTTTTACTAATGGAGATTTAGAATATTATATATAGTACGACGAAAATAGTGAGGTTTATAAGAAAGTTATAGAGTGGTTAAAGGAGAATACGATTATTTATTAGGAGAGGTTAGGGTACGAAATTGCAATTCGTAATAAAGATATAAATAGGTAGAATCAATACGCCGAAGAATAATGGAAGTACGGTTTTATTATAATTCAATTATAATAGCGCGGTTATTTACTTAAAAAGTAATACTATAATCGAGCTGCCGAGTTAATATATAATACGATAATTAATTAGGGTTGCTCCGTTGATAGAAATTAAATATATCTACTTGAAGGGGGTAAATTTATAAATTTCGCTACTTTAAAGGGTTAATATAATTAGGTAAATTGGGATTTAGGCAGTAAAAACCGATCCTTATTACTATATTAATTTGTTAGTAAATTTATTCAGTATTTATTCCTCTTTGCGCTTCTGTATACTTTTTCTATAGAAAAATTATTTAAAGTTATTATATATTATTTGTTTTTATTCCTACTTCTTTAAATTTTCCCTATAGAGAAATACTTTAAAGCTATTATATATTAACTTTGTAGTTTAAATATATATATTATTCTTTAGCTTGAATGGAGCCCTTTAAAAGCCGCTATATTAGTTAATGATATTGGTATTGGAAAGACTATTATATATATAATAGTAATCCGTATATATGCGGATGGGGTCTAAAATGATCATAATACTGGGATTTCTACTCCGGTATATTTATTATTAGTTCTAATACTACTTTTATTTATTATATAAATCTGTTACAAATATATTATAATATTTAGCGATACGCTAATTTTTAAATACTTTTATGGCTATAGGGTAATTATAAGTATAAGAGACCCGTAGGTATAGGTAATATTTATTTAAATAGAATTCGACGAATTTATATAAAATATAGTTATTAGCCGAAACGATATTAAAACGGCGCGTATTATTATTTTAGTAGCCGTTTTACTATATTACTGTTGCTAGGTAAATAAATATATATAGAAAAATAATAGAAAATTGGAAGATTCGTACGAATTATGTAGTGTAATCCCCGCTAATACGTTTATTTAATTTAATAAATGTATTAAAAAGGTTACGATTAAAAAAGCCCGTATAGGGAAGGGTATTATTAAGAAAGGTTCTAAAAAAATTATTATAAAGAAAAGTATTTTTAAAACTATTATTTAATTTAGTTTTGAGGAAAATAAAAATATTGACGACGATTTATTAGAAGCGTATTTAGTTGAAGAAGAAATTGATAAAATAGGGGATATAGACGAAGAAGTTTCTTTATAGAGAAATAATGCGCTATATTGAAACTATTTTAAATTAATGTATATAGAAACTTTATTTCGGATAATAGGATTAAAGAGTAGGTCTAATTCTACTACGAATTACGGATAATTAAGGTAGAAGGTATTAAATTTTATTAAGTTATTTATAATGAAGTATAATTTCTATAGAATTAAGATTCTATAATATAGCGGTAGATTAGACTTATATTTAAATATATTATTATTTTCGTATTAGTAACGCTTTTCTTAAATTATATTATTAATTTAAATATTTTCGTTAAAATAGTTTAGAATAATACCGGTATCCTTATTATAATCCCTGATATTATAGAGGGATAAATTCTAATATAATTGGAGAATTTTGATTATTCCCTTAGGACTTCTGGCTACTAATTCTATAATAATACTCTATATTATATATTTATATTTCTATGAGAGATCGAATAAGAATAGGGGTTTAAATAGTAGGCCTTCTTAAACTATATTTAAATTTCTATTATTGATATTAGCGTAATAATATTGGCGGATATTACTAATATTATTTCTAGTTATCAATATATTTGGTTATCCCGCGGAATAATTATTGTAATTACACTACCGAATGGCCTTATAATTTACCTTTTAGCGACTATTCTACTAATAATAATTAAGTGCGTAGGATTTAGATATTAATACTTTACTAATATAGTAGTAATTCTAATTAATAGGATATTAAAATAGATTTATATCGATATAATTACTATAGATAACGATGGCGACGGCGATAAAGTAGGTTTAAAGGGACTAAAGATAGTGTATATTCGCGCTATATAGTATTTCGTTTAGGACTACTATTTTTGGGAATTCTTCGGCGTTTATAATAAGGTTATAAATATTCTAGTAATATAAATATAGAATTTCCTAAACCGTAACCTAAGGTTCTCTATTAATAGTAATGTTATTAGCGACGACGATAACGAAATCGCTACGAGGTTCGGTATAAAAATTGTTAAAATGTTAATTGAATAGAATTTTGATAGGGGCCTAATATATACCTTCGCTTAATTTAATTAGGACTTTAATAATTAGCCTCCCGTTGAACCGGAATAAATAATAGGGTTTAATTATTCAAAATCGCCCTTCTAGGCCTAGATCGTCTAATAGTATTTCTAATAGAAGTTATAATAGAAGCGTATCCTTATCATAATCAATTCCCCTTAAATATAAATATAAATAATATTTTTGGGAAGTCTTATTGTAATATTAGATTAATATTTTAATAGGACGCTCGTAATTATTTTAAAAAAAGAAATTTTTATTACCTAATCTATCCGCTCCTAGTAATTATAATTGAAATAAACTATTATTATTATTAATTAGAATTCGCTGTATATGGATTTTAAGATTTTAGTCATAAATTCTAATATTAATATAGTCGGTTTGAATATATATTAGTAATACTATATCGGTAACGGTCTCTTTTTTATATAGAACGTCCCTACGATCCTAAAATATATTGGCCGCCTATTCCGTATTAGGTAGACAGAATTAATAAAGTAGTATCTTTTTACTATTTACGGGATTATTAATTATTAGTAAAAAAGCGTATTATATGTAAAGTGAATATTTCTTTCCCTATAGAGAAATAATATGATTATTTATTAATATATTCTAGTAAGTATATTCTTTATAATTAAAAATTAAAAATTAGTACGTTAAGAATTCGTATTTACGGACTATTTTAATATATAAAGTTATTAAAATATCGATATCCTATAAATTTAATAAGTATTTGTAAGTAGCTTCCCTTCTTTAAAGTATAAATAATTATTATATTACTTATACTACCCGAATTGGAAATATATATTCGTTTATTATTTTCTTATATACCCGGGACCCTTATAGGTTCGAAGCCGATCCAATTTATAAATATTTCTTAGAAATACTTCATATTTTTAGCCTAATATTTATCGAATTTTATTTCTACAGCTAACTTAATATAGTTTTAACGTTAAAATAATTAGTCGAAATCGGTTAGTAATCTTTTAATTAAATTGAAATCGTTTAATAATCGATTAATTAAATCGGTCTTACTTAATAATTTATTAAATATATTATATAATATTAATAATTATAAAAAGAAAGGAAGTTATTGCTAATTAGTCTAACGAATATTCTAATTAGAGTAGCGAAGGATAACGTTTATAAAAGCCTTATTATTTAAAGTAAATTCATAAACAAAATTAATTAGACTGATATTCAAATCGAAAACGACGAATAGTTAAATACTTTACGAAACAACGATACTAAATTAATAATTTAATATTTAACTTTAGTAACGCTATTAAAACTTTAACCCTTACCCTTCAAATACAGTATCGATAAGGGCGAAAATTTATTCGTATTAGTCTTTAACAAACGGTGTTTAAGCGCCGATAGTATTTTTAATACGTTTAATAGGTAAGACCCGGAATCGATAAACTTTTTTATAAAAAAAGAAAATAACTACCCTAATCTACCTTCATTACTTACGGGCTTACGTAGACGATACTAAATTAACGAGCAACTTATTTTTACTAAGAGTATAGTAACTATAAATGCTAATCTTACTAAGAGTATGGTAATTATAAATATTAATTTTACTACGAAGAAGGTAGTTGCAAATACTAATCTTATAGTGATTTGGGGTGGTATGCCTTATAATTTTTGCGCTGATTTTTTCACGATTTTTCTACAATGCATTTTGTTCAGGAGCATGGTTACAAGACTGAAAGGAATTGGTCAGCTGACATTGATCAAGGATTATAGGAAAGATTGGAAGATTGACAGATAGCTAATCGTATGGATTGTCTAGATGGATAATTACTTATCTATAATTGATAGATAAAATTCGATAAGCTATTGATAGAAAAAGAACACTAATGGAAAAAGAAGACTAATGGAAGAAGAATGGAAGAATAGGAAGATAATAAAAAGGAAAGGGGATCAACACCAAGAAAAAGATTATAAGAAGAGAAAATAATAAGGAAGTAATAACATTCTTTTTAAATATACTCTAATATACTTTAGTTGAATACTTTAAATCGCCTTTCATTATTTCTTTGCATAAAATATCTAATTAGTCATTTTATTTATAATTACGCGTTTTCCTAATCTTTTACTTTTCTATTGAAGAGAAAGTTACCTTTATTTATTAATTATCGCATAGTAAGCTCTATATTTATTTATTCTTTGGATTTTAAAATCATTCACAACCTATTTGTTTACTCTCTTTAACCCTCCTCTCTTTAAACCTCAAACTTTATCCTTTCTATCCACAATTAGTACTAATTACTTCGTTTACTTAAATTATATTTTCTAATAGTAAAGCCTTAATTAATTATTTATAACAAAATTTTATTATAGTACGTAGCGTGTTTTATATTATATTATTATACTATTTTAATTTATTTTAAATTAGTAATAAGGATGAAATAGGTTATAAACTTATTATTAAATTAGTGGAAACGAAAATGGGAAGTTTATAGTTAGAATTTTCCATCCTCGTTACGGTTTACCCATTTTCTGAGAAGGTTAATTAATTATTTATTTTAAAACTATATTAAAATCATTAAATCGGAAGAACGACGAAAGCCTTAGAACTAATTATATAATAATTCCGGGGCCCTCGATAATATTAATATTTAGTTACTTTAATAACTATATTGAATCGTCGACGTTATAAAAGAACGGACGCAATTAGAAAGTAGCGATTATTTAGGTATAACGATAATAATATAATGAAAGATAACGATAGTTCGATAAGTGATTGGATGAAATAATAAGAACGACCGAACGTAATTAGATATAAATATGGACGATAAATTAAATACGATAATTATAATAGTTATAACCGTTCGTATAATAGTAATAGTTTGATAGTTAAATAGTTAATTAACGGACGAATACTAAATAGTATTTAAGGTAACAAACCTTTAAATAACGTTTACAACCTTTATTTTAGAATAAAAGATTAAATGAAGTTTAATCTACCTTTTTATAAGTATATAATTAAATATTTTTATAATAAAATATTCTTATAAAATATTTTTATTAATTTCTTTCTTTAAAAAATATATCTTCGGTTACGATTAATACTTTTTACTTCTTAATAAGATTTATTATTATAATTAAAAAAATATATAGAAATATAATCGGATAGTATAATCCTTATTAGAAAGTATTATATTAGTCGCCTCCGCAATACGGACGATAGTAAGAGAAAGAGCTACTTTTCAATAATTGTAGTAATTTCTGAAGAAAATATTAAAAAAGAACGTTATAATATTCCTTTTATTAGGTAAAAGAAATATTTAAGAAAAAGAATTATTAGTATTAACTAATTAGAAAAGTATATTAATACTAACGAAAGAATTAAGAGATAAAAAGTTTATAATCCTATAATAATCGTTAGGAAAAAAAAAAGGAAGAGGGATATGGATAGTAGCGACGACAATATTTTGGGAATTTTATTCACTAATTTTAATTTAGATACTTCTAATTAAAAACCAATTTTTAAATTACCTCCTTTACCTCTTTTACCTTTTTTACCTTTAAAATTTCCTTTATTTCTTTTACCTCCTTCTCCTTTATTATTACCCTTACTACTTCCCTTACTACTACTATCGTTACCCTTATATATACCCGAAATTACTTTCTTCTACTTCTTAATATTTAATTAACTTATTATATCTAATTGAAATTAGGTACTTAATTAGATACAATTACTTTCTTTATTTCCCTTAAAGTTTTCACAACCCATCTTATATTTCAATAGAAATTTAAATAATTTATAATTTTACTTTCTTTACCCTATAATAGAATTAACGGATATTTTTCTTGTTATGACGAATAGTGATAAAAAGACTCCTAACAATATTCCGCCAAATTTTGAAATTATATCTTTAAAGATTTGTTTACTAGAAGCCTATTTCGAATATTAACGGCCAAACTTTTAATTACTATCTTTATAATTAATTACATACTTAATAAAAAGTTCAAAAGTAAAAAGATTAATCAATACCTCGAAAAATTAAATAAACGTATCGAAAATTACGCGCTATTTGATCGAATGAAACTTGACGTATAATATTAATAATATACTAATAATATTAAAGGAATTTGCTAGGAAATTATTCGCGTTCTTAACGATAACGATAAATTTAATTAGGAATAGTACTATAAATAATTAAAATAAGAATTCTTCGCCCTAGACCCTAAGTAGACCGATTTAAAAATTATATCGTTTAAGATTTTTTATAATAAGTTAATTCTTTATTAAAAATTAAATATTATTAATACGATACTTTTATATTTTATTGCTCTATTAAAGTAACCCGGTAAAGAGAAAGAATATACGAAATTATTTGTATTTAAAGGTTTCTACCTTAAATTAAATAAGAAGACGCGGTAAATAATTATAAATTATATTAGCTTTAAAGACAATTTATATAAAATAATATAATTCGAATTTAGTACGCAAATTACTAAGGCAATTATTAAACTATTTAATAGAGGAGAGGAGGATACGATAATAGATTCATCCTATAATAATTCCTTTAATAACGAACGAATTACTATAATTAAATTAAAGAAAAAGACGAAGAGTAGTTCGACCCGGAAAGTTCGTCTTAATAACGGATTAAATAATAATTCTAATAAGATCGTTAAAAAAATTAAAATTATAGTAAAGGAAATAAAGCCTTCACCAATCAACTTTAATAATATAACTAATAAATCCGATATTAAATAAATTACCAAATAAATAAAGAATTTAGTACTAAAAGTATCAGTTATTAAGAAGAAGACTAATATATAATAAGAGCCAGAAAATTATTAGACCAATTTTAGCGCCGTTAATAATATTTTAATTAATACTAATAATTCCTGTAATAATACTTTTAATTTAATTCGAAGAGGAGGATTCGGACGAAGAAGGAAGAATATATTAGGGTAAGGTTAGAACGGTAACTATAAATGTTAATACTATTAGTATAGCGGTAATTATTTTTAGTACGCCTATTAAAAAATAATTACTAACTACTAAATTTATAAATTAGTAATTTATCGACCTAAAAATACTTAAACTACAATTTAAACTATAATTACTATTAACGATAAGGAAGAAGTTTCTAATTATATTTCAAACGAGTTAATAATTTAAATGAATAAATAGGGAAGATTTAGTACTTTGGCTCGATTATAGATATTTATTTATAATAAGATAATTAATTATAAAGCCCTATTCAATCGGTAGAAAAAGGTTATTTAGATACCTTATATAAACACTAAATTGGAATCAACCTTCGACCTTCTCTGAAACGACGCCTGAACTATATAGGAGAAAAAGAAGAAAAGTACGGAATATTAAACTAATATATTCAATACTAATATTATAAATTTTTATTATTATTAAAATAGTTTCAATATTAGATAATTAGTCTATTAAAAGAGCGAGGGAGAATGAAAAGTGATTTTAATTCGTTAATCACTAATTACGCCATTTAATAATATATCTTTTTATTTCGTAGGTACGTATTAGATTACCGAGGGCAACATTAGTCTATATATCCCTAGTCGAGTGCTTAGTTTTAGTGAGTTTATTAAAGATGAAAGCGAAATTATAGATAAATCTTCGATCGAACTAGTAAATTCGCTAGATTTTATTAAAATAGAAATATTGGATTCCGTCGAGATAGAAATACCCGGCGATAATAATATTTAATCGCCTATTAAATATTATAAAAAACTATCTAATTATTAAGTTATAGAATTATATATAAAGGATCCTACTTTTGAAAAGGAATTAGAAAATATAATTGTTAAAGTACGCTAAAAGGAAGAATGGTTAGTTAAAATTAGAAAATCTGTAGAAAAGTGAATTAGCGAATAAATATTGTATTTTAATTAATTAATTTAGTACTACCGTTTGAAATAAAACAATAAAAAGGATAGTATAATAGAATAAAAGATAGGGAAGAAGATAGAAGCTTTAACTATTCTAATTAGCGAAGTTTCTTTTCTTAATCGAACTATTAAGTGCCTTTGTACGTCCGAAGATATTAATAATAATGAAGCGATATTTAATAATTACCTTCGTTTCGATTTCTAAAAAATATTTATTATACTACCGGCACTTCCGCCTCTAATCCTAGATAATAACCGTAAGGCTACGGTAGAGGATAAGCTGATTAATTTACTAACCCTTAATTCTAATAAGGAGAATATATTATTTAAAAAGAATTGAATTATATAAACCCTTATTAAATTAAAATATAAGGACGGAAAGCCGATAAAGGCTATTGATTTTTAGGAATTTACTAATAAAACGATTAAGATTTTGAAGGATTAGTTTTTTATATTTGAAAAGGTAATAGGAATTTATATAAAATAGATCTACGCCTCGTATTAGCTATAATGATAATAATTAAGTATAATACGGGCTTAAATAAGAATACAGTTATCGTTTCTTATTAAGGAAGTACGACGGTTAATTAATTAGAAGAGGCGATTTGAGTAGTCCCTATACTAGGCGAAAATATATAGATAAATTCGATTACGTTGAACGATTAATATATATATTTAATTAGCAATAATTTCGTATTAATATATATTGCCTTAATTAGGTAGAAAATAGGAGAACGGAATTCCGTCGCTAAAATATAATAAAACCTATTTTATTATATATAGTTAGAAAGATTATTATTAAATAATTACGGGTCTATTTAATTTAATTTAGCTATCCTTCAATATTCGGGCTAATTACTAAGGTTTCAATCTTACTAACTTTATTTGTATCTTTATACCCGAATAAATAAAAAATTAGGGTATTACTAAATATAAATACTAAGGTAAATACTATTATTTAGGATATAATAATCTATTACAAATTATTTATTATTTTTATTATAGTATTGAATGTCGATAATAATAGAAGTAAAAAAAGCTTTATAGGGGAATGTTATATAAAAATATAATTAGTTCATTAATCAAAAGATATATATTTTTTCGTTACTATAATAGAATTATTATATTACGACGTAATTCTTAATTAGCTTTTCTTTAAAAATACCTACATTCATTTTAATTATTCCTTAATTAGGATTGAGATAATTAATATTAAGATAGACGATATTCTAATAAAAGTTATTTTTATATTTAAATAAAAGGCTAATTTAAATATATTCTTTTATACTTTATAGGAAAAGACTCAATAGCTATTTTCTATAGAGAAATTCGTTAGTTGTCTTAGAATTATATTAAATAAATATTAATTAATTCTAAATTAGTATAACGGAGAAGCAAGTGATACAATTTTCTGACGGGTAGAAAATAAAGTAATTAATTAATTATTCAAATAGTATTATTATACGAGGGAGAGATTTTGACGATTGAAGAAATTACTTTTAAATATCATCCGAAAATTCCTAAAAAATAAATTATTCGAGGAGGATAAATTGGAAAGGTGTTTATTTAGAAAGAATAAAAGAAATAGAGAAGATAATACGAATAATCCAGCGTTAAGCGTTTTAAGAATAAAAGATAAATCTTTAAATAATATTCTTTTTAATTGATAATAAAAACGAACTTTATTAAAGGCTTATAAAAAATAAATTTTAGAACTTTGATATTTTTATACTATTCTATAACGTTCGGTATTAGTTAGTAAAACGAAAGCGGGATTAATTACGCTTACTTTTACACCTTTCAAGACAATTAATTAATTATTTCCTAAAAAGATACTAAATTTAAAGACCTTTGCTATTTATATTATATATAAGAAGAAAAATTAGAAGGTTATACCGGTTAATAATAGACTTTTTAATAGGTTAAAATTAGAAGGACATTTTAAATAGAAGGTTAAGCGTTTTACTACCTAATAAGAAAGGATTAATAAGAGGAGGAAAACCTACCCTTCCCTTTAAAATAACGTAATTACCCTTCGCTTTTTTAAAATAGAGGAAAGTAAACGTCTAACCTTAGAACATTTTTAAATTATATTAGAAGGTATTTAAAATATTTTAAGTCCCGAAGAACGGAACCTTTTTATTTATATATTAAATAATCAAGAAATTACTCTAGCTTGGGATTTTAATTATATAGGGAAAATCGAACTAGATATTTTCCTACCATAAGAAATCTACACTATCCTTCATACCACTTAGTAGAGCAAATTAATTCCTATATTAAAAGCCAATTATAGTAAAGTCTATAAGCTTTTCAAGGATAGGATTAGGCGTAGAATTTTGGAGGAAAGTTATACGGCCTACGGAAAAATTTAATTTTTAATAATTAAAAAAAAGTTCTAGCCTACATTTGGTTAATAATATATAGAAAATAAATACGGTTATACTTTATAATTCTAATATCCTTCCTAATTATAAAGGATTTAAGAAAGAATTTAGAAGCTACAAAATATTATCGTTATTTAATTTATACTCCGGGTATAATTAGATTGAACTTGAGGAAAAGAGCTGAAATTTTACGACCTTTAGAATTCTTTAGAATTTCTCCAATATATTATACTACCCTAAAGAAGGATAAATTCAGTCCCTTAATTTATACATAATATAATAAGGATTTTATATAATTCAATACCCTAGGTTTATGGATTTTATTTAAAGAATATCTATATTAAATTAATTATTATGAATTATAATAAGAAAAAAATTAAATTTAAGATAAGGAAATACATTTTTAAGTACCTTATAAATATTAATAGGGTACTTACTAATATTAAATTAAGCAGTATAATAATAGTAGCCGAAAAATCCCGATAGTATTAGCTAGAAATTATTTTAGTAGGCTACTTCTATTTAAAGAATAATCGACGACCGGTATTTAAAAAGGTATCTAAAGTTATAATTTAAAGATACTATAAATATACTAAAATCAAAAGAAAAGAACTTTAATAACTAAGAACTTTTCTAGGAATTGTAAAGTATTATAGAGTCTAAATTAAGGATTTTAAATTAATCGTTTTACCTCTTTACGCCTTAATAAAGAAGGGTATAAAATACTAATAAATAGAAAGTAAATAGTTCGCTATAAAATATTTATAATATAAGGTTACCTCGGCGCTTTACGCCTTAATTATTTACGATAATTCGCGGTATAAATAAATTTTTTTCGTTGTTGATATATTATTAATAGGTTGGGGTAGGGTCTTTAAATAAATAGGATTTAATAAATTAAAATACTTTTATTAATTCGAAAGTAGAATTTAATCCGACGCGGAAAAGCAATATAACGCTATTAAAAGAGAGTTTCGGGGTCTTCTTTATACCTTAAAAAGAATACAAAGACATTTTTTTAGTATTTAATTTATTATTGAAATAGATACTTAAATTATAGTTTATTAATTAAAGGGTATTATTAATAATATTCTTAGAGTATTAATTATACGTTAGATTATTTGGATTCGTTTATTCGATTTCGAGATTAAGTATATTCTAGGAAAGAAGAATATTATAATTAATTATTTACTACGTTTACCTCCTTCCGACAATAATATTAAGGAAAAAGAAGAAGAGAAAAATATTAATAATTATATAGACTATTAGAGTTTTACTTTAAAATTAAAGAAAAGTTAACTTATAATATATTTAGAATAGGAATTACTTATTGGTAAGTAGTTTATTAATTCCTAATAGATTGTTAAGTACTTATAAATTTTTGAATTCTTTAATTCTTTAAAAACGGAAATAGATCGCTAACGTTTTAAAATAGAAATTATTAAATTTTCGTGAAGGATAGCGCCTTATAATTGTATTTTAAAAATATTATTTAAGTACTACGTAAATTAGTTAATAATATAATTAATTAGGATATTATCTTTTAAAAATATTATAATAAGGTTGGGTATAAGAGAAGAGAAGCTATTTATCGACGGATTACCAATTACTATTATTAGAAGGGGATATACTCTTACGTAGAAAATTGTATTAAATTTTATTAAAACTATTAAATATAAAATTTAAAGTAATTTATTAATACTTTCTAATATATTAATCCGACGTTTTAATTATTTTATAAATAGATTTTAGATATTTAATTTTTATTTAGAGAGAATAGAAAAAGAATCGGTATTATTAAAGCCCGGGATAATTTTATAGGTTACGTTAAAGCTGAGGTTTTATCCGTAGTAAATTCTAAGAACGTTGCTCGATTTATAGAAATATAAGTTATTTATCGTTAGGGATTTCCCTTATTAGTAATTGTTGATGGAGGATTAGAATTTAGGAAATATTTTGAAAGATTATTTCTAATTTTAAAGGTCTTATTTATTAGGATTTTACCTTATAATTCTAAAATTAATAGTATAAATAAATTTAGTTATTTCCTTATTATTACTACGTTTATAAAGATTATAAGCGGTATTAGTAAGGATTAGAAGCCTTAATTATTTTACGTTTTATTTATTGATTAGATTATAGTTCGTGGGAGCTACGGTTTTGTTCCCTTTTATTTCGGTTACAATTATAATCTGGTCTCTCCGATTAAATTTGATTTACTTTTTTAGAGAATTATATATTAGGTAACGATTAAAAATAATAGATTATTTAAAATTAGGCTTAATTTAATATTTATTAGGGCCCGTTTATTATAAGATAGTAAGTACCGTTTTAATTTGGTAGTAAAGAAAGTTTCCGCTATAAAAAAAAGGTTGTAAAATATTATAACGAAACGGATAACGGGAAGATTAGATGTAACGTTACTAAATCTACTATAAGGGATTCTATTTTAATTTACAATTTAATCCTCTGGATTAATATAAGTTCTATTCGGAAATTAATTTATTAATCGTTTGGACCCTTTAAAATTAAAAAAATTACTTTTAAATATAAATACCTCTTAAAAACTTTAAATAGTATTAATATTAAAACTTCTTACTTAGTGGAAAGGATTAAGAAGTATTTTCTTATTAATAGAATTTGGTTAGAAATTAATTAAAATATTGAAAATCCGGAAGTATTACTTTTAGTTTATCCGTAAAAAAGTTTAGAGGAAAGAGTAATTAGTAAAAATATAATAGGAAAAACGGTAGCCGATTCGGAAGGGAACGAACGGAATCCGGCGGTTAATAAATTCAATTAGATAGTATAATAGGAAATACGAAAAGATATTGAATAGAGAAACTGGAAGTTTGAAATTATTTTAATAAAAGGACCGCTTAAAGATTGGAAACCAATTTATAATTGAAGAAATTAAAAGAAAAATTGACGATAGATTTATATTCTATAATCAATAATATATAGATTGGATATTATTTTTATTTTTGTATTTATTTTACAAAAAGAACTGAGTAGATATTATTATTCCTTTCGAAGGGAAGATTATGATTATAATACTATAAAGAATACTTTATTATTAAATAAAGATTTGTTTGCTGCGGTGCCCTGACTGGCCTATAATGATAGCACCAGTACAAGGTTGCTACAGTGAACTATGCACTTGTAGCAGAGCGGAGCGGAAGCGGTAGGAAGTACGACAGCAATGCTGAAGGAAGCAGCGTAGTTGCAAGTACAATAAAAGGATGTTGTAAAAGAGGTCTTAGAGAGGACTCTGCTCTCAAGACAGAAGATTACAGTGGACTCTGCACTGTGAGAAAAGACTATATTGTATTGCTTGACTTGTGCTTGCTTGCTTAAGGAGTGACGAACTGAAGGAGAGGAGAGGTCTCTATATACATGGACACTAAGCATCTAGAAGCTTCTGTTGAATCCTGTGATGACAAATCAGTCTGGAAGAAATGCTAGCTAAGTTATAAGACTCTAGAATACAGTGGCAAAACCTCTTGTATTCTAGTACATTCTGTGGGGACTGAGTCAACTGATTCCGTAGAAGGAATAGTTCAACTAGCCTTCTATACTACAAGGTAGTACAAGGCAGTTACAAGGCACAGTACTAGCCACACGTTAACAAGATTATTCAAAATAAAAATCTATTCCGAACGAAAAATTCGAAAAAACTGTATACTTTTTTTTATATTATTAATAAACTTTTTTCGGAAAAATTAATACAAATTAATTAATCATTTAATAATATACGATTAAAAGACCCTTTACTTTTTTATATTAAATTTATCGAATTTAAGACCTCTAATTCTTAATTCCCTCTCTCTTACTAAATATTGAACCTATAGTTTAAAATTCATTCTGAAATGAATTCTAATTCGAAATTTAAAAGGATAAATACTAACGATTATCTAACTCTTATAATTAGAAGCCTACCCCTCCTTAATTTAATTAACTCTTAACAATCTTATAATAATAGTATTTTATACGTTTTTTATACTTATTAAATAAGAAGAGATTTTATTAAGGGCTTAGTAATAGTTTCTATAAATACCCTCCTTTAACATTAAGCCGGGAATTATTAGAAAACGGTATTTAATAAACGGAATAATAATCAGTACCTACTCAGATTTCCGGGTATTATCATTATATATTAATATACACTCCTGGGAAAACCGATCGGCGTAGTAGGAATAATATAGATAATTACTATTATTACGAAAAATTAATTAAAAATTAATTAATAAGTATAAACATAATTTAGATTTTACCAAAAACTTAAATAATAAATATTTTAATATAATCCTCCCTTTAACTTATAAGGAAAGTAAAACGACCGAATGGCTAGCCGCCTTTCTATTTAATTTAGATTGCGCTCTATAGTAATTATAATTAAGTCTAATTCTTTTCAATCGGATTAATTAAGCCTTATTTAATATTAAAATCTTAAAGTATTTTAACGAATCCTTTATAATTTCGTGAGAATTACTATAGTAAAACTAATTATAATATTTAAGGAGGATAGGTAACTATATAAAAAATTATTAACCGGAGTATAGCCTATAGGCGTTTAAACGAATTGGCTCCTTAAATAATATTATCGGGAAATAATCCTTTACCAATTTATTACTAAACCCGGGATTAAAGGTACTACTTAACTTTTGGGCGATTATTATATTAGATTTAGTAATCGGCTATATATAAATATCTTAAAGGATAACCTTAACGAAGAGGAAGAACATCGTCCTTATAATCTCGTTACTACCTAATAACATTCTAATTTAAATTCTAATTAGATAAAAATTATTCGGAGCGAAAATATTAAGATAAATCTTCATTAAATATCTTAATAGTTTATGAAGTCTAAGTATTTATAATAAAATAAAAAAATGAAGAAATATAATAATAGGCAAAGAAAAGAAGAAGGGAAGCGGGATTCTTATATTTAAATAGTAGATCGAAAGTAATTAATTAGTAATATTTTACGTTACAAAAATGTAATTAAATACTAAAGTAAATATATTACTTATAATTAGGGAGAAAAACAATAGACGAAAGGAAAAAATTATTAAAGTGGTTTATACTACTATTAAGAAGAAATGAAAGTAATTTCTAGGGAAAGTTCCGCTTTCAATTTTTAAGTTTATTTGAATTTGCCCTCTAGTATAAAAGTATTCAATAGAAAAGATAAAATATTTAAATTAGAAGTAAATTTTAATTAGATTAGGTATTATTTTATAGTCTATATAAGTAATAGCTTCGAAAAGATACTTTTTTATAAATATTATTACTAAACGGATAATCCCCGGGAGGTCTATAAAAATACCTCTCCCTCGCTTTATTTCTACTATTTTTTACCCTCCCTTTTCAATAATTACGAACGATATAAATAAAGTACTATTTACCCTCTTCTACCTATTCTTCGATTACTTAATACGCTTTTAAAATTCCGAATATTAATATTTTTCCTTCTTACCCTTATTAGCGAGAATATTACTTATTTAATTAATTTTATATTAATTATTAATTATTATATTTATTCGTAATACTTCCTCTACTAATATTCTAAGTAAGCCTTCCTCGTTGTTATTTAATTCGAAGAAGAACGAACGTTTTGCCCCGAAAGGTTATTCGTAAGAATATATTTCTAGCCCGAATATTATTACTAGCAACCCAAATTAACTTACTTAATTTATTAATTATATCGGGAGGGATAGCTTAATTGGGAAGATTTGGGCTTGGTTTACCTTGCGGTTGTTTCCGTAAGGTCGTGGGTTCGAATCTTGCTCTCCTTTCTTCCATCCGATCTTTTCGGCTTGGAATTCTTCCCCTACCCTAAGCACGTGGTTAAATTTGTAGGGCTCTCCCTAGTCTAAAACCCTGGGAACCTTACTAAAGTAGATTTGAATCGATTTTCCATTCTTCGATAAAAGAAATCACCCCGTCCAATAATACGACAGCTTTTCCGCCTAATTAACGTACGATTCCCTAATAGTAAGTAAGGTAATACTTATTTTCGCTTCCGAAATTAAGGCCTTCGAGCCGAAAGAAGACTTTAAGAACGCCGATTGAATCCGTAAATTCCTTCTTCCCTCCCCCTAAAATATTGCCCTATAAAAGATAAACGGTCCCAGGGTGGTGAAAAAAGGGTGGGGGTAAAGGGGTTGGCTAGAGGAGGATAACGAAGGGAAGGCTTGGAATAAACGAAGGAAAATATTAAATGTAAAGACGCGGGAGGTTTTTATCCGGTATTTGTAGTAGTAGTCTCGGATATACGGTTTTTCCCGCCCGGTTTTGAACGACGAAGGACCGCATGCTTAAATAGGCGACTAGTTAAATTAGATAGTCAAGCGTGAATAAGATTATTATTATTATTAATTATATCGATTATTAATTAGGCCGTTCGATATTTCGAAGTAGTTAGGTAGCTCCCGTTTACTAGAGACCCCTGAACTGGTATAACCTAGACAACTTACTACGGGAGAATATTAATAATTAAAGTGTCGTTTATTAAGGTATTACTCCCGAATTTATAATAAAAGTATTTAAAGGTTTTACTAAGGAGTATATTTTAAAATATTAAGAATATAATTAGTAAATATATAATTCTATTATAAAATAGTTATGTAGTTGGAAAAAGGATAAGCTATATAATTGTAAACTAAGGACTCCTAATATAAGAATAGATTTATTAGGAAGCCCTATCCCCGGTATAAAGTAACGTTTATATTTTATTCCCTATCGAAAAAAAATAGAAATTAGCGATATAATATTAACTTACTTTATACGGACGTCCAACATTATATATGATGATTTAATAAATCTTTTTACTCTGATACAAAATTTAATATAGTTAATATTTAACTTAATAATTAACTTCAAACCAACTTTATAATTTAGAAAAGAATAATAGTACAATTAGCGAACTTATAATATAGCATTAATAAATATATTTCTTTATTTGGCGAAAGCGTTATCGCTATACTATTATAGATAACTAAGAAGCGAGAATAATATATCTTCGTTATGAATGAGTATATGACGTTTTACGAATTAATTAATAAATTTCGAACGGCGCCTTATAAGAATTAGTAAGTAATTAACTTAATAATAATAAGAAGATTCTAGGTATTACCCATTTATTTTAATAAATATTTTATAGTAATTATCTTTAATTAAGTAAATAGTTAATAAGATTATTATAATTTATTATTTAATTAAAAAATAGCGAATAGGGTGACCGAAGTTGTAATATATATTACTAATTATATGGGGATATAAATAAAGGTGCCTAATAAGGTTAAATTAAATAAAGGAATTAGTATTAGATTTATTTACTTTACCGATTAAAAAAACCCTCAGATTTGTAGTTTATGGGTTTTAAAGCTATTTGTATACGTTTATTAGAATACGAGCCTGCCTTCTAAATAATAAAGCCGAAGAATTAGGATTAAAATTCGGTTTAGTATAGTTATAAGAAGTTTAATTAGGTTTAGAAGGAGAATTTAATAATTTTGTAATATTAAAAATTAATTTGTAATATCCTATATATTAAGTAATAGTATTTTTTAAGAATACTAAAAAATAAAGAAATAACTAAATTTTATACCGAGGATAAACGATTTAAGAGAACGTTAAGAATTTAATATTAAGAGATAGAAGGAAATTCGATACTTTAGAAATTAGTTTAGCCTAAAAATTATTAAATTAGTATAGATTGAAAGAATAAGAAGCGATAAGGTTTTGTAGGAGAAAGGATTTAATATAGATATCGGATTATTATTAAACCTTTTAATATCGTCGATATTCCGAAGTTCTTCCCTAATTCCAATTTGCTAAAGTAACTATCTATAGTAGTACTTTTATAGTTTAAGGCGCCTAAATAATAGAAACTAATTGAAAACGTATTATTACTGATTAGTAATCAGTTTATAGAAATTAACTTTATAATCCTAATTACTAAAAAGTTCTATTTATTTTCTAAAAGTAAATATTTTAAAGATAATTAGTACGGAAATTAATTGAAAGATTCTATATTAACCCTAATAGAACGAAGGATTATAATATAATTTAAAACTAGTATTATTATTAATTAGATTTTACGCCCGAATGTTTTATTTCTTTTGAATGCTTAATTACTGAGAAGAAGCGTATTGGTTCAAATTTAAAAAGAGATAATTAATTAATTAAAAAGGGAAAAATAAATGATATTTAATAATTATAACCTGTTAGGCGGCTATAAGAATACTTATATCGGGATTCCCTTTACCTAAATACGGTCGCTACTTATATTCCCGTTCGAAAATTTATATTTTCGGATATTTAATCCTTAGTAATTTTTAAATATTCTTAAAAGTATTAACGAACCTAAGAATTTAAAATTGGAATCTCTTATAAATATTATTTAGAAAATACTATGGCCGTTCGAGAATTTGAATTAAGTATTAATTTCGGCAATAATTTAAATAATAAATAATCTGATTATTTAATAGAGGAATAATTAAAAGAGGTAAATACTTATATTTAATTAAGGATATTAAGGATTATCGCTTGCTAGCGGATTTAAACGTTTTTATTTTATACGGTAGATTCTTATTTAGACTCCTGCTTAAAATCCTATTTTTAATCCTTTAATCGAAATATAGATTTAGTTTAATAATTATACTTTCCGAATAAATTCGTTCATTTATTTTATTCGGTATAAGGAAAGTAATTTTAATGGTTTGCTAAAGTATAATTTAGTACGTCTTAAAATACGGAGTACGGACTTCGAAGAACGATTTAATCTAAATATAAAGTTGCGTTTAGAGAATGTTAATTACGTACTAGGAATATTTTAGTAGGAATAGCTAATAAGATTAGATCGATAGAAAGCCGCTTAGGACCTACCGAAGAGAGAAAGAATTTTAAAGGAAAGAAGTAATATTATAAGGGGAAATTACAGTAATAATAATAATATAGGAAGTTAATTATATATATTAAAAAAATAGAAATTTATTCGGAGCACCTTTTATAGATTTAAAGGGAAGATTTGATTTGGGGTAGTATACCTTATAATTTTTGCGCTGATTCTTTCACAATTTCTTTGTAATATATTTTGTTTAGGAGTATAGTTATGAAATTGAAAGGAATTAATTAATTGATATTAAGTAGGGATTATAAGAAAGATTAAAAGATTAATAGATAGCTAATTATATAAATTATTTAGATGGATAATCACTTATCTATAATTAATAAATAAAATTAGATAAGTTATCAATAAAAAAAGAAGATTGATGGAAAAAGAAGATTGATAGAAGAAGAATAGAAGGATAGGAGGATAATAAAAAGGAAAGGGGATTAATATTAGAAAAAGGATTATAAGAAAAGAAAATAATAAGGAAATAATAATATTCTTTTTAAAGATACTCTAATATATTTTAATTAAATACTTTAAATCGCCTTTCGTTATTTCTTTACATAAGGTATCTAATTAATTATCTTATTTATAATTAAGCGTTTTTTTAATCTTATGCTTCTCTATTAAGGAGAAGGTTACCTTTATTTATTAATTATCGAATAGTAAACTTTATATTTATTTATTCTTTAGATTTTAAAGCTATTCGCGACCTATTCGTTTACTCTCTTTGACCCTCTTCTCTCTGAACCTCAAACTTTACTCTTTCTATCTACAATTAGCGCTAACTACCTCGTCTACTTAAATTATAACTTCCAGCAATATAGCCTTAATTAGCTATTTACAGCAAGTTTTTGTTATAGTATATAGTTGGTTTTGTATTGTATTATTGTATTGTTTTGGCCTATTTCAATAGAAATAGATTTCTCTACGGAAAAAGAAGGTAATTACCTTAACTTACCTTCGTTACTTACGAACCTATTTAGGCAATTTCAAATTGATAAGTAAACCCTTTTAACTAAGTTCAAAATAGCTGAAGAGGCCTATTTTATACCTAAAGAAAAAGCCCATCTTATTATTTAGGTAACTAAAAAAAATATTCGTTTTATTATTTAAGTAACCGAAAAAAATGTCCGTTTTACCGCTAAGGTAGCCGAAGAATAGGAAAGGGCCTATTTTATTATTAAAGTAGCCAAAGAAAAATATTCGTTTTATTACTAAAGTAGCTAGGGAATAGGAAAATACTTATTTTACTACTAAGGTAATTAAAAAATAAGAAAGGGCTCGTCTTATTATTAAAGTAGCTAAAAAATAGGGAAATAATGTATAAATTTTACCGAATACCCCCGTATATAATTAAAAAAGAATTTTTAATTATATAAGGCTCCTTACGTTCGCCAACCTTCTAATAAAGGCTCTTCGCATAATTATAACTAAAATTATTAAACCTAATATTAATAGGACGGCGACTATAAAATTCATATAATAAGAGTTCGGCATTATTATTTCGTTAAAGATTTATGCAGCCTATAAGGGCGCTAAATAGAAGAAATGTAGGGTTAATAGCCCTTCGTACGATGTAGTAAAATATTTTGGAGCCGAAAGGGATTGTATCTAAACGTATAAAATATTCGGTAAGGAGGTTTAGAAAAATATTTATAAATTCAATTTAAATTATTTAATAACTAGTATTATACTACTTACCCGATTAAATTTAAAAGATTACGTTGTAAATAAGTACGAAACCTTTTTAAATTATTAAGAGGGTTATAATAATAGTCCGGTTTAATAGGTAGTATTAATTTCTTTAGCCTTTATTTGCTCTTTACTTTTGTTATTTTATTAGTCGATTGCAAATAGTAATTACAATTCTTATAAAGGTTATTCGTTCGGGGTTCTAACAATAATATTAGATGAGGGATATATTTATTTACTTTTAATACTAAAGTTTCTATACTATTTTCGATATTAGTAGTAATAGCTTTTTATACTATTTTTACGTAAGTAAGGCCTTTATAATTTCTTTCTTTACCCGTAATTTGTATTATAACTTTACTTATATAGTTAATAACGGAGGGTTATATATAATAGTTCTAATACTATTTTATATCTTAGTATCGTATATCGTACCGTTTATTCCATTTCGTAATATTATTTATAAGTATTATAATTAATAGTGAGTCGGTTACGGTAATAATTAATACTTACGTAGTTTATATTATTAATACTCGATTTATTATTTCTTTATAAAGAAATAAATTCTAAGTATTAGTTTGAATACTAATAGTATTCTTAGTCTCGTTCTGATTTTATTATATCTATAATTTAATTTGAACAAATTGTATTATATATTAATTGTAATATTATTATTGATTATCTTCTTCTAATCCTTCTAATTTAATACCCTACCTACTATTTCTACATAGAGAAATAAATGTTTTATATTAGTAGTATTTTCTCGTTCTTATTTTATTATATTAGTAATTTAATCATATAAGCCTTATTATATATCAATTATAATATTAATATCAATTATTTTCTGTAATCCTCCTAGTACTTTATTTACTATTTCTCTATAGAAAAATAAATTCTACGTATTAATAATATTCTTTTATTCTTATTTTCCTTTATCATTTTAAAAATCTTATTTAGATAAACTTTATTTTATATCGATTATAATATTGTTACCGATTATCTGTAAGTATTCTTTTTTTAATAAAAGGCCTCGAAATAAATCTTTATTTTCGAAGTTAAATTTACATTTTATATTTTAATATAAAATAAATTCCTTCGTTTCTATTTTACTTTATTTCGTTAATTGTAACTCTTATATAAGTTAATTATATTAATATATTTACTTTAATTCTTATAAGCTAATTGAATTAGATTTGTAGGCCCGGAATTTACTAAATAATTAAGTAAACTATCGATTCTTTTTCTATTTAGGTTTTCGATAGCTTTAATAATATTAGGCTATCTTTAGGCGTAGGGCGCGGGATAACTTCATTTATAATATATTTAGCGAATACGAAATTGTTCGGTTAAATTATCTATTTATTTAATTCAATCTAATTATTTACAATCTTCGGTCTACCGTTTAAATCTATTTAATATCCTAATTATAAGCCTCCGCTACTTTTATTACTCCTTTAGGTAGGCGCCCTCCGATATTAGGACCGGAAATACATATATATTTGGTCTAAATCATTAAACTAACTAATTTATTATATTTAAAGCATTTCGTTATATATTAATACTTTCTATATATTATTTATAGTATAATAATTCTGTATTCGGTAAAGGAATATAAATTTTAGCGTTAGCGCCTAGGCGGGTCTATATCGCTATAGAGTTTTACCAACTATTTATCTTATATAATTATAATCAAATAGTCTACGCGCAAATAGGTAATATATAATATAATATAGTTTTATAGCATATTAATAATTAATTAAGTATTTATAAAGCGAAATATTAAATTATAATATCTTTACATTTTAAAACTAATTTAAATATTATTATATATTAGAATATTTATATCGTATATATTATTAACCTACTACTTCTCTAACGGTTATCTTATTATATATATAATATAAACGTTCAACAACGCAATACTTTAGGGGCTACTACGTAAATTAATTAAGTAGACCCTAATACCGTCGTTATTCGCATTAAATTAATAAATAAATTCAAAGATATATAATTAAAATTAACTATTAGAATTAGCCAAATCAATTCGAATTTGATCCTTTATTTATACCGGAATAATAAATAAATAAATCGGGAATACACTATACCCTTATTATTATATTTTTATTACATTTAATAATTCTAGCGAATTTTTATTAAGCGTTTTCATATTTTATTCTACTCGTTTAATAGGTCTCTCCTTATTCGCCATTTACTCCTCTATACTTTATTAATATTTAATATTCGCACCTACTTTATTATATCATTTCCTCTACTAATACTTTTCTTAAGTACGACCTATAGCTACTATTTATTCTTAATTCTTACGCTAAGCCCTAATTACTTTATTAATTGTAAATTTAATTTATAAATAAATTAGGATTTACAACCCTATAGACGTACTTTTCGGCCAAGCCCTATTTATTTTATTAATCTTCCGTACCTATTTTATTATATTACCTCTTTATTATATTACCTCTTCTATCATACCTCCTTCAAATACAACCTATAGCTACCGTTTATTCCTAATTCTTACGCTAAGCCCTATTTACTTTATTAGTCATAAGTTTAACTTATAGATAAATTAGGACTTATAACCCTATAGACGTACTTTTCGGCCAAACTCTATTTATTTTATTAATCCTCCGCACCTACTTTATTTCATTACCTTTTTACTATATCGCCTCTTCTACTATACCTCCCTCAAATACGACCTATAGTTACCGTTTATTCTTAAATCTTACGCCAAGCCTTAATTACTTTATTAATTATAGGCTTAATTTATAGATAAATTAGGACTTATAACCCTATAGACGTATTTTTCTGCTAAACCCTATTTATTTCATTAATTATAGGCTTCGTTGTAGATAGATCAAATAAAAAGGAGCGGTAGTATTAATACAATATTATTAATATATTATTTTTAGTAAAAAAAGAAAGTAGCCGGGTAAATAACCTAATATAATCGATAATAAGTATATAATAATTATACGTAAAATATAGTATTCCAAACCTTTACGTTATATTAGATTCTATTAATTAACCGAAGCTTTAATTATTTTGATTGTAGCGCGGCCGCTACTATCGGTATAGCCCGTAGAGAACGCCGACGAGAATGTCGGATATAGTAAAGAATCCGGATAATTATTATAAAAGAAGAAACGTAGTGCGGAAGAAATAATAGAATAGGATAAAGCGGTAGTACAGTTAATGATAGAATATTAAGAATTTCCTTTATTTATACTTCTTAGGGTACGTACCTTTTTATAAGCCCGATTTATAATACCCTATTTTATAATTTACGTTAATTCGTTAAACATAAATAGAAATATTTACCCCTAATATTAAATAATTAAACTCTCCTTTTCGTACTTACGTATTAGAACCCTATATTATCCAGTATTATATTTCATATTAAATATATATAATTAATTTGCGAAGACTATTTATTTATTCCTATTTAACTATTTAAATAGTAATTTATTATAAATCTTTTTATATTCGCTATTTTAAAAATTTCGACCCTTAAAGTTTAAACGGCCATTCTTACTACTTTATTCCCTAATAAAAGATTTTTTACTGAAAATATTTACCGGTCGGAATATTTATAATTATATTTTAAACCGGGCGTTTTTAACTTATTATCGCCCGACTATTAATAATAAGAAAGAAGATCCAACCCCGTAGTATTATATTTCTAATTATAATTCAAGGAATATTAAATAAATTAAGTCGCTGGACACGTACTTATCGCTTTTACCGACCGATTAATAACCGTTCGGGTATTATATTTAAATATATACTGGCTTTACCGCACTATATAATTCGAAGTCGATACTAACTATAATTTTAAATAGCGTAAAAATATAAAAGAATTCAATAATTTATTAAGATTATATTCATTATAACTATATCGTCGTTTAATTACTTTAAAAACCTTTTTCCTATATAACTACTGTTAATTAGGGAATTAATTATTATATAAAAATTTATTAGACTTAATAAAGAAATTCTTAATTAATATTGAAAAAAGCGGTTTAAGGGAATTGGAATTATAATAAGGATTAGATAATAAGGAGGATAATAACGAGAAGGCTTATTTTAAATTAGACTACCCAACGGAATTATATAGGGGGTAATTTCCGTAAGTTAATAATATATATTGATTTTAATATACGATTGCCATTTATCCGTCGGACGCGTACTAATTATAATTATAATAAATCTAAACGGCTAATTTATAGATAATAATTCAATTTAATTTAATAATTTAATATCAGAATTTAAATTAATTAATTATAATATTTACTATATTACTACATAATTCGTAATATAAGTAGCCACTAATTATATTAACATATTAGTACGAATATAGGTTTTTGAAAACTCTTTTACTAATATATTCCAATAGGTACGGAGAATAGTAAATAAAACCATCCGGGATAAAATTATTTTAAAAAAAACGGCGGAACGACGGAATTATAAATATAATTAAAGATTTAAAAGTAATTATTCGAAAGGGTTTTTATAAAATTAATAAGAGGTTGGCAAGTATTTAAAGGATAGTTGAAAATAAATATAGTAAATTATTAAGTATTATAAAGAAGGTAATGGATATAGTAGATGAAAATACGTAAGATTTTCTACGATTAGAGTTAGATTAGGAATTTCTCTGATAAAGGATAAATAATTTAGTAATAGGGTTCGAATAATTATCGGTATTTATTTATAATATTAAATAAATACTTTTCTAATTAAATTATATTCGATTTTACCTATAAAATTCTATACTATTTAACTATTCGTCTCTATTTAGCCTTAAGATTAAGATTAGGAAACAAAAGAGAAATTTATTGGCGTTTCGTCCTATTTTTATAAATAATAATTAGATCCCGTCTTCGTTATATTACGGTTCAGTCGATTTATTAATAAATTCGTTCGATACTTGAATTTAATACTAAATTTTATTTATATTTATTTATATACTATAAAATAACGATCGGGTTTTATATTCCTGCCCCTAGGTTAGTTTTTATACGTTAACAATAAGTGCGTTATATTAAATATTTTCCTTATTTCGTATATATAAATAGAAATTAGGTATTTAATATTTCTACGTAGGGAATTATATTAAATTTGAAGTTTATGTATTAGAATTTTTTCTATAAATAAATATTTACCGGTAAGCGTTTTGCTATTTACTATTTTAATATATAGTATTTTAATATATTTAGATTTATAATATACTTTATAATCTTTTTAAATATAAAAAGAAAATTTTATAATTCGAATTAGTAGCCTATCAACAATATAATTTATATAAATATTCATTATACTATAGTACTAAATTTTATAATATAATCGCTAACCGGGTCTATATAAAGTTTAAATAATATTATTTTAAAAAATTAAGGCCGTTATAAGTAGTTGAGCGAATGAAATTAGATTTATCCTAGTTTTATCCGAGATTAATCTATATTATAAATTTTATCTAATATTTTACCCCTTTTAGCGAATATATTTAGTATAATATAAATAGCGCAATTATGTACTTATATGTATTAATTTAGCGAGAAGAAAAATTATTATATTAATTAGAATCTTTTCTTTTTAAATTTCTTTTCCTTAATTCTTCTTCGATTATTTAAATATTTATTAATTTACCTCCATCTACCCCCTACTACTCTTCCGAAACATATCAAAATTAATTAAAAATTTATTAACGATTTATTTTTTATAATAGCGCCCGCTTACTACAAATTTATAGCTTCTAACGTATATAAAGAATATTTAGATAGCGATTAGAAACCCGCTAAACCCGAGGATAAGGATAAGAAGGATTCACCACAGGAAGCGGCATGCGTCTACGAGATCGGCTCATGCTGTGCCGCTCTGGATCCATCTGGTCCCAAGTACTACGTATGTACGTATCGCCCTCTGTACAATCTAATGCTGGTTTGTTTGGTACTCCTGGAACACTGGACGAGATGTATCCCGAATTGTCCCAAACCTCACAAAGAGATAAACTGAATGGCTAGGTACGAGTCGGAAAGGCATCAACAAGATTCAATATGGCATATCAAATTTCCAAAATAGCATATGCAAGTTAAGATTACGCTTTGGTTATAGAACGAAACGGATCAATTAGATATATAAACGCCTAGGAAAGTTGACCAGAGGTCTCGAGCTAACAAACAAACCAGATTGGACTGTATTGCAATACTGTACCGCTCAAGTTACCTGGTGGGTTTCTCCATTTTTCCCAAGTCAATTGCGAGGTTAATTGGCCATGCTGGACCGAAATTGTCCACTCCCCCCCCCCCCCCCCTTCTTCCCCCTTCCCACTCTTTTTTTCCCAACACCCCTCACCTCTGTCGTCATTCGCAATGGGGACCGCTTTCCAGTTTCCAGCACTACAGGTTCCAACTCGACCTTCCCGATTCTGGATCGGCGGGCATGAGGACACCCATCGATGGTCGTTTCCAATCGTCCCTTTCGATGGTCATTGGGGGTTGAAAACTGGGCGCAGTGTGCCAAGTAACGGTTACCTTTTTGCGACCACACTATATACCCAGAAAGTAACCAGACTGCGACACGAGGTGCAATGAGGTGAGCACTTGTTGCGGAGACAGCGGCACTAACTGATAGCAACAGACCATTCTTTGGGTAGGTAGTAGGTAAAATGTGAGAACCGACACCCAGGACGTCGGAACCAGCGCTTGAAAAACGGCCTTGCAACATAACAGCAGCCTCAGGTTGGCGCGGTTAAAGCAGAAGATTGTGCGCAGCAAAACCTCAGAGACAGCGATATTATCATGTGATATAACGTCTCCACGGTCCCGGGGGCACAACGGGGATGACGGGGATGCCGGATTGACGGGGGGCCCAACCGCAACGGGGGGGTAAGACGGGATCTGCTACCCTCGACAAGAAAATCAAGCTTCAATGTAACCCGGGGAACGGAAGCACATCATCCAGACGAGCAATGCCAGACTTCAACGGCACTCAATGGGACCTCGATGCTTCCTCGCAACCAAGGGGGGAGATACTCTCCAGCAGAGGAATGGGGATGATCCCATCGACCCACAACAAATTACAGGGTCTGCCGTGCTCCCCCCAACTGCTCAACTTTGGTTAACGTTATACAGACCCAGATCCACATACCAAGTAGGTACTCTCGGGTGCGCGCTTCCAGGAAAGGCATAAAGCAAGTCGGCCGGGTGCGTGCCTGCGCAGCCTCACCTATTCTTGTACCTTGTGCTTTGCATTGGACATCTCTGGGTCTGGAGGGGGAAAAGGAAACACAGGGCACATAGCCGAGATGGGGAATGGAGGGGACTCCAGTTCTCTGGGCAAACCAGTCCGGGGCAAGCCGGGACGTGGATAAACATTCCATATGCAGTTTGGCGTGTGGAGTGGAGGCCCAGATGTAGGCCTGCAAGTCTACAAGGGAACAAGCCTCGCAGGGCACACTTCTTAGTGTAGTGACTGGCGGAACAGGGGCTGGAGTCTTCCGTGTCGGTACAGGGTTGACCTTGCTCAGGGCACTCACTGCCTTTCCATATCTCGTTCTTGCCATGGTCACTGTGGGGAAATTATCCCACAATGTTTTTCTTTTTCGCTGCATATTTTGCACCCTACCTACCTCTCTCCACATCTCACCGAGTATTCTTCAAAGAGAAATACTTGTCCCTTGCTTGACTATATCGAATAGGCCTACGGCGTATGGGCAGCAGGCCGGTCAAGTTGTTTGCGATGTGCGCAAGGCAACATGGCGTGTGTGAAAGAGAAAACAAAACGGGACCCCCCTCCCCTGTCCCCCGGCCTGATATGTATCATGGTACCTCTGGGAATGGGCATGTCCAAGTACGCACCCTACGTACCTCTACTAGCCCGAATAAACACATTCTGGCATAGGACCGCAGACCCCGATGCCACTACTTCGAGTCTGGCCTTGTCTTCTTCTCTAGCATTCAGTTTGCCCGTTCCTGCCCCATCCACATCTTCATCGAGTCCACCGTGTTCGGTACCCGTCCGAGGATCGCCGTCGACTCGAATGCCCCATTGCTCGCTCTTTTTCTTCCATGGTGATTTCTCGACCTTGATCAACCATCTTTCGACTCCCCCAGTGTTCAACAAACCCCTTCGGGAATAGCTTGCGAGCTCATTACCAAGGACGATACCACCTAGGCCCGTCGCTTCACATCGCCTGAATCCCTCAGTGGTACCCTGGTCGACCGTTTTTGGCGGGGCTTTGCTGTTTTCCAGAACCCGACTGTGTGGTTCAGGCGTCTAGTTTAGGCACTGGTTGATAGGCCTCCTGCGAATCACGGCCCGGAGCTTGTTCTGCCACCAGCACGTTTGCTTTTGCTCGCCAGTATTAAACCTACCATCAAGTACCTCCCAAGGTCCCGAGACCATGCCCTTCATCCTTCCCCCTTCGCTACACCACACAAACTCATCATGCTCTACTTAAACAAACGCTCTCCTTCCGAGGAGTTGGCCTCTGTTCACAACCCAAACTCTCCCAGTGGTACCTCTACTTGGCACGATCACAAGATGACCGAGGTAGTCGCATACCCTCAACCACAACACCTCTACCACTTCGGTGGCTCATCACATCGTTTGCTTGCCCCTGCCCCTGAGCAAAAGTCCCCTTACTTCTCTCCGGATCTATATCGCGAGATGCCTGTCTACCCCGTGGGCTACCAGACCAGCTCTCATCTGCCCAGGTCTCCCCCAGAGGCTCGCTCGGCTTCGGTCTCGAGTATATCCTCTCCGGCCTCCCACGGCACACCTAACATGTCTTCCTCCCGCACCATGTCACCAGTCACGGACTCCAACTCTGACTCCATGGCAAGCCCCCCGGTCTTGACCAGGACATATAACCCGCCGTCGTCCTACCACCACACACACCACACCTCTCAGGCGCTACCTTCGTCGTTAATCCCCGCCCCATCGCATTACTTGCATGCTCAGGTCGCCCCTCCGCCACCAATGTCTCTCTATCCTTCGATGCCGGCCCCGTCACAACGAGCAACGACGTACCCACCATCATCCTCATATGGTTACCACCAACACATGGGCCACCCTTACCCATCTCAGCAGCCAATGCACAACTACCAGTTACCGATGCACAACTATCAACCAGTGTACACCTACACCAGCGCCCAGGCCTATCCCAGCCATTCAGCAGGCACAATATTACCCTCCATGCCGTTCACTCCCACGCCAGGGTCCTCGGTCATGTCCCTCCCGCATACGCAACGTCAGGGGAAGGCTCCCATTGAGCGCTTGCTGAAGGATAGAAACGACATCGTGATGATGATCCAGTCACACCTGGACTATTTCGACGTTCTCAAGGCTCAGATGGCGAGCAGGTTCTTCAGGGACCACTTTGACCCCTCCAAGTGCCCCGAAGAAGACAAGATCCGGTGCGTCATGTTCGCCGAGATCAACTTCAAGCGGTTCTGGCCCAACAACACCTCTTCCGGTGGCCGGGGCGGCGACAAGGATGACGGCAAGCACCCCGGCTCCTTTGGGTGCTACCACTGCTTCAAGGTCAAGAACCCGGAAAACTTTGAGCTGTTCAGGTGGAAGAACGATTTGGAGGATGCCCCTGATAGCAACAACAGCAACAACAACAATAACTCCAACAACAAGGAGCAAAAGAGCCAAAGAGGCTCCATCTCCTCCTCCTCCGCCTCCTCAAAACAACAACACCAAGCACCAACAATAAACATCACCCAAGCCTCCGCCCAACAAACCCCACCTCTATCCCCCTCCACATCCTCCCACACCTCCACCTCCTCATTTTCTCTCACCTCAAACCCCCACCACGACCCCTCAGTAACGCGCTCCTCCCTCGCCGCCGCCGCCGCCGCCTCCACCAAAAACACTGGCGCCCGCCGCGGCGGTTCCGGCGGCCATTCCTCCTCCGGCACTTATTCTTCCTCGGACCAATCCCCCCGCATCCACGAAACCTGGGGCATTAGGAGGTTCTGCATCGACTGCGGCATCGCCAAGAAGTTTTATAGACCGGGCGTGCTGATCGAGCTCCACAAGGAGAAGAACGCGGTGTGGGTGTGCGATTGCTGGGTCACGCATAAGCGGCCGCAGGAGCTGGATTGTAAGGTTTGTAAGAAGATTTTGCCGCTGAGCACGCCGAATCGGAGGAGGGGTTGATCTGGGGCTGATTTTTGGGGTTGGCCTCGGGGGTTAGGTAGTGCCGGGTTAGGACGGGGCGTGAGATGAAAATCGTGGTTGGGGTATTAGTTGGGACTTCGTGTTGCTTGGGAATAATGTTGGCTTTGATGGTTGCAGGCGTTGGGAGGGAGGGTTTAGCGCTGTCTTTTTGTCCATGTTTTCTTCTTCTTCTTCTTCTTCTTCTGTTCATGATTTTTTTCCTCGGGTTTTTGGGTATATGGATTCTATTTGATGGCGTTGAGAAACAGCGGTTTTACTTCCTCGAATATTATTCTGTGAGGTGACGAATCTCTATGATGTTTGATGATCTTGTCGTAGGTAGTAAGTTTAGAGTGCTGATAGAGCACGCCCCCTTCTCGCAGTGGTCATCAGGGGGTCAGGGGCATTGTTTCCCGCTTGCTGACCTTCCCGCTTGCCCTTCCCGCTTGCCTGTACGTGAATGTGATTGGGGCCGTTTTGGCTTGGGCTTGCTTATACGAAGTCCAGCCTATTGTATCTGTATGGGCCCTGTGTGTTCTCTTTGTTTTCTTTACCAACTGAGAGCGGGATTGATTGAGTGATTGAGTGATTGCTGGCTGGCGTCATTTCTTCCTCCTTTTTTCCTTCCCCGGAATCATCCATACCTACCTACATACATCCCGTTTCATAAGGTCGGCAATCACAACGTGCAACGGCGACCACGGGGACCACGCAAGGCAGAAAGATCCCCGATGCAGTGCGGTCAGTTCTCAGTTTTCGTAGACCGGCGTATGCAGAGACGGAAAAAAAAACATGGGGAAAACGTGGTGCTTGAAGCAAGGGAATAGATCGACTTGTCAAACTTCAGTGAAAAGACTCACTCGAGTCGCCAGGATTTACTTCCAGTGAGAGGTGCTATGGCACTGAAGAGCGGTGTCTCCGGCTCTGTGGCTTGAGTGGGCGTCTCTGACAGCAAGGTATTGTCGACCTGCCAGAGATAACGTGGGATGATGGAAAGGGCAATTATGTCGCCGCAATCTCCTCCCGGTGTTTTCCTATTATTCCTTCCCTTTCCACTTTCTTGGCCTCCATTGTTATCATTGCTCATCTTCTGTCCTCGCTCGTTTTACGTGCGCAGACCCCAGGCCACAATGTACACCTAGGTGAGCTTCCATGTAACCGGGTATCTAGGCCTCTGTTACCCGGACTGTCGTTGCTCTCCCAGAGTTACATTGACAGTTAGGAACCTCAACCGTCCCTCCCACCACCCAGACAAGCCACATACATAATCCCTCCCCCCCTTGATAGCGACAATTAACATCCCCTTCGTATTAACAAGGACCGTTCTTCCGCCTTACCTGACAAACATACCAAAAGGCTCACTTCCTATTGGTTAACCATGGAATTTTGGACAGCCACGGGTAACCACCTAATCACAGCCTTTCCATGTTCAATGTTACCCTGATCCAGTGATTTGCCACGGTAGAAGAGAACGGGAGGGACATGATGCAGAAAGAGGCAGCTCGCAACAGGCGCGTGGTAGTAACAAACGCGCGTCAATCACCAACAAAGAGAAAACTTTTCATTGTTGCAACGTTTGTTCGTCACCGAGAGATACCGCTTTTCGCCGTATATATGTGTCTATATCACCCTTACTTATGTTCGTGTATATGAGTTACTGGGTAGAGGTAGCGTGGCTGTAGATCATGGGGACGGATGAGTGCTATGTGATTCCATGTATAATGGGCCCGTGGTACGACTTGCATTATCCCACTGCCTCGATATTCATGCCACTAAACTTGACGGCCTTGGGGCAACACTTGTTCAGAACAGAGATGGACCAGACTACGACAAAGACTGGACTCGAAAGGTCGCGAATAGCACCAAGCCCCGAGTCCAAATTAAGGAGCTCACCGACTCAGGAGCCAACACGCACCCTCTGCCTTTCGATTGTTGCATTGGCGTCTGGCGTAATAACAAATAAGAGTAGTTACCAAGCTGTCGGGATTTGATATCTGATATTTGGAACGCTTGCACTTGTTTGCCTCCGGTTCCCCCTAAACCGGCTAAACCATTTCAGTAAGGAGCTGAGGAACTTTGCCTCTTCCTTGTTGTACCCGGTGCCCACAACATGATATGCAAATACAAGGAAAATTTCATTGAAGGAATGCGGAGGAGAGGCAGGGACTGAGACATGGCATGATTTCGCTGTGGCTCTGTGGTTCGGCGGCTAATCAACGAAGCGTTCGTCGCGGCACTTCCAAATTCAGCCATCCCGGGGAAGACTTCTTAGTTACAGGATTTTGTCTGCTTGTAGAAATATTCCCGTCGTAAATGGACCCCTATGAGCACTAGTAGGTGGGGAAGATGTGAATCTGGGGTATGTCATTGAAGGTGAGGGCAAAGAATAAAAGAGCAGCTTATCTTGTTCCTGGCACTCACCGAGCCATTGGAAGCTCACTTGAGTATGAGATAGGCTCACTTTGAAGATCCAGTCTCCTTGTCACCCCTGGCATCATCTCGGTTATAGAGAGCATCGGCACGTCGGCACTGAAGACCTGTGTTCGCCTCTTCATTCGGTCCCGATGTGAGGAAGGGAAACTTGGTGTCCTGTCAGGCCTGTATAGAAACTGCAGCTTGCGTGCAACCATCTGAATAAAGACGTCAAAATAACCATGGAGGGTGAGGGACTAAAGGGAGGAATAGCAGAAGACGGTGAGAATCGATACCTGGCTTTCCTGTATATGGGCCCCTGTAGGGAAAAGCAAGGGATGTCATGGGGGGTATAAGAAATTGTAGGCCAATAAGAAATGTCCTTCTGAATTCGAACATGCAGATTGGACGAACGTCATTCGTGGTCGGGTTAAGGATGGTGGGCGGCCTATGTGGCTTCAAGAAGACCGTCTTTGAGCCAGGCTTCCAGGCTCAACACTGTACTGGGCTTCCAGCTAAGGGTCTGATCGACCGCCATGGAAGAAGCTGTCTTCAGCCCATTCGGCTAGCAAACAATTCTTACTGTGTGCTGTACACTATGAACCGACATTCCGTGAAGCGCTTAGCGCGGCACTTTCTGACGCTCATTGGTAGGAAAGAAATAATGGCTGTCGTGACGCGATATCGGTGACACGTATATCTGGCCGTGATATGTTTAAGGTTGATGTTGTACATCCGTTCACACCATCGAACGGCCGACCAGAGACACTCGACTGTTCGGTACGGACTTGGATCAAAGGGGTGTCATCCGGTTAAGAAAAAGACGCCATCTCATGAACATCGTCTCGTTGACGGAACCGGAAGCCTATGCCCGGCGATTCAAATTCCAAATAGCGGGCAAATTTGCCGGCCAGCCGGTGTCATAATCAAACGGTGGGGAGACCAGAAGGACACCGAGGAAGTCTAGTCGGCGACTTGTACCGTTCTGTCGGGTCCGTAATCATTCGCTTCCAGGAGACTCGGGATTCAGGCTAACCATTTTCAAGACCGTTCAAGGCCATGGTTGGTGAAATGCTATGTCGGTCTGTGTTATTTTTTTAGACGAACGCATTGCGCTAGGGACGGCAGCCGGTTAGCTGCGGACGACTAGGCTAGGCCGAATGAGAGGAGAGAGAGTCGGCGATCCTGACGCCATCTGGTTAGGCGGAACGGTATGTTGAGCCCAGCCGCGCTGGCGCTTAAATCGGAGCAAGTTGACATGGCCGAGCGTATGGTCACCGTGGAAGTAAGGGCAAGAGGCCAGGATTCGGGACAGCATGTTTGGGTTGAACGAACGGCCGCATGAGCAGCAACGCCCCTTTGGATACTGGCTGTAGCTGTGTTCGGAATGAGGCGCTGGTGAGCAAGTGTCCAAAGGTAGGTAGGAGCAGTGGTATCAAGGTATGTATTGGTAGGGATTGGCGAGGTTGCAGATGTGGCTCAAGTAACATGATTTCGAATAGCTGCAAGCTTATGGTTCGCGAACCAGGCCGTGAAGAGGGCAAATCTGTGGAGCGGAGAAGTTGCACGCTCGCAGCTGTGAAAAAGATTGGGGTCAGCAGGAATGCAACTGAAGGGGGGGGTTTAGTGTGTTGCTTGTATGGGATACAGTGGTAGTGGGCGGTGTTACGGGCCGCGTTACCTTGATTGAATATGCATGTAGCGAGACTGCATCCTTGTTGACGTCGTCGCTCGTCGGCGTCGGGTGTTGTTTGCATTCTCTCCGATCGACATCACCAACGTCAGAAGAGTCTTTCGTTCGTTCTCAGAGCTGCAATTGAGACACGAGACTGACCGAACTCGAACAAAATGACGGTGAGGAGCTGCAGAGTCTTGTTTGATGACTTTCACTTTGACGTGCTGGGGCCGGTAGGGTGTTGGGTCAAGCACGCAGACTATTTGCAGCAAGTCGCCGGAAAAAGATACCAAGCCTGGCGATGTCTGAAGATCCGAAGCGGTCGGCGACGGGGCTCGATTTCCCCCAAGTGGTGATGTGGTAGCTGGTAGCATCATGGCAGCTGGTTGGATGTCAGACGGTGGAAAGCTCGAGATAGGTGGGAGATGACGGCTGCTTGGGCTGTTTGGCTGCCATATCAAGGATCAGAGCCCGACAGGACTGCCGTGGACTCAATACCCTGGATCTGGAGAGCAACCTGGACAAGATTGTGTTTGTGGGAGCAAAGAAGAGATTTCTTTGGCTGGTTGTGGATGCCATTGTCGCACCTTCCCCGTTGACGTGCACCTCAGAATCTTGAGGTCGGCTAATGCCTTCCCATCTTCATTCCTACGTGCCTTCCTATGCTGCTAGCTGTGCCCCGTTTACCTTACACGAAGGGCAGCAGGGCAGGTGCCTCTGGTCACCTGATACGTCATCTTAGCTCTCAGCTTCCAACTTGACGCTTTTCCCTTCCCGTCTTTCTCCCGCTCCTTTCCTTCTCCTTATTGGACTTGGACACAATAAAAGTTGCAAAAACACATTGCTGATACTATCTGCAGCAACCTCCATAAAGCCTGAGCCTGTCAACATTCATGGGCCAGAGCCATACCCGGACACCCACGAGACCACCAATCCGTTAATGTTAGGCTATCGGCAAACCTCATTGGATACGAGACTGGGCTCTCTGTGTGATGTGGTGCTCCAGACCGTCGTTGATGACGAGAAGTACGGGTTTATTCATGCCGCCTCTGGCGCTCGTGACGCCACCGACAACGGTTCGAGCCTTGGAGATTACACAAGAGGGGCGGCACTCGGCCATGGCAGGCTTTGGCAGCTTCGCCAACACGAACATCACTGGTCAGTCATCTCTCCCCTGCATCGTACACACCCTCGTACACACACCGACCAAACCCCAAATCTGGGGGCCGAGCAGATCCCCAGCAGGCGTGGGGCGGGGGTAAAACAAGGCCTCATGTCTTCATGGTGCTGTCACACTTTTGCCTCTCCCGCATTCTCCTATCAAACCGTCCAGGTGCATATGAGCAGACACATCACTAACGCACAACGGTCAGCCGGTCACCCTCAGACGACGGCAGGCCACCGGCCGGTTATCCTTTGCTCCGATGTGACCTGATATCAGGAGCACAGACACATATCGGCGATCCAGAAATAGCAGCCGTGTCGTGGCCCGCAACGGCGTGACACGGCATTTACATTTTTGTTCCTTACATCACCATCTGTTCGGAGTGCGTAGACACTGTTCTCTATTCCAAACATATGCTGCCTTTGCAACAGGAAAAGGTCTCTCATCACCAACAGCACAATCTAAATTCCAAATTGATGTCGAGCTCGACCCATTCTGGCTTCTCCTGCAGCAGCCGGAACTTTCGTTTCCGCTTACTAAGGAGTTAGGAAGGAAACAGGGGATTGTTTTCCTCCTCTGAAATAGCGCAGCCACAGGGCCAATATCAGGAGCTGATACTCCTTTCTTCTTCTTTTTCTGCACCCCCTCCCCTGTTTCCAGAATATTCTTCTTCAGGCGAATTATCACATATCATCTTCTTGGGGACAGCCGAATGAAGATTGCTATCTGCTCATGCCCTGGTGATGTCTCACTATCAGGCGATTGACACCTGTCCATGAAGAATTAGTGATTATCAAAGGTTTGGTTGGCTGGCTGAAACTTCAACCCTCAAGGATGGAGAACCTAACAATTGACTTGTGAACAAGTGCACACGAGACAACCAGTTCGTAACAAACAAAAACCAAGAAGAAAAGCAAGCTCCAAAAGGCCAAGAGAGAGGGAAGTTAATAACAAAGAATGGTAAAGCAAAAATAGAGAAAAATATTAGCTGCAACTCGTTTCGATCGAGTGACCTCCGGGTTATGAGCCCGGCGCGCTTCCGCTGCGCCATGCAGCTGAATTCTGATTTGATGAAAAGCTTTGGCCATTGTTGACCTTTTATCCCCACCAAGGGGTTCTGAACTCTTCACTGGCGAGACTGGCTCCTACACCATGCCAGCTCGCATCAATCCCCAACGGATGTCTACAATACGTTCATATTAAAAGACCCAAAATGTGTCTGTTAAAACAAGAAGCTCTGTGCACGAAAACCGGAAAAGACCGCACCAGGATGTCCTCGTCGTACAGTTCAACTTCCAAGAGTTGCGATGGCTCGTGCGCCTGGTAGCTTGGTAACGGTACACTTCCTTCGTCGAACAAGTGCTGGTTGGACACTCGTCCATAGCTTCGTCACAAAAATAGTGAACTCGTGCAAGAGGGACAGGATAACTGAGAATATTGATATTAGAATATTGATCAACCTTCTTTCAAAGAAAATAAAATACCATTGCAGTTGGGCTTGTTTTCATCATCAAAAGTGTTCGCTTGGAAGTGTCTCCAGTTCACCACTGAGCGCACGGACCAAGTATCGTTCATGTTGGGTAACAATGGCTTCGTCTGCTCTCGATGGTGTAGAACTACTGTTGACTTGAAGGAACGAGTCAGGTCAAATTTTGGAAGGAGATGAGATTCCAAGAAAACTAAACTGAAGGAGCAATGAAATGTCCGTTGTTCTGCACTATTGCTGCCAGGTATCTAGAGTAGATAAAGTAAGAAAGGTCCTAGAAAGAATACCTAGGTAGGTAGAAACATCACAGCCTGCCACTGCACGAAAACCCATCGGTACTATCATTCTATCTTGTGCCCTTCATGTTTCCAAGCATTACTACGGGGAAATTGTGAACAAAGAACTCCCCTAAACAGGATAAGACGGCGAAATAAAAAAGGGTAAAACCTAAGGAGTGTGATCAGAACAGAAAGACATGAAAGAAACCTATACTGAACTACCAAACTACCCAACTCACAAACCCCCCTTCTCATTATCCGGATTCCCACTCGGCACCGCCACAAGACTCGTAGCCACAGCCGTGAATATCTCCGTCGCCGACGGGAACGGCGAACCCTCCGTGGTAGTGTAAGTGATTGTTTCATGGAGACTTACTGTTCTGTCACCCTTACCGGAATCACCACTACCACTACCACCACCACCACCGGCCGCGGCGGGGGCCGAAACAGAAGCACTCGGTGCAGCAAAGCCGCCGGAAGTAAAGCCGGAAGAAGTCCAAGACCAAGTAAAGCCCGGGAAGGTGGTTGTCCAACTCCACGAAGAACCCGCACCTCCAGCACCTCCGGCACTGGTACCCAAAGGAGCATTGGCAGTGACTGGGCTAGCAGTTACCGTGACAAAAACAATGCTTGGAGCCGGAGCTTGAGGCGCTTGAGCAACGGTCGTTGCTCCTGAACCCGAGCCGCCCCCGTTACCGCCGCCGCCAAGGGTAATGGTAACAGTGCTAGCTGCTGCCGTCTGAGCCGGCAAGTTGGCTGCATTAGAGTTGGCGACAGTGACAATGACCGGAGTAGATTGAGCAGTGGGAAAGATGACGGGGGCAGTCACTGTTGTGACGATGATAGGGGCTAGGGAGCCGCCGCCGGCGATTGAGTTGGCCGAGCCGTTAGAGCCATTACTGGCAGCTGCTTGGGCAGCGGAGGAAGGGGCGGGAACGATGTCGATAACTATCACCGTTGGAGCCGCTGCGACGGAGGGAGCGATGGCGGTAGCGGAGTTATCGGGAAACCCCGAGATGCCGGAAAAAGCGGAGAAGCCAGCTGGTTGGGAGACCAAAGCGTTGATAATGACGGTGGTGGTACTGGCGAAGGATTTGGAATTGGCGTTGGTGATGATGTTAGTGGCGGCTGCGGTTGTGGGAGCGGGGAAGGAGACGGGGTCGCCGGCTGCTTGGGTGATGCTCACGACGATGACGCCGGGGGCTCCATTGGCGGCGGGGGCATCGGCGGTGATGAGGACCGTTTGGGTGGTGGTTGGGGAGGCTACACCGCCTGCACCGGGAGGGACGACGACTGGGCCGGCGGCGGAGTTGCTTGTTGCTGAGGGTGGTATGACGACGGCGCTGGCGGAGCTGATACCCGGGATTGGGGATGTGATTGAGGGGACCACGACAACGGCGCTGCTTGAGGAGACCGGAGGGGCTGCTGGTGTTGCTGAGGGAACTACCGGCGGAATAGAGGGCGCTGCTGAGGTGACTAATGGGGCTGTGAGAGTTGCATTGGACGGTGCCGGCAGGGGAGCAATGCTTGTGGCGTTGGGAAAAACACCTGCGGCAGAGGAGTTGCCTCCTCCGAGAGGACCGCCGGTTCCCGTGACGATGGGACCAGTGGAGGTTGGCACCGGAGGCGATACTGGGGGTTCGGTACCCGGAGGAGCTGGTGGTGCCGATACTGGGGATGCTGACGCAGGAGGAGCCGATGCAGGAGGAGCAGACGCTGGAGGAGCCGATGCTGGAGGAGCTGACGCCGGAGGAGCTGACGCCGGAGGAGCGGGAGCAGCCGTCGCCGGAGGGCCCGCCGCTGAATCAGTGTCGGCGCGGACGTCGGCTGGTGTACGGTTGATGGGATAGGTAAACTTCCGATGTTTGATGGGCTCCTCTTCGTTATTGAACAGACTCCATCGTTTGACGAACCCACGGAGCCCGTTAGAGAAATGATTTCCACTTTGTATTTGCCCCTGAGTAGACAACTGCGGAATGACCTGCTTGTTATCTTGGGATTGCCTATGAGCTGGTGCAGCTATAACAGACGTGCTCGCTACAAGCAAAGCAACAGCCAACGTTGGCAGCTGCATTGTGTCTGTTTACTTGCTGTCTCGTTGGTCGTTGGTGGTTGACAGATGGATCAGAGTCTTAGGTAACGAGCGTGGTGTTTTGGTGTGGAGGGCTGCTTAGCTTCCTACATTAAGATGGGTATTGACCGGAGCAAGATATATAGAGGGGCCGAAGTATGGGAAAAATCTCTCTTGGCTGCCACCTGAACTTCCTCCACTACTGTCAGGAGCCCTGCTGTCGTCTGGCCTTGTTTCTTCTCCCGTTCGGCCGTTCCGAAGCGTACAAGCTTCACCCGCATTTAAATACCAATGCTGGGAAGACATACCTTGGACATGGCGTCATACAGATCTACCACCATCGGGAGTCGGATGATGCTACTCTCCATATGGGTCATTTACAGCATCGAGATGAGTGATTTCCGGAGAAGAGCTCAAAGTACTACCAGTAAAGAAGGCTGATTTTCCATAATGATCGAGTACAGCCAATGCTTTGCCTCCATGGGATCAGGAGAAAGACCCGTACATTGGTACAAGTAAACCCCAAAGGTTGTTCGTGCCACAACCGCGCGTTGGCAGGTATGACTGTGACCAGAGGACAATGCCAGGAACCGTAAGTATCGAGTCCTGTGACACTTTCACGTCTTTGGCACTCGACACTGCTGTTTGGAATCTTTCAACGTTATTCGCGTAGTGTCTTCTCAAGGCCGCGAGAATCAACGACTGCGTGCGGCTGTTGAGGTCTTGCATGAGTTGTCTTGAGTTAAACTCCGAAGGCGACTCTGAAATGAGACCAAGAAGTAAGTATACGAACCCCTTATTTCTGGAAGTCGGCTGGAGGAACACTAGAATAGAGTGACGTGTTGGAGCGTGAGACCAAGAACGGACTTTGTACTCACATCATGAGACCGGCTTAGCCGTCCGAGTCCATCCCAGGGAAAGGCCATTGTACATGACTGAACACTGGGAATCCATGTGAATGACGGAAGTGATGAGAAGAAGAGGTGGCTGTTTCGTGACAGTGTGGTCTCGATGATTCGTAAGATGGCGAATAATCGTCCATCTTGACAATAACCCACGGACGGAACGCCACCTATCAGAATTTTCATGCCCAACCCGTGGATGTGTCTGGCCTCTGTGTGGTTCGAATATCCTAAGCAATGGTACACTTCGTATTACTGGGGAGAATGACCAAAGATGGTGTTCTCACCATGGGGTTGTCAAGAAAACTCCAACCGACGGTCTGGGTCAATGCTGTGCTGACGCTTAGCAGCCATTGGCAGCCTTTCATAGATGGTTTCGTGTGGCTTTTCTGTCGGAGGCGGCTTATTGTCACTGGCATCAACAAGGATAACTTTCTGTATTCCGAATCACCATGACCCAACTTGCAAGCGATGTCTCGTCGGGCCTTTATCAACTCTTCGGTATCATCAAGCGATCAAGCGACGTTCTAGTGATGGTGTTGAAGTGATTTCTGGCAACACCCTAGGGATAAGAATGCCGATGATTCGAAGAATCGCTCTAGTTGGCCATTCCATCCCAAAATGGAAAGCATTGGTGTACTTTGAGTTATGCTGGCACAGGGACGCGTCGCCCGTTAGGGTGTAACAAAGTCGGCATCGCCCATGGGAGTGTTGTAACATCAGCATTACTCAAACCGCAACAGCGACAGTAGCCGGTGAATTGTTCATGACTTGACTTGTGGGATCAAGTTGGCTGAAGAGACGAGAAAGATTCCACTGAAGCACAGGCTGCGTTTGAAGCCTGATGGTACCAGTTCGGAGTGGATATGCGGTGACCATTGCGCTTGTCTTTGAGATTCAGGTTCCCTGAAGCTTGGTAGGATCTAGAAAGATGCCGGTCCATTGAGCTTTGGGACGGCCAGGAGAAAATCATATTGCATGCTGGCAGCTGCATGAGCTAGGAGGCGTTATGTGTGGTTGAGTGCGCTGTACTAAAATCGTCCGATATCCATACCGTCGTGGTGTTCTCCAGGTCTTAGTGGCCAATCTCGACGTTGAAGGGTCAATTGACTCAGTTCGTCTGATGATGGGACCAGCCGGAGGGTTCCGATAACCATTTGGTACGATGTTTGCTGTTTGTGTGAAAGAGGTGATGGGAAAGTTGGACCCTCTTCTGGGTGATGTTGATGTCGTTATTGACGGATTGCTCCTTCTCTGTTGGGGAGCTCACACGTGGCTCGCTCTCACGGCCACACCTACCAACTGTTAGCTATCTCTGAACATTGAACATAAGGTATTGCTTCCAAAGCCTGTTGTGAAGATATCTGCGCTTGAGAACGGTAGCAACATGGATTTATCTCAAACAAAACGTAGCAAAGTTTGGGAAGATATTAGTAGTCATCACCCGCATCTTTGCGCCCTTGTCATCTCACCTATTCCCATGTTAGCCTCAGTCTCATATAGCCACGCTAGGGAGGACCAGATGAGAGCCCACCGCCGATCCATCTTACCCATGGTGGATCAAAATGTAAACACTTGAAGGTTCCTTCTCGCCAAACCCTTCACTTGCTTGTTTTGTCTTGACCCAAACAGGTCTATATAAACCGCAAGATATCTGGGCTTCCCATCTCTTACCCTTCCTCTCCTCCCTCACCACCACCAACTACCCATAACGCTCACTTAACTTCCAGTTTTGGTTGACGCCGGTCCTTTACAGACCACTTTTTGGTGATATTTTGGATCCAGATATCACTTAACCCATTCCCATTATCAACGTGAAGATGGCTTCACTTTTTACTGCTACCACCTCGGAGCGAGCAGCCGAAGACACCGATTGTTCTACGGACGTCAGCCCGGAGGTGTCATCCATGGATAGAGAACCTGAGGGTGGACTCATTGTTCCTGCTCTCAACCTATCCGAGTCCTCCATCGAAGATGCATGCCAGGAGTCAACTATCGCTATGGACGTCAGCCTGGTCATGCTACCGGTGGACGCTGCCGATGTTCCTCTGCCAGACGAGGAAAGTGATCGGGATGAGTTCGAGGTCAGTATCTACCCATCCATAGCGACCACCTCCTGTGCTAAAATCCTTGTTTAGACGTCACCAAATGCCGAAGAGAATGAGACCAGCATGAGAGTGGAGGTTGTCAAGCGTCCAAACAACAAACCGGCAGACGTGGACACTGTCGACCGGGGTCAAGATGACGACCAATCCGATAATTCCGACCATCATGACATGAGCTTGACATCGGCGTCTTCAGCGCCAAGCTCTCCCAAGACGCCAAACAGACAAGAAGAATCTCAAACCGACGATGAGGGCCTCCATGACACTAGCACATCGTCCATGCCGTCCATTGGAAGCTCCCCAAAGACGCCGAAGAACGAAACGTCATCAAGCGACCCTTTCGTTCTGGAAGATCCAACCAAGGGTCTCTCCTTGGACAACCTTGATCTCAAATCTCCGAATTGGATGGAGTACTTCACCAACCTTCTCAAGAAAATCGAACATATCAAGCCAAACACAAAAGAGATCTTGGAGCCTAGTACCGTCAAATTTGGTGATGAAGAAGGGGAGTACCAAGGACCGATCATTGCCTTGCCAGACACGCCCGACTACCACCCATACTCCAGCAATTTCCAGATACGCCTATCCAAATATGGAGGCTTTGGAACCTTCGCGACTCGAGACCTCAAGCTAGGAGAGGTCATTCTTATCGAAAAGCCCCTCTTGAAGTCAAGGCATGTCGATTTCTACTCCGACTTTCGGGAGCTCTCGGAGGACGACCAGCAAGCCTTTATGCAATTGTATACCCCCCCTGGTGATTACTTGAGTCGCGACGGAAGCGACTACAACCACATCAGGGCGATCCTAAAGGCAAACTCCTTTGCCATTCCCCCTTACGACTTCGGCATCATAGGCGTGTACAACGCCGCATCGAGACTCAACCACGCTTGCTCATGGGTTGCGAATGTCGATTACACATTCGACGCCAACAACTCTGATGCGATCGTGCTGAACGTTAGCAAGCTGGTGAAAGCTGGTTCGGAGCTGTTCATCAGCTACGGTGGAAGTCCGCTGTCGCTCTATGAGCGGTACGGGTTCCGGTGTTGCTGCGGAGGGTGTAAGGGTGTATCCGATCAACACCTCACGATCTTGAAGAAAATCAAAAATGGCGAGATATCCAGGAGGGAATTGGAATGGATATGACGGGGAACCCGGAGATGAAGATGCTCTGTGGGCTGGTCGTCTTGGAGGTTTGGACAGCAGGGCTATACCCTAACCCTGCAGTTTATGGTGGATGTTTTCCATCATCATTTGCTCGCGGTCGGCAATGATCTTCGCTATGGTGGTTACACAGCGTCGATTATTGACAGGAGGTACCGCATTCTTTGCTCAGGGAAGGATGAAAAGCATATCTTGGGCATTGTTACACAACCTCCATCTTTATCTGGGAATCAATCAGCAACGATATCCTTGTTCAAGGAGCAAGTGGTGGAGGTATCGAGGGATTGGGCTTAACTGGTTTGTAGTTCACTTAGCTGCGCATGAGGTGCTCTAGAATGAACGCAGTTTTCCAATTGATAAGTCCATGGTGCTTTGCTATTGTGAATCTGTGCGTACTGTGGTGGGCGATGGTGTTAATGTCTGCGCTCGCGGGGGGTTTCATCAGGTCGATAGGTGTTCACAAGTCTCCAAGTTGGCGTGATGTGAACCGTCCCCGTTCCGTGACAGAGGTGATCATGATTGAGAGAAGTGGTTGAATGCGGCAGTCAGATGTCAAACAGAGTGTCCAATGAAGTCAACCTAAAAGAAAGCAGATGATCTCCAGGTGGTGTGGGTCGCCGTCATAGGGCTGCTGCCCCTGCCGCCGTTTTTCTGGGGGCGCACGAGCCCTCTCCAACATCAGGCCAGGGGGCCCAACCCACGACCACGGGTCCCCGGGATTGGGCAATTGCTAGGGATCCAATTGGCGATGTTATCGACCGCTGATCAATGCGATAAGCTCTCTCACCGCACTCGCTACGGCGCCGAGTCACTCCCATCACCACTCGCGTCTTTTTTTGCGGTTTAGCCTTGTCTCTTCCCCTCCTTCCCCTCTTTAAGTCGCGAGAAATTACTGTGGACGTGGACGCCCGAGTATTGTACGATAACTTAACACACAAGGAACCAAGTGTTGACGGTAATGCATCGACACGTCTGTCTCCACGAGCCAACGCATAAACCACCATCTTCAACCTCCACTTGATCTCGATCAGGCACCGAGCTACCAGAAAATAATACTAGTCCGTTGGGCACCACAACCTCGAGTTGGGGCAGGACTCGGGAACGAAACGATCACCAGACCCGAAAACCAAGAAACGACTATCACGACAACGACTATCACGACAACGACTATCAATCCGCTAAACCCGCAATTCTAATGGGCATATTCGGTTTCTTCTCCAAACCCGATCAAGACCCTCTCGAAGCCCACCTAAACGAGTACCACCGCCGACAACGGCCTGGACCCACCCCTCATCGACAGTGGACGAGCAGCGGCGGTGTCCCAACCCGGAGCAATCCATCCTCTCGGCCCCCTTCCCGTAGCGCTTCCCGGTTCGGTCGCTCCCGCAAGGCCTGTCATGCCCACAGCAACAGCAATGGCAGCAACAAGGGCCCGTCAACCGCGTCGATAGCCGCCGCGCTAGCTGCCCAGCAAACGGGTCCACTGCCGAATTTCTTCTCGTTCGAACAGGGCTCCGAGCGCGCTCAGGGTCGGTACCAGAATGAGTCAACTCCTTTGCTTGGGAGGTTCCGGGCCATGCCTGGCGGGCCTGGTAGGAGGCGGGAGTCGGACGACCACCAGGGACTGTTGACGGCTGGGTGGAGGGGGAGCGTGCATGTGGGCTATGGCGCCTTGATGGCCGCTGCGGCGGAGGGGGATGAGGAGTACGACGACAGTGGGAGCGAGGATGAAGACGACAGCGAGGGCGATGGGATGCTGGACTCCGGATTCCTCGGCGCAGGCACGCTACATGGATCGACATTAACGAGGAGGGTGATGATAAAAAAGCTGAACAGGGCTCGCAGGAGGCTTTATTACACCTGGGTAGACCCGAAGGCTTCTGTGATCAGGAGGGTGGTAGAGCATTGGTGGAGCCGATGGTTTGTCCTGGTAGTATTACCGGCCATTTTGGTAAGTTGGCAGAGTGCGAATCGCTCCGTGAGCCCCAGCGATGTGCTGACAAAAGATGTGTAGGCTGTTGCGTGGTGCGCGATACCCATCCCACAATACCCAATACCGGACTACGACGACGGGCGCGACCCGACAACTCCACCGACAGTACCAGGCGAACAACCAGGGCGCAGAACTCCCGGCCACGGAGCGGCGCGAGTGCAGGTCAACTTCTGGTTCTTCCTCTTCGTCTACTATAGCTTCTACAACTTGACGGCCCTAATATGGATCACAAAAATCTTCAACCTCTACAGTCTGAACTGGTGGCCACAGTCTCTCGGGTTTCCCCTTACCGTCTTCACGATCGGCGTCATCTCGCTAGCAGCACCTATACCGCTCTACCTCATCCCCGAACTGCGGTGGCTGATTGTTCACAACACAGCATGGATTAGCTGGACCTTCGTCATTATGGCCATGCCCGTCACCATCGCTTTCTGCATCCTCATGACTAACGAGCGTCACCTCAAGCTACGACATTCTCTTTCCGAAACTCAGCGTATATTCACATCATCGTGGTGGGCCGGCGAGTCCGGAAACAACAGCCGCCGTGAATCGACGCGGCGGGCCGACACCGGGCTGGACGCCGCTGAGTTTGGGTTTGACGAGGGCCTCAACCGGAGGCCTTCGGTACCCGTCCGAATAAGGCGCAGATGGCTCCCGGCGAGCTTTGTCCGCTTCGTGTGGTTCTGCCTGGCCCTCTCAATCGGCCTTCTTGCCTATGTGATAGGAGAGGCGTATGCCGAGATTTACCTGCGTACGCTTCCGCATAACAACTTGGAGACCATTGTCTATGTCTATGGATGGGTATCGACCGTGTATCTTCTCGACGGGCTGACGGGTTGGATTTTGGGTGGCAGCGAGGGCGAGAGAGTCGGAAGCTATCCGTTAAGCTTTATCTTCAAGCTGTTAGTAGCCATCTCCTGCCCCTGACTTTGATCAACCCTCGCTAACCTCCCAACCCTTACACAGCTACTTCATGCTAACCTACCAAACCTACGTCCGCGCCCTATACGCTCGCCTCCGCTCTCCAGAACAGTTCGTGATGCTTCAAGTCCTCTCCTCCACGACCCTGATCATCGTCACACCCATCCTCATGTCCCGCCCCGTCCATTGGTTCCTGACCATCACCAACCTCAGCGGCCAATCCTACGGCTCCTACCAGAAGATCTGCATCCGCAACGTCTTCATCCGCTTCGTCGCCGAAAACGCATCCATGCTCGCCTTCTTGGGGAGCGTTGTCATCCTGCACTTCGGCCCGAACAAGGACGTGTACCCCTACTTTGCCTTTGACGGCGAGCCGGACGACACCTCAGACTTCGACTTTGGTCTGACATTCTATGCCTCAAGCATAACCTGGGCGTGCGAGTTGGCGGCGGGATTCATCGTGTCGGGTCTGATTAGGCTTATCTATGGCGTCAATGTTGTGACGGAGGGAAAACTTGATTTTGCGGTATGGCCCGAGTTGCTGCCGACCAGTGTGGCGGTGGTGTTGCATGTGTTGCAGAATATGCTGTTTTCCATTGTTCGGTTGCAGTTTCACTAAGAGCAACTGTTTGTTCGTTTTGGTCGAGTGGTTTGATACCCCTGGGATGGATGCTGGGAACGTTAAAGGAGCGGGCGACGTGTTATCGTTGAACGTGGACGTGGGAACAGTTGTTGGGTCGGTCGGTACAAGTCGCGCAAGTTTGTGTGTGCCGGAGCACACCAGTCCGGTCGGTAACACGACGCCGTTTTGGTGCTTGCGATTGCGAAGAGTCAACAGGAAAAGAAAAAGGGGAAGAAAAGTGAAGAGACGGGAAAGCGGATGGGGGGAAGTGATGCGGATGCGAAGAACTATCCATCAGTTTCCCCGCTACCACCAACTTCAGATCCCACACCAGCCATCCCTCACACATTTCATGCGCACCCACAGCACAGCACAACCACCTCACCTCGCGATCACAAAAGAAACAAACAAGGCGTCGTGTATTGGCGGCTAGCGGAAGTGACGAAGAAAGAGGAGAGAAATAACAAGCCAGTGGTGGTGGGGTTTGTCGTACGGCGTCCTTTTCAAGGAAAGAGGGGTGGGATACGCGCGGGATTTATATTAATCGGTGTAGATGCGGTTTGATTGCGTGCGCCGGCGGCCATCGTCACTGTCACAATCACAGTAGCCGTTGGGTTCATTGCGGAAAGGGGGCCCAGGACCGTTACGGGGGGCCATGGGGATGGTGGTCACACCACATCCGCGACACGGGCGACCAGAAGCACGACATACTTATAACAGCCATCGGATGCACCACACACACGAAACGCAACGAAACACACGCAACGAAACCAAACGCACGACACGACATGACGATAACCATGAATATTGGAAGAAACAAGGAGGAAAGACACGAATGAATTTCACGAAGATCATGAACACAACACTGCCATGACAGCGGCATCGCAGGACATAACGTTAGACAGTCGTCATTTGTCCAGGGAGAGCAAACCACAATCAATACGCACAAAGGACATAGAGGCATACTGGACACCGAAACAACCACGGTTGAGTGTACATAGTATACCTTGCCATACCTGCTTCGAAACCGCCCTGCTTTTTGCTTGCTACCACCCATCATTCAGTCAGAGCAGTTAGAGTTAGAGAGAGAGAGAGATACATACCACTGCAGAGTGAGATAGAGAGGTGGAAAAGGGGAATTGAATAACCTCCCCCAAGACTAGAGCAGGTCATAGAGCATTTTTCCATACCATCCACGAGTTACTGATGCCACACAATTTCCTGACTAAACAATATACTCTACCCGTGTCCGTAGTAAGATGTAACTATTGTGGGTACTTGTTCCGGGATGTGGGCAAGGATGGTGCTGTGCGGTAGGTAGGTATGTGGTGTGTATGCCATTCTATATATGCTAGGGATACGAGAAATAGGAGAGTGAGTGAGTGAGTGACGTATCAGATTGAACCATTTTTATCATATGCAGTATGGCATGGCATGGCATGCTTGGTACTAAAAACCCCCCTTGGCATGTCCGGAAACAAAACTATATTGACCTGGGTGGGCTATGCTCCTTGAGATCTCCATGTGAGGTACTTGTAGGTATAGATTGACATTCTCTGAGTCTCATAATTGTTTCATCGTTAGGTACTTCAATTCAGGTTCCTGATAAGACTACGAACTACTTAGCGACAGCTGGCAGCCCGAAACAAGGTGCAAAGGAGAAAGAGAACCTTGATGGCCAACCTCAACATCGATCTTAAGCACTTTTCTCATCGATGTGTTTCCGTCATGCTCCTGACTCATCTTCCTTTTTAGGTAAGGTACTCCAGTCGGCAGGCGTATACTCTGCTCCTACCCAGTTACTACGTTACCGAGTACATTTCCTTCCCTCTTCTCTTATTCTGAGATTTTCTCTTCCTTTCTTTGTCTTATCTTTTCTTTTCTCTTCCTTTCTTTGTCTTATCTCTTCTTTTCTCTTCCTTTCTTTGTCTTATCTCTTCTTTTCTATTCTTTTTCCCTTTTTTTTTTTTTTTTTTTTTTTTTTTTTTCCCTCTCCTATTCTTTTCTTTTCATCTCTTTCTTTCTCTCTACTGTCATTTTCTGTGTGTATTTTTTTTCACGCTCTCCTTTCTCAAAACATCCATATAATATGAGACGCCCGTCATTGAAGCCCACAGGATGCCCAAAAGTTAGCTAAACCTGGCCGAACTTGCCAATCAGCCCAGGTACAAGAGGCTGCCGGGGAACGCAAAGCATACAGACGTGCTTGCTTGCTTTTGCTTGTCTTATACATAGTAAGGCTCGAGGCATCCGTCGACGTGCAGTGAAAAGCACACTTTCCGCAATGTCATGCAGTGTAATCCTACCAAGCAGCATGTGGGGATCGTGTGTGTATGCCAAGACGGTCCGGACCTGGAATGCGAAGGGTACGTACAAGGGGGAAGGAGGGTGGAAGGGGTGTGTGCATGGTGGAGGAGTGGTGGTGCTGTACTTTATGCAGGTGTTTCCAAACATATTTGATATCTATCAGCTTAATGTTGATACCCAGCTAGTGTCAAAGGAGGCAGTACGAGAAGCTTGCATGACTCTCCGTGGGTGATTGGAGAGGATATTGTAATCACCGTTAAACGAAACGGATCAAAGAGCAGGATTTGATATCTGCTGGTCAGCCAGAGATAGCGAAATGCCAGACACAGATAGGAAGGTCAACGCGGGACGGCTTCTGGCGGCTGAGGAGGACATGCCATGTTTGGTTGTGTATAGGAGCATCGAATATAGCCTATAGATCACCTACCTCTAGGGGAGGCGTGGACAGATTAAACGAGCAAAGCCATGGTCTGCAAAGTGGTGTGCTGGCGGCTTTATGATTTTCTGCCCAGCCTTATGACTGAACGTCTCTACCCATTCCCCTTGATCTGCAACGTCAAAACCCGGTAATTCGGGTAAATCGGTATGGCATAGCCGGACTGAGCGAGTTTGATGTTTGGTTCCGAAATGGCGGCGTAAGGATAACCATGTCTAACCTTGAAGAATATGGCTCGCTCGGGGAGTCCTGGGGAAGAGGATTTGGTTCGGATGGAGGTTAGTAAAGTCAATAGTGTACGCCTCGGCGGGGATCTCGAAGAGGGATCTCAAGGGGTGACGGCGTGGATCGGAAGGCCACGAGGAGGTGAACGTGTGGCGGTCAGGATGTCTTTTGCTGGGTCGGGTATCGCTCATCCCGCAGGCTAATCAGGGGTTACCGGCAGGAGTCCTGGGGCTACCGGCCTTCTAGAAATCTTGGCTATGCTTGGCCCCGCTTGTGGAAAAGAGCGCCATGTCCGTGTCCGTAGTGTCGAGCGAAGTGTCGAGCAAGTGTCGCGGGTGTTGGAGAGAATTGCCCATTGTCATCTCCTCTGCTCGTATCTTCTTTTTGGATCGTCCTGCATGAGAACTTGTTGGTTATGTTGGCCAATGGAGATAGCACGGTAATTCGAGACTGTGTGACTAACAACACAAGGCGGCTACGGGAGCCTTTGTGTGTGGTGTGCTATCAATCTAAATGAGTAAAAAAGAAATAACGGTCCCGTGGGGTTTGGAGATCACGTAAGGTGGAAAGTGGAAATGTGAGACTGGAACCTCGGGAGCTCTCACCCCGCAGCCACGACATGACTGTAGGCCAGTGAGAGGGCAATGTTGAGGCATCTTGTCGTCGATAGGATGTCGCACGATTCATGAACAGAGAAAGAAGGCGTTGCGGTCGTTGCAGACCGAACGGAGAGGGCTCGTTGCCATGCAGCTGCTGTACAGGGATGGTACATGATGCAGTGCAAGGTACACTTTGCAGTAGCCTAGACTAGTGTCATTGCTTGGATGGTGAATGTTGAGAGGTAAAAATCCGAATGGCCTCAAATCCTGCTCGAGATGATGGCTGCCTGCTGCTCGTTGCCCTTTCCTTGTTTCGTGAGTTGCACTTGTATCCGTTTTCATCATTGATGGATGTCCAGGAAGGAGCGTGGATGGGAATTTGGATTGTCAAGACGAAAAGCACATGCACAGGCAGGTGGGGTTGGACTTTTTAGTTTTCTTAGCCCCACAGATATCTACAACTCTACCCCACCTTTTCAGCGAGCAAGGTCCCCCAATCGGCCAATGCCCCTCGCTGGTTACATGGACTCAGGGCAGGACGGGACGTGAGCCCCTCTTCATCGAGCTCATTCACAAGAGAGACACTCTACACCACATTACGCCCACCTGCCATTTCCGAGGACCATCATTTGCTGACAGTCTACTCATCATATTCCGAATTCGTTGGCCCGCTCTACGTGATTGGGCGGCACGTCAACACCAGCTTACGTTGATAAGATGATGAAGTCGTCTCCATCAGAGTCCAGAACCTCGACACTGCGCAACACATCCAAGGGGTAATCCACCTTCTGTATGCCCAATGCCAGGTACGTTCGGCTATATGTCGCCATCGTTCATCAAGCTGTTACGCTGCCGGTTTTACAACGTCTCGGTGATATGGCTCCGTGATACCTATGGCTGATGCCGCTGACCGTTAGGCGATACTGCGATATCAGCCATTTAGACGACCATTGAGGGTCTCACCGACTCCACTCTGCGACGGGCCCCGGGGGGTGCCGCGGCTCCATCTGACTCTTTCCGGCAACGGACCCGCCCGTTTTACCATCTTTTTTTTTCACTGCGATCGCCGTCGTGCGTGTTTGCGATTTGCGCCCGCCTGTTCTACTGGTCGATAATTGGATCGCCTTCGCTTCCGCGCCGTGTCCGTTTTTTTCTCTCTCTTTTCCCTTTTTCACACCGCTCGCCATTCTTGTGAATCTTGTACGTACAGTCCGCTCACAGCAGTTCGGAGTCCCCTCGGTAGGTCCAGACAATCCCGTCTATTCTATTCACACCCACAGCAGCACGCATACCCAGCACACACCAGCACGCACCAAGACGAACACCCCACTCGTCTCGTCCCCGGCTCGTGTCTGCTGCAGCCCGCCCTATCATTATCACTCCTTACATACACCCTTGAGCTTCACCCCCCCAACACTTCGGTCCTTTCCCGCGGCCGGAATCTAGGTGGCCTGTCACCGCAGCGCGCAGCTTGCCATTAGGAGAAGTTCTTGTCTGACACCAACCGAACCCTTAGGTTGCTTTAGCCAGCCCTCCTTTATATCCCACATAGATAGGCGCGAGCCGTCCAGAACCTCTTTCCCTCTTTTTCTCTCTTCTCTCTCTCATCATGAGCGCCAACGCCGAATCTGCCCCCCAAGTGGCAGACTTTGTTACCCTGACCCAGGACAACACCGCCAACACGCAATCCACCGTCAACCAAGATGCCTCGGGACGCAAGCCCTCCTCCCCCGCCGCCGCCGCCGCCGAACTCGCCAGTACAAAGGTAAAGCTGATGGCCGCCTTGAAGTCGTTCCGCGATTTCCCTATCCCCGGCATCAACTTTATCGATATCCTCCCCCTCTTCCAGGACGTCAAGACCCACGAGGCTCTCCTCGTCGCTCTCCAGCTCCAGATCGAGCTCTCCCAGCAGAAGCCCGATGTCATTGTCGGTCTCGATGCCCGCGGCTTCCTTTTCGGCCCCTCTCTCGCCTTGAGAATGGGCGCTAGCTTCGTCCCCGTCCGCAAGCAGGGCAAGATGCCCGGTCCCTGCGTCACTGCCGCCTACGAGAAGGAGTACGGCACCGACTTCTTCCAGATGCAGGAGGGCGCCATCAAGCCCGGCCAGAAGGTTCTTATCGTTGACGATATCATTGCTACTGGTAAGCATTATGCGCCCACCTTTCCTTTCTTGGCAATTTTTTTGCCCTATCACGCCATATCTCATCTCAGCGATGCGCTGGATCTTGGCCTTGCCCAATTGGCATACTTGCAGTTCAATTCGGCTAACAACAACTTTTACAGGTGGCTCTGCTGCTGCCGCTGGCGAGCTTGTCCAGAAGCTCGGTGGTGAGACGATCGGTTATCTCTTCATCCTCGAGATCGCTTTCCTCAAGGGCCGTGAGAAGCTCGGCGGTGTTCCCGTCACCACTCTTCTCGAGACCGATGAGTAAACTCAAAAAACAACATCGAATTCATCTAGACCTGCATATACGTCCAAAATTGCGCCACCGTTATACCAATGTCTTATATCGCCGGCCATATACACCAGTTAAACATCGGCCGCTCAAGATCTACGACTCCTTTCGCAATTCTCGCTATCAATATGCGCCTTTACGACCCAGGATTTGGATTTTAACGGGGAAGAAGCATAAACGATACGGACCCGACGGTTGCGACCTGAACAACAAAGGAACACTGGGGCGACGGCAAGCCAACGGAGAGATACAATTAGGTTCTGCTCTCAGTTGCCAATCAAACAAAAGTTGGGACACGAAGGATTGGGGACTTTGGTTCTGCATTTACCTGGCGTTCGGGCGCGTTACAAAAAAGTGGGGTTCAATGGAAGGTATTCATGGTTAAAAGCCAACCTTCGGCCGTGAGAGAGGAGGATGCCATTGAGTAAAACAAACTGTCTATTTTCTTTGGTTGCATGATAGACCGTTGGCTTCACGTCGAGGAAGTGAGGATGAAACTATTGCAGTGTTGCAACAATCACCTACCATTGCCTAGGCCCTTTCGTTCGCTACGAAGTATGGCCGTCTCGCTACTTGTTTCTGTGCTAAGAGCCACATTATACCCGAATGTTTGAAACACGCAAAGCTTATCGCAACGTTTTCACTGGGACATGTCTACAGGGCGCAAATGCAGGAACACCACAGCAAGGACACTCGGCAGTTACAACAGTACAACACTGCGGCTTTTTTTCCTTTGAGGGTATGACTGCAGGATCGCCATTGACAACAACAACAACCTGCGCGATGACAACTCTGTATTGACCTCAACAAAAAAACAAGAATCTTAAAACCTTGATGAAACACCAATCGGTCGTCGTCATAGCAACACTTGGGACCATCTGATTGGCTGATTCCCCGATTTCAACAAAATGTCGAACAGATTATCAAGCATCAACTGCAAGTCATCGCAATACACGACATCAACACCTTGCGCCTTTTCGGTGAACCATCAATTGACGCTAGACCCAGCTGGCCCTTGTCAACAAACAACAACGGAGTGTGAGTTGTAGGTATACAGGTATGTAGCTATCGTCACCACAAAACCCCGACACTTTCTCCAAAGAAAAGGGGTCCGTCCAGGCCATGTACAAGCGCAAAGTGTACCTGCATCTGTTCCCCATCGGAGTTTCTACGCATCAAGGGGCGTGTGCATATGCCATACGCTACACCCTGCTTTTCATCCGTACTCCGTTTCGACGTTCCATATCCACTCGTCCGATGTCGGGGTCCGCGGCCGGGCCAAAGCAGAAGGGCCGGCCGGGATGAGAACGCAGTGTGGAAATGTAATGTCGATGCAACTGCCATCCCACATATATCCACCTTGGACACAGAAGGATGAGTTTTAGTGCCCTCCGTGCATCGGCATTTGCCTCTCTATCCGCTTCTTTTTTGAACATTGGGACGCAGCGGGACGCGGAGTGCCATACATATGTGAACTCTACTGCGTAAAGGGGAGTCCCTGCTAGAAGTCTGCATGCAGGAGAGGAGGTACCTGCGAATAAATGGGTTTGTGTTCTGCGGGTGTGATGGAACCTCCGCATCCGTATCCCCATCCCCATATAAGACAAGACTATACTTGCAAGACTAACAAAATGGCCTGGGAGGAGAGAAGGGTATGTATCGCAGATGAGGGTAAAGGAGGGGGTTCACTCGGCTAACGAAACTTGCAAAACAACGTAAGGAACCTGAGAATGGCGTAGATGGACAGTGATTATTAGTTCGTGTGATATATACAGAAATGACGCCAAAAGATATTAACAAAGACGTTGGCATGAAAAGCAACCAAGGAACAAAAACAACTCTGTATGATGTACTGCAATAGAAAGTCTATACAATCGCTTCTTTCTCGAAACCACCCACCCCCTTTTTAAACATGCTCTGCTCTCAAACGCTGTTATATGCAAATAATCTTTAGCTAATTATCACTCACTCCCTCAACTCGCTATAAAAACCCCAACTCTCCAATCCCATCATCTTCGACACACGTCCCCTTCTCTTCACCCCCCTCCTCCTCCCCCCCCCCCCCCTCTCTCCAAATCAAGCAACCCCCCCAGCATCCCCCTCATCCACAATCACATTCCTCACCCTCCTCCCCTGTGACTCCAAAAACCACCTCCTCCCCACCGCCACCCCCTTCGCCCTTTTCAGCGTCTCATACGTCATCTCCCCGCCTCCAACCATAATCATCGGAATCGGATTCCTTCTCACTAATCCACCGGGAGTCTTTTGTACCTGATCCAATAACGGCCTCGCCAGTCCTCCCCCTACTCCTTGGGTATTGTAGGTTTGACCAGAGTAGTAAGCAGCATACGAAGCATCTTCGTCGTCTCCGTCTGATACTACTACTACTAATTGTAAAGAGGTGGGAGAGGGGGGGAAGGCCGGGATGTTGGCGAGTTTTTCGGAGAAGGAACAGCCGCCGCGGCGGAGGAGGAGGATTTGGTGGGTGCGCGGGATGGAGTCGTCTAGTGGCGGCTTCTGGTTCTCGGAATCGGAATCGTTAGGGGAGGAAGCGGAACAGAGCTGCCCGGCGGCGTAGATGGTGGTGTAGTGGATCATGTCGCGGGGGACGGGGCCGAAGGCCGGGAGGAGTCGAGGGTGAGCAGGATTGTTGGCGATGTAAGGGGATGATGGGGGAGGCGGAGGAGGAGGGAGAGGGGCAGCGCCGATGCCGGTGGCGGTTACGGCGGTGGAGTTTAGGAAGACGTTGAACGGATATTTGATGCGTTTGGTGGTCCCATGGATGGATGAGATGGACGGGATGGAGGGGAGGATGGAGGGCAGAGCGGTGACGGCTGCTTCGAGGGGGATGCCGTGGAGGAGGTCGTCGAGGGAGGCGGCGAGGTTGGCGAGGAGGGATTTGACGTAGGAGCCGAGGGAGGAGGAGGCGGGTTCTTCCGAGGTGGTGTTGGCTGTTTCTATTTGTTGTTCGGACACCTCATCCTCTTGCTCCTTCTCTTGGGAAACGTCATTATCGTCAGTCTTGTTGCCGCTCTCGGGTTGAAGCTGCTCCTTATCCTTGTCGGCCTCATCCTGGCCGAGGTCCACATGGTGCAGATGCACGAACTTGACGTTAACAGGGTCGCGAACGAGGTTAAACCGCGGGTCGGACACCTCGCCTAGGATGGCTCGGTTCATAACGATGAACTCATCCCGGCCGAGAAGAACGCCGTTCACCTTGCTAACACGCCATTCGCCGTCCGAATCCTCCTCCTGCCTCATGGTCAGCCTCAGGCCGGAAAGGGTCTGGACCCGGATCCGATCCATGGTGAGGCGCTCGAGATTCTGCGTGCCTATCAGGTAGTTGAAGGCGCTGCCGCCAATGAGTTCTTGCGCGTTGGAGGAGAACTCGAGCAGCATCTCGACCGGCTGGTTGATTTTGCGGCATGTTGCGTTTTGGGGAATCATTTCTGGTGGGAGAGACCAGGGGAAAGGCGTGAACCGGTCCAATTCGGTTTCAGGCTTCCTGGAAGATGTATGTTGACCGGAAGGCTTACTACCCTCCGCTGGGAGTCCTAGACGGTTCTTTGGCTGCAACAAGTGCAGGTCTAACATCTTTGCGGCGTGGAAGATGTCGTCTCTGGCAGCGATGACCGAACCTGTGAGAGGAGTGATAGAAGGCGGTGCCGGGCAAGTGTTGGTATAGGCAGGGTCATGGTACACTATCAATTCCTTGTGACCAGACGTTCTTGATCGGACCGATGACTTCGCCTTTGGCAAGATGAGCGGATGGCCCTCTGTGGTAAACACAAAGGCAGCATCCAGCTTGTTTAGGGGATGCGACTCGTCAAACAACAGATACAGATACTGCGTGGTCTCGCCAAGGAAGAAGCTTTCCATGCGATCGCTCTTCTCGCCGGTTAACACATTCTGAAGGCCTGCCCAGCCACATTGCGTAGTGCATCGCCTTTGAATATCTCTCATAACCATCTCGCCAACATAAAGATACCAGGGGTCCTTGGTAGCTTGGTATATGTAGTAGGTCGACTCGATGAACTCGGGTCGTAATGGCCACCAGCCGAGACCGCCCTCGATGTCTTTGTGTGTAATGGACCAACGTTCGGGCAGCGCTGCATATCGCGCCCATATGGCAGTGTAGAGCAAGCTCGTTTCAATGGCCTCTTCAACCTCACCAGCGAGGACGAGCAGACCAGCGTAGAAAGCACCTAGGCTGTCTACCCAGTTAGTAGCCAGTGAGCCTGTCCATAAGTTGACGTTCTCATAGTGCGGGTGATCTCTGTCGCTATAAAGATGGCGTTTAATAGCAGCGTGGGCATGATGCCACGCCTGGAGGAAGGCATCGGGGGAGTTCTCAACATCAGTAAGTGGAGCAAAGAGAGTATTGGGGTCCAACCAGTCGTCCTTCGGTTTTGGCTCGACGGCTGTCCGGTTTGGAAGTTCGTGCCCAGAAAGCAAGATGTGCGACTTGAGTGCGTACTCAAAAAAGCTGTCGGCGCCAGCACCGACAACGGAATAAGGGCCTACCCAATGGCCTTGTTCAGCATCGACGCCTGCGCCGAGGAGGCCGATGTGGCTCTTCCGATACCACACTGCCCAGAAGGCTCGCTTTGCAAGCTGTTCGAACCGCGGATCACCTGTCAAGCGACTGAGAACAGTGAATTCGAGAACAAGCGACCCGGCGCCAGCACTGCATGTCTCGGTGATCTCAGGAGGCCCATCAACTATGTGGTCCCCGGAAGACGTCTCATGCAGTGGCGAATTCTTGTAAAAGGGGATACCATGGCGCAGATTGACACGCGGATAAGGCATTCCCGTCTTCGTATAGAAGGCCGGAAGAATCCTTGTCCCAAGATCAAGCGCCAACCGAAGCAACTGGCCGTCGTAGATCAAGCCATTCGGCCAGTGAATGGGCGGAGGGCTCAGAGGATCATCCTCATGACCAAGAGGTTCATATCCATTGATCGGTAGTGCGCCAACAGCAAACAAATGGGCACTGAGAAGGCCGCCTACGCCACGAATGACCGTCTCGAAAACCTGAACCTTGCTATCGACATCGAAGCCTCTAGCGCGCAGGCCTTGACCAGAAGGACCGGGACGGCCATCGCCATACTGCTCGACCAAGGCGGCAACACCATCCTGGAAGTCACGCAAGGCTTTCGGTCCCGTGCCGCGGTCATCTGGCGGGGCTGAGGCAAAGATGGCCAGCGTAGACAGAGTGTCTATCAGAGTAAGGGAGTAGTTACCCAAGACATCGTTCACCTCGACGTTCCCTGGGTTCTTAGCATCCCGGGTCAGAGGGGCACAAGTAACGGGCCGGAGCTAACAAGGCTGAGTTAGCTTGGAGTTACTGAAGCGAGTTGGCCTTGAGATAGTGAGACCTTGATAGTGATGAATGATGGTGGGCCATACCTCGTCCTCGGGGAAGGCGATGCGCATGTAGTTGTCGAAGCCATGGTAGAACATGTCGACCACCTCGCGGCGGAGGTCAGCCACGCGACTGGGGCGCATTGCCCCAGCACTGGGCAACAGAGCCACAAAGGCCAACAAGGCCAGAGCAAGGAGCCATGGTGATGACCGAGGCCGGGACCGGGACCGAATATGTGGCCGGAGACGGGGCTGGAGTGGTTCCCGGGTCATGTTACGATGCGGCCGGAGTCCGGAAGTGTGGCTGTGAACTTGACAAGTTGTCAGAGTTGGACCCCTCCACTTGGACGGTGATGGCTGCCAGGCCCAGCAGATCACCTAGGCGGGTGGCTGAGGAACGCGACTGAAGACTGCATAGGTGTCCAATACGGTGCTCCGTGTGGAAGCGGTGGGTGATTGCTCGGTGAAAGCGTGGAATGACCGCGGAGGTTTGCAATGGTGAATGTGTGTAGCATGCAATGCCGGGTAGGTGAATGATGCCACTTAACCAATGCTGCAAGGTGTAATCAAGGTGTCACGGTGTAACTGTGGCTGATGCGTTTGCGGGTATTGACGTTACATTACAACCAAAAGGCGGCCCGTGGCAGGTGTCAAGCACGACATTTGGGCCCACTTATCAGCGGTTGTTTGCTCCACTAACTCCGGTCCGGCGCGGCCGCTGGAGGTCAAAATCGGTCCCCACCACCCCGACTTCTTCACTCCGTCCCGCCGACCAATGGTGTCTCAACACTCACTCCAATTCATCACATCAAAAATGGACTCTTCGATGCCAATGGCTCACCATGAAGAAAAATTCACACACACACACACCATATCTCCTTCTATTTTCGATCTTCGCTTCTTGACCCAAACGAATTCCCGGGTACGGTGCGCCTTTGCTGCCACTGCCTCGCCCACGCGCAATGCGGGTTACTTATCATCCGTCATCATCGAACCACTTATCCCATCGCGGTTTCCATCCGGCCATCCAGTTCAATGTCGCATTGCAAAATAAAGATGCCACGATTGCGGCTGCCTTCAGCCATGTAACCCGGCGTGTTAATCTCGCCGCAGTTAACGTCACCGATTTTCTGTCTCGACGCCCCGTTCGTATCACTGCTTCCGCGTCGAAAACATGATCCCCGGATGATGACGATGTGGTAATGGCTTAGCGCAGTGAGATACCATCCGAAAGCTCCTTCCAGTCGCCAACCTTCAGTACACTAGGCCGTTTGAGGCGGGTGCTTTCCTCTCGACTTCGGTTCTTTCCGTACAAGCGTGTGCCATCTACTACAACACAGCGACATTCAACAGGGCACTTGCTCCTTCTATCTTCTGGTTAGTGCGTCTGCCTCTTGCAGTGCTGTTTTGACCGCAACATTGCAGCTTCAGTTACAGTGGTCTGCGTGACTCACTGGTTGTCGAACGAGATGAGAGCTCTCGACGTCACGTTTTTCGTTGGGGGCCAAAACTGTGAGTGCTCTCGGGTAATTCAGTCAAAATCAGTCCGGAAAATGAGCCGTGACAGAACCTAAGCCACTCAGGTTCCGGTCCAGTCCTCAACATTACTCCCCTCTACAAAGCAGATACGACATGGATATGACGACTTGACAGCTCCGATACACTGTTCCTGAGCTGGCCGGGGTTTACGGTTTGTCCCAGCCGCTGTGTGGCACAGCTAACCCGGCGAGCGTCACCTGTCATTAAGCTGGCCTATCGGTAAGCACTTGCTGTAATTTTGATTCGTATGTCGCTCGATATTATCTTTTTTTAGGTCCGTCGCCCGAATGCCACTCTCAGTGCACTGCAGTGTATATCAGCCTTTGTCGAAGCCCAGTCACATCTTGACATTCCGATATCCGTCGTTATACTGCTTTATACACTGAAGACCAGGCAGGCCCTTCCGGGCCGGGCTGCCCGTTTAACAAGTCTGGGGTCACACACGCGTTACAGTACAGTACGAAATTGGGGCTTTTGAATTTACCATGTGACGGGACTTGGTGGCAAGTACGACCATTGGATCCTTCCCTCATGATTGCAATCTTGGTTCAACCAGTGACAGGCATCATCGCAGCTGCCATACATCTGTCTGTCAACAACCCGGCTACCGAACACGAGTGGACTGAGCGGCGAACTTGGAAACGACAAGAGGTATCTCCTCAAAAAGTCTGTTAAGAGGGGTAGTAGAGCGATGAATTTCTACATCGATACTTAAGCACCGCCATCACTAACAATGGTACATCTTGTACAGTTGTAGTCTCAGACAGGGCAGGTAATAACGGATATGCCACTAGTGTAGTGCGGTTACACAGACCGAACATTCCTTCCTCTGGAGTCCGAGTCCTGTCGGTACAGGTATGGCCAGGTTAAGGTTAAAGAACCATTAGAATTCGATACGGCGCTTCCTGACCACCACAACCTTCAGTTCACAGGAGGGGCCAGAGCTCAACATAACGGCACAGATTCTCGAGTCTTCCCTACCTAACTAAGTATGGGTAACACATGCCTGCAACGGCCTGCACGCTCCAGCCAGTAAGTTCTGTCCAATGGGCAACTTGAAGTCCGTCGAATCAATGCCATCGATACCTGAAGGAACTTGCTGTTCTGCACATGGGGTCCAAACGAAGTATCGCCATGTACTTGGAGTACATGCAACCAATGAACTTTGTGGATGCCGTTCCCATAGGCCAGCTTACCGAACAAGATCGAGTCAATGCCCATCAATGGCGTTTCCGTGGCTTGATGAGATCAAAGGGTAGAATTTCCATCTCGACAGCTCAAGCCCACGGAAATCGACCGTACTATTCGACAGCTCTGCTTCCGCATGGCCGTTAGGACGGAATAAGGCCCTCGTATCATTCATTCAACGAACGAGTCGCCCCGACGTCGGACCCCCAACCCATGTGGCAACGTATCACCAGTCTTTTGGAAAGTTGTATGCCTAGCTCAAGGGTAGCTGCAAGGTCCTTGGACTCGGCCCTTGGGAAGACAGATGCCACCCTTTTTCGCAGCTACAAACATGGATTATTATCTACAAGCTGAAGCCGAGAGCAACCTCATAGCCTCCCATCACCCTGCTGCGGTCAACCTAATCTGCCATGTTCCCTGCGGGTCGGTGTGGATGGCTATTCCGGAGTGCGGACATGATACTCTGTGCAATGACTGTAGTCCGGAAGTGTGGGTGCCTTGCAGTCACTCAAAGGACTAACAAGCTTCATCTGACTTGCTTCCGTACCGTCACGATCGGCCCCATGGACCATGCTGTCCCGTACGGCCCGCCGCCATGGCGCTGGAACCCCGTGGGATTTTTATCTTTCCGCGGCAGTGGCTTTGAGTTTCTGAGCGCAAAAACTTTGAAAAAAGACGGTTGAAAATCACCAAATTCCGTGCAAAAAAAGACAACAAGGTCTTTAAAGATACACTCAACCTCGACATCCTGCGAGGTTCTTCCCAGTTTCCTATTCCAGACCAGTTTAATCGTCATTACGGCCCAAGAAAATTTGGGGGCCAAAAAAGCGAACGTACCCCTACCAATACGGGGCGAAGCACGGTCAATATCACCCAATTCTTCGAGATGCGACATCCCCTCCCCCCAGGTGCAGCAACAAATAACATTCCCACACTCAAGCACCTTGACAGTTGCCAAGACTCAAGCACCTTGACAGTTTCATGAGCTGACCACAACTTTTTGGCAAACGGACCATCGAAACGAAAAGAACAAGACTTCATTTGCCCATATCTCCACCAAATGAGGAGATGAAAGAAAAATGATTGTAGATTCAACATCAGCGTGCTTGAAACTATCAAGAGAGTACTCTTTCTGATGATATAATTGAATTTCTTAATTTTCGTCTTTCGTTTCGATGGTCCGTTAGTCAAAAAGTTGTGCTCAATTCTCGGGAAGTCTTGGCAACTGTCAAGGTGCTTGAGTGTGGGAACAGGGGTCCAATGGACCCATTTTCCCACTTAACCACTGCATTGCAGCTTCAAGTGGCATCACATGTGTATTAGTGAGCGAGTCACAGGACGCGAAAGAAAACAGAAGGGCATGAAGCACAAAAAGCCGCCGTCATCTAATCATGAAGTAGGTAGTATTGCTGAGCCCCGGATGCCAAGAATCTTGTTTCCTCAGTTCACGGCCAGCCGTTTGTGGAAGCTCGCGATTCGAAACTTCACTGCCTGGCACTAAACTGACACTGGGCATCAATCAATGAACCTGACCTGACCGAGGATGACGACTGAGTCCTTATCTGGTCCTGTCGCGGTCACTCTTCAACGCAACTCACTTCACCCATTCTGTCGTCCGTCTTGCTTCATTGTACGTACAGGACATAAAGTTCGAAATCGTCCCCCCAACCCCTGTCCACGACCATCAAATCAACCCCGGTCCTTGATAGACCGACCAGGGGAGAAAAAGACAACCCCAGAAATGGAAACTGTTGATCGACACAGCCCAGAACGGCGGGGGCGGGCCTCGAATCCGCCGACCCCCAGACCCCCTAGCAGGCGCCAGGCGTGCACAACCGGGGGACGGGAATGTCACGGACGGGCAGGATTGCGGAGACTCCAGATTCGGAGGACTCGAGGCGACGGGAGGGGCGGACCCTAATGACGGACTGACGACGGATCGATGCAGATTTTATCCCACATTCCGGATTATGGATTGATGTCCAATCTTGATCAGACATTGACGCTAAAAACTTAGCAGTCACTGGAGGTTTAAAGCCATATGTATCAGGCCTTCGTCACAATCTCATATGCTTCCAATTCTCAGAAAAAAGCAAAAGGAATAATTCGCAACAGGCAGGCATACAAAGTGTTCTTGACCTGCTCAGGTTAGACTTGCGAAAACGATTTATTTTGAGGTGCTGCTTCTTCCGCTGGGGTTCATTACCCCTTTATGCCAAGGAAAAATTGACAGCTGGTGGGTTTATGGGAATAAAAAACCGGAAGAGAGTTCCTGGAACTCCCTAAGCGCTCTTGTGGTAGTGTAAATAAAAAGGGAAAAAGAAAGGAACTGGGAATGAAATGGCGGGATAGGTGACGCGGGTCGGGTGCCCTGAATTTGTTGCTGTTCCCGAGCGTCAGTTCTGTGCCTGGACAGGCAGGCGTGCAGTGTACCGACATTTTGCCCGCATATTGCATTGGCATTCTCGAAAATACATGGAAGTGATTCCCCTCTGTCTTCTCGACAATATCACATCGCCATGTGTGCTATTCAGCAATCTACTATGTAAGTACTACCCCCTCATTACACCCCTCTTCATCGCATCCACCGCGTTGACTTTGACATCGACAACGACAACGACAACGACACTGACAGGAGCCCACTTCCACTTGGCGCATATCTCGCGTTACACAAAGGAAAAAAGGGGCGGCTTACTATTACGTACACTGCAGTGCTTGACTGCACTACCGCACGCAAGGTCCCGTCCTGTGCCCCGCTTGTAGGTATCACAACAACATCACTGCAGTTGACAGCGCCAAGCTCCGATGCATTTCGGAGTGCACTGTATTGCAGTGGTCTTCGACGCGATGGTGTCACTTCAACTGACTTCGAGATGGTGTGATGTATTGCCCTGAATATCAGTGGTTGAGATTTTGGCGGTTGTTGATGTGGGTGGTCAGACGGATGGGATTGTGTTTTGGGATTGTGTTTTGGGATTGTGTTTTGGGATTGTTCCCGTTTGGGAAATTTGGAGAGGAATTGGAGGGTTGTGATTGGTTGACGTTGAAGGCTCGGGGACGTGTTGTTGATTTGGGGATTTGAAAGATCAACGCCTGTCGATGGGTATCATGAAACCAAATATTGAAGCCCGGCTAACGATACAGAACTCTATGGGATATGCTTCACGCTATGAACGGATATCGCATCGTGTAGAAGTGTTCTTTGCTTAGTTCACAGTTGTTTTTGTTTGAGACTTTGGTCTTTCACTGCACTGCATGTCCAAACAACGGGGATTCAGTGAATCTGCAATCCCCAGCTATAGAGAGTTTAACATCTGGAACTCCAAACGGAATGCGTCAGATAAATTGGAAAAGCCGTTGAACACACGGCAAAGCTAGTGCCGCTCTTTCTCAAACAAACTTCCCCTCATCGCCATCAAATCGGGCTTCGTTTCAAGCCAGCCAGCCACCATGTTTGTTTGCTTGCGAGCCGCTCGGGGGCGGCAGATCTAGATGCAGCACAATGCCTTCACCTGATCTTACCCCTACTTGGAATACCTATCAGGCCTATCGACCTACCGGCTACCGAGATCGAGGGACGGTGATTGCCGTCGGAGGTTTTTGGGTTTAGCCGAGTCCAATGGTAAATATTTACACTTTTCTGCCACCTTCTTCGCTAAGGTAGTTTGTGGGGTGCAAACACATGCTGGATTACTACTTTCCGCACACGTATTCCGTCCTTGCGTTTCCGGGCTTGCAATCTTCAGCCTGTGTGTCCCTTGCTGCTTCATCGTGACGGCCACGGCTAGTCCAGCTGGCCTTTTCAGGCTTCTATGAATTTACGTGGCAGAAGCCGTCAGAGTCACGTTGTATGTGGGAGACTGCAGTGTCTGCAGTGTCCTGGGTAGGTTTTGATCAGGATCCGGTATTGTTTGAAGGCATGATTCATGCCGTGATGTGATGAGAAGATTGGTCCCGACTCCGAACCCCGAGCTCCGTCCCGTTTTCGTCCCGCACCCACCAGTCCCTGTAGGCCCGCTATGGGAAGCTCCGCGCGGTGACAGTTGAAGAGGGTTCCGGGGAATTCTGGCAGTGGAGTAAGGATATGAGCCTTGTAATTTCTTTGGGATTTTGGAACAAGCCGGGGCAATAATCCATGCATGGAATATCCCGCGACACTTATTGAACCCTGAGAAACAACGTTGAAGAGACAGTTCGTTCGGGAACAAACATTGCCAGCCAGTGAATTACCATTGGTAGGCGTGAGATTATCTCCGATCCGAGACGTACCGTGAGCTTTCCGTCGCACGTATTTTCTAATCTTGGCAGAGAAGTGACAAGCGTTCAAGCGGCCAGGCAGCTATCCGACGGTCGGGTCCTCCTCACAACCCATGATGTAGACCTTAGTTCTTTTGCATCATAATCTCACCTCCTTCTTAAAACAAAAATTGTTAGCGGAAAACGGACTGCCGGCTTCCACCACAATATTGGCACTCTCGTTTAGGGGATCATATGCCATAACGAATGTGCTCCAAACAGCAACCCCACAACCCTTAGGCAGCAAAGTAGTATCCCCTGGACGATAGATGGATGGTGTGATTCCGACTTGCGTATGTACTTGAAGTCCGATTGAGGAGCAGACCTGACAGAGTGACAGGGTGACAGGGTAGAGGAGTGCTGTGCCCATCATCCGCCAAGACTAACCAAGAATAAAATCTGACTTTCCCTTTGGGGATTGGTCTTTCTGCGCAATTGACCATTTTCGTCGTTTTTCCTTTCTGCAGATTGCTGTTTACTCGGCGGAGAGCTCTCCGTAATGTCTACGTCACACGCAGTAGATCGTTGCCCTGAAGACGAATACATGTGGGCGTCTCGGCTGGTGCCAATGGGGTGATAATCCGTCTCAATGTTGTTGTGATTCCGTCCGATGCCTGACCATCGCATACGGGTATTAATGTCCTGTTGTTGGCGTTTGAGGCACCTTGGAAACCACCGCCTCCCTATTCTTTGGTCAGCAGGCTCAGGTGTGCTCAACCGGCGTGAGGAATAAATGCAAGCACTCATTGACAAAAGAGAACTTGGGAAATAGATAATGCAAAAAAAAATCAGTTGCAGGAAGGTTTATGCATGAGCATCTCCGATGGTAGGTATGAACAATAACCACATCTTCGTCATGTTGTTTGTACGCTATTGACTTGAAACTGTAGCGCCCGTTTCGCTGGCAAACGCGGGCTGCTCTCATCGCTGCCCTTCATCCCTTGACCTCTTCTAGGGCCCCTCGCTATTGTTCATCTGTTCCTTCTTGCTTCGTGCTCTGCAACCCAGCAGAGCTCGCATCTCGCTCGGTGACTTCGACATGCCAGAATGTGTAACAGATAGGAAAGCAGGAGTAAGCCATCCATTTAGATGAAACCAAAGTCAAGACCGGACACCCTCTGTTGAAAACCGAAGAAGTGAAGTCCCCAACGCCACATGTGATGGATGTTTAAAGAGCATGCGTAGAAGAATAGGAAAAAAACGTGAAGGATATTTTGAGGATAGGTAAGGGAAGAAGAGGATGGTAAGAAAAGAAAGATAGACAACCATATAGGGGTAACGGGGAAAATGACCAATAGCCACAATGATCAATCTGTCACCTGTCGCCGTGCCGCCGTAAAAGCATGCCATTCTCTTCTCGTCAATTCGTCCAAGAAACCCGATTCCTGTAATTGCTATTGTTGCCGTCCTTGAAGCAGTTGTTCGCACGCCTGTTGTGCCATCCTCGCGCTAGAGGCTTGTTGGTAACTGTTTAGCTCATCTCTCGTCGGCGGCCGCGAATTGTGAGCGCTGCTAGTCGCAGCATTGGCCGCTCTCTCATCGCGATCTGCCACGTCTGGGAAACCGGGACTTGAAATCTCGTCCTCATCAACATGCCTCGTGCCGTTGAATATCTGCTCAACAGTGTCATAGTACTGTTCGGAAGTAAGTTGGGGAAACCTTTCGTCGCTCGTCAACTCGTAGAAAGGTTGCTCATGGGAGGGCTGTCGACTGGTCGATACCATGTTCATCATGGGTTGCTGCTGGGAATGATTGTTGGGGAAAACATTGTGGAGACCAAGACCAACAGATCCCTCGGACCAGTCAGCTACCATGTTCTGTTGCTGCATATGTGGCGTAGAGTAAGCAGTCCCCCCATGCGATGCCGAGCTGGTATGCTTTCGCTTTTCCAGCTTCTTGCGCCGCCGGATTCCCGTCTTTTCTTCTACTTTGGCATCCTCAAGGCCCAGCCTGATAAGCATGGCCGAAATGTGTTGAGGCTTCCAGTCCCAGACCTTGCATCCGCCCTTCTCCTTCATGTGGGCTATGAGGCGTTGGTATCTCTTCTCTTCGTCTTGAAAAAAGGCTTCTTTCAAACGTTGGATCTGAGAATGGTTGTCAGTTAACAATTCTCCTTTCCCAAGATTCCTCACAAGCCGTTCAAAGCTTACCTCTTGTTCTGGCCACACACCAAATTTGGCTACTGCGCGCGATACCTTCATTTGCAGTGCCGCCTTTGCCCAATTACCCTGGTGCTTCTCTGAGTACTTGGCCTTCATTTCTTCCCACATCCCCTTCCCCTTCTCGGAGATATGCTCCTTTCTGAGCTGGAACAAGAACTTATCGTCTTCCGGTGCGTCATCATGGAGGGTTAGCTCCTCCTTATCACCCTCCCCTTTTTGATAAGCAGCAGGTCCATCTGTGTACCCTGGACGTGGCGACTCCTTTGATTTTCGAGACGATGCCTTTCCAGGCTTGGAGGTCTTGCTCTTCTCCTGTCGCTTTCGCTTCGATGGAGCAATGGTTGGTGTGTGGGCAGCATATGGTGGTTGGAACATGGCGGGATCGCCACGCAGTTCCTCAAACCCAGCGATCCTTGGGGTTGTCTGTGGTCTGTACTGGGAAGGATTGGGATGGGTGAGGAGAGACGCTTGGCCGTTGGAGGCCATCCGATGGTGCATTGGCGATCCATGGATGTTCAAGTGAGGCTGTTGCGTTCTATACAAGTATTCAGACGAGGCATCTACGTCGACGCTGGGAAAATGAGGATATTCCGGAACAGGGTGATGCGATACCTCACCGCCGTGAGAGGTCGAAACGCTATAGGAACCAAAGTAGAGGTCTGCAGGCCCCGGTGGAAATTCGGCTTTGGGAGACGTTGCATGGTGAGCGTTAGGGGCCATGTATGCCGATGACTGATCGAATTGATGGGCTTCTGTTACTGCTGGGAGACCAGACATTGAAGGAGAACCCTGACTGTTGTAGGGACTGTAATACATCCTTCCTGTGTTTGGAGGCGTCGGTACCTCATTGAGAGACATTGCTGATTGTGAAGCGTGGTAATGCTCCATCTTTGGGCACGGCATTTGGTTTAAAGGGGGGCTCTCGGAGCCAGAGATTGGTGTTAGAAGGGTTGTGTCGACGATGGCTGGGTAGTTGAATGAAGAAATGCCCGAAACCTGCCCAATTGGTAAGTGAATGTAGCAGTGAAATGGGACGTTAAAACGTACGGTGAATGGGTCCAACTCAGGGGGGGAGTAGGCAACAGTATGTGGGCCGCTCGGACAAGCGGTCGTACCGGCGAGAGTTAGGCCGTGGACACGCAGTCGGTTCGGGTGATGTGTGTTCGGCGTCAGATACTGGGCGCTGGTCATGTCGAGGTGAAACTGCAAGTGCTCAAAAGGCGTGCAGATGCTGGAGGTGGCAATATAGTCGTCCTCCGAATCTGGAGCCAGACGATCGTCTTCTAGACTGTGATCTTCCTGTCCGTCTATATCCATTTTGGAAATTTAGAATTTTTCTTGATGGGAAACCTGGAACAGAACGCGGCGGGGCTTCTTGGAAGGTATATCCACCTT